>NC_081851.1:68893827-69610507 GCF_963259705.1 Myotis daubentonii | reverse complement strand
GGGGACACGTAGGCAGGAGGAGCTGAGGGGCCGACAGCTTTGGGGGAAGGTGGCAGCAGGAGGAAAAGCAGAAACAAGAGGGAGGGGGCGTTTGTTCAGGGGCTACATAGCTCTGCTCCCATTCGCACTCGGGGTCCTGAGCTGCCTTTACCTCTGTCTTTCCCACTCTGCATCCTCTCCTCTTCTTCCTCTGCACCTTGCTCTGCTGGGAAAACAAGAGGCCCGTGACCCTTGAGCACAGGACAAGCATAGAGGGGGGTGAAGGGAGTCACACAGGAGGCTAGGGATGACACCCTGGCTACTGGCTCATGGCTGCAGCCTCCAAGCCTCACCTCGTCTGCACCCTGTGGGGTCCAGTCCCCCACAATGCTTCACAGGACCTACTCAGAGCCCTTAGAAGCAAGCAGAGCAGTCCGATGTCCCCTGCACGGCTGCTGGCTTCCTGGTGACCGAGGTGGGGTGGCCACCTCTTCTCTATGCCCGTTTTCCCTATGGTGATGACATCCACTCGGGATATAGCTAATATTGTGCATTCAGGTTAAAGAAAGCAACCATGAAAGTGCATGGTGGGGATACATAGATCTACACTGGCTTCCGTTAAAACAAACAAACAACAAACAAACAACTAGAGATTTTAGCTGACAACAATCTTAAAATGACTGAGCAGTGCAATTGGCTGCGAGAAAAAAATGAGTGGCATCTCAGGCTGCTTTTGCAGGGGTCTGCTTGGGGAGGTCACAGTTCACTGTGCTCTGCAGGGAGCAGACCCCCCACCAACCGGGGATCCGGAAGTGTGCTCAGCCCTGGGAACTCACTCACTTTGAACTGGGGCTTGAAGCACTCAGCCATAGCCCAGCGTGGGCAAGCAGGAGGGTAGAGTGGAAACCACGCCGCCTTAGGGAGGGCTGAAGGAACCCCCAGATAGCTGCCTAAAGAGGAATAAGGCTGAGGAATAAGGCTGCTTGTTGTCTGCTGCCAGGTACTTGAAAGGCAACAGAAAGAGGAGGAACTGAACGGACTCTGGGTAGCTTTCGAGGGTTGAGTGAGGATAAATGGGTTACAGAAAGGCGATTGTGGCTCCCTGATAAGGAAGAACTTCCCAATGATGAGCTCACTGGAAAGATTCAGACAGAGGACTTTTATATCGGGAGGCAAACTGGAGCAAATGACTTCTAAGATCCCGGCCAACTTGAAGATTCCATTCTTTGTGAAAACATTTCAAAAAAGATGAGGAGGGCAAGCGAGGGGTCCACCCTGTATAGAATAGATGTAAAGCTAACCTGAACATCTGATCTCATCCTGACACCAGCTCCACGGTGGCAGCGAGAATGGGCGGGTGTGGGGGACGGCCCTTCCATTCACTGGGACACTGGCCGCCTTGCATGCAAAAACGTCTATTCCCGCATTTTACGGACACTGAGCCATGTGTGGGCTCGGTCCACACCTACTTATGGACGTCAGTGTCAGAGCGAGCAGCGCAGCAGTGAAGGGGCCCTCGTGCGGCTGCGGGCTTGATGTTCTGTCCTGTGTGGGATAGGGCAGTGGGAAGAGCACCGACTTGGGTCCTGAAGCCCTAAGTCAGTGGTTCTCCACCTTAGCTGCACGTTAGAATCACCTGGGAATCTTTTTAAAATCCTGATTTCTGGGCCTCATCCTCCGGAAATTCTGTTTCTTTGTTATGGGGTGGGGCCACAACATTAGTAACAAAGAAACAGAATTTCCGGAGGATGAGGCCCAGAAATCAGGATTTTAAAAAGATTCCCAGGGGATTCTAATGTGCAGCCAAGGTTGAGAACCACTGCCCTAAGTTCTTGGACCAGCTCTGCCCCTTCAAGCTGCACAACGTTAGGCAAATTACTTTTCTGATAACTACTCACTGCATTTCTAAAGTACGGGGACTGGACAACGTGATCTCTAAGGCACCTTCCAGACACATGGCACAATTCCGTGGCCACCACCCTTTCCTGCTGTGAGAGGTCGCCATGCATCTCCTAAGCCAGCGGCCGCCAACCTTTCGGACCTCACAGACCACCAGTGGTCCATGGACCATCGGCTGGCGACCGCTGTCCTAACTTCCAGTTTCTGTGAAGCTGCTTGGCCTGCATGTGCTTTGTGCTTAACGATGTCCAGTTACCTCCCATCCAGTGTGATGAGCTCATGGGCCACTTATTCTGCATAGACCCTAGTAAGCTGCCAAGAGGCACACGTGTAGCTAATTTCTTGGGCCTGAAATTCCTTAAGAAATTCCCTTTAAAAGTGGGGTTTCTGAAACCTGAGGGGAGCTCTAATAGAAGGCACTTTCTAATCACTTGTGAGGTCACTTCGACGCAGTCACTGCTTCTGTCTATGTGTGCGTGGAGGGGGTGCTTTTGACAGGGGCTGAGAAGTAGCACCAGAATCGGACAGTGTCCCCAAAACGCTCCCTGCACAGGAGGACTGGATCTTAACTGCTCTGGAAAAACCAACCCCGGCCACACACTGATTCTCCCCTAAAAGACAACAGGCAGGTTCGGGGGCGAAGCCATGGCCAGACCCTGGCTAGTCCCTGACACTAAAGGCGTGGAACCAGAAGGCTGGCCGTCCTGAAGAGCATGGACGGGTGGTTTCGATGTCTGTGTCTGAGTAAGTGTATGTGTTTGAATAGTCCATGGAGAAACGGCTTTATATTTTTAATGAATAACCCTAAGCTACTTCAAGGCATTTAAAAGCATTACATTAGGTCAAAAGAAACAAAAGAGCCACATGCTAGTAAACGAGTGACCTACAGCCCTTAGGGAGGGAACCACTTGGTTAGTACACAGCAGGGGAACTGACCACTGCAAAGAAATTGGCAAATCTCTGGCCGCTACAGAGCTGACGGCGTCACGGGATTCTTAAAGATGTGATGGTATGGGAACGGCCTTCTATTTTCCTCTCTTTCCTGGGTTTTATGTAAGGGGAAAAACGCCAAGAGAAAGGGTCTTTGGAAAATCAATGAAATAGCCAAGTGCCGGAGAGACAGAGAGAAGTCACAGTGGACACTGAACTCGGGGAGGGGAGGAGGCAACAGACTCAGGTCACGAACTTCAAGTGGAATCAGAGCCTAGCCATGGACAAAAGGAGAGAATAGGGTTTCAAAACCAAATCAGAGAGGGGAAGCAGAAAGGCAGCTGGGAGAGAGTCCAGAAGCTGTGTGGCTGGTCCGGCGCCAGCCCTCCAGGAAAGCTGCAGAAAGAGCCGGGGTCAGGGCCTAGGAGAGAGCTGGGGGGGGAGGGGGCCCTGGGGAGACACACTCAGGGAGGAGGTGCCTCCCTGAACTCAGAGGCCTAAATGCCTTTAAATCCTGCACTGTGTGTGCCCCATGCGGTGTACTCGTCAGAGAAACCTCAGTGTGCAACTGTCTCTATTGACCCCGCGTGGAAGAGACGCTCAGGGCGGAGGCAGCCAGTGGCTCCTAGAAGGCAGAGGACGGGTGGTGAGAGGAGGTGGTCTGTGCCCTGTGGTGACGGTTTACCCCGCGGCGAGAAGGGAGGCGCGGGCGGGTGGGAGCTCTGGGCTTCACCTGCCTGGAGCTCCTTCACCAGGGAGGACATGGTGTTGGTGATGGAGTCAGCAGCCACCAGCAGGTCATTGCGGAGGTTTCTCCTCGTACCTGAGGGGAGTCAGAGCAGATGGCGATGCCAGGTGGGTGGGCGTGGATACGAGAGAGCAGAGCCCATGACTCGGCCTGCCAGGCCCTGCGACAGGGCAGCGCGCCCAAGGGGACATGGGCCCCGGCCACGCGAGGTACCCGAGTCCACTTCCTCCTCCCTGCCCTCCTCCACCTAAAGAGCAGGGCCCTGCCAGCTCCAAGCTTCTCAGCCGCCATCCAAAGAGTCGGGTTCCAGAACGAACATCACTCCAAGGTGCTCCTCGGTCCTCGCGGGGCCTCGCTCTCCTGTGCCCCCCACCTCTCTGTGTCTGTCTCCGCCCCAGCAGGACTCCTTGGCCGCTCATCCTCCCCCAACTGCGGAGCACGCTGGCTGCCAGCTCCTCCGACGGCTGACACTCTGACACGGAATGCCCTCAGCAAGGTCCCGTGCAGAGTGCCGCCCTTCCTTCTCTTGCTTCCCCCAAAGACTTTCCAGGGCAAGCGCGTGACTCTGGGAACTATTCCAGCCAATTGCTCTGGAGGAAGCAAAGTCCAGAGGGTAGGGCACTTCTCACAACCCTGAAAAAGAGCACGGAAACCCAGAGAGCTGCTCTGCGCGCACGCCCACAGCCTGCAGACCTCCCGCTGGAGCCCAGCCCATCTACTTGACTTACTTATACTGCGTGTAAAAACCTGGTCACTTAAACCTAAGCACACAGAAGAAGTGATTCTAGAAAAATCTCAGTAAGAATCTGTTCCCAAGCCCGCTCAGCTCCCGGCCATACTCTGCTCCTGGAACTGACCTTGTGCAAAGGCCTCCTGCATGTCGCCCCCGCCTCCGCTCAGGGGCTCCTGCGGACAGTGGGTGGGCGTGGAGCCAGCAGATGTGGAGCGGACGGGCATGGGCATTGGGCGGCTGCCTCCGTGAGTGGGCGACGTGTGTGGCGATCCTGTGGCCTGGGCCTGGGAGAATCAGAGAGATGAAATGTTATCTCAGGTATCTTACCTCTTTGAAGAAGGGAGACGCCCTTCTCCCTCGGCAACCTGAGCCGGCCGGCAGGGCTTCGGTTCCGTGGGGCAATGCAGGGCACGGCCACATCAGCAAGGAGGGAGTCAGGCTGCCTCCAGGACTGGAGAGAGCAAGAAAAGGAAAAAAAGAGAGGGAGAGGGGGAGAAACAAAAGGGGAGGAGGGAGAAGAGGGAGAGAAAACACGGGAAGAATGGGGGAGAGTGGGAGGGAGAGCGAGGCTAGCACAGAGGCGCGCAGGCCTTCCAGGTGCGCAGGCTGAGCAGAGCAGCTGTGGAGGGTCTGAGAGGGGCTTGGGTCACAGCTGGGAAGTAATACAGTGGTTCTCAACCTTCCTAATGCCGTGACCCTTTAATACACTTCTTCATGTTGTGGTGATCCCCAACCATAAAATTATTTTCGTTGCTACTTAATAACTGTAATTTTGCTACTGTTATGAATCATAATGTAAATATCTGATATGCAGGATGTATTTTCATTGTTACAAATTGAAGATAAAGCATAGTGATTAATCACAAAAACAATATGTAATTATATATGTGTTTTCCGATGGTCTTGGGCGACCCCTGTGAAAGGGTCGTCCGGCCCCCAAAGGGGTCGCGACCCACAGGTTGAGAACCTCTGCTCTAAAGGGAGCTCACTGAGGTTTGGGCTCTGCTGTCCTTCAGAGCAAGGGAAACTGAATGTGGCAGGTAGACTAGGGTTTTCTGCGGAAGCAAAATTGGAAAAACATACGCCAAGTGTGCTAATGAGTTCAAATGAAAATAATGATTTTTTTGAGATCTAGCTTAACCTGCTCCCCCTGCCCTCCACTCTCCCCCATACCCCGAATCTGCTTGAACAGGCTGACGGGCTGTCTGCACAAAGCCTCACCTCAATGCTGCCACCAGTGAGGGCACTGGGCTAAACAAAACAGCTTGTTCTCCATCGTCCTACTTAGATCCGTGTGTGCGTGTGTTTAGAGAAATGTAAAAAAAAGAGGAAGCTAAAAAGTATAACATAATATACTGCCCAAATTAATAACTTGATATGGTATCAAAATTATTTCAGCTTAAAAATACTGCCGATAAATCTGAAGACTCCTTTCATCACCAATTCTTTCCAATCCCAGTCCCCTCATCTTATTCCTTCATAGGCAACCATTATCAAAGATTCTGGTGTGAAGTGTTTTACCTATGTGTATACTAGTATGTGTAACTATGAATAATATATGACAGTTCATGCTTTTAAATTTTGTATAAATGGCATCATGCTGCACATATCATTGTGCAATTGGCTTTTATCACTTAGCACACTTTTTGAGATTTTTCCGTGATACAAATAAATATGAACTTAGACCAGGGGTGGGCAAACTTTTTGACTCGAGGGCCACAATGGGTTCTTAAACTGGACCGGAGGGCTGGAACAAAAGCATGGATGGAGTGTTTGTGTGAACTAATATAAATTCAAAGTAAACATCATTACATAAAAGGGTACAGTCTTTTTTTTTTTTTTTAGTTTTATTCATTTCAAACGGGCCGGATCCGGCCCGTGGGCCGTAGTTTGCCCACGGCTGACTTAGACCCTTAACTCATATTACATATAAAAACTCCACAAATGGGTCAGACTAAATACAAGAACTAAAACTATAAAACTCTTAGAGGAAAAGATTAGGCAATGACTTTTTAGATATGACAAGAAGCATAGCTACAAAAAATAAACTTCATCAAAATTAAAAACTTTTCTTCAAAGGACACCTTTAAGAAAGTGAAGTGACAACTCATAATAAAAAAATTTTGCAAATCATATATCTGATTAGTGATTTGTATCTAGAATATGTAGAGAGCTCTTACACTCAATAATTAAAGGACAAGTAATCTAATTTAAAAGTGGGCAAAGGATCTGAATAGACATTCTCCAGAGATATACAAATGTCCAATAAGCACATGAACAGATGCCCAACATCATTAGCTACTAGGGAAATGCAAATCAAAACTACAAGAAGATAGCAAGTCACACCCCAGCACGGCTACAATAAAAAGGACAGACAATAACAAGTGTTGACGAGGATGCGGAAAACTGGAACCCTCATGAGCTGCTGGTAGGAATCTAAAATGGTGCCGCTGCTTTAGAAAACAGTCTGGTAATTCCTCAAAAGGTTAAACATTAGGTACCACATGACCCAGAAATTCCATTTCTATATATATATCTGCGCAAAAATTTGTACACAGGTGTTCACAGCAGCATTATACATAATACCCCTAAGTGGAAACAATCAAAATATCCATCAACTGATGAATGATTTGAATGAAATGATTTGACAATAAAAGAAACAAAGTACTGATACATGCTACAAAATGGAGAAACCTTGAAAATATGCAAAGTAAAAGAAGCCAGTTACAAAAGACCACCCCTTGTTTGATTCCATTGGTATAAAATGTTCAGAAGAGGCAGACCCATAGAGATAAAAAGTAGATTAGTGTTTGTCTGGGGCTGGGGGCTTGGAAGGAATGAGGAATAGAGTGCTAAGGGGTATGGGATGCTTTGGGGGGGGTGATAAATTGTTCTAAAATTGGTTGTCACGATAGTTGTACAACTCTGTGAATATATTAACACTGAAACAGGGTGAATTGTATGTTATATAAATTACATCTCAATAAAATATTATAAAAAAAAGACCCTACTAAGAAAAACAAAAAGATAAGCCATATACTGAGGAAAACATTTGCAAATTATATGTGATAAGGAACTTGTGGGTATTTGTAATAATTTTTTTGGATCTGACACCAAAAGCAAAGGCAACAAGAGCAAAAATAGACAAGTGGGACATAAACAAAAAAGCTCCACACAGCAAAGGGAACCATCAACAAAATGAAAAGGCAACTTGAACGAGAGAAAATAACTGCAAGTCATATACTACATATGATAATGAGTTAATATTGAGAAATATAAAGAACTCATACAGCCCTAACCGGTTCGGCTCAATGGAAGAGCGTCGGCCTGCAGACTCAAGGGTCCCGGGTTCGATTCTGGTCAAGGGCATGTACCTTGGTTGCGGGCACATCCCCAGTGGGGAGTGTGCAGGAGGCAGCTGATCAATGTTTCTCTCTCATCAATGTTTGTAACTCTCTATACCTCTCCCTTCCACTCTGTAAAATATCAATAAAATATATTTTTTTAAAAAGTACTCATACAACCTAACAGCAAAAAACAAACAATCCAATTAAAAAATGGGCAGAGCAACTCAACAGACATTTTCCAAAGAAGACATAAATATAAATAACTGGCCAACAGGTACATGAAAAGGTGAGCAACATCACAAATCATCAGGGAAATACAAACTAAAACCACAGTGAGATGTCACCTCACCCCTGTTAGAAATTATCATCAAAAAGACAAGAGATAAAGTGTGGGTGAGGACATGGAGGAAAGGGAGCCCTTGTGAACTGCTGGTGGGAATGTAATTTGGTGCAGCCACTATGGACAACAGTATGGAGCAGTGATGGTGAACCTATGACACGCAAACTCATTTTTTTGGTTGATTTTTCTTTGTTAAATGGCATTTAAATATATCAAATAAATGGCATTTAAATATATAAAATAAATATCAAAAATATAAGTCTTTGTTTTACTCTGGTTGCAAATATCAAAAAATTTCTGTATGTGACACGGCACCAGAGTTGAGTTAGGGTTTTTCAAAATGCTGACACGCCGAGCTCAAAAGGTTCGCCATCACTGGTATGGAGGTTCCTAAAAGCAATTCCACTTCCGGGTAGATATGCAAATAAAATGAAAATGGGATCTTGAAAAGGAATCAATACCCCATATTCACTGCAGCATTAGTCACAATAGCTAAGATATGGAAACAACCTAGATGGAGAGAGATGATGTGGTGTGTACATATAAGGGAACCTTACTCAGCCCTGAGGAGAAGGAAGTCCTGCTGTTTGTGATAACATGGGTGGACCTTGAGCATATTATGTAAATGAAATGACTCAGACGGAACACGATGAATACTGCACGGTATCACTTAGACCTGGAATCTAAAATATGTCAAATTCATAGAAACAGAAGAGAAAAGTGGTTGCCAGGGGCTGACGGGTGCAGAAAATAGGGAGAGGTTGGTAAAAGGGTACAAACTTTCAGTTATTAGGTAAGTAAGGTGTGAAGATCGAAAGTATAATATGGAGACTATAGTTGCTAACATGGTATTATACAATAGAAATTTGCTAAGAGAGTAGAACTTGCATTTCATACTCACATGCAAAAAGATATAGATAGATAGATAGGTAGATAGATAGATAGATATAGATAGATGGGTCTGTTAATTAACTAGATGGGGGAATCCCTTCATGATGTATATCAAATTACCACATGAACACTTTAAGTATCTTACAATTTTATGTCAACTATAAAGCTGAAACACAAAATATAAACCAAAAAAAAAACCCCATCCCCTGAATTCAGGACACATAACGAACTCTTAACAACTGAATCAGAAGATAAACAACCCAATTACAAAACAAAGACTTGGACACTTCACCAAAGAAAGATGTACAAATGGGCTAATCATCCACATGAAAAATACTCAACACGAGTAGTGATGAGGGAAATGAGAACTGCAATCACAATGAGACGCCCTCACCCACTAGAACAGCTACAATAAAAAGACGAACGGGCTGCGGGAACCTGGAACCCTCGTGCACTGCCGACGGGACTGCGAAAGGATACAACCACTTTGGAAAACACTGTGGCAGTTTCTTAAAATGTTCAACATAAACTTACCATATGTCCCAGCAATTTCACTCCTGAGTATATACCCAAGAGAAATGAAAACATATGTCACCCAAAACTTGTACACAAATGTTCATTAACAACAGTTTAATAGGCCAAAAGTGGAAATGATCCAAAAGTCCACTGACGGGTGGCTGGCTTAACAACATGTGGCTTATCCAAATGTAATGGAACACTACAAAACCTCTTTTTGCGCTTTTTACTACTGCTTAACGTTTATAATTTTCCAATGACAATTAAACATGTTCTATCTTGTGAAATACTCTATTTTTTTTTTGTCAGTGGTTGTAAAACATTTATTATTCTTTACTTTTCAGGGTATATATCTTTTAATACTAGTTTAAATACACCTTAGGAATACTGTTTTGGCTAGATAACATTATCATCGTTTAGTCATTGTCTTTTGTGGAACCACTGCTACCTTTTCCCCTATAATTACCATCACCCCGTTTGGGGAAATAAAGCATAAAAGCCATTCTACTTTGGAAAGTGCTTATGAACAGCCAGATCCAGTGGTTTCAGCCCCAACTCAAATTAGACAAGGAAAGTGGGAGAGAAGCTGCAGAAAAGGAGAGAAAGTCACTGCAGAGGCCTGGCTGTGCAGGAAGAGCTGTGAGCCAGCAGCTGGGGATGCGGGAGGTCACAGACATGGTGGGCACTGGCAAAGCCAGGCCTTTCCTGGGTTCTCCGAGGGTTGAGGGGACCAGAATAAAGGTCGATGCCCAGGTTGCTTGGGCAGCCTCAAGAAAGGTCCCCATGTACCCCAGTAGCTGATGGCTTTCCCGTTAGCTAATGCCCTGGGACAAAGAGCCTAAAGTTGTCTCAGTTACAGAGTTAGAACCTCAATGAGATTGTGTGAGAACCCTGGGTGCTGGGGGAGCCATGAATGTAGATGCCTCAGCCACGGGGCAGGGAGTGCTGCCCCTGAGAATCAGGCCTGCCCACAAGCAAAGGACATGTGGCCTCAGCAGAGACCCAATTGGAGCTGACAGAACAGCACCCAGCATAAGCCCCCAAGGCGCAGCGCCAACCTCGGGCACGGGATGGGGAAGAATCTCTAAGACTAGCTTCAGTTTGCCTGGACACGCCGAGACCCAGTGTGCAGCTCAGACAATGAGCACTCAAGAGGGAAATCAAGCCCAGTGAAGACAAAGAAAACACTTTTTTTTTGCCTGAGTATGCGGCCTGTGAAACTCAAAGTCCCTTCACTGTATGACGGGTACCTGTCGTCCCAGAGGGAAACCCAGCATTGCGCATGCGGCGAGTACGAACCACCTCCCTCAGCGAGATGTGGGCCAGCACCTGCCGGAGGAGGCAGAGCAGGCCATCATCTCCTGGGAGTACGCACGCTCAGTCGTGGACGGAGCTGCACTGAAATGCTTTGACCAGATAAGCACATGTGGGGGCAGACCTCAGAGATGGCCTCAATGACCCCCTGCCCTCTACTCTCACTCCTGTGCCATCCCCTCCCCTTGAACGTAGGCTGGGCACGGTGGCTGCTTCTCATGAATCAGGGAAATGGGATACTTCCGAGACTCGGTTATAAAAGACTGTGACTTCTGTTTTGCTCTCCTCGCCCCCCCAATCCCCCCCCCGACCCCCGTCTCGCTTTCTCCTGGTTTTTCACACTGGTGAAGCCAGCTGTCATCTCGCGAGCTGCCCTGTGGAAAGGCCCACGTGGCGAGGAGCTGAGCGTGGCTTCCAACCATCAGCCGCATTGAACAGAGGTCCTCAGTCCATTAACCCGGAGGAGTCCTGCCAACAACAGTGCAGGTTGCTGAGCCTGGAGGTGATGATGACAGTCTTGTGAGAGGTCCTGCCCCTCAGCTTGTGAGGACCCAGCTAAGGACCCACAGAAGCTCTGAGTTAATAAATATTTGTTCTTCTAAGCCATTAGGTTTTGGGGTAAGTTATCACGCAGTGATAGTAACCCATATGGGATGGCTCATCTTTTTCTTTATGCAATATTGTATCAGTCCCATCTGAGGACTTCTGATTGAGAATCTGGGGGCATAAGAAACCATACTGACAGGCTCTCGGAGAGGACACAGACCTCAGGAGAAAGGGCCATGAATGTGATGAGAAGAAAGGTAAGCATTTTGATCAAGAAAGCCTTTTCGGATCTGAGTGTGTGCCTAAGTCCCCGAGTATTAGTTTGTCCTGACACTGGAGTCTCCACCTTTTAACTCCGTCCATAGTTACAGGACCTGCAGCACATTCTCAGCTGCGAAGTCAGTGACTCAGAAGAAGAGGGAAAGCTGCAGGCTCTGAGCCGGCACCTGGCTCGCACCCGCCTCGGGGAGAGTTTAGGGAGCAGCGTGATTCCGTGGGAGGGGCGCGCTTAGAAGTCAGGGGCCCTGGTTTTTCTTCTGACTGCAGCACATGCGCTGAGACTTTTATGGGGCTCAGTCTTCTCATTTATAAACTGAGAGGCATCAATGAGATGGTCTCTGAAGTACTTTTCAGACATAAAATTCTATGCTTCCACGATTTCGCCAAGTTACCGCATCTCAGAAACGCCAAGTAATCATGGCTTTGCTTCGGTCACGATGACATACATGCTGGTGATGGATCCTCCTCCGAGGGTCTCAGCAGCCACCTCAGGGTCACAGAATGGCGTTTCCTGTGTTAAATTACCTTTTTCTCACAAGTGGAGTCAACAACAGAGACAATGCCCATGTCGGCCTCAGGCAAAGGAAGGCTGTGAGGAGGTACAGGGAGAGGCTACTGTGCAGGGTGGGGCTACTTCAAGAGAGACAGACCCAGGACCCCTGACTTCTAAGCCATGCCCCTCCCACTGCACCACACTGCCTCCTTCACGAGTATGAAGCTCCTGGGGTTCGAGACAGTGCTTGAGGGCAGAGCAACGCTCTCGGCAGGCTGAGAGCCGCCTGTGAGCCGCGTCAGGTTTGCTCATTCTTTGCCCTCTCGGTAGGCCAGGGCCAGAGGAGCACTGAAAGCCAAGCCGGGCCACTGTGCTGGGCGATGGCACCTCGCCGCAGAAGCACAGGTGGGCTTTCCGTTCAGAGGGGCAGGCCCTCCCCAGGGGCCGCCAAGCACTGCACTCCATGCAAACCAATGTAGACGAAGTGGCACAGGAGGAGGCGGGGGGAGCATCACAGCTGGGACCTTGAGATTATGGGAACCTGAGAACCACACAGAGCTGGAAAAGGTGGAGGAACTAGTCAGGTGGCTCTGGGATGGGAATCGGCTAACCAATGAGGGTATAAAACCACCGTGTGCCTCTGGGTTTCGGCTGCCAGGAAAGGGGCAGTTAGCCTGGGAAGCAAGGAAGCTTTGCAGTGTGCTACTTGGTGTGTCAAGGCTTCCTGAAGCGAGGACAGCGGGATCTTATTGAAATACAACCTGCAACGAAGGCCTGAATGCAGCACAGGCCCCCCACGTGTCTAACCACTAACTGCACACAGTAAGTGCCCTGTACCTCAGGCTCCCTGAACACAGAGGTCCCTTGTAGTTGGAAACAATTCTGCTGAAAATACAGAGCTAGAGACATGTTATAATCTGAGAAGCTCTTTAGTCTGCTGGCTCTTCACTTCTGAATCAGCAAAAATGGAGAACCTGAGAAAGCTATGCACCGTGTTCTAAGAAAATAGCTCAGAAATTATGCTCATAACTTCAGAGGGTTCACGACCCCAGGAAAACAGTCTCTGGTTTAGCCCAACCTTCCTTTCCATATTTGAGGAGACTGGGGGTCTACTGAGGTCATAAGGTCACAAGCAGATGAGTAGAAAGGCTAAGGCTGGTTCCAGGGTCCTCTAATCGCCTCAAACTGCTGGGAGGAACCAAGGCAGACAGGGAGCACAGCACAGTGTCTCTGAGCCAGAAGGAACACGGGTCAGTCAAGACTTCTCACTGCTGAAGCTCACCCTGAGTTTCAACAGGACAGTCCATTTCCAATAAGGGTGAGGAATGTGAGAAACGTAATTACGACTTGGCTTCTTGTCTAGAACACAAACCTCATACTGGAGCCAACAGGTGCAGAGGATGCCAGAGAAGGTCACCTGAGGACACTGATCCTTCCCCACAGCTGGCACCTGGGCAGAGACAGGGACTCACACGCTGGGAAGAGAGAGCCGGCCGCAGGGAGAAAGGCGCTGCCTTCGTGGGAAATGACAGGCGCTGCTCTGGGCCATGTTTAGGCATCCCCAGCATGGTGCCTGGCACACAGTAGGGCTGCATTCCCTTCTTTTTCCTTATGGAACAGGAATGAATTTTTTAAAAAAATCTCTTTGGTGCACATTATAGTGAGGTAATCAAGCCCAGAGAGGCTTGTGGCACAAGGCTGATTCTGAGATGGTGCCCTGGTAGCCAAGCTAACTGCACACCCTCCCTCCTCGCCCCGTCCCCCCCCCCCCCCCAACTAAGACTCTGAGCGGAGCGGTTATCATGGTAACCGAAGGAGACACTTTAGTCTCCATTTCTCTCTCTCTGACTCATGGACACCTGCCAGGTAGCAGATGGCCTGTGTGGACAATTACCTTCATTTTGCTGCAGTGTATTTAAATTAAACAGACCGGCCTCTTTGCCGCCAATCTTCAGAGGCCCTCTCAGAAAACCCCCAAAACAACCTTGGGGGTAAGGAGCTCTAAGCCCGGAATCCAGGCGGGGCGACCATAAAGGTATAGAGAACTGGGAGGTAGAAGGAATGGACTTTGTACATTTTTCTTCTTCCAGAAAAGGTGAAGAGAAAAACACCCACACACTATTTTGAGCTGGTGCTGGCTGGCTCTGCTAGGAAAATGCAGCTGACTCCTCGAACACGGAAGTACAAGGAGAGGCTGATCTGATGCTGCACTGGCTGTCTTGCTGCAAGACGTGAAAATACCTGCCTGACACGACCAGAGTTAGGAGGCTGGGAGTCAGGGCAGGGGTGGAAGCGAGCGGCTGGTGGAGAGCAGGGTGCAGTGAGCAAAGCGGCAGGCCGTGGTTCGCTCTGGGGTGAATTCAAACAGGTAAAGGCCTGGCCAGCGTGGCTCAGTGGTTGAGTGTTGACCTATGAACCAGGAGGTCATGGTTCGATTCCTGGTCAGGCACATGCCCAGGTTGCAGGCTCAACCCCTAGTATGGGGCGTGCAGGAGGTAGCTTATCAATGATTCTCTCTCATCATTTATGCTTCTCTCTCTCTCTCTCTCTCTCTCTCTCTCTCTCTCTCTCTCTCTCTCTCTCCCCCCCCCCCCTTCCTCTCTGATAAAAACATATTTTAAAAAACACAGGTAAAGAAGATGTCTGGAGACCTTCCTGTCTTAGCAAACACTTGAGTGCAGTGTAGCATTTAAAGGTAAGCCTGGCTCTAAACACCAGGGAGAAGGGCTGCAGTCTTATGTCTCTCTTCTCTTGTCATCACCGTGAATACACATTTACCTAACGTGTCTGTCGGAAAGTTATGGCCACCAAAGAGTCTGCCTTGAGGTCCTTCCGCAGAGGGCTGACACCTATGTGTTCCCACGCCACCTCAGGAAATGCGGCGCTAACGCACAACCTGCCTCCCTGCGGTGGCTGGTGGGGAAGGCGGCGCAGACAGGAAACAGCCAGCGCAGGGTTGCTGGAAGTTCTGTGATCGCACAGTTGGCAACCAGTGGAAAGTCATGGTCCTCGATCTTCATGATTCTGTCCCTATTCAAGTCAAACTAAATTACATAGAAGACAAGGCTTGCCCCAAGGCTTAAAGGGGTGGGGGCAGGGTGACTGGTTATCTTTCTAAGGCGTAGAGGAGAGCATAGTAAGCTCTTCAGACAAAGAACAACCTATTAAAACTCACCATAAACCCAAAGATCAAAGGAAAGCTGAAAGGTAAACTTGCAGAGAGGGAGGCTCATAAAGCCCAAGGCTAGAATGCCCCTCTTTCTGTTTGTCTCTCCGAGTCTGTCCCCCTCGGTTGGAAAATGCTGTCCCATTAGTTCTCATTGCAGGATTTCAAAGCCAGTTCTGAGCAAAATGATTAGGAACTTCATTTTCGGGAAAAATCCCTATAAAGCGAATACCAGACACCCCGACTGCATACTGGAAACAAGAAAACAGGCTCCCGGGAGAGCATGGTCCTTATCCAGGCAGCCAAATCACTGATCCTGTAGGCAGCCAGAACCTATCAGTGATTATCAAATCCAACGAGTCAAGTTTATTTATTTATTTAATCCTCACTCGAGGATATTTTTCCATCGATCTTTTAGAGAGAGTGGAAGAGAGAGGGAAAGACAGAGAAAAACACTGATGTGAGAGAAACACATCAATTGGCTGCTTCCTGCATGCACCTTGACCAGGGCCCGTGCTGGGGAGGTGCCTGCAATCAAGGCATATGCCCTTGATCGGAATCGAACCTGGGACCCTTTGGTCCACAGGCCGACGTTCTATCCACACTGAGCCAAACCAGCTAGGGCTCAATGAGACAGATTTAAATGCCACGTATGGGTAGGCCAAACCTGTATGGCGTAGTATGGCATCCTTTTCCAACACTACCACTCTTTGCTGAGTCCCTGGTTATACATAATATCGTGGCAGAGCCCAGGCTCTGCAGTTGATTATCTGATTTGGATTCCAGCTCTGCCATTTACTAGCTGTGTGATCTTGGGCAACTTAACCTCTCTGGCACCTCAGATTCTTCATATGTAAAATGGATATTAATCTTTTAACATGTTGGTGAGGAAGAACATTCAATGCTTCACCCACCAGCTCACAGAGTACTGCCTGCCATTATTCTATTTTGCAAGGTGCTGGGGCTATGAAGGGGCAACGTCTCCACTCGGCAGGCTCACGAGCTCCGGAGGCAGTTGGGCATGTATGCAAGCAGCATACAGAGAAGGAGGAAACCCGTGCCCACCCGGGGGTACAGAGAGAAAGCAGCACAGACACGAGAGGGTTTAGCCCTGACCTCCTGGAACATGAGACGTGGCATCTGAGTGCATCTTGAGGGGTATAATTTCAACAGACAGAAAAGGCTCAGGAAGGCGATCCAGGTGAGGCAAGAGCATGAACACAGGTGCCTGGGCGGAGAGGAGGCTGTGCATGGGGGATGAGGAGTGGTGTGGGGAGCATGAAGCTATGCGGTGGGAAAGAGAAGTGTGGGCCACAATCATGCAGAGCCGTAAATGCCTGGACATCAAGTTTATTTACTAGGCCACAGAATGGGCAAACTACGGCCCATGGCCAAATCCAGCTCACCACCTGTTTCTTTGTAGTTCATAAGAAAGAATGCCTTTACTTTTTTAAAAGATTTTTTTTATTGATTTCAGAGAGAGGAAGGGAGAGGGAGAGAGAGGTAGAAATATCAAATGAGAGAGAAACATGGATTGGCTGCCTTCTACATGCCCCCTACTGGGGATCAAGCCCGCAACATGGACATGTGCCCTGACCAGGAATTGAACCGGTGACCTCCTGGGTAGACGCTCAACCAACTGAGCCATACTAGCCGGACTGGTTTTACATTTGGAAATGGCTTTAAGTGGTTATATAAGTACTTATATAATATCTCTGGTTTGGCTTACAAAGCCTAAAATATGTACGATCTAGTCCTTCAAGCGAAAGCTTGCTGACCTGCTCTAGGTGGCGGCAGAGGGAATGACGTGGGCAGCGTGATCTGCCTTCAGGAATCTGGCGCAATGTGAAGGAGGGGCTGGGAGGCAAGAGATAGGAGACAAAGAGGCTTATTATGAGGCTTTCCCCACGGACCAGGTGACAGATGATGAAGGCTGGAACGAAGAATGGTGATGGGAACTGAAAGAAGAGATATAAGCCAGCATTTGGAGAAAACACTGACCAGACTGGACAACTGTGGAGGAAGAGCAGAGCCTGGGAGAGCGCGTGCAGTAGGGAGAGCCGGCAGTGACACCCGCACAGCGGGAGACGTGCAGAGGAGCGGCCTGTGCGGGAAGGTTCCTGGAAATCTTTTGTCATCCATCCCACCTCAGAATCAGGGATTCTGGGAATGCCTGGGGGCTCACCGTGGTGTCATCGGGAAAGGTTCTCTGGGCTCAGGGCAGTGCTTCTTAATTGGTCATCTTAGCTGCTAGGGACCGGGGGTGGGGGTGGCCAGCGCTAGAATTTAGGAGGTAGAAGTCAAGGATGCTTCTAAATATCCTACAATGCAGAAAACAGCCCCCGTCCCCACACGTCCTCCGGCTCCACACGTCCACAGTGCTGAGGATAAGGAACCTGCCTGAGGGTGACGCAGGGTCACGAGGTCCTACAGAGGTGGCCTGTCCAGGGCTGCTCTTCCCAGGTGGTGAGCTACTGTGCAAGGAAGGGCAGGCCACCAGTCGCCTCAGACAGGTTAGAACTCTCACGGGGCCCAACAATCAACTGATCTCTTCTGCACATTTGGGAGACGGCCTGGGGGGCAGCTACAGGCCCGAGAGGCCCCTAGATCCTCTCTTGGTTTCCTGAGGGCTGAGCTGGTTACATGTAGGAGTGGAAATATGAATCCTGAAAGCAATGTTTAACTAGTGGATGTTACAGATTCTGAAGTTAAAAAGAATATATAGTAATAAAAGCACCGAAGGATTTGTGGTTAGCCAGCTTTGTAGAGCAGTGGTGAGCTGGTATGGATTCTTATTAAAGGTACCACTTTAGCTGCAGTAAACTCTCTCTGCATTGCCTCTAATTTTAGAAAACATGCCCCTCCCTCCCTCCATCTCCCTTTCTTTATTTAAGCGCTGGGACATCTATACTACAGCTCCAGATGAGAGTAATTCCACTTGCCAAATTATGATTAGCAGCAAATGGAGACGAGTGTAAAATAATCTATCGTACCCTTCATCACATGCTTCCTTCAGCTGGAAGTAAGCAGATGTTCGTTTCAGTTAAGGACGCTAGGTCCCTACCTTAGCCTTGTTGCTAATACGGGACATCAGAACCAGCCTGAGGTCCGCTATGAAACCCCAGACATTGGTACAGCACCAGGATTTGAGGCAATGCCTACAGACACTCTCAAAGTGTAGGGTCAGAGGTCCAATCCCATGCCAAGACAGGATGGTAGGTTGAGGTCTATCAGAAAGACAGCACCGGGCATTCCTGTCCTCCTGTGGGATGCGTGGCCAAGACTCCCAGAGACAAGCCACAGGAGTGGGCGTCATGGAAGCAGCCAGTGCCCATTTCATAGGGTGCATTCATTTATCTGGAAAAGTGGAAGGCAGATGATTGGCATGAAAAAACCCTGGGGAAGGAGATGGTTGCTGGAAGAAAGTGCAGACAATGAAGTGAGGACTAGAGGGTTTCAAAGTCACAAAAGGACACACCAGTCCTTTGAGACCGTGAGGACTAGCTCTCGAACTCAGGACCTTGGCCATGGAGAACTCCCAAGACGTACACACAAGAGGCCTGTGAGTGGCAGGCTTCAGCAGTCTGGGTCTAGCTTCTCATTGTGCCAACTTCAAGGGGATGATGTTCTTACAGAGAATCCAAGGTCACTGAAATGAACATGTGATTTAATCCCTTCTCTGCCCAAGGTCAGCTTTAAATTGGCCTTAGAAATAATACAACAGTAGTATTGATTTCTGGTTCTTCGATTACATGGTAATCCATACAATTTTTTAAAATGAAATGTCTATTGGAGGTAGTACTAACACCATTAAAATAAATACCCATAATGCCTGCCCTTCTGAGAGAGTTATCAGGAAGGTGTAGGGTGCTCCCAAGAATGTGCTGCACTCTGAGCTGGCACATTTAGAAAGAGTTAGTCTGGGTAAACTGCTGGAACATTCCCAGCAAGTGGTTTTAACTGTAAAGTATATCTCTGAGGTGTAGACGGGTGAAGAGAAGGAGGGGAACACTGGTGGTCAGCAACCACAGGTGAGGTGATGCCCCGTATCAGCAGGAAGCGTACAGTCGATAGACAGCAAGGGGATGAGACCGTCAGGGAGGGAGAGGAGAGGGAGCAGGAAGGACAGACCCGCTTCTCTGCTTCTGCGAAGCAAACTGGAGGTCATGTGACTTGCTTTGGCCAGTGAAATCGAGCAGAAATGATGTGTGTCACTTCCAGGAGATGCATTAAACTGCTGCACTTGACCTACCTTCCTGGTCTTCTCCTGCCTTGCCCATGTCAATGTATCTATTTACATGGAAGTGCCATAGATCAGCAAGAAACGGTGTCAATGAAGAAAAACAAACCCAGTACAACTTCACATTAAAGCCACTGAGATTTCTGGGTCCTTTCCTGTTCTGCCCTCTTTCTGACAGTCTGTCTCTCTGTCACTCCTTTCTTATCTTTTCCTTCCTTTCCTCTCCTCTTTATTCTGTATGTCCGCTGCTCTCCTAACTATAAAAAATAAAAATCATGATGTTTTATATTCCCATTCTTAATCTGAAACATGGATAGATTTATTTTTTGAAAAAAGAAATAATTAAAATTTCTGAATTAAACTTTTCATAATTCTCTCTTTTAAAAAAAGCCCCGAGGTAAATTAAAAATCAGCTTTAGCTTATGTAAAAGATAGATGCTTTGAAAACCTTACTATGTTACATAAACATATGGTGCTACTATTGCGAACAGGCTCTCAATTGATTTTCTTGTGTGGGTTCGTGGCTATCAGGATAAATAAAAACAGACATAAACCTCCCCTGAACACCATGCCCCAGCCACCAGCTGAGAAACCAGAGCTCCTGGAGTGGGCTCTGAACAGGAACTCACAGCGTCATCAGCCCCTTCGTTGTCATGGGTGACTTGGTTAAGAGGCGACTGCAGCGGCAGCGCCCAGAAGCCTGTGCGAGACTAAAGCACATCTGAAGTTATCACCAGAACTCATTTCCATGCCCACAGTGCTTGGACCTGAGGTCACCCCCACCACTCCACGAGTTGTTTCAAGCAATTAAAGTCACTCCAGTCAGGAAGCAGCGGAGAAAGCAAGAGCAGGAAAATGCAACTGTGGCCTGGGTGGTCATGCATTCTCAAACACGCAGATGTGTACTCTGAAAAGCTGTTCAACAGGCTCTCGTTTCAAACAAGAACATGCTCTACTGGGAAAACACGATGGGAACTTTCAGGCCACTGTACAACACCGAGGAGAGAACGCGACGGTTCTACACGTCATAAGACCTTGTGCAGGGAGGAGAGGGGAAGTCTAGGCCAGTTACATGAGGTGGAGGAGAACATGCAAAAGGAGCACGAACCACACGGAGCAGTCTGAAGTTCACTTACTGCCTGCTTTTGCTCTTCCTCCTAGAGGCGGTGAAAACAACAAAAAAGGTAGAGGAAAAGGAGAGAGATTAATGCCCATCACCACAAATATTTGGAAGAAATGACAGGACAGGGCCCATCAGGCCAGGCCCATGGGCTCGGAGATCAGAGCCCAGCCCTGACCACCACAGCACATCATCAGCTGACAGAGCCAAGGGCTGGCCTCTGCCCCACCCGGCTCATTAAATGGGAACTTCGAGAGTCGCAAAGAAAGAACCTCAGAAACCATCTAGTCCAATTCTTCATTGTACGCATCAAAAAGACTCAGGGCGCTTGACTTGCCCAACATTTAACTGTTTAGGGTAAACCGAAAGCAGTAGCTCAACCATGACTCAAAAGCCCAATCATCTATTTCACCCTTCAGAGTATTCATAGGTGTTTAGGCACAGTTATCCCGGTGGCGGTCCTCAAAGTGTGGGATACAGACCAGCAGCAGCAGCAGCACCTGAAAACCTGTCAGAGATGCAGATTCTGGACTCCACCCCAGACAAACTGGATCAAAAGTCTTGGGTGTGGGGCAGGACAATGTATTTAATGAGCACACTGATTCGATGATGGCTAGTTTGAGAACCACGGCTCTAAGAACTTCCTCAGCTAGCGATCCACATATCCATGGATTCATCTCCAACGTAGTCCCCTCCCCTCCACGTGCTTTTGGGCTGCTTTGGGGTTTTCCAAAGATGCACGTGCACCCCCATCCCCGTAGGACACTGGGAACTGCTGTAGGGCCCTGAGAGACCTCACTGTTTCATTAGCTCAATGAGGATTCACTTAGTACTTCTTACGCATAAGGCTCTGGAGTCACGAGATGGTCTGTCTTTTACAGCCTCGCAATGATGGCGCGCAGAGCAGACACCTGCTAACTACCCTATCAGAATGCACCAGCAGGCGCTATAGGAAGACGCACAGGGAAGAGAGATACGCACTTCCACCTTCCTCTCTCCTCAGCCCACTGTTCCTCAGCGACTCCATCTTTTAATGGATGTCTTTGCTTCTTTTCTGTGCCTCATCGTGGGTAACTGTGGTCAGGGAGCCTCTGCTCTTTCGCCCAGGTAGACACATCTACAAGCCGTTGCACTGGTTCTATTTAAATTGGATCCATCCAGGCAGTCTTTTAAAAAAATATAAATTTTTATTGATTTCAGAGAGGAAGGGAGATATAAAACATCAATGATGAGAGAGAGTCATTAATTGGCTGCCTCTTGCATGCCCCCTACTGGGGACTGAGCCCACAACCGGGCATGTGCTGTGACCAGGGATTGAACCATGATCTCCTGGTTCACAGGTTGTCACTCAACCACTGAGCCATGCCGGTCGGGCCAAGCAGACTTGACTGAACATACGGAGGACGTCTTAGGGAAGGATGAGGGCTTCTCAGTGTGCAGATCTGGGTGCAATGGCAAGAAGGGCTTCAGTAAAGCCAAGAAATTACAAAAGGGAGAGTAAGTAAAAATTTGGAGAAAATAATTTTATTCCTGCAAGGGAAAAACGTGGACTAGAAATTAAACAGGCACCAAAAAATTTCCAACTCAGCCCAGGAAGATGTTCTCATAATCAAAGCCAGCTGCGAGATGCCGGCCAAACCTACACTCACAGGAGCCGGGCAGAGCGGGCCCCGAGTGGGAGCCGAGTCGGCCTGAGAGGCTGGGTCTTGAAGCTTTTGCGTCTGGCAGTCATGGCTCTAATTAGGAGGGGTTCCAGTTTTGCAGGTAGGAAAACCTCTCCCTTCCTAGCCAGGCTTCCCGGGGCGGGCGGGTAAGGCAAGTAGCTCTAGGAGAGTTAGAAAACAATTTTAAAATGTAGAGTTTTGCGGGCATTAAGTGTTGAAATGGAAATTGAGATGGTGAGGGAGGGATGGGACAATGTTGTGACCCAACCATAAAATTATTTTCGTTGCTACTTCATAACTGTAATGATGCTACTGTTATGAATCGTAATGTAAATATCTGATATGCAGGATGGTCTTAGGCGACCCCTGTGAAAGGGTCGTTCGACTGCCAAAGGAGTCACGACCCACAGGTTGAGAACCGCTGCCTTAGAGGCTGACATTGCACCTGAGGGCAAAAGACCAGCATGTAATTTCTTAGAACTATTCCTAAGACACTCCCTCTTCTCAGTGTTTCTCCAGGTTTGGCACTGGGGCAAACGTGGCTTTGGTTCAGCAGAACAGGGACGTCTCACAAAGCAATGCTTCATGTGCACACGTGGTGACCGTGGTGTGTAGTTTGTCCAAAGACATGAAACCGTGAAAATCTGTCAGGCGAGGATGGGGCGGTGTGTTCAGGACTGAGAGGCCGCCCCTGAGCACTGGGGTTGGGAGAGGGTGGACTTTGGCAAAGTGTTACTTAGGACAGTGTTGCATGATTTAAACTCACAAAAGTCATTCAGATAAAGCCTTGAAGGCTCTGTCAACACAGAAAACAGGCCAGATATAAGGTCTTAGAACATTTCTGTTATCGATGGGTCAGTTAGTGTCAGTAAACACTGGCTAATGACAAGGCATAGAAGCCAACTTGATTTAAAGGGGCAATAACACCTTCGTTATAAAGCGGACACCTAGAGTTGTTGTGTCACCTAAGGCATGTGAGACTCTCACACAGGGAGAGTCTGGCTGGGTGGCCAGTGAAACGCCACAGCCACTGTAGTCATCTATAGAAAAATTTATATTCGCCGAAACGACCCTGGTGAGGTTGGGACGGCCCCGGTGAGGTGGAAACGGCCCCAGTGAGGTTGGGACGGCCCCAGTGAGGTCGGGACAGCCCCGGTGAGGTCAAGACGGCCCTGGTGAGGACAAAACGGCCCCAGTGAGGTTGGGACGGCTCCAGTGAGGTTGGGACAGATAATGGGGACCAGTATAGACTGATGAACAGGGGTAGATGCAGAGGCAGAGCAGCATTGAACAGACTGTCAAACTACAGTGGGAAGCCTGGGGAGGGTTTGGGGGGGGGGGGCGTTAAGAGATCAACCGAACGACTTATATGCATGCATATAAGAATAACCAATGGACACAAGACACTAGGGGGTAGGGGCCGGGGGAATGTCAGGGGAGGGGGGGGGGAAGGAGACATATGTAATACT
Organism: Myotis daubentonii; assembly: GCF_963259705.1. NCBI lineage: Eukaryota > Metazoa > Chordata > Mammalia > Chiroptera > Vespertilionidae > Myotis > Myotis daubentonii. The sequence goes on along the minus strand of NC_081851.1, from coordinate 69,586,833 downwards.
CTTTGTAATACTTCAAGAAATAAAAATTATTTTAAAAAAAAAGAAAAATTTATATTCAAAACCTCACTTCCAAATTCAAAACTGCAGAATTCATCTGGTACATCTGTTTCAAAAGCAATAATGGAAAATGGGGTAGAAAATTATTGGGAACGTGATTTAGAAATGGAAACATCAACACATAACCATTTCTAGATTACAGAAGTTTGAGGCAGAGGTTACCGATATACTCATTAACTGGGGTAGGGGGGATGTAAGGGAAAGATCCAGTCTGAAACATGGGCACCTGAGTGTCCTCCACATTATGTCATTAAAATACCAAAACAATAAGGTCCCTGATACTCCTTAGTGACAGGAATTGAGTCATATTCACCATTAACGCCAAATACCTAAACACGGCACTAAGGATTTCAATACTTTTTTTTTTTTATTAAATAAATGTATGATTTTTACCCAGCCTTGTCCCCCCCCCCCAAAAAAAAAGGATTTAAGATTTTTGTTAAATTAATTCATATACAGGGGTGATGCTTCATATGCATGCTTCTCTCAGAGTACATGATATTTCAGGAAAGGGGAGGAAGAACTAACTCCCTGTGGGGTGGGAGCTTGCGAGGTGGGTTTTAACTGATGAGCACCCCAGAGCAGGGGGCTGACTGTCCATCTGACTAACTGCTTACAGCTGTTTTATGAGAGAATTAAATGCCAGCAGGCTGAAATCAACGAAAGCTGGAAGGTCCTTTGAAATTAAAATCAGAACGGCAAAGGGCACTTCCAGGACGCATTGGTGAATATGTATTCTTTAATAGTAGGAAAACATCTTTGAAATTTTAATAGAAGCCGCTGATTCCTACGCATGACCTTTCAGGAGTGTACATAATGCGCAAATTAAGACTGCAGTCCTTCTCGGAAGCTGGACACGAAAGAAATGAGACTTCAACTGTGAATTCTCATCAGTGGATACAAAGACAACACCCCTGGTGTGTCTGCAACTTCCTCCTCCCGTCTGAACGGCTCGGCCTGGCAGGTGGGTAAACGATAGGGTGTTTAAGAACCTGACAGGGGACCCTACACAACGGGCAGCAGGGTCCCGCTCATTCTACTGGAATTGTGACTGTCGGCCAACAGCGAGAAGTGCAGGGTCAGAGCGCCAGGCGTCAGCACATCCTGCTTAGCCCAGAACACAAGCCTCAGAGCTGGACACAAGGTCACAGCAACGCACGCGGGGCTCTGTGCCGGGAGCCCTCAGTGAGGAGCCCTGAGGGCAACCAGCTGACGGGAAAGTGCACAGTGGTACTTGGAGGAAATTCATCGTGACTTCCCTTCGCTTGTGTAACCCTTTCACCTTTTAAAAAAGATCAGCCTGGGGTACCTTCCCCATCTGCCTGGGCGGCGTCTGAGAGCATCTTTCTGAAAGGGAGGTTTGACACAGGGAAGGAGTGAGGGGCAGAGGCGCTGTTATCTCCCGACCTACTGGTGGACTAACCTCCCAGTGGCAGGGCTCCCAAAGCCCCCAAGGGCACAGATGTTCCACAGGCCAACATCTCTGCTGTGCTGAGTGGCTGACGGGTTGCTTAGCTGCATACCTGACAATTACTGCAGGGATCTGGGCCAGGTTTTATGCATAAGGTTTTCTTGAAACGAGACCCATTTCGACTTCAAACATTTCGCAGGAGAAACCCTGTCAACAGGGATAATGTAGAAACACGTCTAGGCAAAAACAACCCCAACATCCAGGATCAAAGCGAGAAGCAAACGGAACTCAAGACTAAAAGAAGTGACTGTCCCGAGCAGGCCAAACGCATCTACCCGAGGTGCTAACAACACCAGCTTCATCTCAAGGGACGGGCTTAGAACGGAGGAGCTGGCGAACAGCTGGCATGTTCCCAGGTGATTTCCCAGGGCTGCCACCTGGTCGGGACCCTGGTCACTTCGGACCTGGGTGGTCTCGAGTCTCCTGCTGTCCTTTAGTTTCTCCCCTTCCTCCCCCATCTGCATAGTTTCCTATTTTTTCAAAACCTTCAGAGACCCCCCTTATCACAGGATTAAATCCACCCCTCAGCCTGCTTTGAGGTCCTCCACATTTTGCTGTTTCCACTCGGGCTGCTGACTTTGTCGATCACAAAACACAGCGCTTTCAGGGCACAGGCCTTGGGAGTGAGCAGCGTGAACGAATGTGTCTGGCACCGCTGCTGCACAGCTGGGCAAACACTTCTCTCAGTGCCAATAACACTGCCCGGGTGAGGGCACTGCCATGCCAAGCGTGCCTTGCTCTGCTCTGGGGTGTAGGGGTTGTACTGTAGTCTTCAACAAAAATAGATAGTGAGACCTGAATTATTCCAGACTTATTCAAGCCCCAAGTCACCAAACCTAGAGCTAACATGCTACTTTATTCCTCCCAAGATAGTGATTGATTAGAGTTGGTTCGATAAGATTGGTGTGCGTCTGCAACACTCACTAAAAAGGGACACCTAGTATTTGTAGGAGGAATATCTGAATATTTGTCTTAAAAGAAACTTCAAACAGTTGGGGAATATTCACTTCTCCGGAGCCAATCTGCCATTTGTGAACATTCATAAAAGCAACTATTCCTGGACATTGCCCTGGCCTCGGTTACTAACTTTTTCTTTCACAGCCGGGCTTTACGCTGACGTAGGTGACTGTTACACGGAATTCGACTGCCGTTATGGAGGGTTAACCTGGAAACTGGGACTAGGCCGCAGCACGTAAGCCTCTCGCCGCCTCCTGTTCGACATCGACATCACAGGGGAGGCCGAGCTGCACTGTGGTGGGAGGTGGACAAGGCAGGTGGGGGCGGGAGGAGCCCGAGAGCAGGCTCTTACCTTCAGTAGCTTCATGAGCCCCTCCAGCTGAACCATCAGCTCCCGCCTGCTCTCCTGCAGAGCCGACATCCGCTGCTCCAGCTCGTCTTTCCTTTGCCTGGCCAAGAGGAATGGCCCATCAGAAACGAAACTCAGGAAAAAGGGCCTAAGGCCAGGTAGCATCACTTTTGGACCTGGATCTGCTACTTACGAGTGTCTGAGCTGCTGAGCAAGTCGTTTAACCTCTGATGCCTTATGTGTAAAGGAATTATGTATCTATTTTGCCCGCTTTACCATTGTGAGAATAGCAGGTAAACGTGCTCTGGAAAGTATACATGGCCAAGCAGAGGAAAAGTATAATTATTAAAGTAACTGAAAAAATTCTTCATCAGGAAGTCAAATACCTCCTTTAGAGAAATACAGAGAACCAGCCCAAGTTTAAATGAATAGTGGAGAAAAGGTGTAAAAACTGCGCAGGGCAGATAGGGTTCAGTAGTCGGGGCTGCCAGCACCGGACAGCAGGTGCTAGAAGCGTGACGGACTCAGGAGGACTGTGTCTAAGAGACCTCTGCTCCCTGAGGACAGCTTCGCGTCAACTCCAGCTCAGTATGTCCAAAATGAAACTTAAGATTTTCCTCCTCCAATGCTTCTCTTTCCCAACTTCCTTGTCGCTCACTTTTCCATTCCAGTTGTCATAGCTGAAAAACTCCGTCCTCTTTCATACTTTCCTGTTTATATACTATATTCTATTAAGTCACCCAATTCAGGTAATTCTTTTCTGGAAATTTTTGTGTCCATCTTTCTATTCTCACTTCTCCCACTTTCTCCAAGTGCTCCTTACGTCACACACACACACGTCTCTTAGCCTGATTAATCCTGATTTCATCTACTATGGTGAGGAAAAAGCAGTGCAGGACTGAGGCCCATCACTTACTAAATATGCAGCCTTGATCACGCCACTTAACCTGTCTGAGCCTCCATTTTCTGTTCTGGAAAATGGGACTGATAATCAGTAACATCAATATCTTGAGGACCAATTAAGATAATGACTGTGAAAGTGTTTGGTGAAGTTTGCAATCCTGCTCAAAGGAAAGCTGTATTCATTTCATCATCCGATGCCATCACCTCAATAGAATTTCTAGCATCACTGACTCTTGCCCTGCACAATCTAGACCTTGGCTCTCCAATATGGCAGCCAGGAGCCACACGTGCCGACTCAGCACTTGAAACATGGCTAGTCTGCACTGAGATGCACTGAAAGTGCCACACACACACACACACACACGATTCAAATTTTTACTGTGGACAAAAGAAAGTAAAATATTTTATTACTATTTTTTCAGCGTCGATTAAATGTGGAAATGATACTATTTTGGCTATATCAGGTCAAGTAAAAGACAGTATTAAAATGAATGACATCTACTTCCTTTTAGTTTCTCACTGTGGCTGTTAGAAAAGTTTTAATTACACATGTGTGTCACTGTAGTTTATGGAGAGCACAGCCCAGACCCCACCTGCAATCCTATCGCTAGCACCCCACCTCCTCCTATTCCCTCTTAGGTCTGGACCTCCAGGTGGTTTACTTTTCCCTAAACAGACCCCATACATTTAGGACTCACAGCTATGCCACCCCCTTCCGAATGTTATTCACTCCTTCATGTCCAAGCATCGGAAGCAGCCACAGAGAGTGGACTGCGCGGTGTCTGCTCTAACGTGACTAACTGTTCTGATAAACGGGCTCTACCTCACTAATGTGGTTCCCTGGGCCATAAACTCCCACCCAGGCCGACTGTCGCCCGACGCGGCACCCCCACTTACCGCAGCAGCCGCAGCTCTGCCAGCAGCGTGGGGTTCTGCTGGGCCTTCTCAGGGGTGGGCTGGGAGGCCTGCTCGTGCTCCAGGCGGAGACGCTGGATCTCCTGCAGGATCTCTCTAGAGGGGGTGCAGAGAGGGAGATGCCACACAGGCCTTCACAGCCCCCGCTCCTGAGGAAAGGCTTCACTCCAGTAGTGCAGCCTCCACCAGTCTCACTCTGATCGCTTCCAAACGACCAGGATGTGAAACGTCACCCTCCTAATTCTGTGGCACTTGACACTTAAGGGAACAATCCTTTGTGGTAGAAAAAGCCATAAAAATACTCAAGAGCTTGAAGGAATACCCACAGAAGGAAAATGACCACAATACTCTACCCCTCAGTAGGGCTGTGGTCGGCAAACTGCGGCTCACAAGCCACATGCGGCTTTTTGGCCCCTTGAGTGTGGCTCTTCCACAAAATACCACGTGCGGGCGCACGTACAGTGCGACTGAAACTTCGTGGCCCAGGCGCAGAAATCGGTTTTCGGCCTGGGCGAGTCCATTTTGAAGAAGTACTGTTGCTATTTGGCTCTGTTGACTAATGAGTTTGCCGACCACTGCTCTAGGGAAAGGACAAGAGGACTGTGCTAACTCCCCCAAGTCCTCCTCTGACCCCCAAGAGATGGACAGCTGCTTCTACCGATGCCTGTTACGTTACGTCCAATCTCTTGGGCCTGGTTTCTACCGTTCAGTGCATAATGGTGTGTTGTCCAGTCTCCAAGCCTTTAAAAGACCAGACGGTCACATGCAGCCTAATCAGCCAAAACAAGATGACTGGATCGAGTACAAGGCCGCTGGGAGTGAAGAAAGAAACCATGAGGCCCCGGGGACTCAGCTATGAATGGAGAAGGCGCTGGGAAGAATCTCCGAGGGCAGGCGAGCAGCCTTTTGGACCAGCACAAGGGACACCATGCAGATACACAAGGTAGTGTCCAGGGAATTTACTGGACGTGGGCTGGCCTATAGTCCCTGAGGTGGGGACTTCCGTTGTGGTCCAAAGCCATCTAGCCTGCAAGGAAAACGAGAATCTCATATTCCCGTGACCATCTTGGACTTCAGAAACGGCTCAGTCCCTGCTTTCTTACCTGTTTTTGTTTTCCAGTTCTGCAATAAGCTGTCTTTGTTGCTTGTTGGCATCGAAGTTAAAGCTCAAGTCGGTGGGAGGACGGGTCTACAGTGAGGAGAAGGAAAGGTTTGTTGGTGTGTGTTTTTTCTGATTCAAATATATCCAGAGACCTAGACAGACTGTTGATTTTTTTAAAAACAGGTTTTTGAGTTAAAAATTACCTACCGTAGAATCCACCCATTTAAAGTGTACAACGAATTCAATGAGTCTTAGTAAACTTACATAGGCGTGGAACCAATCACCATAGTCCAGTTTTGGAACATTTTCCATCACCACAAAAAAAATTCCCTTGTTTGTGGTCAACTTGCCATTCACTTCCATCCCCACTGCAGGCAACCATCAGTCTGCCGGCTAGCTTTGCTTTTCCTAGAACCTTCATACACATGGAATCATAGACCACGTCGGCGGCGGTTTCTAGCTCCCACTTAGCATGATGTTTCTGAGTTCCATTCACGTTGTTCCATGAATTAGGAGTTCCCTAACCTTTTTATTGCTGAGTAGTAGTTCACTGATTCAGCTTTGGGCTATTAAATGAAGTGGCTTTGTGTTGATGTATGTTTTCATTTCTCTTGGGCCAGCACCTAAAAGTGGAACTCCTGAGTTACATGGTTTAACTCTATATTTAACATTTGGAAAAACTGTCAAAAAACTTGTTTTCCCAAGTGGCTACACCATTTTATAAGCCCACCAACAATGAATCAGGGTTCGATTCTCAACATCTTGTCAACACCCGTCATTGTCTTTTCGGTCTTAATCATCCTGGCGGGTGTGAAGTATCTAACTGTGGGTTTAAAAAATCGATATATAATTTACATGCCATAAAATCTACCCTTTGAAAGTGTGCAATTCAGTGGTTTCAAGTATATGTATGAGATTATTAAACCATCATCACTAATTCCTGGATATTCTCATCGCCCCGCAAGGAAACCCCATACTCATTAGCAGCCCCTCCCCCTTGTCCCCTCCCCCACCCTGACAGCTATGAATCTAGCTTCTGTCTCTGTAGACGAGCCTATTCTGAATATTTCATACAAATGGAATTATATAATATGTGGTCTTTTATGTCTGGCTTCTTTCACTTAGCAAAATATTTTCAAGGCTCATCCACGTTGTAGCATGTATGGGTATTTCATTCTTGTTTTTACAGCCGAATAATATTCCATTATGTGGATATAACACATCTCATTTACTCCACAGTTGATAGATATTTGGGCTGTTCCCATTTTTTTTTTGGCTAATTTGAATAATGCTGCTATGATCATTTGTGGACAAGTTTTTGTGTAGAGATATATTTTAATTTCTCTTGGGTATATTTCTAGGAATGGAATTGCTGGGTCACACAGTAAACGCCGTTTGAAAAATTGCCAAACTGGTTTCCTAAGTGGCTGCACTATTTTACATTCCCACTATCAACATAACAGGATTCCATTTTCCCCCATGTCCTTGTCAACACTTGTTATTGCCTTTTAAAAAAATATTTATTTTTATTGATTTCAGAGAGAAAGGGAGGGAGAGACAGAAACATCAATGATGAGAGCGCATCATGGATCATCTGCCTCCTACATGCCCCCTCCTGGGGCTCGTAACCTGGGCATGTGCCCTTGGCTGGAATGTGCCCTGGAACCCTTCAGTCCGCAGGCCGACGCCCTACCCACTGAGCCAAACCAGCAGGGGCTTGCCCTTCTCTTTCATCACAGTCACCCTAGTGGGTGTGAAATGCTCTCTCATTGTGGATTCAATTTACACCTTCCCAGTGACTAATATGTTGAGCGTACTTTTACGTTTTATTGGCCACTTACATATTATCTTTCGAGAAATCATTGTGGTTTTGATTTGCCAAGTCCACCGATGTTCCTAGCCCTGTGACCCCCTTTAAGAATATGGAAGCGAATCAACACAAACTAGGAAAACGGATGAATAGGTGATGCTTCCCTTTTATTGATTAACCAGAAGGAAAGCTCTCATGAAGACACTTCGATGGCTATACTCCACTCTGCACATTCTTAAGTTCTGCCCAAAACATGACCTGCGATGAAGCAGAAACCTGGTTTCCTCTCTAAAGCTTGAAGATACAGTGAGTACAATAAGTAAATCTTTTCATGTGGTACTTCCTAAATAAACAGGGCAAAGCAGCATAGCAAACCTGGGTGGGAGGCTTTTTAACCAAACTACCAAATATTTTTCTTCTTAGAGAAAAACAAGGTGATTTTTCTTCCTCCAGAGAAGAGTGAACCAGCAGCCAATTCAGCAAATTCTCTATATTTTATGAAGAGTCTTGTGAGAGCCTGAGTTGAACCTGGGAAAAAGGGCTTGCCTGAGACCAAACCTGCTATGAATAACAGGTTTACAATTTCTGAAAACTGGAGTTATTAGAGTGGGGCAGGGAGAATGATGGATGAGGAATGATCTCTGAAAGGAATTTGCTTCATCTGATGGGAAAAAAACATACAAAAACCCCACAGTATTTCACTGGAAACCTCTGAAGGATCTTTTCAGTTTTGAGTGTCTGAAGAGGTTAATACAGAAATCAAGCGTTCCCATCAATAGTGACTCCTAACAGGCAGGAATCTTTGGCACCAAGTGTTACTCAAATACAAAGACACAGGGGGCTGGGGGCCGGGGGGGGGGGGGCCTGGAGGAAGACTCAAATCCTGAGGCAGCGGTCCCACCTGGGGCGACGTGCATGGAGACACAACTGGGAGAGCCCTGGTGGTGAGTGTCCACTGCTGGCTTATTTTACCCGGTCAGATTTTATACACAGTCAAGTGCACTAAATAACAGATAAACTTAGAATTTTATTTATTTACTATCTTAAACACCATGCTGCTCCTTTAAAAAATAAAAGGGGAGGGGAAATGGGAGATATCTGTAATACTATCAACAATAAAAATATTTTTAAAAATAAAATAAAAAAATTTTAAAAGCCAGGTTATCCTTTTTCCTAGAATGCCTCCAGGACAGTGAAGAGAAAAAGCCAGAAAAGGAATTATTAGATCATAAAGACACAGCCTACTTTGGCAAGAAGAGATCTAAAGGTGATTTCCTTCAAATATTAAATACTTCACTCTTTTATTCAACAAATATATCCTGAGCATTCACTATGTGCTAGATACTGTTCTAAAAACCAGGGATGCATTAGGGGATAAAAAAAGACACAAACCAAATATGTATGACCCGTTGTGGTAAATGCGATAAAGAAACACAGGGTAATGAAACAGTGAGCTGAGACAGACTCTTTTGAAATGAGGTGGTTGTGAAACTGCTCTCAGACTCAATGAGATGGGGAATCGAATCAGGGGAAGGTTAGAGGGACCAGGGGAATGTCAGAGGGACCAGGGGAAGGTCAGGGGGACCAGGGGAAGGTCAGGGGGACCAGGGGAAGGTCAGGGGGACCAGGGGAAGATAGGGGGACCAGGGGAAGGTCAGAGGGACCAGGGGAAGGTCAGGGGGACCAGGGGAAGATCAGGGGGACCAGGGGAGGTCAGGGGGACCAGGGGAAGGTCAGGGGGACTAGGGGAAGGTCAGGGGGACCAGGGGACGGTCAGGGGGACGAGCCAGCTGGGCAGAAAGAAGGGCAAAGGCGGAGGCTTGCTGCTGCTCCCGCGTGGTTTTCTGAATCCACCATAGGATTCTCAACAGAAAAATATATCAATTCCAAATAATGCATGAGGTGAGCCTAACACCTGTGTGGTCTGTCCACAGTGACTTCCTCTCAGAGAGGACAGGTGGGAAGGGGGGAAAGAGAAACTTTATGTTGGAAAACGCTGACGGACACTTCCCCAGCCAGGTGAGCAAGGTCAACAGCGACAGTGGTAAATAATTTTAATGCTACGAACCCTTGATCTGATGTTAGAAAAGGGCACTTACCTTCTTCCTCAAAGCCTACAGTCCCAGTCTAATCAGGAGGAAGGCTAATCCCAACGAAGGGACCGTCTACAATACTTGACTAGAACTCCTCAAAACCGTCAGGGTCATCAGAACACAAGGGCAGCCAGAGAAACTGCCACAGCCCACAGGAACCAAGGAGGCATGACAACTAAACACAAAGTGGTGTCCTGGATGAGATCCCGGAACAGAGAAAGGCATTAGGCAAAGAACTAACAGGACCTAAATAAAGTATGGCCTTTAGTTAATAATAACGTGTCACTACTGGCTCAGTAGTTACAACCAGCATTCCATACTAATGGAAGATGTTACTAATGGGGGAAACTGAGTATAGGCCATATGGAAATCCTCAGTACTAGCTTCATAATTTTTCTGTAAATTTAAAACTGTTCTATCATAAAAGTTTATCACCAACAACACTGCTCTGGCTACCAAGCGGAGAACTGACTGAAGTGGGTAAGAATGGAAGGAGGCACACTAGTTAGGAATCCTAGGTTTTGCTACTTACTTGCCATGCAAACCTCGAGTTATTTTGTTTTACTATACCTTTATCTTCCTGCCTGTAAAGTGGGAATATTTACAAAAAGACAGCGAAGAGGATCGCTTCCTCTGTTACGATAGCATTCTCTTGGGTTTAGGTCATCTCACAGAGCTCCATCATCTTTATTGAGATGGAGATACCTCTGGAAGATACAGGATAAGAAACAAGACCCCTGTGAGTAAAACTGGACAAATGTTATACAACCAAGGAGAGCCGACAGCCAGCAAACTGCAATCTGGTAACATACATGCCCGCAGCTCCTAAAAATAGACTGGCCTGGGTGAGTTCCAAAGAGATGTGCCTGAGATTAACCGGACTTCCGTGTATCCCAGGGGAAGTCCTGCCCTCGTCCCCACCCCACTTAGACTAACTGCAGGGGTGTGGATTATTAATCTCTCTCTTGTCTCTCAAAAACCCAATAATGCTTTTTAGGGTAGTGGTTACAAAGCTAGTTGTGAATAAGAAGATGGAATTTTTTTTTTTTTAACATAAAAATCAAGAGATCCCCCAAACCCAGAGATTCTGATTCAGTAGGTCTGTGGCAAAGTCAAGGATCTATATATTTTTTAAACGCTTTACACGATGATAATACGTAGCCAGGTTTGACAATGATTATTTTATGGGGCATTTTGAGTCATTAAATGTGTGCAAAACACCACCTGGATACCATGGATCTTTAACTCTAAGAAGCCACCGGGAGACCTCTGGCATGGCGCATGCTGACACATGAGGCGGCTGTGAGGGCCAGGATGGGGCTCCTGAAAAAAAGCTTCTCAAAACGGTGCACAAGTTCGGTGGAATGAAACCACACTATTTCCCCTTCCTTTTACCTTTCTCCCAACTTTTCCTTTATGAGTTTTTACTTTTTTCATAAAGAAAAACGACTTTAAAAGCAAACCCCAAACATCTCAGTATATCTAATGCTGGTGACATTTGTGATACAACTTTAAGAATTTGCAGTTATTATTATGATTTACCACACACTGTAGTTTTGTTTTTTAAAGGCATTTAGGCACTTCAGAAAAACAAATCAGTGCTCCTGGCTCGTCCGAGGGAGCTAGGATTTCTTTATTCCAGGGCGAGTGTGAAGAGGTGTCAGTGGCCAGGTGTGCCACCCGGGGAGACATGAGGGCTCGATGCTGAGGCACACCCCAGGGTGTAATGCCGACTGCTAACATGATTTAATGGTCTTTCTTTGTCGAAGAAGGTTTTGGGGGGGAAAAGTCAATACAAAGCCTATCTGGCAGGCTATAAATAAATTCTTCTGAGCGCTACACCCACTTTATGCAAAGCACCTGTATCAGGGAGAGATTAGCAGATTAGAAGTCTGTTTAACAGAAGTCTAGTCAAGAAGAATCCTTGCTGAGAGTCCAATATTTATAAGACAGCTACACTTTGAAAAATAAACTGAAGATGAAAGGGACCATATCGGTATTTAGTCTCAAGCCCATTCTAACAATTCTCATTTTCACACGAATAAGAATTGGTATCAGAAACTATCAGGTGTAAACAGACTTATCTTGTTTGCCGTGCAGGAGAACTGCAATCTCCTTTTGAGGGTCAAATGGCTTCGGAGCTTTAATTTACAGCATTAAAAAAAAAATACTATTGTAAAGTCAACAAGACTATATAACGGCATTAAGTATACTTAATTTTAAAAATTCAACCACAACGCTGTCCCTCTCAACAAATTCAATTGATTTTACGTATACATTTTAATTGCTAAAATAGCTTGAACAGTTGTGACTGACTGAGGGTATGCATGAGGTTTAACTGATGAAATGGAACTATGCTTTTTCCCCAGATGTTTTTTCCCTATTCCGTTCTATTTCACTAACCTTTAGAGCTGTAATGTTACAGTCTGAGGCATGACCTAATATCAGATTTTCAAAGAAAAGATTTTGAATTCTAAACAAACCCAAAGGAATAAGTTACTTTTTGAGAGGGAGAAACAAAGCAAGACTCTCTACTGGCAGCTCTCATAACTCTACCTTCCTATGAAATGTAAGTATAAACTGGTACACATTTCTGTAATTAATATACTGTGTTTGCAGAATACGGTCCTGATTAGCCTGCCTGCCCAGCCTAATGTCACTCCAGTGTTGTTCTCTGTGAAGTCTCCAACCTCAGGGCCTTTACACATGTTGAAACACCCAGTGGGCACACATTACATTTCCTTTACGTGGACAATGCTTACACAGCCTGTCATTTTGGCTTCAGATCATCCCTCCTTTCATCTCACTCCCTGCTTGTATTTGATGTTTTTTAATGTTATAGTAAATGATATTTTTCCTGAATCTAATTGTCTAAATGTTCACTGCAGGTAGATAGAAATAATCAAAAATTTTATACTGACTTTGTATATCTTGCAACATTGCTATGAAGTCACAAATTTGTTCTGGTAGTGTTTTTGTAGATTCCTTGCAACTTTCTATATAGTCATGTCATCTGCAAATAATAACAGTTTTTCTTCTTCCTTTCCAATATTTCTGCCCCTTTCTTCTTGTGATGTTGCACTGGCTAGGACCTCTGGTACAACTCTGAATAGGGGTGGTGAAAGGGGACATCTTTGTCTTGTTCTGAATATTAGGTAGGGGAAGTATTCCAAAATTTAATCTTTGTATAATATTAGTTATATGTTTTTTGTACGTATTCTTTACCAGATTGAGAAAGTTTCTTCTACTCCTTGTGTATTGAGAAGTTTTACTATCATAAATGGTTATTATATTTTGTCACATGCTTTTTCTGCATCTATTGAAATGATCTTATAATTTTCTTCTTTAAACTGCTAATATGGTTGATTTTGTGTATTAATATATTTGTAGTCCTAAAACAAATCTCACTTGATCATGGAGTATTATCGTGTTTGCATATTGCTGGATTCAATTTGCTAATATTTTGTTAAGGTTTTTTTTCATCCATGTTCGTAAGGGAATTTGCGATCAATTTTCTTTGCATTTGATTGCCTTGTATTCTTGTGGCATCAGTTTATAGGGGCCTGATGAAATGACTTGGAAGTGTTCCTTCTTCCTCTATTTTCTATTAGAAAATGGGGTTCTTGTGTAGTATGCCAGCTTTATGTCAGATTGCTAGACTTTCTTCTTTAAGAATATGATAATATTTAACAGTTAAGCCATCAGAGCTTGAAGTTTTCCTTGTGTGAAGTCAGTTATCAATACAATTTCTTTAACAGGTTTAAGACTATTTAGATTTTCTATTTATCTTTATGTCTGTTTTGTTGGTTTATCTTTCAAGGATTTTGTCTATTTAGGCTATCAAATTCATTGGCAAAAAATAGCTCAGAATATTCCTTTAGCATCCTTATAATGGCTGTAGGATCTGTTGTGATGTCTCTTTTACATTTGTGATATTGGTAATTTGTGTTTTCTTTCTTTTTTTCTTGATCAGGATTTCTAGGGATTTATTAAATTTATTGATCTTTTTAAGAACCAAATTGACACTTTTTCTGTTCTCAATTCATTTTTTAAAGAAATGGAATATTATAGATAAAATTAAAGCCACTGTAATCCCCTAAACCCATTCCTCTCCTGTCCCTGAGGTTCTTGCTCTCCGGAGTTTCATGTTTACTGTTCCCCCACCACTTGTATATTAAAGTCATGCTAACTTTTGCTATCTATGGGAACCCTCTGATTACTCACCATGTTCCCTGCCTCTGCAGCCAGCCGCGCAGCATAGCGAGCGATAAGCCGGTGTTCCTCATCCAGTCGGCTAGGACTGTCCAGGACACTGCCAAGGAGACAAACATTCAACAAGTGTCTAGTAAACATCCCCTACTCTTGCTCCTCTTAGACAGACAGATGGGAAATAAGCTTGTAAAAAAAAATAAAAATGAATGGTAACAAAAGAAACAGAGGCCTGGGCCATAGATACCATTGGTCTTCTGACACAAAGGGGATTTAGAGAAATAAGGCCACGTGTGTCATTTCTCTTCAGCAGCACATCCCAACCCTCTGACACCACCAGAAGGACTGAGAAAAGACCGGGCATTTCCAGTCTGAGAGAGCGATTTCTAATCAAATGTTTTTAAAAACTCATGACTTTTGGACATAGGTCTTGAATTAAAAAAGACCAAGCATCATGAAAAAACAGGGCTGAGAAAAATTAAAACTAATCTTGGCTGAGCCATCCAGGTTTGGGCAGGCCCAGTTTACAGTAAATTTGGTGATCACATGGTATCAAACATTTTCTTTCAGTGCCTCTCTCTCTTCTTTTTACCATGCTTGTTCTACAAATATAGCCCCATCTTCGAGTGAAGTAATTTAGTTCCATTACCCTTTAACAAGAGTTCCAGCACTCTAAAAATTTAAAGACCCAGGTAGGTGGGATATCAGGTAATGCCACACCTGGATGAGAAAAAGGGTTCTTGTGTAGTATGCCAGCTCTATGTGATGCAATGAACTTTAGATGAAATAACTGCCTCCATTACTCAGTATGTTACATCAGCTGTCCTTTGTTCCTATCAGGGCACTCCTAGATTAATAAGGACTGTGGCTATAGAATTCTCTTTAAGTCTGGCAGAACCTTTAAGATAACAGAGATGATGATGACTGACCAGAGATGGCTGTTGTGGCTTGCTTTTACTTTGGTCCTAGGTTCTTGGAGTTCTGAAAGCCCTTGATTGGAATTAAGCAATATGACAAGTAATATGAAAAAATGTAAAGACATGAGTTTAATACTCATCAAATCTTGCTATAGTTACTGAGGTGAATCTGGGAAGGGCGAAAATAAATTAACAAGGATCCATCTGGCCTTTTCACGTACACAATCAGCTGTATTTTTCCTGAATTTTTTTTCCACCTTTCGATATCTCTATCTCTGTGGCTAATTCTTTAAGTTTAGTCTTTCCTCTAGGATGAATATTTTAAAAATGTGCTTTAAAGTCTTCTGCCTATGACACTTCTGAACACTTTATAATTTTAGGTGTGCAAATGTCAGTTTCCAGCACATGTAATCATCCTCTCAAAAGATGATCTTATAATAAGAGCATGCTACCACCAGTCAACTTTAATAGGTCACAGTCAAGGCTGCAAGGTCTGGACTGAAATATATTTGTGTCTTAAAGGTGTTTGTCTGAAAAAAAGAGAACTATGCCTATCTTTTTTTAAAAAAAACAATAGAAATGAACATTTAACAACAAAGCAGATAATATTATGGAGGGACTGGCAGCCTACAAAGTCTGGCAGAGGACACAATAGGCTCCTCTGTGCAAAAGCTCCTTCTCCATTCCAGTCCATCTCCCAGGGAAGGCTAATCCGCTTAGTCATTTATCCCCAAGTGCAGACAACATGGTTGCTTTCATTGGCTTTGTTTTCCAACCAGAAACTAGAACGTTGTGTTGATGAGAGGCTTTAAGGTCAAGAAAAATTAGAAAGATTCCCTATTCTTCTGCTTGAACTGACTTTCATTTTCAGAATTAGCCAGGAAATTTCTTATTTCTTCGTGGAAGTAGGAAGCTCAGTTCCTCAGACTGTAAATCAAGACGAGATGTAATACTCACCCAATCTTCATGTTCTCCCAGAGTTCTGGCCACCAGTTCTTGAGCAGGGAGCCTTATTGCTAAGCCAAAGACTTGAGGACTTTGGCTAAACCCACCATAAAACTTCTTGGGCTGAAATGTCAGGTGGCAGTTGCTGTCCAACATGCTGTTGCTACTTTCACCATGGAAACTTTTAATCACCTGGACAACTGCCCTGACTGGGTTTCAGTGAGCTATCCTGCCATGGGTGAGACAACTCGATTCCTACAGACCCTGGGGCTGGGGCAGAGTGCACAGGGGTCATCTGCTGGATGAGAGGACTCTGTGATACGATGCTCAAAGGCCAGGCCTTCCTTCTGTCCCCTAGGATAAGCCTATCACACATACGTGGCAAGCAGGGGAACCCTACAGTCTCTTTAAGGCTTTAGAGACAGGTAAATGCCTAAAAACAGCAATGCCATTTAGTCATACGGAGAAAACTATGAGGAATGGTATCAAGTATAATGGTATAAAGCATAATATAATATTAAAAAGAGTCCTTTTAAAGTACTTTTCTCGTTATTAATTTATGTTTCTGTTATCATGGAAATAAAAATGACCTGCCCCTGGGACCATGGCATGCTACAGGCAAAGCTAAGATCAAAGGGTAAGGTCTAGCCTCTCTTATGTGCTTAGTTTATAGATTATGGGTTTAATTTTCTCTAAGAATAAGAATCTTGAGTTGTCTGGCACAGCGACTCTTCTTTGCTGCATGTTGAGTGGCTGGGATGGCTTTAGATTATTTAAACTTTTCCTGCATTCTCCTTGCAGAGTGGTGGTGGGTGTGGGCATGGATCGGGCAGGTAGCTCTGGGTCTGCCTGAATGTAATAGCACCTGGTTTGGTGTTAATTCTTTCAAATGGTGAACTCTGCTGTAGTTAGTGGCTATCAAACGTTTTTCCATCCTAACCCATGGAGGGATCAGTCCTATTTCCATATTAATAAGGGGTCACTACCAGAGTAGTTTTCAGGGAAAGGGGTATGTGGGGCTACTACAGTATAAATAATTATTATAATATGAGGAGGTGTATTATCATTTGAAAAAAGTCCCTTAGGTGTCAATGATCTAGTACCACTGTTGAAAAACCCTGGTTTAAATAATCAACAATGATAGATCTTGGGGAAGAGATGAAGATGTAACATGTAAAGTTGTAACAGGGTGATGGTATGAAAGATTAGACAAAGTGAGATATCTGTGGGTTGATCAACCGTAAGCTTTGAATATCAACAGAAAGATTCCATTGTTTAGGCAAGAATGAACAGTAAGAGGTTGCATCAAATACCTCTGTGAGTGTACATCTTTGGGACTGCATATCTCTGAGTATACACTCTTTAAGAATAATATAATCTCAAGGAAGTGAGTTTCACTTTCAAGGAGAATTTCTGACTCTATGGTTAGGTAGGTACCTAGGCGTGGCAAGACTCCTTCTTTCCAAGAATGCTTTGGGAATTACCTAAACTCTGCCCAACATAGCTGGTAGCTCCTCAAGAAAACCCCCACATGCAGAGCTTTTCTAGCTGACAACCCCAGGCCCCATAGCTCTCCCTCCCTTTGCTCAGCCCTTGGATACCCGCCTGCTGCTGCCCTCCCACTGACCGTGCACAGTGCTGAAGACGGGCCACATAGGCGGCTATCAGCGCGTGCTCATCGGCCAAGTGGCTGGGTATGTCCTGGCTGTACTGTAACCTAGGAACAACGGAGGCAAAGACAGCAAGCGTGACACACACACAGAGCGAGAAATGAACATGAATTAAAATGGGCAAATTTCAAAGAAATATAGAAAAATAATAAATCACGATAAGGAAAATAAAAAAAAGTTGCAATGCATAGTGGAATATGGTGTTAGAACTTGGGAATATCTCTCACGGATCCTTGAACAAAAGCAGTCCCTCAGGAGATAGCTTTGGCCAATGGACACTACAGCCCTTGAGAAAAGAAACCAAGGAGGGTCTCGTCTCCAAGGCGCCTTGGGCCCCGTCTTGCCCAGGTTCTGGGCACGGGCGGGTACACCTTGAGGGGAATGCCCGCTGGCAGGAAAACAGGCAGAGTGGGTCTACTTAACACCACCAAGTGGCCCCCTAATGCCTTGATAGCTTTTGTCTGCATGTAAGAGTTTTCAATATTATCTAATGATACCAGTTAAACCTTTTTATTTCTATAAGGATACTGTCTTTAGCATCATTCTGTTTTCTCCCATACAACTGGTACTTAAGCCAACTTGTTAGAATTGTATCTCATTGTAAGACAACACTATACATACTAAGTGAGGCCCTTATAGATACATGCAAGGACTTTGAGCATACTATCTTTAAAAAAAAAACCTTTTTTTTTTTTTGGAAATGTTAAAATATGTGTAAAACAGAGAGTAGTCTAATGACTACACTTCATGTACCCATCACCAAACTTCAACAAAAATCAACACTTTCCTATTTATTTGATCTATTTTTTCTTCCCATATTTTTTTGCAGGAAGAAATGGTTATAGCAAATCCCAGACAATTTATTATTTTGCTTGGAAGTAATTTACATAACCTCAATGCCATTATCAAACCTAAAAAATTAACAAAAAATGTTGTAATAACTCAGTCCATCTGAAAACTTCCTCAGTCTTTTTTTTTTAATATATTTTTTTTTACAGAGAGGAAGGGAGAGGGATAGAGAATTAGAAACATCGATGAGAGAGAAACATAGGTCAGCTGCCTTCTGCACATCCCCTACTGGGGATGTGCCCACAACCAAGGTACGTGCCCTTGACCGGAATCGAACCTGGGACCCGTCAGTCCGTAGGCCGATGCTCTATCCACTGAGTCGAACCAGTTAGGGCAACTTCCTCAGTCTTAAAAAAAAATCCTTTTACAGTTAAAATCAATATCCAAACAAGGTCCACAAATCTTGCATTTGGTTGGTTTCTGTTTTAAGCATTTTCCTTTCTGTCATATCATTTATTTGTGAGAAAAACAGGTTATCTTTTAACATACCTTCTATTCTGGATTTAACTGATTGTTTCCTGGGTGTCATTTAATTTGTTTCTTTATACCCATTGATTAGATCTAAATGCTTGATTAAAGTTTTTGCTTTTGTATTGTTCTTTGAAAAGGGGCTAGAATCCATCATAGGTAATACAGTGTACCTATAAATCAAATAGGAGGCACATAATGGATTATAAATACTGATCAGTGGATTCAGATGTTATTGGTTGTATCTTTCCATTATAAAGTCCCCATCAACTTTTCACCTAATGGTTTTAGCATTTACTGATGTTCTTGAGTAGATTCATAATTTTTTAAAATAAATCTTTATTGTTCGGATTATTACAGTTGTTCCTCTTTTCCCCCCCATAGCGCCCTTCCACCCGGTTCCCACCCCACCTCCTGCCCTTACCCACCCCCCATTGTCCTCGTCCATAGGTGTAAGGTTTTTTTCCAGTCTCTTCCCACACCCCCCATACCCCCTTTCCCCCGAGAATTGTCAGTCCACTCCCTTTCTATGCCCCTGATTCTATTATATTCACCAGTTTATTCTGTTCATCAGATTTTTTACTCCCTTGATTTTTAGATTCACTTGTTGATAAATATGTATTTGTTGTCACTTTGTTGTTCATAATTTTTATCTTTACCTTTTTCTTCTTCCTTTTCTTAAAGAATACCCTTCAGCATTTCATATAATACTGGTTTGGCGGTGACGAAGTCCTTTAGCTTTTTCTTATCTGTGAAGCTCTTTATCTGACCTTCAATTCTAAATGATAGCTTTGCTGGGTAGAGTAATCTTGGTTGTAGGTTCTTGCTCTTCATCACTTTGAATATTTCTTGCCACTCCCTTCTGGCCTGCATAGTTTCTGATGAGAAATCAGATGACAGTCGTATGGGTACTCCCTTGTAGGTAACTAACTGATTTTCTCTTGCTGCTTTTAAGATTCTCTCTTTGTCTTTCGCCCTTGGTATTTTAATTATGATGTGTCTTGGTGTGGTCCTCTTTGGATTCCTTTTGTTTGGGGTTCTCTGTGCTTCTTGGACTTGCAAGTTATTTCTTTCACCAGGTAGGGGAAGTTTTCTGTCATTATTTCTTCAAATAGGTTTTCAATATCTTGCTCTCTCTCTTCTTCTGGCACCCCCTAATTTGGATGTTGGTATGCTTGAAGTTGTCCCAGAGGCTCCTTGCACTATCTTCATATTTTTGGATTCTTTTTTCCTTTTGCTTTTCCAGTTGGGTGTTTTTTGCTTCTTCGTATTTCAAATCTTTGACTTGATTCTTGGGATCCTCTAGTTTGCTGTTGGATCTCTGTACAGTGTTCTTTATTTCAGTCAGTGTATGCTTAATTTCTGATTGGTCCTTTTTCATATCCTGGAGGGTCTCACTATATATCTTGGAGGTTTCTAGAAGATTCTTGAGTAACCTTATAATCGTAGTTTTGAACTCTATATCCAGTAGTTTGCTTTCCTCCATTTCTTTCATTTGTGACCTGTTTCTTTGTCTCCACATTTTGGCTGCTTCCTATGTTGATAGAGTGGCCTTGTGTGCTAGGTGTGCTATAGGGCCCAGTGGCTCAGCCTCCCCAATTACCTGAGGTGGACACTCTTGGTGCACCCCTTTGTGGGCTGTGTGCACAGTCTTGTTGTGGTTAAGTCTTGATTGCTGTTGGTATCACTGGGAGGAATTGACCTCCAGGGCAACTGGCTGTGAGGACAAGCTGTGTCTACAATGGGAAAACTTCTGTGCTGGAGACATCCTTAGGGGGCAGGACTTGCTTCAGGGGGGCTTTGGCGCTCACTAAGTCTGCCCTCTGAGTGTGTCTCTTATGGATGTGAAGAGTTGTAATCTGGATGGTCCCACTCTGACCACTGGGTACACTGGCTCTTGGATCTCCAAGGAGGTGCAAAGTCAGCCACTGCCTGAGGCCACCCAGCAGGAGCTACAGAGAAATCTGCAGATTCCTCCTCTTTGTTTGGGGTTTGGAGGTACCCATATGAGGCGCAGCTGTGAAGTAATGCAGGCAGCTGACCAGCCTTAGGCCTTCTTTTGGAAGCTCTGGGGTCCTCTGACCCAGCTGTAGTTTGACAGGTTTTTAGGCGGAGGAAGGCCAAGCCATTCGTGTGCAAAAGCTGCTGTGCACAGCTTGGTTGGGGTTGTAAATTGGGTGACGCGGGGTCTCAGGGAATCATCAGGGCAGAGCAAACCTCAATGGCTGCCACCCTGCTCTCCCTCAGAGAGGTCCCGGGGTCTGTGTCCCGCGGGCCACGCAGGAACAATGACTGCTGCAAGCAGCTCTGCGAGAAAGCCAACCTCACATTCCGGCCTGATGCCAGACAGTCCAGTTTCTCTCCGTATGAGTCTGGGTCCCCAGATTCTCACTTGGAACTGGAGTTCAGAACAGTCGGGAGCTTGTTTCTCCCTCCCAATTGAAAAAGACACTAGCGTACCCAGCTGCCAGCCTGTTATGTGCTCCTCCATACCTCCACACTTCCACACCTCTGCACCTCCTACCGGACTCAATGCGCTTTTCTCTTTCCTTCTAGTTGTAGAATTTCCACTCAGCCAGCCTTCCCGTGGTTCTGGAGGATATCCGTTTTGTCTTTTCGTTGTAGTTTTATTTTATTTTATTTTATTTTAATTTTTTTTATTATGTATCATCTCTTTATTTTTATTTTTATTTTTTTTAATTAAATCTTTATTGTTCAGATTATTACATTTGTTCCTCTTTTTTCCCCCCCATAACTCCCCTCCTCCCAGTTCCCGCCCCACCCTCCGCCCTCACTCCCCACCCACTGTCCTCATCCATAAGTGCACGATTTTTGTCCAGTCTCTTCTCAAATCTCCCACACCCCTTTCCCCCCCAAGAATAGTCAGTCCATTCCCTTTCTATGTCCCTGATCCTATTATAATCACCAGTTCCTTCTGTTCATCAGATTATTTATTCACTTGATTCTTAGATTCACTTGTTGATAGATGCATATTTGTTGTTCATAATTTGTATCTTTACCTTTTTCTTCCTCTTCCTCTTCTTAAAGGATACCTTTCGGCATTTCATATAATCCTGGTTTGGTGGTGATGAACTCCTTTAGCTTTTCCTTATCTGTGAAGCTCTTTATCTGACCTTCAATTCTCAATGATAGCTTTGCTGGATAAAGTAATCTTGGTTGTAGGTTCTTGGTATTCATCACTTTGAATATTTCTTGCCATTCCCTTCTGGCCTGCAAAGTTTCTGTTGAGAAATCAGCTGACAGTCGTATGGGTATTCCCTTGTAGGTAACTCGGTTTCTTTCTCTTGCTGTTTTTAAGATTCTCTCTTTGTCTTTTGCTCTTGGCATTTTAATTATGATGTGTCTTGGTGTGGTCCTCTTTGGATTCCTTTTGTTTGGGGTTCTCCGCGCTTCTTGGACCTGTCAGTCCATTTCTTTCACCAGGTAGGGGAAGTTTTCTGTCATTATTTCTTCAAATAGGTTTTCAATATCTTGGTCTCTCTCATCTTCTGGCACCCCTATAATTCTGATGTTGTTACGCTTGAAGCTGTCCCAAAGGCTCCTTACACTGTCCTCGCATTTTTGGATTCTTTTTTCATTTTGCTTTTCCCGTTGGGTGTTTTTTGCTTCCTCGCATTTCAAATCATTGACTTGATTCTTGCGCTCCTCTGGTCTGCTGTCGGGAGTCTGTATAATATTTGTTATTTCAGTCCGTGTATGCTTAATTTCTAGTTGGTTCCCCAATATAGCATCGAGGGTCTCATTAGTTTTCTTGTAGATCTCATTAAGTTTATCGGCGGCTTCTAAACAGTTCTTGAGAGACCTTAAAAGTGTGGTTCTGAACTCTATATCTTCCTTTGACAATTTTGTCCTGTTTCTTTGTCTCCGCATTTTGTTATGCTTCCTTGGTGCACCCCCTGTAGTTGTAGTTTTAATGTGGTTGTGCGTGGCAGCAAGTTCAGGTGTTTACCTATGCTACCATTTTGCTCCCTCTTAGATTCATTATTTTATTGGGGGTTGTAAAATGTCGATTTTTCTGCATTTACAGAACAACTTTCCTCTATTTGTTTATCTTGAAATACTGTTCATTCAGGGAAGGTAAAACAAATGGTTGATATTTATTACTTAACACAATTCAGAACAATGAGCTAGTCAGTACCCTAGCAAACTCCAATTGTTACCAAGGACTTTTGTTTTTTAATATCATATGAATGCATGGATTTGCATGTATCGGATGCGCTTCAATCCACTGCAATAATCTTTTTGTTGATAAAATTATCCTATCTTTGCCCAGTGGGAGCCTGTGAAGAGGCCCCTGAGCTCTTCTGTCATATCCATTAGACCTTACTGGTTTCCTTGCCTGGTCTCATCTTGAGTAGGTCCTGCCCCCCACTTGAACTCCACTGCTCTTCCCAGGACTCCAGGTGCCCTTTCCTGGGAAGAGGGCGTAGAGACCACAATCAGGGCTCCAGGGAACTCACTGTCCCTGGCTTGTCACTGTCTCTAGACCTTGTCAGTGATGACGCTAGTAAACCTACAAGGAACAAAATAAATGTTCTCAGTACTTTCAGACGCCATTCCATTTTCTTCCAGCTTACATTGTTTTCAATGAGCAGTCACGGAAAAATCTCACCTTTGTTCCCCCTTTTTCTCTGTTTTTTTTTTTTTTTTAAATGTTTTTATTTATTTCAGAGAGAGGAAGGGAAAAGGAGAGAGGGAGAGAAACATCGATGAGAGAGAACCATTGATTGGCTGCCTCTTGCACATCCACAAACAGGGCATGGGCCCTGACTGGGAATTGAACCGGGACCTTCTGGTTCATAGGTTGATGCTCAACCACTGAGACACACTGGCCAGGCTCTAGCTGCTTTTAATATTTTCTCTTTATCATTGGTTTTTAGCAACTTAATTGTTATGTGAGTTGGTATGGTTTTCTGTTTATCCTGCTTATTGTTTGTTGAGCTCCTTACACATGTGGGTTTATAATTTTCATGTTTGTAAAATTTTATTTGAAAAATTGGAAAAATAATTATTTCCTAAAATAATTTTTCTCTCCCCTCTCTTAGACTGCTTGACACTGTTCCACAAGTCACTAACATCCTTTTTGTTTTTCAACTTTCTTCCTCTCTGTACTTCATCTTGGATAGTTTGTCTTTAAGTTCAGTGGACTTTTCTTCTGCATTCTGGTCTGTTAAGTTCACCCACTAAATTTTTCATATAAGGTATTATCCCTTTCAACTCTAGAAGTTGTTTTTTAATTTAAAAATTTTAAATTAAAGTAGAAAGTTATAATTACATCTACACTTGATTCTTTTTTTAAAATATTTTTTTATTGATTTTTTTTACAGAGAGGAAGGGAGAGGGATAGAGAGTTAGAAACATCGATGAGAGAGAAACATCGATCAGCTGCCTCCTGCACACACCCTATTGGGGATGTGACCGCAACCAAGGTACATGCCCTTGACAGGAATTGAACCTGGGACCCTTGAGTCCGCAGGCTGACTCTCTATCCACTGAGCCAAACCGGTCAGGGCACTTGGTTTTTTTTTATGTCTCCCACTTTTGTCTTGTATATGTTCCTATTTTCCTTTACATTTTTTGGTATTTATCGTGGATGTTTTAAAGTCCATATCTGCTAATTGCATAATTTCTGTTGTTTCTGGCTTTTTATATTGACTAATTTTCTCCTGATTACAGGCCACACTTTCCTGCTCCTTTCTATGTCATCTTTTACTAGATGATGGACATGGTGAACATTCTGTTGTTGAATGTCTGGATTTTGGTGTCTTCCTTTAAGGAATCTGGTTATCAGTCAATTTACCTGTGGACAGATGGATCCTTTCTGAGGCTTGGATTGAAGTTTCGTTAGTGCAGATCCGGAGTAACTTTTATCTAGGGCTATTGTTGCCCTCATCCTAAGGCGTGGCCTTCCTGGGGTCTTTACTGAATGTCCCAGGCATCCAAAGATGTCTCTACTCTGGCTGGTTGAAACTTAACTGCACAAGCTCAGGGAGCTGTTCCACTTTCAAATCAACCCAGGGGCTGTTCTTTCCCAGGCAGTGCTCTTTGCTGGGCTAGTGAAATCTCATGCTCTGCAAATACAGCTTAGCTTTCAGCCAAAGACTCAAGGGTCCTCTATGCAGATCTATGGAGCTGGTTCTCGGCACACTTTCTCCCCACTGGCAAGCTGCTCCGTGGGCCCCTGCCTCCCCTAACTCTCACCTTGGTCCCCTTATTCTCAGCAGGACTGCCCGTACCCTGCACTGGAGCTGGGCAAACGCCTCTCAGCTGGAGGCTGGGACAATCGTAGCGATCTCATTTGCTTCTCATCCCTCAGAGATCAGCCCTTCCTTCCTTACTGTCTAATTTCTGAAAAGAGTTGTTCTGTTCAGACCTGTTTTCAGTGGAAGATTACTGTGGAAGAGTCAAACTGATAATATCTTGCCTTTTCTTAAGATTCATAGCAATTGGTAACTATTCAGAGTTAGTGACTCTAATATTTACCTGTTCCCACCCAAAGATGGTATCATGTCCCAACACAATACATCTAGCTTCTGGCTCCACCATGACCAGAGTGGAAGTTCTCTTTGTAATAACTCATTTGTAATTGGTCTACTTCAAACGATTTGCATTCAAACTCTTTTCTTTTTTGATAATATATATATATATATATATATATATATATATATATATATATATATATGCTGTATGGATAATACATATTGTGTATATATGTACAACGTTTTTGTTTGTACTAACCTGAGTTAGAACTGCTGAAGGGTTTACCTTAAATGCTTGAATGGAAATGGAATTTAATCTCAACCCCGAGCAGTTAAAAATTGGAGGTCTGCCCAGACTATCAGATGGGCTTTGGAAATCTGCCAGCACGGAGGACCCTGCAGGTCCATAAGATTATGTGTTAATTTTCAATTACTCTGCTTTTCTGTCTTTCAAAAAAAGATTGAAAAAAATAATTCCTGTGTTGCCTTGGAGAGAATTTCACGAATTCACACAAGCTAGCTGTTTCATGACCAGGCGGAGCCCTCATGACTGTGCTTTTCAACCAAACCCTGTTTCCTTATTTCACAGGAAGGAAGAGAATCAGTGGCGCGACTCCACAAATGGCTAGCTGCTGGCGCGACCGATTTTGTTTTGCCTCCTTTCTCAGTGTCCCCAGCACCTCTTTTGTTCTCAGCCTAAAAATACAGCAGATTGTGGTTTTTGTCATGTTACAATATTCATAGATAACAAGATGAACTCTTTATCTGGCGCCTGGTCCGAAAGCCATTTTAATACTATTATAGAGCAACTCATCTCTTTTTAAAAAATATATATTTTATTGATTTTTTACAGAGAGGAAGGGAGAGGGATAGAGAGTTAGAAACATCGATGAGAGAAACATGGATCAGCTGCCTCCTGTACACCCCCTACTGGGGATGTGCCCGCAACCAAGGTACATGCCCTTGACCAGAATCGAACCTGGGACCCTTCAGTCCACAGGCCGACGCTCTATCCACTGAGCCACACCGGTTAGGGCTCATCTCTTAATTTGGTCATGTTTCTACAGCTTAGAAGTAATATTTTTACTGTGAGATCTTCTGGCCTTTAAAAACTGCTTTTCCTTCTTGTAAAGTATGTAAGTCAAAAAAGTTCTAACTGATAATATCTTGCCTTTTCCTAAGGTTCATAGCAATCGGTAACTATTTAGAGTTAGTGACTCTAATATTTACCTGTTCCCACCCAAAGATGGTATCGTGTCCCAACACAATACATCTTCATAAACCGAACAGAACAGAAAGCACGATTTAACCCTTGAGAGAAATGAAAATGAGGTGGGAGAAAAGGGGTCTCTTGAATTAAGCCTGTGCAAACGGAGATATGACATAATATACTTACACATACAATTTCTTTTCAGAAACTTCTCCGGGGACAGCAGACTTCCTCTTTTGGAGAACTGACCCCCACCTATTTTGGAAAACCCTTGGGTAGGCAACATGATCCAAGATGGACCAAACAGAACTTTCCTGGGGAGTTTTCAACTTGGAATAATTACCATCCCTGGGATCCTGGGACTTGGTTCGTGTGCCTCTTCTGACTAGAGTTCCAGAGGAACGAGTGGGTGTAGGCAGTGATTTCTTTAAGTCTTCGGTATGATGTTGCAAGGGAGGGAGGTTGTCTGAAAGCCGACTGCCTCAGCCCACCACGGGTGAGATAATTAAGACATCTAGGGTTTTATGGGAGCTGCGCTGTTCCAGGAACTCCACACATAAACCTCAACGCTTTGGCAGGGTGGGGTAGGGCGGCTGCCCCGTCATGGAGACAATCTGGGGCTCTGGGTGTTTCTGATACAAACGGCCAGCCAGTCCTCTCGTCCCCTTTTGGAGCCTAATCCCCACAACGGACTCTTCTGGGCTCCTCTCACCATCCTCGCAGGCTTTAGACTTTTCCAGTTTGTAAGATCAGTGACCACTCATCCATCGGCTTCGCTGGTTCCAGAATGTTGTTGCTATCGTCTCCTCATTCATTTTTCTTTGTTCTTGTGGGATTTTGCTTTAAAAAGTCTTGACTGTCATTTTGGTGGCATTCCAAGAAGAAACACAGGCGAATGTGGCTTAACATGCTGCTTCTGTTAATTCCATTCGCCCCCTTCCTTAAGTTACAATTGTCCTATTTTCAGATTTCTACTTTTGTACACTGGATGTTTGGGTACTTAAAATGTATCATTCAATCCACGGTAGAAAAGGTTAATAAATCACAGAAGGACACATCTAGACTTGATCTGGACGAGCGGACATAACCCAGGTTTCTGGGACCCATCCTGTCTACAGGAGGCGGTAAGACTCCCTGGAAAGGCGTGTGTGCATTTGCAGATGTATATGGAAAGCTGTATTATGTGAAGAAGGAAAACTCCGGAAATAGAAGCGTGTGCGGGTGTGTGTATGTGGGCATGGACATACTTTTGCACACATCTGTGTGCTGGGTAGCAAAACAGTGGTCTGCCAACAACCTCCGTTATTTCTCCTTCCCAGGATCACTCTCGTCTGTTCTTAACGGTGTCACCCATCATATACACACAGGATGGGCTGTAACACAATCCTTGGAGTTTTCTCATCCATGGGAGACACGCAGCCCTACAAGTGACAATGCTATGGACGTGTGTGTGACGCGTCACAAGTGACAATGCCAGGGACGTGTGTGTGAAGCGGCACAAGTGACAATGCTATGGACGTGTGTGTGACGCGTCACAAGTGACAATGCCAGGGACGTGTGTGTGAAGCGGCACAAGTGACAATGCCAGGGACGTGTGTGGGAAGCGTCAGTGTTGAGAAGTAGCTGTTCCGCGGGAGGAGCGAAGGAAGACCGAGAGAGGCAAGAGGTGCAGGGCACCTGGTGGCGTTTCCGTGGCTTTTGTGGCCCTGGACACGTCTGTCCTTCCCTTTTTGCCTTTGTGGGTTTTTGCCTTTCTTTTCCCTTTTACTGGAGTAGGAACATGTAATATGAGATCTATCCTCTTAAATCTCTAAGGATACAGTAATGTTAACTATTAACACAGTGATATATAGGAAATCATTAGAACTTTTTCATTTTGCTGAGGAGAGAGAGAGAGAGAGAGAGAGAGAGAGAGAGAGAGAGAGAGAGAGAGAAGCTTATGTTCTAGAACGAACACTGTACCATTCAACTCTGCCCAAAAGAAGTGGTTTGGCTATTCCCCTGCTAGAAGTATTTCAGCAAGACTCTGGGCAAGCACTCTTACCTGGTCTTGAGTCTCCATGAGAATAACTCTGTATTATCAGGTCACTCTGATTATTAAATCCCTAAATCCTCTATTCCTGGGTAGCCGTAGGGTTTCCTACTTAGCTTCTTCCTAAGGCTATTTTCCATACTTGCCCGATGAAAGAATAACCTGGAATACTTGTTAAAAGTATAGCTTCTCTGGCTCTCAGGATCCGTTGGTCCAGAGGTCCTGAGACGTAGTCCCAGATAGTTGTATTTTTAATAAGGGACCCAGGTGATTCGTCTCAAGAGTCAAATTTGGGAAACCTTGCTCTAGGAGTTATGGCCAATGGGAACAAACATAGTTGATCTGAAGTATTACACAGTAAGTCCTTACTTAACGTTGTGGTTCTTGCAACTGTGGGGAAACGATGTATAATGAAACCAATTTTACTGTAGGCTGATTGACATAAACAAGACTAGTTCCCACAGCATTTCATCAATGTTATGAGGAAATGACATTGAACGAAATGATGCTATTCGAGGACCTGCTGCATATTATACATTAAGTCTAAGTATTATTAACCAGATGACATTTCTACAGCTGAATTACTCCAAAGCAATCAGTACATGTGGTTTTCTTCGGGGAGGAGTTGGAGAGTGGGTCGGAATGCCTTTGTTGTTGTTTTTTTCCTTTCAGAGTGATGACTGTTAGAAAGAATTCTTTAATGGCTTTGCCCCTGAGGGAGTTTCTGCATCGCTCAGGTCAAGAAACAGCTTACATCAAATAGAAAGCAAGCATCTTACATTCTTTTCAGTGTTGCCTAAGAGAATTTTGGAGAAAATTAAGAAGAGAAAGGAGACACACAGTTCTAGTTCCTTGACGGTCCCTAAAGGAAACTGCTTGTATGACTAAGAGAGGGACTCATGCGTTTCAGCTTAAATGTTTATGAATCATGTACAGAATGACTTAGGAGAAAATAAGGGATTAATTTAATTTACACAGCCTAATCAGGACACAGAATCCATCTCTGACTCTCAACTTAAGTGCAAAAGTGTTGAAATTCATGATTATCAAAATGTTGTTTAATGTTTAAAAAAAAGATCTCAAACATGCCTCATTTGTTTTGACACTACGTTCGCTGCTTGTCACAAATGCAGAGTTTCCACCTCAAGGCACCATTCAAAGCAGACTCCTTCAGTTGCTATATGTATGAGTTAGTAGGAAAATAAATAAGTAAAAAGTGGAAAATAATATTAAAAGACAGTGAAAGGAGGAGCGAGCAAGCCAGTCCTCTCTGCCCTGTGGGATCCTCTGCTTCCCAGGCCAGAGCCTGTCCCAAACCTGAGTGGCGACTGAAGCGCACGCCGTGACACGTACCTCTTGGTGGGAGTGGGCACTCCGGAGGACATGTGGCTAACCATGGTGTCATTCATGTTGGGCAGAGGGCGAGGAGGGCTGAAAGGAAAGGCATTGGCATTATATTAATAATTACCAACGTGACTGGGAGGAACAAGTGAAAGAATGATAAGGGCGAGAGAACCGACTACCATTCCTGATAAGCACAGTAGGACCCACGGGGGTGGGGGCAGAAGTCAATCAATATCCCAGCCCGCAGTCAATTCACCCAGAAGGTTCTCCCGAGAAGCCAGAGGACAGAGCTCCGATGCACCAGGGGGCGCACCTCCCGGCCAGGTGCAGCTACAAAGGGTTTCTGGCCTTTGGAGCCATGGCTATTGCTAAATGCTCCTCGTGGGAAATCTCTTACTGCCTCTCTGCAATGGAAAGAAGTTCTTTTAGAGAAATTTGTCCATCAAAAACAGGAAAGTAAAGCAGCAAAACCCTTCTCTTATATTTAGGTATTTTGGTAACGATCTCCTGGTTTCTCCTACCTTTAAGAGCTGAGTTAACTGGGTAAAATGTTTTTGCAGAGGTTATACTTAGCAAGTCTTGGTAAATATTAAGGGACCAGAACCTTTATTGTTTTATAGATTTCACAGTACTTTCATACATACATATGTCAGAGAGGAAGGGAGAGGGAGAGATAGAAACATCAGTGATGAAAGAGAATCATTCATCAGCTGCCTCCTGCACGCCCCACTGGGGATCGAGCTCATAACCTGGGCATGTGTTCCTGACTGGTCTTGAACCTGGGACCCTTCAGTCCACAGGCTGATGCTCTATTCGATGAGCCACACTGGCTGCGACACACAGTACTTTCTAATAAAGGCTCCAGTGAAATTTTTTAGGTAGAGCCAAGGAACCGAGAGGAAAGGTTAAGAGGAATGGATGGATTGATCTCTACATCTATCTATCTATCCACTTTCTTTTTAAAAAACCAATCTCATTTCTGGGTAGGGAAATCTTTTAAATAATTTCCCATTTAATGAAGAGGATCAAAGATAGAAAGTAATTTGCAGGGAACAGATTTGGGCCTCTTGGTTTTTCAGCCACAGCACTGCGCTCACTGTTACACGTTCCTCCCTGTGTATGACGGGGCCATCTGTCAGACATGCAGAAGTAAAGTACGCCGTTACAGCTAGACTCCGCATCGCGTTACTTATCTTACTACCTGTCTTCCAGACAGATATGCACTTTCCCCCCCAAACGTTCATGCCTATTAACACTATTGGCTTTGCTGAGTTATAACAAATCAATTGTTTTAGGTTGACTAATAATGGAAATGAACGCAGAGATTGGGTTAATTTTAGTCCTAAGTTCACATTTTTGCCAGTGAGTCTCTTAATTGTCCAAATGGAACAAGGAGATAATTCCTATGAAAGAAATAAATAAAGCATCATAGCTTTTCATTCCTGAGGGCACCAGAGGCATTCTGGTCCTGGAAACAGAATGGACTTTGCTTCTCTGATATATTATTATTAGCAACCCATTTCCAAAATAAGATAAGGACGTGTTCATGTTGCTTTCAAAACTAATGCAGTTACATAATGTGTATCGGTGTTGAAGATACTGTATTCAATTTCCTTTCTGACATTCTCAGAGAGAAAAATGACAATAGAAAAAAATTTAATTCCTTATACATGGATCCATGTGATAAAATATCATGATCTGTAGCATTTTGTTTGCTCTGATGTCTCAAAAGTCTTTAATAATCATCTCTATCTCTTGGCAAATATCATGTCCAATTATTATGTGACAGCACACATATGAAAGCCTCTTTTCTAATATTCAAAACCAGACAATAATGTAAGCTGTAAACTATTCGTTAACTGCCCCAAATTTCATACCCCTTCTGAACTTCTAGCATATTTGATAAGAAAATGGGTATGTGTTTGCAGTCCAAGATGAAAGAGACATTTGAAAACATAAAGGGGATCTTTACTACAATATCTACCACTAGACCCATAATTCACTGTGAAAGTCAACAGCTCAGATGTTGTCTTAGGGGATTAATACACCAAAATGACTTCTGCTTTAAAAAGTCTTCACAGTTCCCATAAGGCAGAGCTGAAAACAATGCTTCTAGGTGTGAAGACAGAAACTTACAGAGCAGAACTGACACCACTCATCGGATCAGTCTTGTTGATCTTCTTTGACATTCAGAACCTACTGAAAAACTTCAACATGTCGCCAGATATTCGATATTTTCCTTTGGTGAAGGTCTTAGCAAAGGAGGATCACCTCACCCCAGGAAGAAAAATATATTTCCAGGGTGTTAAAGAGCTAATGTAAATGCTAAATTACATAAATTAGGACAATAAATATGGGTTTATGGATAGAGAGGATGTTCTAAGCTCAAAATTGATAGAAAAATTAGGAAGGAAAAGACCAATTCATTTGAAGTATTAGAAAAATCAGGATAGGAAAAAAATACAAACTTGAGGAACTATTTCAACAAATATGACAAAGCAAGAATTAACAATCTTCACACAAATTCATAAAATTATTAAGATTTCAATTACATAAATGAGCAAAGTGAAAATACACCTTTAAAAAAAAGATATACAGCCCAGCCAGTGTAGCTCAGCAGTTAAGCATGGACCCAGGAACCAAGAGGTCACCGGTTCAATTCCCGGTGAGGGCACATGCCTGGGTTGTGGGCTTGATCCTCAGTAGGGGCCGACTGATGATGTTTCTATCTCATTGATGTTTCTATCTCTCTATCCCTCTCTCTTCCTTTCTCTCTAAAAATAAATTTTAAAATATTTTTTTAAAAAGCATACAAGAAACAACATAAAAGTGTTTTAATTGTACAGGTAATTTGTTAAAAATTACAGACCACTTCCCTTTAAAAAATGTTTTTCCTCCCTTCTCTCTTTCTCAAAGAAAGAAAACATTTCAAATCACTCTACATGATCTCCATTACTAGACTAAGACATTTGTGTGATTTCTTTATTGTATTTCGAGTACCTGCATATGGAGCAGGCTTTCAAGAGATATCTGCTGATCGTGAGTCACACCATGCTGACTGTGTAGAGTGTGTAAGAAGTGATCTTTCTGTGATATTTAGCTTTGGTGAGACTATTCCTTGAGAGTAGCATAGTGACATTATTAGTTGTTATATTTGGTAGGTATATGTGTAGTATTTGCAGCCGTGGCAAGTTTCCATCTGTGACTTAGTAATGGAATCAAGAGTGGACAGTGTCTCTAATAATAACAGCAATACTGGCTAGGTGTTAAATATGTGCCAGACTCAGTCCGAACATTTCCCATGATTCACTCAAACCTCACAACCACCAATAAGGTGGATACTATTATTATCTTTATTTTACAGATGGCGACACTAAGGCATGGAGAGAAGTAATGTACCTGTAGTTACAACCAAAATTGTGGCTGAAGTAGGACTTGAACCCAAGCAAGATAGCTCTTGAGTCTGTTCTTGATTGTTACGGTGTAGTGTCTCAACTACCTTGGACTGCTGCACTTTTGGAAAAACTTACTTAAGACTGTTTTGTCCATAAATTAATAGCAGTAGCGTGATGTTCGATCATAGTTCTTGTAAAGTTGTTGCTAGGAAGGTAAAATAATAGTCCCAGAGTATAGTTTTTGCGTGATTCATTCTTTCCCCTATCACATGATTAGAACTGTACTATAAAGGTCTATGTGAACTCAAACCCTTTGCTTGCAGAACTCCCATTCTTAACCACCTTTAGGCTGCGCCAAGGAAAACTAGACAACCTAGAATAAATTGTTTCCTTCCAGTACACCTCCCTAATTTATTACAGTGACTTTAAAATCAAATCTTAATTTCAAAGATCTTTTGGATTTCTCACTGCAGCCTAACAAAATATGTAATTTTAAAGAGCAAATTATCTATTTTATCAGCCAGCTGATTTTTTTAAAAAGTGTGACACAGGACCAACGGAGTGTAATTCCTTGTGTTGGCTTTCGACGTTGACTTAGATCCGGGGTAAACACCTTCTGGATAAAACTCTGTGGCTAACCAAGAATGTGAAAGTATAATATTGTTGTTGTTTCAACAAAATTTCTACTTAAAAATTGTAAGTGAATAAAGGGCGACACGAACAAAGCCAGCGCTGAAGGCTGAGTGGAAAGGTGAGATCTTGGGCACCTGTGAGGATTGTCACTTTTCCATAAGCCCTTGGACAAACCTCTTCTGTAAAAAGTCATCCAGATGGGCAGATACCCCTACCCTACACTTTTAATATGTATATGTATATGTATGTGTATATGTATGTGTATGTGTGTGTGTGTGTGTGTGTGTGTGTGTGTGTGTGTGTAGGAGCATCAATGATGAGAGGGAACCACCTACCGGCTGCCTCCTGCACACCCGCTACAGGGGACTGAGCCCACAACCTGGGCATGTGTCCTGACTGGGAATCAAACCATGACCTCCTGGTTCATAAGTTGACACTCAACCACTGAGGCACACCAGCCAGGCCCTATCCTATACTTTTAAAAGTATTTGCTCATTATCCTGCTCTTCTTCCAAGACTATTTTTTTTGTAGAGGTTAAGATTCTGCAATTCTCTTTTACCTTGACAGCTGCCAATCACACGCTTGGGAACTCTTTACCAGATGTTTTGGTCTGTTTAATACTGTTAGTATAAAAGGGGAAAAGGTTTTACTATGCCTAATGCTTTCAGTTACTTGATTCCTTTTCTATATTGCCCACAACAATGCTTTATAATGCGGTACTTAATCATTTTAGTTAAATACATTTAATCACTTAAGATTTTTGCAGCCAACTATTTTTATTTTGTCTTCAATCCTAGATACCTGTGTGGCTTCTGAAATTACCTTCCCTACTTACTTTGATCATACTTTTCTCATCTTTAAGGTTATGTAGCAGATCTCACCATACTTTAAGACAAAGTCAAAACCCACACTGTAGACAACTTCATTCTTTTACCTATTAAACTACTTAGGTCTTCCACATCTTTCAAAGAAATTGTTCTTTTGCTTCTTCTAAGCTCCTGCTTTCAAATCAACTAGGTACTTATCCTGAATGTCCTTCTTCATAGATTTGCCAAAGTTACGCTCTTTCTCTCCTCTCTTATCAGAGAAATGGCTCCTGAAATTTCAAGTATGTTTATTACTATAAACTCCATTTAGATAAATAAGGTCTTGATCAGCACACAGACAAAAATCCATGCCCAGCACTGTCAGGGGCTTCGAGAAAAACAAAAAAAAGTTGAAGATTGTCCCTGCCCACAAGAAGTTTATAATACAATTAGTCCTCAAAAGCCTCAGTCATCTCGACAATAAGCATTTAAGCTTTGGCTTAACATATTACAGTTTTTAGGTCAAATCTGACTTAACAATTATCATTTACAATAAAAATGTATAAAATTATAGCACAGATTACAACTTAATTATTTAAAAAAATGAACCAAAGACCAGTAAAATAAAAGAATATGAAAAAGCCCTAAGACGTTAACAGTTAGAGGCATACCTTGTTTTACTGTACTTTGTTTTATTGCACTTCACAAATGTTGCATTTTTTTACAAATTGAAGGCAAGACCCTCCACCAGCAAAAAGATTACAACTCACTTTATTGTGATACTTGCTTTATTGCAGTGATCTAGAACCAAAACCTCAATACCTCCAAGGTCTGTCTGTACAAGATTTGCTGAGTACTTTGCACATATTTTTTTACTTTCAGAACACTGAAGAGGGTTGGGGGAAAGGAGTAATACACTAACACCTGTTGAATATGAGCACTGCATTAGCATTGAGCTAGGTCCTCAGAAACACTGTCTGATTCTTGCTACTAACTATGATGGCATTCCTGTCCTATATAACAAAAGCCTAATAGGCTAAGTGTCCGATCATCCGTTGGCCATTCAACCAATCAAAGCGTAACATGCTAATGATATGTTAAGGCCGCTCAACTGCTCACTATGACGTGCACTGACCACCAGGGGGCAGTCAGCCAGCCGGTTGATCAGTTGCTATGACATGCACTGACCACCAGGAGGCAGATGCTGCAACTGGTAGGTTACCTTGCTGCTGGGGTGCGGCCGATCAGGACTGAGTGAGACAGGCCAGACACGCCCTGGAGCCCTTCTGTGGTCCTTCCCCAGTTGGCCAACCCCCCATGGCCCTCCCAGTCCTGATCGTGCACTGGTGGGGTCCCTCCGCCTGGCCGGCACCCTTTTGCAATCCAGGAGCCTTTGAGGGATATCAGAGAGCTGGTTTTGGCCCGATCCCGCAGGCCAGGCCGAGGGACCCTACTGGTGCACAAATTCGTGCACTGGGCCTCTAGTTTTACAAATAAAGAAATGAAGGTCAAAGAGGACAATTAACATGATCAAGGTCACAAAGCTAGTAAGTGGCAGAACCAGTCCACTTTTATCTGGCTCTAAAGCTACTGAATAGATCAACTCCACAGACTCACAATCCTAACCCAGGCATCTGTATTACCCAAATTTTTCAGATTGGAGTGTTCAGGGAAGAGTAAATTCTCAAGTTTGAGAACCACTGCCCACTTTAGAACCATTGGCTTCAAGTCTAACTTGAACGAGCCTGGGGGAGGGGAGGAATTTACTTGGTATCATAATTAAATTCACAACTAAGCTTCATGAAAGGTGAGGCGCAGCGGGCTTCCAGGCCCCCGGAATGTCACCAGGGCATTGACACTGGCTGTTATTTTTGCTGAGATCTCATTTTGGGTTAGTGTCCATGCAGATCTCACAGCTTTATGCCTTTAGCAAGAGACAGCTTCTGCCCAACACACTGCAGCTTCGCCACTGCAGGAAGGAACCTCTGCCTCAGTCCAATCCGAAGTTGCCAGAAAACACTCAGAGCTGCCTGGAGCCACGGGCCCACTCCGGGAGACAGAGGGCCCGCTACGGTGGCAGGCAGTCCTCTTAGCAAAACATCGTTAGGGCTGGGGGAGGACCCAGTCTCCAAAGAAGAGGGTACTGTTCCCAGCAGAAAGGCTGCAGAGAGCGACTGGGATCCAGGCCCTGCTGGAGACCAGCCGGGTGAATGCAGCTTTAGAACAAAGGTTTCTCTCTTCTTAGTCACTTCCCTCCAAAATCAGTAGCCTGTAAACCCAGTCACAGGTCCCGACATTGAAGCTCTACACGATCTGCTAAGAAAGCCAGCTTATCTAATTATTCCATTGTGATGAAGATGCATGGGATTGAGATGGCTCTGTAATAATGGCACACTAGCTCTGGTGAACTATCACAGAGGGCAGATTCTAAGCTCCCGTTAATCTACATAATTCTATTAGTCTCTCAAGAGACACCCAGCCTCTGGACAAGAGTTAAGACAACTGTGGATCATTTCTATCCTCCTTGAGTCGTGTGATATTTTGCTTTATTTATTCCTGTGTATCAGACCAACCATTTCCTGTTACTCCATTAGGTTCACGGTTATTGGACAAAGCCAAAAAAATTAAACAAACAGGCAAACAAAACTGTCTTTTGGAAAACCATAAGGTAAAGAAAATAACAAAATAGTATTGTAAATGTAGATACTAACACCGCGTTACATATTGACAATGAGGTTTATCAGACTTCCAAGGAAGTACATTTTACTTTATTGGCCATTTACAATGTATTAATCGACAGAAAAGATTTAAAAATTCCACAAGGAACTACTAATCATGTGGCAATTAACTCATTAATGTAAAAAAGACCTATTAATAGGCAGACATGCCTCACTTCCTGCTTCTTCTAGTTTAAGAGCCATTTGTGGTACAAGACTTATAATGAAATATTTCTCTGGAAGGAAAGGTTCACCACAATCACATTCTTATGTAGAAACTAGGGGCCCGGTGCACGAAATTCGTGCACTGGGTGGGGGGGGGGAGTGTCCCTCAGCCCAGCCCGCCCCCTCTCACATACTGGGAGCCCTCAGGCGTTGACCCCCATCACCCTCCAATCACAGGATCGGCCCCTTGCCCAGGCCTGACGCCTCTGGCCTAGGCGTCCGGCCCGGGCAGCAGGGACCCGCAGCTGCAGCGGCCCTGTGATGGTGGGCTTCGCTTTAGGCCCAGGCAAGGGACCCCTAGCTCCCGGGACTGCCAGCTTCGACCGTGCCCAGCTCCCATTGCTGGCTCCACCCCTACTTCCTGCTATCACTGGCCAGGGCGGAAAAGGCACCTGATTCTCTGATCATGGCTGGGGGGCAGGGCAAAGGCGGCCCCAGGGCCACCTTTGCCCTGCCCCCCAGCTCTTAGCTCCCCCCCTGGGTTTCCAATCACTGTCAGTGGCAGGGGGCTTCTTCCTGCTCTCCCTTTCGCCTCCCTGCATTGTGCCTACATATGCAAATCAACCGCCATCTTGTTGGCAGTTAACTGCCAATCTTAGTTGGCAGTTAATTTGCATATAGCCCTGATTAGCCAATGAAAAGGGTAGCTCGTACGCCAATTACCATTTTTCTCTTTTATTAGTGTAGATTTCACCATGAAACAGCACCTAGAGCAGTGGTTCTCAACCTTCTGGCCCTTTAAATACAGTTCCTCATGTTGTGACCCAACCATAAAATTATTTTCGTTGCTACTTCATAACTGTAATGTTGCTACTGTTATGAATCGTAATGTAAATATCTGATATGCAGGATGGTCTTAGGCGACCCCTGTGAAAGGGTCGTTCGACCGCCAAAGGGGTCGCGACCCACAGGTTGAGAAGCGCTGACCTAGAGGAACCCAGGTATCTCACTCCAGCTCTGAAAAAGGATAGAATTGTAAAGGAGACAATTATTTGCAAATTACTTAGTAGCATCACTCAGCTTAATATTATAATATTGAAAAATAGGCAAAGGGCCTTACAAAAACAGATAAAAGTCAACAGGAATGTACTATTTTATTTTAAGAGCCTTTCCATGATGAATAATCCCTTTGTTCTCCTTGCTCTCGTTAAACTTAGAGAGGAAGTTATCAATACTTTATATTGACACTGACTCCTGTGTTTCTAGAAAGATGAGAAAAGATGACAACATAAATATTTCAATAAGTACTGCTCACGGAGAGGTCAATGAAATGAATGATGCAGTGTCATTTTCTGACCCGTTTATATGGTCAAGACTGAAACTTGTTTTTTTTTAATGGAAACAAACACATTATTAGAGAAAACAAGCTGACTCTCGTGTTTCATACAATTAGCCACACAGAAAAAGACACAGTGGACTTTCCCCTTTTAAAATAATTGCCTGAGAAATTCCAGAGGCTCTAGAATCCTACCAAAAAAATAAACAGCATCATCATTAGCCCAGCAGCTCAAGCAGTAAAAACATGAAGGCAGGAAAAGCTACCAAACCTTTACATTCTGTAGCAAGTGCTTCTTCTTTCTCTATGGATCTGGCCTCTAATGCATTACACTGCTATTGTCTCTAAGGAAACAGAACAATCACATGACGAAGAATCTTCTCTGCAAGGTAGCTGATCCTACAGAGCATTGTGGGAAAGAGCGGGTACGAGGGAACGACTGGTTAGAAGGCAACACATGTCTGCACTCCGTCGGCCGGCCCATCACGCGGTCGAAGGCCGGCGATTACAGGAAGGCAGATGCAGCAAGCAGAGCAGGTACCACTCCTCAGAAGCTTAAACATGAAACACACCCTCTTCCAATAGAATCCAGTGGTCCAATGAACCGGGACACCAACTCCATTCTGGTGGGGACGTGAGGGAGCACCCCCACCTCCTCCCCCAGGGCTTCTCCTAATTGCCAACTGCTTGATAAGAAAGCACCTGCACGACTGTGTCTGCCAGGTAGGTAGCGACTGGGATGTAGGGAGGAGTAGTAAGGCTTGATTTTTTTGTTGTTGAAGAGGAGTTAGTGGAAATGCGAGCAGAGTGAGGAAAAAAAATAGGGCAGTGGTGGGTGCCTACCTCTTTGATGCAAAGAGCTCCTTAATTCATAAAGGCAGTTCACCAGGGGGTGGCTGAAACAGACAGCTAGACACTGTGCCCTGCTGAGTGGGATTTCAGGGACACCTCTAGCAGGGCACCCACAGGATGAGAATGCCCCTGACACTCAGAGTCATCTTGTGGCCTCTTATCAATTTCATAGAGGCCCAGTGCACGAATTCGTGCATCATTGGGGTCCCTGGGCCTGGCCTGTGGGGTCGGGCTGAAACCGGCTCTGATGTCCCCCAAGGGGTCCCAGATTGTGAGAGGGCGCCGGCCAGGCCAAGGAACCCCACCGGTTGGCCAGCTGGGGAGGGACCACAGGAGGGCTCCAGGGTGTGTCCAGCCTGTCTTGCTCAGTCCCGATTGGCCAGACCCCAGCAGCAAGCTAACCTACCAATTGGAGCATCTGCCTCCTGGTAGTCAGTGCATGTCATAGCCACTGGTCGACCGGCTGACTGTCTGCCCCTTGGTGGTCAGTGCACGTCTTAGCGAGTGGTTGAGTGGCCTTAGCATATCATTAGCATATTATGCTTTGATTGGTTGAATGGCCCACTGGACAACCAGGCACTTAGCATATTAGGCTTTTATTATATAGGACCTACTCATTCGCACTTAAATCTATCTGCTCTTGGTCTCCAGCTCCACCGCCATTAACACATTTCAGCCTGCCTTCCGCTAGTGCAGCAAATATTGCAAGTTTTCCATTAGTCCAGAGAACCTTTCCATTGTTACTGGTCTGATTTCTCAAGGCCACAATTACTTTTCTAAGCATGGCTCTCATATGTCACCATTGTGCCCCAAACCATCAATTCTCTACCAGTCTCCCAAATTAAGACTAACATCTTCCTCTCTGTGGTCACTGCCTAAACCAGCCATGGGCAAACTACGGCCCGCGGGCCGGATCCGGCCCGTTTGAAATGAATAAAACTAAAAGGAAAAAAGACCGTACCCTTTTATGTAATGATGTTTACTTTGAATTTATATTAGTTCACACAAACACTCCATCCATGCTTTTGTTCCGGCCCTCCGGTCCAGTTTAAGAACCCATTGTGACCCTCGAGTCAAAAAGTTTGCCCACCCCTGGCCTAAACACTACAGCCTCAGTTTCCCACTCTGTCTTAATGTTCACTACTTCCTTATACTTTCCAAGTGTTCTGGGCAAATATGCGACTCTGTTCAAACACAGGCCCTTGGACTTTTCTGCCACAGTAAAACAAAACAAAACAAAAAAGGCAAAGGATATCTAAATATTGACACTAAAAATAGGGAAGTCTAAATGAAACCCAGGCTAACAACCCAAGGGTCTGCAAAAGAATTCTACCATTTGTTTAGACAAATGAGAGGTGAAAAAGACAACCCAACCAATCAGACAGCTAACTGGTTAATATAAACACGGTGACATCAATGACAAAAAGCTACAGAATAAAATAGATGCAGGTGTTTGAATGCTTGGCAGAAAATGAACGAGTGGATTTATATGACATTGGAAATATAGTAAAAACAGAATAGCGGAGGGATAGTATCTTTCAAGGCGACGAACTCCAAGGATACTGAGAGGGGAGCAGAGCACAGAATGTGAAGGGCAACGTCAACCATAGTGGACAAAATTAATTTCATGGGGAAAAACCCTACAGGGCACTTGAGACTGAAATGCCTCCCTTTTATAACGAAGCACATCACAGGGGACGAAGAGGCAGCGGAGAGTGGGAAGAACGCCCGTTGGGAGAGTCGGGGTCCTGTCCCAATCCTGCTACTAAGCGGTTACGGGACCTGGACAAAGAAGCCCCTTGTGCCTCAGCTACGCTGACCTGTGAAAGGAAGAGGGCTGGTTCTAGAACAGTGGTTTTCACATGCTGTTCCCCGGGCATCACAGGAGTCCACGAACTGCTTCAGTAACCACAGCGGAGAGCAGGCACATCAGGCCCAGCCTCCTCTCGGCGTCTGCCCCGCACACAGCTTCACCAGCACCAGGCCCACTGCTGCTTCGGTGCGTCTGAGAACACCTTTCCTCACCACAGCGTTTACATTAGCCGTCTCTGCGTCCTTACGCATCATTCCTGGTTCTTTCCTTTTAATGTCCTTTCACAATCTGCGATGACATATATCTAGTGTTTGCTTTTTAACTGGTCTCACTCAAGAGGCTGTGAGCTTCATGACGGCAGAGCCCATGGGTTTGTTCTACCACTGTGTTCACATGTGTACCTACATCGTAACGGCACGCAGTGGGTGCTCAGCAATTATTGAATCAGTAATGAAATTTTATGAATTTATTTTCCATTCCAATCTATTTAAAAGTGCAAACTGGGGAAGGGCTCACCTGAACTGAATTTTAAATGGAAAAGACGTCCTAGCAAGGAATTCTAAGGAAGATAGCTAACAGGCCATTTGGAGTGGCCAAAATTCTTGAGTAGGAGGGGTAATGATGGCTGAATAATATTCTCAGGAATATACCTGAACACATGACAGCAGCAGTGCTTCTCATATGGACCAAATGCATCAGGCCAACTATGCCTGTAAAATCAGTCGTGGTATTTCATTTCTAGACCAAAAGAATCTATGAGTAATTTTAAATGCTCTAACACATTAGGAAGTTTGCCAAGGGAATAAAAAACCACACACCATTTCATTGAATGTATATCAAAGTCTCTGAAAAAAAGGTCCCACAGAGACCTTTGGAGACAGTGCTATGACAGTGAATTTTAAATCAGTTGGAGGAGCGGTTGAGGAACTTCTGGTTCAAGGAGGCAGACTGAGCACATGCTAAGAGCTCACCCTCCTGTATAGAGAAAAATGATTTAAAGTTATAAAAATAAGCTGAAGCATGCATAGCTAAAATTAAAACAAAAAGGCGTAACTCTCTTTAAGCCTAATAAAATAAAGAAGTATTTATCCCCGCACCCCAGGGAAGAAAATAGACAAGGAGCCATCGTGGCGTCCAGGGCCGTGCTGAGCTGCCATGAACCAAACACCAGGGCCGCCTCTGGAGAGGCTGGGGCGTAAACACACCCCCCCAAACACCCCGAGAAAACAGAGCATCTAAAAAACTCTTTAAAATGAGTATACATAATGTCCTCAGGCACCTAAAGGACAGACTAGCATCCATAAAATGTTCTGAAAAATAACTAGGGATTGAAAAAATGAAAATTGTAATTATTGAGATTTTAAAAACTTAGAGATATGCTGAATATAAGACTAAATACAACTAAAGACTGATAGTCCTTTTTTTTTTTTTTTTTTTTTTTAGTTAAGACACTTGAGAGCTAAACTGTGTTTTAAAGTTTATGTCTCAGAGTTCCAGAGAGACCAAAGGGATTGGAGAAAAGGCAATGGTATCTGAAACAGATAATGGCTGAGAATATTTCAGAGCTGATGAATGACATGAGCCTACACAGAGTAAGAATCTTCTGAGTGTTAAACTAAATACAACAACAAAAAAGCTCACATCCAGACAGATTATAGTAAAACTTCAGATTACTAGTGTTATAAAGAAAATTAGAGGCCCAGTGCACGATTTTGTGCACTGGTGTGGTCCAGCCAGCCCACCTGACCATCAGGGGCGGGCCAGCTGGGGCGAGGGGCTGTGGGCGGGGCCAGCCGAGGCGAGGGGCTGTAGGCATTCTGGTCCTTCCACCAATGTTTGGTCAATTTGCATATTAGCCTTTTATTATATAGGATCCTAAAAGTTACCAGCAAAATATGAGAAATTCAACAGAAAGGAAAGAGAATCAGATTGTTATAAGCAAATTGGTTACAAGATAACAGAGGAATAATATCTTCAAAGAATGAAGAGAAAACAACTTTTGCTAGACTTTAAATCCAGCCAAATTTCAGTAGTGAGGGTGGCTAACAATTAGTCAAGAAAAAGAAATAAAAGACATCCAAATTGTAAAGGAAGCAAAACTATATCTATTTACAGGTGATGTGATTGCATATAGAAAAAACCCTAGAGCTAATTAATAAGCAAGTTCAACAAAGCTACAAGACACGAGGGCAATATTAACAAAACAGTTGTATTTCTACTTACTAGCAATGAACAATCTGAAAATAAAGTTAAGAAAACAATTTCATTTATAATAGCATCAAAAAGAATAAAATGCTTAGAAATAAATCCAATCAGGAAAATGCAAGATTTGTACACTGAAAATTACAAAACATCACTGAAAAAAATTAAAGGCCTAAATAAGTGGAAACACATCCTATGTTCATGGAATGGAAGACTTAATATTATTGAAATAGTGGTAATTTCCCAAACTGATCTACAGATTCCCTGCAATCCCTATAAAATTATAGCTGCCTTTTTTTGCAGAACTTGACAAGTTGATCCTAAATCCATACGGAAATGCAAGACACAAAGAACATCCAAAACAATCTTCAAAGAGAACAAAACTGGAGGATACATACTTCCTGATTTCAAACTTATTACAAACCTTTC
This sequence comes from Myotis daubentonii, assembly GCF_963259705.1. Taxonomy (NCBI): domain Eukaryota; kingdom Metazoa; phylum Chordata; class Mammalia; order Chiroptera; family Vespertilionidae; genus Myotis; species Myotis daubentonii. The sequence continues at coordinate 69,542,683 of NC_081851.1, read as the reverse complement.
AAAGGAGTCTATTTTGCTATGTGTTAAAAGATTCAGAGCTATTCATAAATTATCCATTACTCTCTCTATCTACACAGAAATCCCTAATATCTGAAATTAGTGGCTCTGAAAAAGTTTCTCAGTCTAAACACTGTGCAAGAATTGATCAATAGATTCTGAAGGCTTTTACAGCAACTATCTAACCCAGCAGGTTCTCAACCCGTGAGTCACGACCCCTTTGGTGGTCGAACGACCCTTTCACCGGGGTCACCTAAGACCATCGGAAAACACATATATAATTACATATTGTTTTCGTGATTAATCACTATGCTTTCATTTTTTTTTAAATATATTTTTTATTGGTTTTTTTACAGAGAGGAAGGGAGAGGGATAGAGAGTTAGAAACATCGATGAGAGAGAAACATCGATCAGCCGCCTCCTGCACACCTCCTACTGGGGATGTGCCCGCAACCAAGGTACATGCCCTTGACCGGAATCGAACCTGGGACCTTTCAGTCCACAGGCCGATGCTCTATCCACTGAGCCAAACCGGTTAGGGCCACTATGCTTTCATTATGTTCAATTTGTAACAATGAAATTGGGGGCCACCACAACATGAGGAACTGTATTAAAGGGTCGCGGCATGAGGAAGGCTGAGAACCACTGACCTAACCGTATTCCTGCCACTCCTGGAGCTCCATTCCGCACCCATGCCTCTGTTCTCACTGCAGCGCTGGGATGCTCAGAGAAGTACAGCTGACAGCTCCTCTCACAGCTTCTCCACTCTTCACTGTTTCTCCTGTCCCCACTTAAAGTTGGGGAAAATGACAAATGGACGCAGTCACAGAAAGCTAACGGATGCTGCTGTGAACTGTAAACTGAAAGCGACTTTGATGATGTATTAGAAGGGGTCTAGGGTATTTTTCATGTCAAAGATGAACTCTTGGATCCACTAGTACTTTTTCATTTAACTTACCCCAGTGCACCTACATCTGACTTGCTTCATTTAAGCTGACATGATCAAGTTCATTTTTGGAGATCCTTTCTTGGGGAAAAAATCACCTTATATTTGGGGTTGCTTCCCCTGGTATTTTTAAAAAGGAAAGAATATATAAAAGCTTGCGGCCATTTGTACTTATATTTATCGTATTTCCTTCCTTCCTTCATTGCTACTTATAACATTTAAGATCACAATAAATCGGGGATGTAAGGCCCACGAGATCATTTGGTCTGGCCCTGCCGAGGCATTCGGGTGAGTTAGTTAAATGTTCGACCAAATACAGCAGGCTAATTTTTAAGTTGATAATTTTGTATGGCCCACGAATGAGGTTATAAATACCCAAGTGGCCCTTGGCAGGAAAAGGGTTCCCCCCCTGCAACAAATTAAAAATATAACTTTTTTCACTTTCATGACTCAGTGTCATCCGAACTCTTTAAATGCATCTTTGTCATCACTGTCTTTATCGTAACTAAAGGTTCTCTGAGTCACCACCCAGTTCTCCAGAGGATATCATGGTCATTTCCGTCCAAACAATGCCTCTGTATCTACTGCTCTCAGTGGAGAACTTACCACACGCTTCTCCCGTTATATGAAGGCAGCTGGCATTTTCATCTATAATCACTTAATGCATTTTTATTTTTAAAACTGAATTTAATCTTTTCTACACACATAATTAATAAGCTTGATCTAATGGGAATATAGGGAACACTGCACTCAATAATCTTAGAATCTTTTTAAACATACGGAGAATGTTTAGAAAAATTGTTCAGACACTTGGGCCGAAAAAGAAATCTCAGCTCTATCAGGATATTCAATAATATCCGAAAACATCAAATACCCCCTGACAGTCTTATGTGAATATTAGGGAAACAACTGAAATCAATTAACTGAACAATCACTTAAAGAAGTAAGACACTAAGTAACAGGGTTTGATCCTTCCATGTTTTCTCTATCTAAACATCACCTCTAAGTTGCCAGTATTTCCAAGCCACACATGTCCCATGAACGCCTTTCAGACTTATATGTGAGCATAAAACAAAAACAAACAAACAAACAAACAAACTCAACAGGTCCAAAATGGAGCTCTCATTCTACCCAAACTATAGATTTCTCCATCTCTATCCTTCTAGCCGTTGAGGCTAAACTGACTTCTCTTTTTCTCTAATATTCCACATCCAATCTGCCAGCAAGACTTTTATCCTTCCATTTTATACCAGTTTTATATTTTTAAGCTCTCAGAAGGGCTGAGCTCACACAGACAACATCAATCACAGCTTAACCAACTTCCCAAAATGAAGACGTTAAATATTCATCTCAAGAAACTCTATGGAGAAGCTCTTAACATGAATGTTTTTCTCCCTGGCCAGTGTGGCTCAGTGGTTGAGTGTCGGCCTATGAACCAGGAGGTCACAGTCTCCTGGTCAGGGCACATGCGTGAGTTGTGGGCTTGATCCCCAGTGTGGGGCATACAGGAGGCAGCAGATCGATGATTCGCTCTCATCATTGATGTTTCTATCTCTCTCTCCCTCTCCCTTCCTCTCTGAAATCAAATTTTTTTTTTTAAATAATGTTTTTCTTGTGATAAACTGGACACTGGAAATAAGTGAAAGATAACAGTAGGGCTTACAGAGAATTAAACATGAGTTGGAAGAAATGACCAAGAAGTCATTTAAATTCCAAAAAGAATTCTGCTAAAAAAGTGAAAAACTAAGAAGGAAGATTATTCAATACAATTTAGCAGACTATTTCCTTGAATTCATGTTTGGAGGCAAGGTATTCAGTTTTATTCATAAGATGGTCCCATTAACATTATCCAAACGGGAAAAAATAAGTAAGACAAAAGGGAAAGGTTACTTTACCAAAGGAGAAAATGCCTTATTTTGACCTCATCTTGAGCTCTAGGATATTTTTAAGTTGTAACATAAGAATTTTGCCCCAAAAGCTCATTTTGAAAAAATACAGTTTTTACAATGTGAATGACCTCTGATTGCCTTCCAATGCTTTAGTAAGATCAGCAAAGTCATATCAAATAAACAAGGTCCTATAATGTGACCTTGAAAAGAGGGACTACATGAAAATCGCCAAATTTAATGTAATTCAACTAGAATTTACCACTGTGCTCCATGCTCTGGAAGCACCAGTCAGCAGAGATTAGTCCCACAAATACCCAGAATATGCCAGGCACTGAGAACACACAGTCCCAGGCCTTAAGAAGCTGATGTCGCAAAGGGCATCTTCAGGACGTCCAGGTCCAATACGCACTTAAGTCCTCACAGGAGACGCCTTTCACGGGCGCCCAAACGACTGACAAACCAGCCAGAGCTAAAGGAACTTAGGGAAGGAAAGGAGGGATCCATATGAGTTAGCGGCTAGGTTTTGAAGGTTTTCTGGACAGAACAGAATTTAAGCCTGGCTTGTGGATATACAAAAGGTGGAGTCTAAAAGAGGCAAGAAGGGCATTCAGGAAAAGGGGTAGTTGGGCTAGACATCATGAGCTAGCTCAGAGGGGCAGGAAGGGATAAAAAAGTTTTAAAGGGAAGAAAGGAGGTAGGTCTAACCAGAGCAGAGGCTTTGTACTACATAAATTTAGTAGCAGAAGATAAGATTCAAAAAGTCAGGTGGGTCCGGTTACACAGAGCCTTGAATTCCAGCAAGAGGAGTGCCTCCTTAATGCTACAGGCAGTGAAGTTTTGTAGAGTTTTGAACAGGGAAGTAATATGACAAAGGCAGCGATTCAAGAAGATTAATTTGGTAGAAATATGTAGACAGGTTTGACGTTTAAGAATAAAAGGGCAAATTCAGTAGGTGGTAAACTCAGCTGGGCAATATAAAAACCTGTAAAGGTACTAAGAAATATTCAGATTATTCTTAATTGGAATCAGATCACAAGATACACATCCTATTAAGAAATTCCACTCAATGAATATAATTCTGAGGCTCAATGTCTACATAAAATTATATTATGGGTATACCCTAGGTTTGACTAGGGAATAAATAAAGCTAAAAAAATAAAGCAGATTTCTCCAGTAATAAGAATTATTACTTTTCAAAAATAAATTTTTAGTAATCATAATGAACTGGAGTACCATGACCTCCACTCCCCGATTTTTTCACTTTAAAAAAATAATTGAGATAAAATTGGTATATAACATTATATAAGTTTCAGGTGTACAACATTGTAATTCAACGTCTTTATACACTATAAAGTGATCATCACCAAAAGTCTAGTTTCTATTCTTCACCATACAACTGACCCCCTTAACTCACTTCATCCTACCTCCAACCCTCTTCCCCTCTGGTAACTACCAATCTGCTCTTCGTACCTAGTTTATTTTTGTTTTGTTGGTTCATTTGTGGGGTTTTTTAAAGATCGCATCTATATATATAAAAGCCTGAGCGACCACCCGACCGTTCGACCGTCTGACCAGTAGCTATGACGCACACTGACCACCAGGGGGCAGACGCTCAACACAGGAGCTGCTGAGCTGCGGTGACTTGGCATCTGCGGTTCTCGGGTGACACACCTGGAACCAGAGAGGAGGGAGCCTGATTCCGAGGTGCGTCACCCGAGAACTGCCCTCTTGCAATCCGGGACCCCTTGGGAGATGTCAGAGTGCCGGTTTCGGCCTGATCCCCACAGGCCAGGCCGAGGGACCCCTCCGTGCACGAATCAGTGCACAGGACCTCTAGTATATAAATAAATAAAATCATACAGTACTGTTCTTTTTTCATCTGACTTATTTTACTTAGGATAATACTAATAAAATCCCAATAAAATACGGAGTTCAGCTAATTATAATATCAATACTGGTTTCCTTTGTAAAGAGCTAACAAGAGAACAGTGCAGGGTATATGGAAACTCTCTGTCCTATCTGCAATATTTCTGTAAACCTAATAAAACTACTGTAAAATAAAAATATGATTTAAGCATTTTTTTAAATGGGCAAAAGATCTAAATAGACAATTATACCAAAGAAGATACATGAATGGCTTACATGAACATAAAAAGGCGCTAAACATTATTAGTTATTGGAGAAGTGCATATTAAAGCCACAATAAGATACCACTGTTCACTAACTGGGAAGGCTATAATTCAAAAGAATAACAATATGCCAAGTGCTAGTGAAAAGTGAAGAAACTGGAACTCTCGTGTATTGCTGGTGGGAATGTAACGTGGTAAAGCCACTTTCAAAGACAGTTTGGCAATTTCTTAAAAATTTAAACATACACTTACCCTGTATGACCCAGCAATTCTAGTCCTAGGTATCCACCCGAAATAAATGAAAACATGCGTCCATACAAAGACGCGAATGTTCATAGCAGTGTTTTTCATAAAAGTAAAAAACTGAAATGAGCCAAATGTCCATCAACAGATGAGAGATAAATAAAACATGTCTATTTGTACACTGGGGTATTTTCATTATTGAAAAGGAATGAACTATTGATACTTGCTACAACATCGATAAGCCTCAAAAATATTATGCTAAAAGAAAGACCCAGAAGTAAAAGACTATATATTATATTATTCTGTTTATATAAAATGTCTAGAAAAGGCAAAACTATAGAAACAGGAAGTATATCTGAGGTGCCCTTTAAGGTCCAGGTAGAGAGATGGGATTGACTACAAATGGATGAGAGGGAATGCCTACAGATGATGGAAATGTTCTAACCTGAATGGTAGTGATGGTTGCAAAACTTTAGTAAATATGAATTTACTAAAAATTATTTAACTGTCACAGAGGACGAATCTTATGTAAATAATACCTCAAGGAACTGTTTAAAGAAAGAAAAGACAAATCTAAAACCACAATGAGATACTGCATCATACCCTAGTAAATAAAAACAAAACAAAAATGCAACATCTCAAAGAGAGCAGTGTTATTTAGAACGGCCAAAAGGTGGAAGTGACCCAAATGTCCATTGACAAAGGAATGGACAAACAAAATGTGGGCAATACAATGGAATATTCTCAGCCTTAAAAAGGAAGTAAATCCTGACACGTTACAACATGGATGAACCTTTTGCTAAGTGAGATAAGACAGTTGTGTGCGACAATCAAATATATGATTCTACTTATATGAGGTATAAAGTAGTCAAATTCAGAAAAACAGACAGTAGAATGGTGGTTACCAGGGGTTTGTGGTAAAAAGGAAGTGATGTTTAATGAATTTGTTGTTTCAAATTTGCAAGCTGAGAAAGTTCTGGAGATCTATTTCTCTACAATGTAAATATACTCAACGCTACTAAGCTGTATACCTGAAAATGGTTAAGATGATAAATTTTATGTTATGTGTATTTTACCACAATAAAACAAAGAAAGGAAAAATAAGGGATGGTATTTGAGCTATGCTAAATCTGAAGTTTAAAAACAGAATGCTTGCCCCAGCCAGTTTGGCTCAGTGGATGGAGTGTTGGCCTGCAGACCGAAGGGTCTTAGGTTTGATTCCGGTCACATACCTTGGTTGTAGGCTCCTCCCCAGCCCGGGCCCTGGTCAGGACTCGTGCGGAGGCAACCAATTGATGTGTTTCTCTCACACTGCTATTTCTCTCTGTCTTTCCCTTTCTCTTCCACTCTCCCTAAAAACCATTCGAAACATATCCTCGGTTGAGGATTAAAAAATAAATAAAAATAAAAACAGCGTGCTCTAAGGTAGTATAGTGGTAAACAGAGAGAAAAATCCCAAGGGGAGGGTGAAGCGGACCAAAGTCATGGCCACTTGTAAACAACTACCCTCCTAGGACTAAGCCTTGACTTTTTGTTGTATTAAATAATGCTGTTTCTCCTTACTGCATCAAAATCAATCATATGACATATGACATATGGAAGGCTGTTCAATGACACTAATCATAAGAGAAATTCAAATTAAAACACAACGAGAGCCCTGGCTGGTGTGGCTCCGTTGGAGCGTCCTCCCATGCCCCACGCACCGGAAGGTCACAGAATTGATTCCCAGTCAGGGCACATGCCTGGGTTGTGGGTTCCATCCCAGACAGGGTGTGTGGTGGAGGGGGTGGGAGGGTGGCTGACCAATGTTTCTCTCTCTCCTTTCTTCCCTCTCTAAAATCAATTAAAAAGAAAACCAATGATAACCACCACACACCTGTCAGAATGGCTGTCATCAATAAATCAACAAACAACAAGCATTGGCCAGGATGTGGCGGAAAGGGAACCCTCATGCACTGTTGGTGGGAATGCAGACTGGTACAGCCACTGTGGAAAGCAGTATGGAGTCACCTCAGAAAATAAAAGATGGAACTGCCTTCTGACCCACTGACTCCAAAGAAATATATCCCAAAAAATCCGAAACACTAATTCAAAAGAATATATGCACCCCTATGGTCATTGCAGTATTATTTACAATGGCCAAGATTTAGAAGCAGCCCTCGTGTCCATCAGTAGGTGAGTGGAGGAAATTACACAATGGAATACTACTCAGCTGTAAAAAAAAGAAGGGAATCTTACCTTCGGCAACTGCATGGATGCACCTGGAGAGTATTGTGGTAAGTGAAATAGTCCAGTCAGAGAAAGACAAGTACCATATGATTTCACTTATATGTGGAACCTAATGAACAAAATTAACTGACCAAGTAGAGACAGAGTTGTGGATACAGAGGACAGGCTGACAGCTGTCAGAGGGGAGGGAGTTGGTGGCTGGGTAAAAAGGGTGAAGGGATTCAGCGAAGAAAAAAAGACTCATGAGCGCAGACAACAGTATGGTGATTGCCAGAGGGGGGAGGGGAGTAGAGGGAGGTACAATGGGGGATAAATGGCGATTTAAGGAGACGACTTGTGGTGGTGAACACACAATACAATATGCAGATGGTGTATTGTAGAACTGTATATCTGAAAGCTATATAATTTTATTAACCAATGTCACCCAATAAATTCAGAAAAAAAAAGAAATGTAATGGTGATTAACCGCTAATTAAATAAATGAGGTATAAGGACTATGTGGTTAGATAATTAGATCTTAAGCAACAGCAAATTGCTTGAAATTAGGTTAGCAGAGAGTCTATCAGAGACATCAAGAGCTGGAAGTTTTATAAACATGTTTTGACCAAAAGAAACAACTAATTTCTTTCAGAGACTTAGAAGTAGGAAAAGTTGCTCGAGTGCTGATGATAGCTGCACTGGTTTTGTCCGAGATTTATTTGACAAACCTTGTTTACTTACTATTCTCAACTCACCATGAAAATAACGCAACAAACTAATCAAGGAAATATGTCTGACACCTAGTGGAAGCTTTAGGTACTGTAGGTATGTGACTAATTCTCTGAAGAAACATAAAAGAGTGGGTGGGTGGGCTATATGACTGTTTATGACTGTATATAAATCACAATTAGTGTCATTCATTCATTCAATGTATTTTAGTGTCTACCATGCACCAGGCACTGTTCTAGGCACTGAGAATTCGGTGAAGAACAAGACAGAGTCCGAGCCTTTGTGAAATGATTTACTTTATCCCATGGAAAAGACTTCAAAAGTTTAGAATACAGTGTTTATGGCATCCTAACCTCTTAAAGCCATTTCAGACACATTATTCTTAACAATATCCTCAGATAATTAAGATAAGTTTTATTATCACCAGTTTCACAGAAAAGCAAACCGATGACTCTTGATATACATATATCTGGATTTTTAATCTAGTTTTTCTCCTGTCATTTCACACTGTGTCCCTTCTATTTTTCAACCACCAAAATCACAATCATTCAATGTTCTCTCTCGATCGTAAAACTAACCACCGGGTGCAAACAACGGTTCCATTACTGTATGTTTCCCTAATAACAGTTTTTCAGCATGTTAGGAAACTGAGGTGCATGGGTTAGACGCTCTCTAGACTCTCTAGTCCCACACTCAATACACTATCTCACTAACGCTGTTTCCTGCTCTGTTACAGATTCACGACACTTATACGGCAAAGGTTGCTGCGAAGGTTCAGGAAAAGGTGAGCAAAGGCTCAAAACACTATGGGTGATCTGTAAATATCACGAGCTCTTGAATCTCAAATTCATGAGGCTCTGAATAAATCTCTACTCTATGTCCAAAATGAAATGTAAGCAGTTAACACTACAATATACTTTACCCCTGAAGTTCAATTCCTTTGCCAATTTTTCATTTAGGTTTTAATTTTATTTCTGGGTGTGCAATAATGGTAAAACCTATGATTTTTTTTTTTATGTTACAACCTTTTCTCCATCTCCATTATCACCATGATCATCCAAGCCACTATCAACGCTCACCTGACCAATGGGAAAAAAAACACAAAACCCTGGCTGGCTCTTCTTTTTCACCCTTGTCCCACTGCCTATTTCCACACAGTAGACAATAAGTTTTCTTAAATACAAAATTCAACAGGTCCCTCTCCTATCTAAAACCCTTCAGTTTGGGATAATGTCCAAAATCTCAGATGGCCTTCACCTAGTCTGCAGCCTTCCTGTGGCCCTGGGTCCTAGCTCTCCCTCTGCTGGGAGTGCTCCTCCCATTGCCCTCCACATGCCTAAACCATATTCATCTTTTCAGCTTCACCCTAAATGTTATTCGTCACAAAAGCCTTTCTTAAATTGCCAATAAGATAAAAAAAAAATTTTAAAAGACATAAGGTAAAGACTTCTTGATAGAAAATTACACATAGAGGACAAATATGTGATTTATATGATTTCTCAGAGCTTCAAAGTGAGTATCAATTGCTAAAAGGAAAGCAAAATTAAAACTGCAACAAAATCATCAGGAAAATAATGGAGCTGGGACAAATGGCTACCCATTTTGAAAAAAATAAACTTAGATCCTATGTCATATCTGACAACAATAAAAAAGGGGGGGAAAACAGAAATGAGAAATTTTTTATAGACAGATATTTTTATTACTTTGAGGTGAGAACATCATTTTAAATATGAAAGGGAAGCCACAAACTATGAAGAAGAAATTTTAACAAATTTGACCTTTAAATTAAAAATTTGAGTAAGAAAAATAAAGTTGAGACATTTACAAATTCAGATAAATTTTGCAGCATGTATTCTAATAATAATGCTGGATGTAAACTGTAATTAAAAAATAAAAATTTTTTAAAAATCCAGCTTACAATTTTCAAGATGCATACTTGAAAACCCAAGGACACAGAAGGGTTGAAAGTACAAGGATGGGAAAGTTATACCTGGCACATAACTAGCAAAAGACATTACTAGCAGATAAAATAAACTTGAGAACCAACAGAATTATCAGGAATAAAGAGAGTCACTACATTAAAATAAATTTTCCATTTCCTAGTGAAATGTATAATTTGGAAAAAATAAATAAGGCTACAGAAGATTTGAATAATGTGTTTAACAAATCTGACTTCATAGATATAGAATCAGTTATTTACTACAAATTCTGCACCCAACTAGCATAGAATAAATGCTATTTTCAAATTTACTTGGAACATGATAAAAACTAGATTATATGTTAGGTAATAAGTATGCATCAACAAATTTAAAATAACTAAATAATGTAGACCAAAATGAAATTAAACTAAAAATTAGTAACAAAAAGGGAACTGGAAAACCCCCACATATTTGGAAAATAAGAAAGTATACTTCTCAAAGAAGAAATCATAACAGATCTTAGAAAATATTTAGGACTAAACAAAAAATTATATACTAAACCTTGGGATACCAGTCAGGTAGTGCTTAAAGAAATTAATAGCCTTAAATGTGTATATTAGAAAATACAAGTTGAAATGAGTAAGCTACCATGTCTTTAAAGAAGTTAGAAAAGAGTAGCAAAAGAAACTCAAAGAAACTATAAAATAAATAATAAAGATAAGATGAAAGTAAATGAAATTTAAAAATATAATACATACAATAAGAAAATCATCAAAACCAAAAGTTGGTCCTCTGGAAGTCCAATAGATTAGACAAACCTATGGCAAGATTTTTCAAAGAATAAAAAAGATAAAGTGAAACCATGTATACACGAAAGTAGGAATGTAAAAGGACATGAGCACACAATCTGTAAATAAAATATTACAAACTTTGTACCAATAACTTTGAAAATTTAGAATAAACTGACCAATTCCTACAAATATAAAATGTTCCAAAGTGACTCAAAAAAAAAATAATAAGTCTTATAATTATTCTTTAAAATTGGAATTACCCATTAAAAAGCTTCCCACAATGAAGGCTAAGGGGTAAATAACTCCAACCTTAAGCTCTTCTAAAAGATATAAACAGAGAGAATGCTCCTCAAGTTTTTGAAGAAAGCAAATTTTTGGCCTAAAGAAAAAACAAACAAACAACAACAAAACCAAGGGAAATTACAGAACAACTGAATTCATAAACATAGGGAAAAGCTAAACAAAATATTAGCAAATGAAAGCAAGTAGTGTATTAAAAGGAGAGTCAATTTATATTTATTCCAGGGTTGTTTAAAAAACAACAATGTAATTCATTACATTAATAGAATAAAGAAACTCATATGATCATCTCAATTAATGCAAAAAATAATAAAATTTGAAATCTATTCATGACCAAAAAAAAATAAAATAAAATAAAAAAAACCAGTCTTAGTAAACTAGTAATAAAAGGAAACCTCTTTTACCTGATAAATAGTTTATGCAAAGACTACACCACATAACATAAGAAATGAATGCTGAAAGCATTCTCTTTGGGATTAGCAATAACACAAGAATGCCTATTAAACTGCTTCTATTCAATACTGCACTGGAGGTTCTAGCCAGCATTCTAAGACCAAAAGGGGGGGGGGGAAAGTATGATTAATGCTTAAAAGTATAAGGAGGGGAAAGAGGAAACAAAGCTGTCACTATTTGCAGGTGATATAATTATTTAGAGAAAATCCAAAAGAATCTGAATACAAATTACTAGAACTAATGAGCAAGTGAAGCAAGATGACTACATAGCGGATTAAAATACAAAACCAATTTGCATTTCCATACACCAGAAACAAATAGTTAAGGCACATAGTTTCAAAAAAGGTACCATTTGCACAACCATATACATTTGCCAAAACTCAGAGAATGGTACACTTAAAGTGGATGTATTTTATTGCATGCAAATTATATCTTTAAAAAACTATAGGAAAAGCATTATGCTAAGTGAAATAAGTCAGCTGGAGAAAGATAAGTATCACATGATCTCACTCATTTGTGGAATATAATGAACAACATAAACTAATGAACAAAAACAGATCCAGAGACAGAGAAACATCAATCAGACCATCAAACTTCAGAAGGAAGGCAGGGGAGGGTGGGGGGAAGGGGGAGAGATAAACCAAAGGACTTGTATGCATGCATATAAACATAACTGATAGACACAGACACCAGGGGTGTGAGGGCAGTGGGGGGGGGGGGGGGGTGAGGGGGTGGAGAAGGACACATATGTATTACCTTAATCAATAAAGAAAATTAAAAAAAACTGTAGGACAAAAGGTACCATTTGCAACAGCAACAAGTGTAAAGTATACAACAATTAATCTAACATATATAAGGTCTATCTAGAAAAAATTATAAAGTTTTATTGAACCCTAGCTGGTTTGGCTCAGTGGATAGAGCGTCGGCCCACAGACTGACAGGTCCCAGGTTTGATTCCAGTTAAGGGATTGTACCTCAGTTGCAGACTCAATCCCTGGACCTCGGAGGGCAATGAATTGGTGTGTCTCTCTCATATCGATGTTTTTCTCTCTCTGTCTCTCCCCCTACCTTACACTCTCTCTAAAAACTCAATGGAAAAATATCATTGGGTGAGGATTAACAACAACAAAAAATAAAGGTTTATTGAAAGACATAAAGGGATATCCTATCTAATAAAAGAGAAACATGGTAATTGGCGTACGACCGCTACCCTTCCCATTGGCTAATCAGCAAGATATGCAAATTAACTGCCAGCCAAGATGGCGGCCGGCAGCCAGGCAGCTTGAAACTAACATGAGGCTTGCTTGCTTCAGTGACGGAGGACTCCAACGTTCCCCCGCCTGCCTTGCCGGCCTCTGAGCCTGCAGTTTAAGAAACTTTGTAACAAATATAGAAGCTAAACAAAACCCCAGAAACCTGCTTTCAGCAAGCCAGGAACTCAGAGCTGGAGTTGATACAGAGTTTCGATTATAGAACCGAAACAAACCAGATACCTGCTTTCAGGAGCGGAGGCCTAAGAGCTGGAGCCTCAGAGCTAAAGCTGGCCCAGAATAAAAAAAAAAAAGAAAGAAAAAAAGGAGCGGTTGGGAGCTTCCGTCACCCGCCAGCCTGAAAACAGCCCTCAGCCCCTCACCCAGACTGGCCAGGCACCCCAGTGGGGACCCCCACCCTGATCCAGGACACCCTTCAGGGCAAACCAGCCGGCCCCCACCCGTGCACCAGGCCTCTATCCTATATAGTAAAAGGGTAATATGCCTCCCAGCACCAGGATCAGCGGAGCCACGAGACCTCCCGGCACCGGGATCAGCGTGACAGGGGGCAGTGCCCAAACCCCCTGATCACCCTGCAGCTCTGTGTGTGACAGGGGGTGGGGCCACAACCTCCCTAATTGGCCCTGTTCTGTTCGTGACAGGGGAAGGCGCCCCAACCCCCTGATCAGCCCTGCTCTGTACCTGATACGGGGGAGCTCCCCAACCCCCTGATCGCCCTGAGGCTCTGTGTGTGACAGGGTGCGGCGCCCCAACCTCCCCCCCCCCCCCCGCCCCGCCACGGGCCCTGCTCTGTGTGTGACAGGGTAGAGCCATAACCTTCCCATTGGCCCTGCCTTGAGTGTGACAGTGGCGGCGCCCCAACCCCCTGATCGGCCCTGCTCTGTGGGTGATAGAGGGTGGCACCCCAACCCCCTGATCCGCCCTGCTCTGTGTGTGACAGGGGGCGGTGCCCCAACTCCCCTATTGCCCCTACTCTGTGAGTGACAGGGGGGAGCTCCTCAACCCCCTGATGGGCCCTGCTCTGTGCGTGACAGGGGGTGGCGCCACAACCTCCCTATCGACCCTGCCTTGAGTGTGACAGGGGGCGGTGCCCCAACCCCCCAATTGGCCCTACCCTGAGCATGACTGAGGGTGGCATCGCAACCTCCCAATCCGCCCTGCTCTGTGCATGACAGGGGGCGGCGCCCCAACTCCCCAATCAGCCCTGCTCTGAGCCCGACCAGGGGCTGCACCTAGGGTGCCTGCCCTCTGCCACCCAGGAATAGGCCTAAGCCACAAGGTCGTTATCTCCCAAGGGGTCCCAGACTGCGAGAGGGCACAGGCCGGGCTGAGGGACCCCCCTTCCCCCCCCCCCCCGAGTGCACAAATTTTTGTGCACTGGGCCTCTAGTCTATAATAATAAAAGTGTAATATGTAAATTAGACTGGACGACCTTCCGGACAAAGCCGTGGGGGGGGGGGCAAGCACCTTGCACAAATTTCGTGCATCAGGCCTCTAGTATTTAAATAAATGGAAAGACATAACACATCCATGGAATGAAATATTTAATACTGTAAAGAGGTCAATTTCCCCAATTTGATCTTTAGATTCAAATTATCAAAATCCAACAAAATTTTGTGAGGAACTCAGTAAGCTGATTCTAAACTTTATATGAAAGAGCTAAGGACAGACACAACACTCTTTAAAAAAGATTACTTACTCCCTTATAGTAATTAAGATAGTGTGATACTGGCATAGGGATAGACAATTTAACCAAAGGAACCGAAGAAAGAGCCCAGACACCACACTATGTCTGTTTGGAAATGTAATTTATGAAAGTGGTGGCATTATAAGACAGTGGGGAAACAAGGGATTATCCAATAAATGGCTCTAGACGAGTTATTATTCAAAAACAGAGAGAGAGAGAAAGAGAATTACATATTCTAATTACACTATACAGAAAAATCCACTTCAGATGAAATAAAGACATAAGTGGATAGGGACAGTCTCAAAACTTAAAAAAGAAAAAAAAGAGAGAGGAAAAAACAACAACAGCCTTAACTGGTTTGGCTCAGTGGATAGAGTGTCGGTCTGTGGACTGAAAGGTCCCAGGTTTGATTCCCGTCAAGGGCATGTACCTTGGTTGTGGGGGTGTGCAGGAGGCAGCTGACTGATGTTTCTAACTCTCTATCCCTCTCCCTTCCTCTGTGTAAAAAATCAACAAAATATATTAAAAAAACAAAAACAAAAACAAAAGAAACAGCAACACACTACAATGTTGGAACAGACAAGCACTTTTTTTTAAATATAAAAAATACAATATAAAAAAATACTGACCAAAAAGGGGAAAATTTAACCCCCAAAATGGATTACAAGCAATAAGTAAAGTTCATTGTGGAACACAGTGGTGGTGCGGGGGGGGGGGGCATTTTCCCCCCCAGCAAGAAGAAGAAAGCAATGGGAAACTGATGAAAAAATAAGTCAGAAAGTCGATGCAATGATAAAGTCAGTAGGCATGCTTTTGAGCGATCAGTGCTGTGTGAGAGAGAAGTTCCCAGTGAACTCTGAAGAGAGAACAAGTGCACAGGAGGTCATGAAATTGGAACTACACAAAAGAACATACAGAATCACAGCTCACGGTTTGACTTTGTAGTAAGTGGTATTAACTGTGAATGCTGTGATCTGGTTTTCAACTTTTAGATTTAACCCTTACTAAATCTCAGAAGGCTGACATAGAAGGGAACTGACATGGAAATAGCATCAGTTTTGACAATAAAAGTAAAGGCACAGATGACAGAGGTTAGGAGGCAAAAGGAGACGGGAGAAATAGAAACTATTAATTTTCCCTTTTTACAGAGAAGTCAAAAGAAGTTACAAGAAATAGAGGTTAAGACTATTATTTAAAATTACAAAGTTGACCAACTTAAAAAAATGGTGATATAATTATGAAAAACTGGAGTGGGTTGATATATACAGTTATAAAGTTTGGTTCCTTATACCACAGAAGGGATTCAGTAATGTCCCAAAACTGGTAAGTCAAGAAATGGTGCTCTACATGTATTATTTAGAGATATGGAGGTAACCACTAGTAGATCTAAAAGCCAAACAAAAGAAAGTGAAGTAGGGGAGGATGTACTGCATTTCATTTTAAGCTCTTCTGTATCACTGAATTTTCAAACCACATGTTTGTATTAGTCTACCATCAGGTAGGTGAAAGAAAATGAATGTCTACTCCAACAGAAAAACTTCTAATACCTGATAAAGACTCATGATCAAAAAGCCTACCAACTTTATCCAACTGAGTGAACTTAATATCATCATTCAATTCAGAATGAAGAGATCATAATAGAGTCTGAATCTTATTCTTCTTTGTTTCTCCTCCTCCTTATTTGTACTAACATTTTTGGTCCCTTTAGCTTTCTAGCATGAATAATCAATTTTAAAAATTACATACATATATATACTAGAGGCCCAGTGCACAAAAATTTGTGCACTCGGGGGGTGGGGGTTCCTCAGCCCAGCCTGTGCCCTCTCACAGTCTGGGACCCCTCGGGGGATGTCCACTTGCCAGAGGGGTGCAGGCCTAAGCTGCAGTTGGACATCCTTAGCGCTGCTGAGGAGGTGGGAGAGGCTCCCACCACCACGATTGTGCTGGCAGCCATCAGCCTGGCTTGTGGCTGAGCAGAGCTTCCTCTGTGAGAGCGCACTGACCACCAGGGGGAAGCTCCTGCATTGAGCATCTGCCCCCTGGTGCTCAGTGTGTGTCATAGTGACCAGTGATTCCCAGTCATTCTGCTGTTAGGGTCAATTTGCATATTACCCTTTTATTATATAGGATATATATGACACTAGTTTTGTTTATAAAATATAGCCTATGTTTCCTCATTTTCTCTCAACACAGAAAGAGGTAAATCAGATTTTCATTTCCATGTGGTCTAAAGTTAAACTAAGTTTTAAAACCTATGGGCATTGCTGCTGTAGAGAAGAAATTATCTCAACCACTGATTTAAGGGAAGCGCACACCAAACGAAAGACAACCTTGCTAACCCAGCACAATAACTACCCTTCAATGTGTTAATCTTTCTGTTGGAGGCTGCTATGCGTTCCTTAGGCTTCAGGACTCAGGAGCTAGGTTTCCACGTAGACATTTGCGGCGATTTAAAGAGATGAAAGCCTGAAGTCTAAGTTCCCCAAAACCGGAAGGTTAAATGTTTATGTTAGGTGACATTTAGTTTTGATCCAAGAAAATTTAGCGAGGTCTCCAGTTCAGGCTCACCCACATCCATACCCAGGTCTGTACTTACACGATATTTGCAAGGTCAAGTGGTTTCTCAGGTTGCTCAGGAAAAACAGGATGCGGGGGTTCTCTGGTGGGTACACACCCCAAAGATTTACTAATTGCATGGCTCAGCTTCTTTGCAGGGGATTTCTGTGTCAAAGCAGAAAATAAGGAAATAAGGAATTAAAGGAATAAGGAACTAAACCATCAAAGCATTTCAAAAGAAATGGAGACAAGAGCTATAGGATAAAGCTTTTCAAATACAAACTAAGTTTCATTATAACCAACATCAATGGGTTCTGCATAAAGGAATCCACAGTTGTCCCAGGGTCACCTGTGGTCCTTCACGTCTGTGCTTCCCTTCCCACCTCTACATGCAGTCATACTACCAACTTCCTGTTAACTTTCCTTTCGAACGTCCCTATGTGCCCTTTGCATACAGTCCCTCTTTTTGGTAAGATGTTAATTCCCTCACTGGAGTCAGAAATGTTTGTTGGGTTAAAATGCTGAGAGCTCATGGCTTTTTAATCTTAGCAAATTAGCTGACTAACCACATGCCAAAACGTGCCTATTTAGAGAATATTCCCAAAATAAATGTGAGGCAGAAAATTTGGTGTTAAGGGTCTGGCTATGAGTACAGACACAAAAATGAGAACCCTCACAAACAGGCAGTGCACATCAGACCTGTGACTACATTACGATATGCGGAGGGATGAAAATAAGTTGGCATACTAGTACTAATATATTTCTGTGGGACGTAGAACAATACTCGCCAAAGCCAAAAATGATCAAGTCTAAGATTTAATAGTAAATAGCACCAGGTAAGCAATATGCCACAATTAAGTTTTCATTACTTACAGGAGGCTTTTTACAGGATCCTGATTTTGTTGTCCACCCAATTCCCTGTAAATAACACTGTTGTCTGAAGTTTTCTTGGTAGGATATTAACTGCAGAGAAGTTTAAACACTTCATTCTACTGCCTCCGCAGTGCATTACCGTACGCACCACCTTGACTGGGAAACAGAACTTGCTTGCAGCTGTGTACCACATCCACCACTCTCCATTTAACTTTCATAAGCTGCTTGCGTGGATTTTAACACAAAATAAGCAAAAATCTGTTTGCCTTTAAGTACAGTTAGGCGAAGTTGGTTAATAACGTGTTTAAAATAAAGATGGGATAATAACGATTTCTTCAGAAATTTCATATATTGACTCCAAATCACCTACCACTATCCCTTTCAACCCATTAAATTCTGGGGCAAGTCTAAATGTAATCTAATTTCCTGAAAACCATACAAAGCTAAACAAAGCAGAAATTCTGAAAACGGCCACCATAATGTGACTGATTGCTCCTCCTCTATCCCATCACCTACACGGTCCCCAGACACGTCAGTCTTCTGCTTAAAATCTCTCAAGGATGACAATCACTTATAAAATAAGATCTAAATAAATGCCATCATAGTCCATAGCTTGCATACCTGGCTCCTGCCTCTCTCCTCAGCCTTCCCCTCACACCAGCGTAAATGACAAGCTGCTCAGGTGAATCCAACACACCATGTCCTCCTAGCTCTTGGCATCTAGGCACCTGTCCTTCCGAGGGCTGCCTTCCCGGCCTGTTTCTCTGTAAATGTTCGTCAGCTCTCAAGGCTGCTTGCAGCTGCCTCTTCCTCTGTGAAGACTTTCCTCACTGCTCCATACGTCAGCGCCCACCTCCCGAGCCACGCGTGTACCATGTACAGATTTCCACTGGTGCACTTCCCATGTCCTAGTGCACTTTTTAACTTACGTGCCTATCTCTGTTAGACTGGTGCTCTTGAAGGGTAGGATCTACATTTTATTCATTTGTGTATTTCTAGAACCTGCTCTATAACAAAATACATTATTTGAACAAATTATTTGCCTCGATGAATTTTTCCTGAGCAAAACACATATGCTTTATTTTTTGAGTTATGATACAAGTAGGAGACAATCAGAGGACACCAGAGAATATCTAAATTCGCCTTTACAACTAAACACAACATCTGTAAGCCATGTATTAATTTCATGACTTTGTGCTCTGTCTGGGAACCACCTGGGCCATTATTCATGCAGACGGTGAGATGGATTAGCATACAGACTGCTTTAGCTGCATCCTGAATAATAACAGCCAAGAAATCACAGGTTCCATACATATATTTTACCATAAACATTAAAATAACTACATGACTGTTAAAATAAAAAATGTTTCCTTTTGCCCCACCTCATACTCTCCAGCAGTATGCTTGTGTGCTTTTGACAATACTGCTTTAAGTCAAGGTTTAAGATTAGATCCAATTTCAAGTCTCAAAAATATAGATAGAAAGGTAAAAATCAATACAGCAAAGTCAATTCTAAATTATTAGAGTATATTAAGAAAGGCTTGATATGTAGGTAAGGAAAAAATTAGAAATATTTATTGGAATTAGGATATTAACTGTGGGCTAGCACCAAAACAAAAAGGGTGTTACCCTGAAAACGTCAAAGATGCGCATTCAATTAGGTTGTCTAAATCTATATATATAAAGGCCTAAACGACTGTTACGACTGGTCGACCAAACCACCGTTCGCTATGACACACACTGACTCCATGGTCCCTCCCCCAAGCGGCCCCGATTGGCCCTGACTGCCGGCCACAGTGAAGGACTGCACCATGCACGAATTCGTGCACCGGACCTCTAGTAGGTAAATAAATTATTTCCTTACAAAGATCTCAAAGACTGGATTCTGATATAAACCTGAAGTGAATTTCATGGTGGAGTCTGGTTAAGAGGCTTAAGAGTAACAAAGACTGTAGCCAGGTTGGAAAACTGCTGTGATGGCAAGGTGGGGGCATCACCTCATCTGCTCCTTGGTTCCTAGGACTACACCCACACGTGGTAGCCAGTCACTGAATATTTATGGCTCTGAAGAAGGGAGTGAGGGAGGAGGAAAACAGCCAGGCCGAGAGACTGGTGTCTCCCACACCTCATTACGCTACTCTGCCTCCTCCTCACTCCGACTCTAAAACTGATATATGAAGAAGCCTTACCCTAGGAAATTAAATCTCCTCCAAACACTTTTAGGCAATGATTTTCAACTCTTGTGCATTTTCAAGACCCTAATCTACTTCACCTAGTTTCAAAACAATTCCTACCAGCTCTTAAATTTTTAAACTATCTATTTTTACAATTGAAAATATATCAGAGTGTATAAAACATACATGTACAGTTTAAAAGTTATAAAACATATGTTCATCTTCCCACTATTCTTCCTGAGAAATGGGACATTATAGTCAGTCTGAAGCCTCGCTATGGGCCCTTACCTAGCGGCCCACACCCACTGCCGGCTCCTCTCCTGATAATCAGTGTCCTGGACTTTGTACTAATCGTCTCCTTCATGTTATTCTTTTAGCAATTATGCGTAAATAATATGGTTCATTTACTACATGTTTAAAACCTATATCGGCTTACATCTTTTTTCCCTGCAACTTGCTTCTTTCACTCAGAATTATGCTACAATTCATCCATACTGACATATGTAACTGTAATTCATTCACTTATTTTCACTGTTTGATTGTACTTCATTACTTAATTACATCCTAATTTATATATTCATTCCACTGCCAATGGACATTTGGGTAGTTTCCATTTTTTCCCTAATTTATAATGCTGCTATGAACTTTCTTATCCATGACTCCTGGTGGCCAGATGTAAGAATTTCCTAACAGTGGAATTACTGGGTCATGAGTTATGCACATTCGGTTCCACTAGGCACTGCCAACTTGTGTTCACGAAGCAGCTGCAGTGACTCCCGCTCCCCTCGGCGGCGGGAGAGACGTCCCGCCTCTCCACACTCTGGCCAGTCCTTGTCACTAGTATTGTCAGACATTTTACTATTTGCCAATCTGGTGGGTGATAAATAGTATGTGGTTTTACTTTGTAATTCCTTGATGACTAAAAGACTGAGAAACTTTTCCTGTGTTTATGGGCCATTTGTGTTTCTTCGTCTGTGAAATTCCTGTTCCTGTCTTTGGCATCGTCTTGCTGGGCTGCCGTTTTCTTAGTGATCTATCGGCTCTTTTATGTTTTTTGTATGTTAACTCAATGGAAGTTATGACTTGCAAACAACTACTTTAAGGCTTGTTCTTCACTTTATTTGTCCTTTATTAAGTCATCTTTAAATATAACATCAGTCCCAATTTATTAATCTTTTCCTTTATATAGGGCAGTGATGGCGAACCTTTTGAGCTCAGCGTGTCAGCATTTTGAAAAACCCTAACTTAACTCTGGTGCCGTGTCACCAGAAATTTTTGGATATTTGCAACCATAGCAAAACCAAGACTTATATTTTTGATATTTATTTTATATATTTAAATGCCATTTAACAAAGAAAAATCAACCAAAAAAATGAGTTCGCATGTCACCTCTGACACGCGTGTCATAGGTTCGCCATCACTGATATTTTGGGTGTCCCCAAAAATGTATACACACTTTCACAGTTGATAACTCAGTTAATTTTCACTCGTTTTCAGGTATAACTGATTTGAAATAATGGGGGAAGCCACACTAAGCTTTGAACAAAGTATCCTAAAGTGCCACTAGACTTTTTTTTTATGGAGACACATAAAAGATAGCATTTATGGTACAAAACCAGCAACAGTCAACAAATTGAGGGCACACAAATACCGAACAAAATGATTCTTGATGTTGGCGATTCCACTACTTCACATTATCAGCAGTGTCTGGACCAGAACAGTCATCAGTTTGAAAACAGGCATTGACAAAAAAGGTATTCATTTCTGTAGATTCTTTTATTTTTATTTTTTTAAAATATATTTTTATTGATTTTTTTTACAGAGAAGAAAGGAGAGGGACAGAGAGAAACATCCATGAGAGAGAAACATCGATCAGCTGCCTCCTGCACACCCCCCACTGGGGATATGCCTGCAACCAAGGTACATGCCCTTGACCGGAATCGAACCTGGGACCCTTCAGTCCGCAGGCCGACGCTCTATCCACTGAGCCAAACCAGTCAGGGCTCTGTAGATTCTTCTAAATTTTGAAAATGAACTGTATGTTGCTAATGACTTTATAATCAAAGTGTGTATGCATTTTGGGGGGACACCCTGGATTTTGTACTTTTGTATCTCAAGAAATATTTCCCCCTCTAAGATTAGAAAGACAGTGTTCCACATTGTCTTCTAAAGTTTTATAGCTTTTACATTTCATATTTAAGTTTCAATCTACTTAGAAATGCTTTATTTTATAGATAGGAGGAAAGAATCCAACTTTATTCCACACGGATAATCAATTGCCTCAAGATCATTAAATAACTATGCCATTATTTTCCAACTACATACTCTATTTCTATCCCTGTGCCAATGTCAGATGATTTAGTTTTATTTTTTTCATTTTAATTTCCTTTTTTGGGCAACTATAGTCTTTAAGTTGACTCTTCCCTCTGAAATGGAAGTAATGTTTATGAAGAAATTACTGTCAGGCCCTGGCCGATGCTGCTCAGCGGTTAGAGCATCAGCTGGCGCACTGAAGTATTGCGGGCTCGATTCTCAGTCAAGGGCACGTGTCTAGGTTGCCGGTTCAATCCCTCGCCTCATCAGGATGCATTTGGGGGGCAACCAACTGATGTCTCTCTCACATCGATGTTTCTCTGTCTCTCTTCCCCTCCCTCCCTCATCCTTCTCTCTCTCTCTACAAAAAAAAAAAAAAAAAAAAAAAAAAGGAAAAAATATCCTTGGGTGGGGATTAACCAAAAAAAAAAAAGAAAGAAAGAAATTAGTGTCAGGCACCCGGCTCATTTAACCCTCCAATAGTCTTATAAATTAGATGTTAACAGTCTCAATTCTACGCGTGTGAAAACTAACGCTCATATAAATAGGCCCATTTCACTCTTCTCATGGTACAACAGGCCCTCAACAGGTAAAACCACTCAGAGTAAGAACTCAGAGGCCACACAGAAGTTGGAGAGACAGCCTGAGACAGTGGGACATTCTTGCAGGGAGTCAGAAATAGACGAGGGACACCGAGCACCACAATGGGAGCCATAGGGGAAACTGGGCTGAGCTGGGTGTGGGGACAGAGTTTCCAACCGAGGGGCAGGCTCCGAGGTGGAGGGCGGGAGGTGACTCATGCTGTAACCGCTGCCCTGTGTTCCTGTGCCAGGGCTGAAACTGTTTTCCTCACATTGCCGTGGACCAGGCACTGAGACACTCAGAAAAAGAAAGTTTTTTTGAGCTCAGATGACTGTATTTTCAATCAGCCTCGAGCCAATTCCTTGCAAAGCACAGTCTTCAGCCCAGGGAACATGCTGACAGGCCCTGACACTTGGGAGCACAACAGCCAAATGGAAAAAGCTCAGGATGGTGCCTCGGAGGCCATTCCTGTCATGTTCACTTCAAACCACTCTCTCTGAGTACATCACCCTGAGCATCAAGCCACCATCTGAGGGGATCCAGGTAGAAACATAAGCCTATGAAGTCCTCAGACAAGTCGGGAACCTCCTCGAGCTATTTTAATATGAACACTGACCACAATATTAATCAGCATCTGTACCCTCATCCTGTAACTTAAAATCCTATAGCTCTAAGCATGCCTCAACTATGTTCATGTCATAGTTGGTTAGTACTTTAGTTGCATCTTATTTTAAGCCCACCGAAATTAGTGACTATTATTTTATACATGATGCTTATTTAAACTTATTCACATTTACCAATTCCACTGTGTGCCATTTCTTCTTGTATCCCACTTCTTCCTCATTGCTTCAATTAATTCTCCCCAAAGTATATCCTTTATTAGTTCCTTCAGCAATGGTCTATTGGTAGCAAACCCATTGAGACTTTTTCTGAAACTATATCTTTATTTTTCCTTTGCTCTTGAACAGATTAGGTAGGTACAGAATTCTAGGTTGATCTTTTCATTTTATTCTTCAAACCCTTTAATCATCTTTCACATTTTCCATTTTCCCTATATCTGTGTTCAATATTCTCTACCCCAGTTAATTTCTTCAGATCTATTTTCCCTTCCTTAATTTTTGCTGTAGCTGTCTCTAATTTGCTATTTAACCCCTTGACCGAGCTTAACCTTAGTATTTTTATTTCTCAAAGTTCAATTTGGTTCTTTCTTCATATTGGCTTGTTCCTTTTTTTTAAATGTCACTCTTCTAAACTTAATTCTATTCCATATTGCACTGGAGTTCTAGCCAGCATTAACAAGACAAAAAGGGGGAAACGTATGATTAATATTTAAAAGTACAAGGAGTGGGAGGGAGGAAACAAAGAAAGCTATCACTATTTTCAGGCGACATAATTATTATAGAAAATCCAAAAGAATCTGAGTACAAATTACCAGAATTAATGAGCAAGTTAAAGAAGATGACTATATAGTGGATTAAAATGCAGAAATAATTTGCATTTCCACACACCAGCAACAAACTGTTAAGATACATATTTCAAAAAAAAAATACCATTTGCATGACTATATACATTTGCCTAAACTCATTGAATTACATACTTAAAGTGGGTGCGTTTCATTGCATGTAGGTTATATCTCAAAGAAACTATAGGAGAAAGGCACCATTTGCAACAGCAACAACAATGTAAAGTACATATACGAGACCTTTCTGTAAAAATTATAACGCTGCACTGAAAGCCTGGAGGCAGTAGCTGAATCTTAGAGGCTCCACAGACGTTGGAAAGGGAAAACAACAGCTTCAAAGGCACAGAAGTAAGAAGGTGGGGTGAAACACGCAACTGCAAATAGTTCAATATTGTCATAGTGCTGCCTGTGAGTGAAAGGCAGAAGTGAAAATCCCAGACCAAAGGTGTGACTGTAAAAGCTTTCAAAACATTCCTCCACAGGAGCGAACGTCAGCGTGTTATCAATCACCTCTGGCTTAGAAGCTGCTTCTAGCAGCCACTGAGCAGATAGCTCTCGGCTCCCATGCAGTCACAGTCTGCATAGCAGGACAGAATGAGGGGCAAGTGGGACCCGTACGTCAGGGGTTGGCAAACGAAGGGTCTCACCAGCTACAACAAAAGGCGCAGAGCCCACGAGCGCCATGGAAGTATATTCACGGGCAGCCAGAGGCCCTGAAGAGGCTGGAGCTGAGGGAGAGCAGGAGGGCTGGAAAGTCAAGGCCTGCCATGAGCTGCTTTGCACAGCAGCTCTCTGCGCGGCCTGGAACATAACAGGCACTAGACATGTTTACTGAGGGAATGCCAGGGCAGAAAGCTCTCTGCCTGGGGTGGACTGACCACTGTCTGACTACCCCTGGGTGCACAGTAACTCCAATGCCTGTTACAAATGCTGCCACAGGCCAAGACAGGAACAGAGCCAGCACTCGGTGTCACCCATGACACAGACACACCAGCCAGGAACCAAAGACCACCACCGTGATTACCTAGCACTGCTCTGAAAAGGGGTTTCCCAAACTTGTCTGAAGATAAAAAATAAAATTCCTGCAGGGCTTGTTTAAAAAACAAAACCAAACAAAGCAGATTCTTTTGCCTCAACCCAGACCTACTAAGTTATAATTCCCAGGAGAAGAGCTTGGTACTTCACATGTTTAAGAAGCGGCCAGATGACTCTTTTCAGGCAATTTCTGGAAGCGCTTCTCTAAAAGTTCTTGCCAACACAAAGAGGTATATATATATATATAAAAAAAAAAGGTATAAAGACTAGAAAATGACTAAGTTGTTTCCTATAGACAACGCAGTTATCTACCTGGAAGTTCAAAAAAAACCGACTGAAAATTTATTAGAACAATGTATTGCAGAAAAGCCAGTGAAATTTCCAGCTAGAAATGCCCGTAAGACCACTGAACACAGGCGTCTCCACCTAGAGAGGAAGCCTGGGCTGGAATTTAAAATGGCAGAGATTTATTGGTGTCCAGGGGGTCATCGCCAACCTGGAACTGCGTGAAAGCATTCCGAGAGGGGGCCCTACACGACAAGAAGAGAGCCCGGGAGAGAATGCGGGAGCGTAACATCTGCTTTATCGCAGGTAATCAAAAGGTTTAATGAATAAACAACACAGGAACGTTTCATAATTGGACACTTTGTAGTCACTAAGTGGAGATAAAGCTTAATGAGTATCCAATCCACATATATTACATTTATTTAGAGAAAGAGTTCTACCCTAAACCTGTACCTATAGGTCTCACAAAGTTCTAGATGAACAGGTAATCATCGCTGATGTATCTGAGTTAATGTAGAAACAGACAAGCAGCCCTAGCCGGGTTGGCTCAGTGGATAGAGCGTCAGCCTGCAGACGGAAGGGTCCCGGGTTCGATTCTGGTCAAGGGCACATGCCCGAGTTGTGGGCTTGATCCCCAGTAGGGGGCTTGCAGGAGGCAGCTGATCAATGATTCTCTCTCATCATTGATGTTTCTATCTCTCTCTCCCTCTCCCTTCCTCTCTGAAATTTTTTTAAAAAATAAGATATTTAAAAAAAAACCACACACACACAAAAAAAGAAACGGACAAGCAGTTCACGTGCCGTCTCACAGAAAACCCTGGTCCTCCCACACATGGAAGAGGATACACACACTCCATTCCGTTCAGCTCTGGAGGCCACCTGTAAGCACCAGGAAGATCTAAAGCTGGAGAAAGGGCTGTGGCTAAGTGACAAATGCTAGAGGAAATTGCTCATTTGAAGAGCTGCTTGGTTTGGGTGAAGTCATATATTTCTCTGCAATGGAAAACTTCCTTGTCATCTCTCTGCTCTAAGAATAACCAGAGTGCAGTTGGAAAAGATGCCTTATTGTTTCATAAGCCACACACCACTACTGTCTTTGGTGAGCATCCATCTTTTTAAACAGCTGGGTCCATTTCAAATGCTCTGCCTTCTAACTCAGCACTTCTGCAGCTGTAAATGGGTCTGAGAATCAATAGTACATCCAAATGCCACAGTCAAATGGGGCCAACGTTCAGATGCTAAAAAGAGCGATATTTAAAACATCCCCACCAGCCTACTGGCAACGATGATAAACGCCGTCAGGGCGCCTCTAGCCTATGCCTCCATCTCTTGGGTGACCCTGGAAAGTCCGTCATTTCGGAGGGAGGGCCTGGGCCAGTGAACAGCCAGTTTAGCTGTGGGTCGGGAGAACTCTAGGCCACTTCTCCCCGGGCCTCAGACCACCACTAACAGGAGTCAGGAGAGGATGCCAGGGCTCTGCCCGCTCCTGGCAAAACCCTCTCCGAACCAAGCCTCCCCGCGGCAGCACGGCGATCTGCTTTGGGGGCTGTCTGGGGCCAATTCCAACACAACTTTTAGCGGGGGTTATGCTTGTCTCAGAAGAAATCCAGGACCCCTGCTGGATTCTCGTTCCCATAAGGCTCCGCACATCCCAACAGGACCCGTCTCCCACTGATCCTCCACTCCCAACATCCTTCTACTTGTCTTCACGGTCCACCGTCAGCACAACCCCTTCTCTAGCTGAGGATGTCTTCTCCGAGTGCTGCTTTCACCGTCCTGCTCCGGGAGGAAAGCTGGCTTTCCCTGAAGGCCGGGCTCCCCCGGAAGCCGCTTTCTCCCTCAAATATCTGGATCTCCAGGGGGAGGAGACGTCCTCCGAAAACCTCGATGCCATTCTCAGGTCCTTTCCCCTTTTCCTTAAGCCCCTGTTTTGAATGTCATGTCATCAGACTCAAACCCTAACTATCCCTCCATGGTGGAGTCCAACATTACTATTGACTTCAACATCCAGACAGGTGACCTCCCCAATACATGAGGTGTAGTGGGTTGAATGGTGACCCCCAAAAAGATATGTCCACACCCTCATCTCTGGAATCTGAGATTACCCTACGTGGCAAATGAGTGAACAGTACCTTTTATGGTTAAATATCTAATTAAGTTAAGGATCTTTTTTCAAAAAAAAAATTATTTTTGTTTATTTCAGAGAGGACGGGAGAGGGAGTGAGAGATAGAAACATCAATGAGAGAGAGTCACCGATTGGCTGCCTCCTGCATGCCGCACAACCCGGGCATGTGCCCTGACCTGGAATCAAACTGTGACCTTCTGGTTCATAGGTCGAGGTTCAACCACTGAGCCATGCCGGACACACATGTTAAGGATCTTGAGAGCAAAAATTTTTCCTGGAGTATCTTAGTGGGCCCAAAACACAATCGCATCTGTTGTTGTAAGACAGACATCCAGAGAACAGAAAGAAGAGGAAGAGGCAATATGGCCGATGAGGCAGAGACTGGAGGGAGGCAGCCACCAGTCAGGGAATGCCAACAGCCACCAGGAGCTGGCGAAGGCCAAGAACGGCGTGACGGCTAATTTAACTGTCAACCTGCCTGGACTAGGAGGTACCCAGATATTTGGTCAAACATTATTTTGAATGTCCCATAAGGGTGTTTTTGGATGAGATTCCGATATAAATCAGTAGAATAAAGCAGATTTCCCTCCCTAATATAGGTGGGCCTCAGCCAATCGGTTGAAAGCCTGAATAGAACAAAAAGGCTGCCCTCCCCTGAGCAGGCCAGAATCCCTCCTGCCTACCTTTGAAGTGGGCCATTGGCTTTTTCCTGCCTCGGGACTTGAGTTGATACACTGCCTCTTCCTGGGTCTCAAGCCTGCTGGTCTTGGGACCAAAACTACATTATCAGTTCTCCTGGTCAAAGGCCTTCAGACTCCGCCTGGAACTGCACCATCAGCTGTCCGGGGTCTCCAGAGTCCCAACTCAACCCGCAGATCTTGAGACTTATCAGCCTCCACAATCACGTGAGCCAACTCCTTCTAATAAACTAGAGGCCCGGTGCATGAGAATTCATGCACTGGAGTGGGTATCCCTCAGCCCAGCCTGCCCCCTCTCACAGTCTAGAGCCCTTAGGGGCGGGAGGCGATCCGGTGATCAGGGAAGGCAACGCCCCCATCACACCTCTGCTGCTGTCACTGTCGGCAACGCAAGCCTCAGCCGGCCCTGGTTACCTGAGTATCGGGTGGCCCTGGGCAGCTGTGCAGCTGCCATCCAAGGCTTGCCTGCACCTCAGGCCAGCCCTGGGCGGCTGGGCAGCCACCATCTGAGGCTTGCCTGTGCCTTGGGTCAGCCCTGGGGGGCTGGGGGCCTGAAGGGACTGGAGGACTCTGGAGGCAGGCCACATGCCTGCCGCCCCAGTGAGGTTGAGGGGACTGGGCACCGACATTTTGTGGCTGTGGGTGCTGCCAACTTTGAGGGCAGGTAGTCAATTAGCATATTCCCTCCTTATTGGCTGTGGGCACCACCATCTTTGAGGGTGGGGCAGTCAATTAGCATATTTCCTCCCTATTGGCTGTGGGCACTTCCATCTTTGAGGATGGGGCAGTCAATTAGCATATTCCCTCCTTATTGGCTGTGAACACCACCATCTTTGCAATGGTGTGAGGGTCAATTAGCATATTCCCTCTTTATTAGATAGGATACCTTTATATTTATATATCTCCTCTTGGTTCTGTATCTCTGGAGATCACAGGCTGCCCTAGACATCTTGGTTTCAAACTTGGGGCAACCAGAACTGTGAGAGAATGAATTTGTTTTAAGCCACCAAGTTTCTGGTAATTTCTATGGCAGCCCTAGAAAATTTGCACACTGGTCTTCACTGAACTCCTCTCCCTCAACAACCTTTCCTCCACTCCACGCTGGCCACCAGTTTCACAGTCACATCGCAGGACATTTTAATGTCACATCATCTAAAATCACAATTTTGAACACCCCACTCTCATACCAACTTCTATCTTCCTAGCTGACTCCCAGAACCCTTGCCTTCAGCCCCAGTGGGACCTATACTCCACCGAGCCTACGGCCTTCAGTTAACCCCTTGTCTCCCTCATGGCGTCATTTCTCTCTAAACAACCTACATTCTTTGTATTTTATTCATTTCTATTTTACATTCCCACCAGCAGTGTTCCTATTTCTTCATATTCTCATCAGCACTTGTCACTGTCTCTTTTTTTTCTTCTTTAATCCTCACCCAAGGACATTTTCATGTATTTTTAGAGAGGTATGTGCCCTGACCAGAAATCAAACCCAAGACTTTTCAGTGAAAGGGACGATGCTTTTATCAACTTGGCCACAGTAGCCAGGGCAATGCCAGTTTTGTTTTGTTTTTAATTTTAGCCATCCTTGTGGGGGTGACATGGCATTGCATTGTGGTTTTGATTAGACATTTCCCTAATGCCTGATTCTGTTGGGCATCTTTCCATGTGCTTATCGGCCATTTGTACATCTTGTTTGGAAAATGTCTATTTAGATCATTTGCCCATTTGCCCTCCAGTTAATTTACTTTTTTTTTTTGTGTGGTAAAAAATTCATGACATAAACTTGATCATCTTAACCATTTTATTTATTTATTTTTGTTGTTGTTAATCTTCACCCAAGGATATTTTTCCATTGATTTTTAGAGAGGGTGGAAGAGAGAGGGAAAGACAGAGAGAAACACTGATGTGAGAGAAACACATCGATTGGTTGCCTCCTGCAGGAATGCCGACCTGGGCCCCAGGAGGGGAGGAGCTGGCAAGCAAGGTACATGCCCTTAACCAGAATCGAATCGAACCCAGGACCCTTCAGTCCACAGCCCGATGCTCTATTCACTGAGCAATACCAGTTAGGGCTTATCCATTTTATTTTAATCCTCACCTAAGGACATGTTTTTAAAAATTTATTTTAGAGAGGGGGAGAGGGACATCGCAGTGAGAGAAGCACTGACTGGCTGCCTGCTGTGTGTGCCTGTGTTAAGTTTATTCACACTGTTGTGAAACAGATCTCCTCAACTTTTTCATCTTGTAAATCTGAAACTTTACACCGATTAAAAAACAATTCTTTCTTTTCCCCCTCACCCCAGCTCCTGGCAGCCACCATTCCACTGTGCCTCTGCCATGTTTACATTGGGTTACTTGGGGGTTTTGCTCTATTTGGGTTGTAAGAGTTCCTTATAATTCTGGACACGTCCCTCATCAGAGATAGGATCTGCAAATAGTTCCTCCTCTTCAATGGGTTGGCTTTTTACTTCCATGACAGTCGCTTTTGAGCATCAAAGTCTTTAATTTTGATGAAGTTCAATTTATCCATTTTTCTTTTATTGCTTATGCTTTTAGTACCATGTCTAGGAAGGTGCTATATGCTCCAAGGCGACAAAGATGTTCTGTTCTAAAAGTTTTCTGGCAAAAAAACAAGTCAACAATCCTAATTGTTCCGGGTCTATAACAACACGATTTGTTCTGATTTTTTAAAGGAAATGGTTTAATATCACTAATGCCCAAATAGCTCCAGTGGACACTTATTAAAAAGAAGAAGAAAATTAAGAGAGATTGTTCAGTAAATTCAAATACTTCCTCATTTATAGCAGATTTTGAAGAAAAGGATAAGTAACTTTGTTCAAAGGTGAAGCCTGCCATCTGCTGGAGGAAAAAAGGTGAAATTTCACAGCATCCACTGAGTTCTATAACCACCTCTACTGAGGCAATCTACTAACAAACTGTACCTGCGTACTTCGTGTAACCAGTTTCTCTCTGTGTGTCTCTCGCTCTCTTTCTCTGCCACAGAGTAACCAAGGGGAATTCAGTCAAAGTTCTCTTGGTAAAGTGAAGACGGGGGTAAGCAGAGTCGGAATGTGAGGCACCGGGTCAGAGAGTGGGAATAGGTTTTTTCCCAGCCTCTTTGTGTATTAAGAAAGGGTTAAGAGTTATGTATATTTTACCATAATTACAAGGAAAAAAGGAAAGGAGGGAGGGAGGGAGGGAGGGAGGGAGGGAGGGAGGGAGGGAGGGAGGAAGGAAGGAAGGAAGGAAGGAAGGAAGGAAGGAAGGAAGGAAGGAAGGAAGGAAGGAAGGAAGGAAGGGATTAATTGGGTCACCTTCTCTGCAGGACTCCACCAGACTGCCCTCTGCCCTCACTCACTCCTCTCCCTCCCACTCCTCTCCCGATCAGACTGGTTGTGTTTAGAGAAGTCATGAACACGCCTGGCTCAGCCTCTTCCCCTCCCGTGTTTCCTGGGATCTACAAACTCCATAGGGCACACTACCCCCAGCTCCCAGAGCCGTAAGCGACGAGGCACTCCCTGCTGGAAAGGCCCACACTGGGTGGGAGTATATTGAACTCAGGGGCTACCAGCAAGTCCAACTGTTTCCTCACAACCCATTCTAAAAGTTTAAAATAACTCCTCAGAAAAATACTGGCATTTACAATGTAACAAGACTCAGAACAGGATCTTCTATTTAACAAAATTTTATGGTTAACTGTAACTGAAAAACTAATAAAAAATTTTTTTTTAATCTCTAACACATCATCAGATGTAGGAAGTACACACTTGGTTGCAGTCTGTTCTTTTTAAAACACACACACACACACACACACACACACACACACACACACACACTAATCTCGGATATAAACTTACTTGCTTTTTCTTGGTTAGTTTTATGAAAGCTAACTAGGAAAAAAACACACACACCACTTTTTTTGTTACTTAAAGTCCAGTAGAATGACCAGGCTTAACAAGTTTGATCTTGAATTATACTAATAACCAGGTGTCTCAAAAAATGTTATATATACTTTAACAGCTGATAGTTCAATTTTGAACGTGAAATGTATTTTAATAAACACTGCCTTTAAAATTATTCAAAGTGTGTGTATATACTTTTGGGTGACACCCTATATTTTTCTACTGTTTAACAA
Organism: Myotis daubentonii; assembly: GCF_963259705.1. Lineage (NCBI taxonomy): Eukaryota > Metazoa > Chordata > Mammalia > Chiroptera > Vespertilionidae > Myotis > Myotis daubentonii. Next base: position 69,509,882 of record NC_081851.1, on the reverse strand, counting down.
ACCAACCAACCAACCAACAAATGAAAAAGGTAAAAACTCTGGAAATAAACTGAAAGAGGAAAGAAAATGTATTGGTACTGAGCTTGTTACATGATTTATAAGCACAACACAGAAATCGGACATCAACCTCCACCTGAACAGTGGACTGGTATGCAATAGATGGCTTTTGAAAGTAAGGACACCAATGTGCCAATTGTGCAATAAGGTATTTTCCCAGCCTTAGAGCAGTGAAATGTAACTCCTTTATATTATGCAGCTTTCTTTGCACTATTAAATTAAATTTGCCTAAAAAAAGAACTTTAAATCTTATTTAAAGCTCACAGCATAATCACTGAGAGGGATACCTTGTAAAATTTTAAAATAAGAAGAAACTCGCGTTTTACTCTGGGAAGGGGGCATTGCAACATTCCATTTTACTGAATTATTTCAAGTGTAATAATATCTCCATCTCCTAGAACTTCAAAAAATTCTGCTTTTAAAATCAAGTGATGAAGCACAACATATTTGCAAGCCCAGTCCTGAATGTCAGTATTCAGATCTTATGACACCGAATCCTCATTTATAGGCATTTACCCCGAAACAGGCCCAAGTGCCTAACAGACGAACAGCTGAGGACACAGACTGAAAATAAAGCAATTACCCAAGAGGAATGCTCCTTCATCTGGTGTTGGTTGCTGTGAGGACCACTGGCATGACCACGCCAAAAGCAGTTTTGGCAGAGCTGGTAGTTGTGGCACTGCTGGCATCGGTACCGGAAACCCATCATGCTCTCACAGTGGCAATAGGAGCACTCCACGGGGTGGAAGACTTGTGGAGGGCGGGAAGGCAGGGACGAGAGAAGGGCAGAGGACGAGGAATGGGATAAGAAGGAGAAAAAAATCATTTTCATTTGGGGAACAAAGTCAACACAGTGGAAAACCTCATCTAATATTTTTAAAAAATGAAAACAAAATTAGAACTGAAGACTTCAAGTTGTCTCCTAGTTCATTTAACCAGCCATTTACTAGAAAAAAGGGGAACAATAAACAAAATAAAATTTTCAACCACCTTAGAAAATAGCCAATTTCTTTCTTTAAAATGAAACTCACGTTTCTCAAAATTTAGATAAATATACAAGTAAGCAGGAAATCGGAACCTTCACTCCGAAGTTTCTTTTCCAAACCTACTGGTTTTTGAAGATATATATCACTGTTGGTTGTTCGCACATGTTTCCTTCACTAACATAAAATCCGTGAGAGCCAGGGCGTATATGATATATCAGTGTTACCCGCAAATGGTGTTTTACACAGCACCTTGGACTGAAGACCTGTGAATGTTTGCTGAAGGAAATACTACTACATACTTGGACACAAAAGGTAACTGGTAAGAAGTAACGCTAGACACGTTAATACAGTAGTTTTAGCTAAGAGCTCGAAGTAGCAGCAAAGAACTAAAGTCCTCTGGACCAGCGAGGGTCTGTGTTTGGAGGAAGGGAACGCAGTGACCTGCGGCTCCTCTCTCCACCTCACGGGGCTTCGGACCTTGTGAGAACGGGCGGGCGGTGCTCAGGATTCACAGGGAGCACTGGGTTCTCTTACAGCCTGAAAGCCCAGTGCCCTGAGTGGGAAGTGGACAATGCACAACTGTGTGGTATAGATTGCTGGTCATACTTTTATTTATTTTTAATTAAATTTATTGGGTGACACTGGTTAATAGGATCATATAGGTTTCACGTGTACATTTCTATGTTACTAGATCTGTATATTGACTGCACTATGTGCCACCACCCGAAGTCAAACCATCTTCTGCCAACATATTTAGGCCCCTCCCACCCCCCACTATTTATACTTTTACTAGTAAATGTTGGTAGCATATTCGTTCCCTCTGGCAAATCAATGCTGAATGGAAGAAATGAAAGTCAACGGGAAAGAGGGATACGGTATTCAAATCTTCATCGGAATGACTCTTTCTAACACTGTATATACAAAGCCAATCTTATCTCAATTTTAAGAAATTTTAGTTCTGCTTCCAAAAATATATATTAAGACATTGCAGACCAATAGTTTTATTGCTAGCTTTACCCAGTGGCCAGATAAGTTTCTATTGAATGAGTACAAAGAAAGTTTTACATAAATCTTAAAGGCACACTTTAAAATTAAATACCAATTGCATTTTGAAGTTATTTATTACATGTTCTTACAAGCTAATATCGTTTTTCAAGAATTCTCTTGATTGGCCACAAGCCTTAGAACAGAAAACACGAGAATTCTCGTGATCCGTCCGCAGTGTGTTAACTAGGGTATAAAGAGTCAAAAAATAAATACATTGAGCACTAGGTAGGGAAAACAGTATAATAAGGTCACTAAAGACCAGCCTAGCCGGTTGCTCAATGGATAGAGCGTTGGCCTGCAGACTGAAAGATCCCAGGTTCAATTCCAGTCAAGGGCACATGCCCTGGTTGTGAGCTCGGTCTGCGGCAGGGGGTGTGCAGGAGGCAGACAATCAAAGATTCTCTCTCATCATTGATGTTTCTTTCTCTTTCTCACTCTCCCTTCTCTGAAATCAATAAAAATATATTTAAAAAATAAAAGTAGTTTAAAGAAAAAAAAAGATCACTAAAGACCAAAAGAAAAGCAAAATACGAATGAGAGATACAAAGGGCATACTTCCTCTAAGAAATTCAAGCTTTGGTCATCAAATAATTTCTAAGGAATCATGAAAATGCTGAGTCTGTGTTCCAAATTAAAACTGCACAACATAGCAGAGTTCTGCCCGACAACAGTCTCCCAAATCAATCTAGAGCTAACATCAGTGCAGTCAACATAATGAGTGCAGCCAATGTTTATAATTCCATATGCTTTGGGGTTAATATTAAATGACATTGCACATCAATATTAAATTAGCAGACATATTCTGATAATTTTGATTGAACATGTATGACTATGTGATTTTTCCTCTCTTACAAACCAGTCGAAAGCCAGCCATTGCTTACGTTAGTCAGTGGACTGGGTGACCAGGTGGAAAACGCTGAAAACCAGAATGAGGAAAGAACCAACGTGTGCTGGGTCAATTATAAATAAGATTAGGTTTTGGTAAAGTATTCTTTTTTGGAAGAATGCATCATGTGATAGTTACCTTCTGATATACTACACACTTGAGTTAGCAAGCCAGTATAAAAAGTGCGATTTCTGCTTAAGCACATAAATATCTGTCCTTATGAATAGTAACCTCAATATAATTTGAGTAATAAATTTCATGAGAAGTAAAGGGCCCAACAACAACAAAAAAAACCACTAAAAATAGCATAATTTAATTTATTTCTCACCATAAATATTAAGATACGTAAATAAATATTGGTGTGATAGGTAATGTTTTATTTTCTATGTATTCCAATGATTTCATAATATTTCTCGGTCCCTAAAAAAATATCAATAACCACATAAGAATGTAATCAATAAATAATACAAAGTCACAATAAAATGTTCATATGAATAATAATACATCATGACAAATAAGATTTTTCTACTTGGTATAGCAGATACAAAATGATTTTATGAAAATGAACTGGCTATGAAACTACTAAAACACTTAAAGGCTCTCAAAGTAATGCCTCCAAAAGAAGCAATAATACTAATAATTTAATAGTATAAATCTCTATCCAAAAATCCTATTAAAAATGTTAGCTGTTTTGCCATGGCTGCTGTGCTCAGTGGTTAGAGTGCTGGCCCATGCACCAGAGGATCACAGGTTGGATTCCTGGTCAAGGGTACGTACCTAGGTTGCAGGTTCGATCCCCGGCCTCAGTCAGGGCACATGTGGGAGGCAACCGATTGATGTGTCTCTCTCACACTGGTATTTCTCTCTCTCCCTCCCTTTCACTCTCTAAAAAAATCAATGGAAAAAGTGTCTTCGGGTGAGGACTAATAAACAAACACACAAAAAGATAGCTATTTTACTCTAGTCAAGAGATTCTGGACCTTTAAAAAAATAATCCTGAATCTAAGGTACTTATAAACGAAAGCCACAGTTAAAAAAAAAAAAAAAAAAGTGCCTTGCCTGTGTGACTCAGTGGTTGAGTGTCAACCTATGAACCAAGAGGTCATGGTTATATCCCCAGTCAGGGCGCATGCCTGGGTTGCAGGCTCAATCTCCAGTGTGGGGTGTGGAGGAGGCAGCTGATCAATGATCTCTTTCCCTCTTCCTTCCTCTCTGAAATAAATAAATAAATATTTTTTTAAAGAGTATGATTAGCAGAGATCAAAAAGCACAGATGTGTGTCTCATTCTTAGGAGGGGAAAAAGAGGCCTCTGCTTTTTAGTGCCTTTCAGCTACTGCTGTTCTCTGTGTGGAAGAAGGAGAGACAGGAAGAGCCCGAGAGAAGGTTACGCAGAAAAACCACAGCCTTCCCTTTAATGAACTCAAACAACCTACACAAGGAGATAAGCTGATAGCAGCAGCAGAAAAAATTACGACGTTACTAAGAGATAAGTGCCATTTCAATACCAAGTGGAACAAAGATTTAAGCCAAATTACTAGAAAGGATACTGAGAATAATTCAAGGTAAAATAAGTATTAAAGGAAAGAACTGAAGATATGTGAAACCCAGTACTAAATTCTATCTTAGCTACTTTCCTTCAAACAATTAAAACACAGTTTTAGTGGTTGATATTGAATATATCCAATTTTTGACCTATGATTTTTAAAAATTAAAGGAAAAAAGAAGCCATGGCTAAGTCAGGTGGACTCAAGCCAGAAACAATCCCCTGGAATCTCAGGGGAAAAGTCTGGAGTTTAAACCACAAACTCTTATGACCTGACTAGAGGCCCAGTGCACGGGATTCATGCACTGGGGGGAGGGGGGGGCAGTCCCTCAGCCCAGCCTGCACCCTCTCCCAGTCCGGGAGCCCTCAGGGGATGTCCAACTGACGGGGAGTGGGCCTAAGCCAGCAGTCGGACATCCTTAGTGTTGCTGCGGAGGCTGGAGAGGTTCCCGCCACTGCCGCTGTGCTCGCCAGCTGTGAGCCCTGTGGGAGCGCACTGACCACCAGGGGGCAGTTCCTGCGTTAAGTGTTTGCCCCCCTGGTGGTCAGTGTGCATCATAGCAACCGGTCGGTCTGCTGTTTAGTCAATATGCACATTACCCTTTTATTATATAGGATATTACTACTTCTTGGTATCCTATCTAAGTAATAGGACCCCCACCACTTCTTTATTTGAGAAACAGATATTCTTCTTTTGAAAGCTAAAATCACAAATTCAAATAATAGAGTGACAGCAAATGTCAATTACAATTTCAATCATAGTAGCTGAGGACATTACAAATACTCAGTTCACATACTTCCAATAACATAGGAACGAGAGGGACAAGTTCTGCTTACCATTCTCGACATGGGCAAGCCTGTGCATGAGAGGTAGCCAGACAAGGCACTGGGGAGGAGGGTCGGCCATCATTGTGTCTAAAAACATATTTAACATGATCTTTTTCTGTGGAGAGGAGAAAAACAGATATACTTTATATTTTTCAAATACCTCTGAACTCCAAGACTAAGTTAACGTGGGGCTTTCCCAACCAAGTTAATGAATTACATGTGGAATGTGATTGCAAAATAAAATATTTTACATTACTACAGACACTGTTACACACTCCACAACACACTCTATTAGTCCTGTCTTCAAATGTATTTCCACATACACTATGGTATCTGAGTCTTAAAACAACTGCACAAGTTAGACAGGCGAGGTATTACTATCTGCGTTTTCCAGGTGACACAATGAAAGAACCAAACATTTAAATACCTTTTAAAGGTCCTGCCCAAATCGGACGGGAGCAGGACTAGACCTCAGATATCCTGCCCGTTAGTACTAATCCCGGTACGCAGCGTGGAAGCACGCATCCCTCCCGACCGTAAATAATCGATGGGAACGGGAGCTGTGGCTCAGGGGTTGTCTATGCGTTTCCAGCATTCGTTAACAGAGCCGGGCACAGAGCGAGTGTTTAGTAAGTAATTGTTGAGTAAATACCAACGTGAGGGGCAAACGCATCATTTAACAACCTTCTCGTTTACGTAAGAGAAGGTGGAAGCTCGGAGTGGTGAAGTTATGTGGCCAAACCACAGAAGTAGATACAAGGATGACATCAGAACCCAATATGCAAATGCCCATCACAGTACTCCCTCCATTACCCATCTCCTTGGCTGGATTGCATTTTTTGCTTCTATCTTTGTTTCTCTCTTTTAAACAAATATAGTGTAAGCCTCCACTGTGTGGGAGGCACTGATAAAATTATGTCCCATGTGGACATAGAAAATTAGAAGACAGCCTAGAAAAAAATAGTCAGATGATACAGATAAAACAAGTTCTCAACAATAATTCTAATTAGTGAAATTCCTCTTTATGTTCTCTAACCCACAAAACACCTTTCCCAGCTGTAAAAAGAAAGGGAAAGAGAGGAAAGGGCAGTGCCATGCGGCTGGTGTAAAAGTTCTGTAACGGTAACCTGGACACCGAGGCCCCCACTTCAAACTTTATTCCAAAAGAAGAGCAAAGACAAGAGGGCAAACACAGGAGAACGAGAGGTGCCCAGCCCAGTAAACAGGCCTTTTCCAAGCCCTGCCCCACAATCCAAAGTCTGGGGTTGGAAAGACACTGAGCATTAGGGGTGAAGCCGAAAGGCACCCAAATGTCACCTTTCTCTCCCAAGTTAACTGCGTTCTCAGTGCCACCACTTTATCTGAAAAACAGGATATAAAAAAATGTGGTGCTTCCCCATAAAACTTTAAAACAGTTTATTCCAGAAAGGAAGGTAGAAAGATAAAGGTGGTTAGAGCTGACAAATATTTTGCCAGATGACTACACGACGACTTTGACTTTGACCACTAATCCATTCAGCACAGGGAAGCGCGGAGTGCGGGCCGTGCGGTGCTGGTCAGGAAGACGGGCCTGGGATTTCCATCCGACCCACCACCACGCCTCCCAATGAGGGTCCCATCACCCCAACGTGTGACCACCCACACTGAAGTCTGTGTCTCTTTTTGGCAACTGTGAGGCCTTGACTCCATTATCGGTAAATTATAAGTCATTCTTATTGAAAACAATCTTTTAAAGAAGAAAATGATATATAGGGAAGAGAAAAAAAAACAAAAGGTAAAGGAGATGGCAGAGCAAGAAAGAAGCTTTTGCAATAAAAACCTGAGAAATAATCAAGGGAAGTCTCGAGCCGGGACAGAGCCCGCAGGCCAGCACTGCCCGAGGAGGGAAAGGTTCTGAGAACCAAGCAAGAGGGTGGTCCCAGTATGAGGTCACCATCCGAAGACCCTCTCCGTATAGCTGTGCGCTGATGGCGAGGTTTGAGAAATAGCTGCTAAAATCAGCTAAAGATCTCCAAAGTGTTTTCCACCTCAGGCATCCAAGTCACTAATTTCTGAGGCCTCAGTGGACCCTGGGAGAACGAGTGAACAATGTTAAAGACAAAACCAGAAAGTCACTGAACTTCTGAATGGAAGTCCAGACATGGAAACGCCCGATTATAAATAGTAAATAACTGCTACAAACCATGAAATTAAAAATGCCTGCTTCAAATTACTGACAAGGCAGATGCTCGGAAGCTTTTTAGCTAGTAAGAGGTGGTAAACAGATTAAGCATAACCTATCGTTTATTAAGAAGGTTTAATATTTCTACATCTTCTATTTGTTAAAAATCACATGTTGACAAACCCACTTATAATCCGAATGCTTTCTCTAAAACAGTTTTGGTTTGCCTACCGTGGAGTTTAATTTTTTTTTCATCTTCAAGATAAAAAGGAACAATTAGTTTTGCTATCTCAGAAGACCCTCGTAATAGGCTCAGAATCAGTTTCCAACGTTGTCCTGAGGGAGGTCACACTGCCACTTGAAGTCCTTCCTCTGCGAGTGAGGAAGGAAACAGACCGGGTCCCCACGCTCCGTCTTCCATTAACCGTGTGATTTGGGGGGAAATCGCTGAACATTCTGGTTTTAGTTTTCATCTCTCTCGAGGGCAGTGGATATCGGAGTACAGTGACAGGCTCTCCTGGGGGGTCTTGGAAACACTTTTAGGAAGTCCATGAAGCCAAACTATTTTCATAATAATGCAGACATTATTACCTTTTTCAATCTCACTCTCTCAGGAGTGTACAGTGGGGTGTTCAGAAGCAACGTGGCATATCCACAATGATCTGAAAAGGCTATTAAAATGCTCCTCCCCAGGCCTGGCCGCGTGGCTCAGCAGTTGAGTGTCGACCTATGAACCAGGAGGTCATGGTTCGATTCCTGGTCAGGGCACATGCCCAGGTTGTGGGCTCACGATCCCCAGTGTGGGGCGTGCAGGAGGCAGCCGATCGATGATTCTCTCTCATCATTGATGTTTCTCTCTCTCTCTCTCCCCACTCCCTTCCTCTTTGAAATTAAAAAAAAAAAATGTATTTAAAAAAATATTCCTCCCCTTTCCAACTACATATCTGTGTGAGGCCAGATTTTCTTTCTATATTTTAACCACAACATCATATCACAACAGACTGGATGGATAAGCAGATAGGAGATACCAGCTGTCTTCAACTGAGCAAATCTGAGATTTGCAAAAATATAAATCAATGACATTCTCATTAAATTGTATAGTTTTAGAATATACAGCTATTTTTCATTAAAATACATTACTTATGTAATAGATTTATCATTATTTTCAATGACTTAAAAATACTTTTAATTTATAATATGAAAATGCTGATATTTATAAACCACATAAATAAAAGCTTGTTGGGGTCCTCAATACTTTTTATTGTAATGAGGTCCTGAGATCAAAAAATTTGAGAACTTTTGGGATAGAATTCCAGCTCAAAAAATCTGTGAGTTACCAAATAACTATGTGAAACATAGGCTGACTCATATTTCTATCTTTTGTTTTATTTTCTCGAGTTGAACACATTTATTGCATTCTCTTTTTTGTTGTTGTTTTTAAACATTTTATTTTGAAATAACTTTAGATTTACGAGTTGCAAAGATAGTACAGAGGGTTCTGGAATGCCCTTCTCTCAGCTTCCCCTACTGGTTGTTTTTTGTTTTTTTAATCTTTATTGTTGAGAGTATTACAGATGTCCCCCCTTTTCCCACCACTGTCCCCTCCATCCTGTTCCTGCCCCACCCCATGCCTTCACCACCCTCCTGTCTGTGTCCATAGGTAAGATCTCCGGTTAATCTCTTCCTGCCCCTCTCCCCCGTTCCCTCTGAGATTCATCGGTCTGTCCCATGCTTCCATGCCTCTGATTCTGTTTTATTCACCAGTTTATTTTGTTCATTAGATGTCTTGTTTATTTTTTTAGATTCGATTGTTGATAGCTATGTATTTGTTGCCATTTTATTGTTCATACTAGAGGCCTGGTGCATGAAATTCATGCACTGTTGCGGGGGGGCCGGGGGTGTCCCTCAGCCTGGCCTGCACCCTCTCGCAGTCTGGGAGCCCTCAGGGTATGTCTGACTGTCAGCTAAGGCCTGTTTCCCACAGGGTGGGCCTAAGCCGTCAGTCGGACATCCTTAGCACTGCCACTGCGCTCGCCAGCAGTGAGCCCAGCTTCTGGCTGAGCAGCGCTCCCCCTATGGGAGCACACTGACCACCAGGGGGCAACCCCTGCATTGAGCATCTGCCCCCTGATGGTCAGTGCACATCATAGCAACTGGTCGTTCTGCCATTTGGTCGATTTGCATATTAGCCTTTTATTATATGATTTTTTTTCCTCCTCCTCCTCCTCCTTCAAGAATCTAAGATCCTTGAAAGTCTCATTAAATCCCTTGAAGCTCTCATGAAGATCTTTGAGTAACATTATAACCATGGTTTTGAACTCTGTATCCATTTCCTTCATTTGTGACGTTTCTTTATCTCCACATTTTGACTGCTTCCCTGTGTTTGTTTCTATGTATTAGGTAGAGCTGCTATGTCTCCTGGAATTGGAAGATTAGCCTTGAGTAGTAGGTGCCCTGTAGGGCCTAGTGGCTCAACCGCCTGTATACTGTCTCCTTATTTTTTATAGCACAAGAACATTTATAACAAAAACTATAACAAATTGTAAATTATTGAAATTCCTCCCCACAATTCTCATTTTCCTGTATTTCCCTCCAAGTGTATAAATGTTTCCATGTAATTATGTGCATAGTGTAGTAAAAATACATAAGCTGTTTTTTCACTTAACATTTTATTAAATATTTTACTGTTTTCCTACAAGGTCTTTATTTCTAATCATTTTAACAGCTGCCTGATGCACTGAGCATAAACACCATGATTTGTTTACATCTTCCTCAATAAAACTGAGGCTCTTTCTCTCTTTGTATGCATTCTCTTATTTTTTCTTAGAAAGGAGTGGTTCTATTTGTTGCCTACATCACCATCCTCTGTCATTCTAAACCTCAATATTGACAATTTCTTACCCTAAATGCCATTCTCACTTCCCTCCCTACAACCTTGGCTAAATCTTTCCTGTTTTAAAATGAGAGTAGAATCATCTCTTAAAAATGAGAAATCCAGTATTACATGAGGAAACAAGTGAAATAATTTAGCATTAGATCATTATAGCTGCGATTTCCAATCTCATCATTTCCATTAAAAATTCTTGCCTGGCTCGTGTGGTTCAATGGTTGCACATCGACCTATGAACCAGGTGGTCATGGTTTGATTCCTGGTCAGGGCAAATGCCCGGATTGCGGGCTTGATCCCCAGTGTGGGGCATGCAGGAGGCAGCCAATAGATGATTCTCTCTGATCACTGATATTTCTAACTCTCCCTCCCCTTTCCTCCCTGAAATCAATGAAAAAAATATTTTAAAAACATAATTCCTCAATAAGTCACAATTTGGAAAAACAACGACTCTCTTTCCTTATGGGCAACAGGTAAATATTTCTTATCCATTGCCCTATTACTTATTTGGTAATCAGTTAAAGTATGACATCTAGTTCAAACTTGAAAACAACACTTTAAAAAACTTTTAGGTTACAATGATTTCATCTAACTTTTGTGTAGAGTTAGAAAAACATTTTACCTGACAAGGACAAACATGCTGGTTACAAAAAAACTAATTAAAGGACTAGTGCTATGGGTGAGCCTTTATTTATTATTATTATTAGAGAATGAATTTGTCCATATCCACAGATTTATTTTGGACTTTGAAAATTAAGAGTACTTTGCAATGACATAATAATGTAATGTTGCTGCACTTTTTATCAGAGCTATTTTATTTATTATAGCTAAAAGGATATTTGGAAAAACTTCATTTCCCTCTCTGCAAAGATTGTTTCATTTGAGAAAATCATGGAATAATATCAGGGAAAACAAGGTTGTAAGTACATCCATGAGCTTTACGTTTTCTATTAGAATTCAAGCCAAAGACCCTTTCTCATGCCTATTTGATTTAAAATCCTTACTCGATCAATCCCACAAATACCTAGTAAGCACTGATCATTTTCCAGACACTGTTGTCATGGGGATGTAAAGTGGGAGACCAAGGTGCATCCCTCCAGGGCGAGAGTGAGCTGGATGTGACATGCCACGGGGCTGCAGAAGAGGAGCAGTGAATCCCTCATGAAAGATTCAGAGCATCAAAGGGGATACGTAAGCTGGGATCTGAAATATGAGGCCTTTGTTGGAGAAGAGGGGTCAGAGGTTATTGGCATTTCAGTGACAGCTAACAGCATAAACAAAGACAAGAACTGTGTTAGTTTAAGATTCACTCAAAATGCATGTTACTCAACACAAGAGATATGCAAATTTAAAAAGATAACACTTTTCACCTATCAGATTGGCAAAAATTCATCAGTGTAAGAACACGCGCTGATGGCAAGGCTGTGGAGAAACCGACGTCCCTACAGACTGCTGGTGGGAAGGCCAAGTGGTGCAGCAACTGGGGCGTCAGCGATGTCTGAAAGGACCCGGCACAGTGGCGGGGAGGGCCGAGGAGCCCTGCGGAATGAAGGCGAAGCTAGGCTGGGGTTCAGAGTGAAAAGCAGCATGGTGCCATGATAAAAACCGCATCCAGCCCGGCCGGTGTGGCTCAGTGGTTGAGCATCGACCTATGAGCCAGGAGGTCACGGTTTGATTCCTGGTCAGAGCACACGCCCAGGCTGTGGGCTGGATCCCCCATAGGGGGCGCACAGGAGGCAGCCTATAAATGATTCTCTCTCGTCATTGATATTTCAACCTCTCTCTCCCTCTCCTTTCCTCTCTGAAGTCAATAAAAAAAAAAACTAAAATAAAAAAACAAACCTCATCAAATAGGAAATAGGAATTAGTCATGTGCATTTTTTAAGCAAAATCAGGACATCCACTGAACTGTATTTTAAAATGATGACTCACATTTGCTTATGATTAAAAGAAATAATAAAACAAGCTGTATCTGAGGAGGCACCAGCCTCTTCTTTAAACTGCCATTAGGCCATGAAGTAAAGCCACTAGGAGACCAGGGTCCTCGGGTTTTTTGGCGAAGAATTTTTCTGCTTTGCCTGAAGGAGGTGAACCATGGAGCTCGAGGGTAGGAGGGGACTGGGAGTGAATAGCATACTACGCTTATCATCCAGCTTCAACAATTCTCAGCAGAGGACTAATTTGTTTCATTTATGCCGTCTCTCTCCCTGCAACCTGGATTATCTTGAAGCAAATTCCAGACATATTATCTCTTGAATTAACTTCACCCCGATGTTTTATTACATGGACACCTCGGACGCGTCTGAGGCTTAGAGCATTCTTGTAAGAGTTGTTTTGTGGACATTCCTTTTTATTTCACGTGGGAAAAAACCTAGGAGTAGAATTACTAGGTTAAGGGAAGGTGTCTGTTTAAGTTTAAAACAAACCACCAGGGCTTCCTCCAAGGGGCTGTAAGAGAGTTCTGGCTGCTCCACATCTTTGCCGTGCTTTGGTGTCAGTCACTGAATTTTAGCTATTCCAGTAGATGTGTTCTGTTGAATTAACTTATAAATTTTTGTTGTTGTTGTTGTTGTGTTTTTAAAACTATTAAACTACATGAAAATACATCCCTTATTTGGGTTAGTTTGTGAAAAGCAGGCAAATTGTTTTTTTAAAAAGTATCTGATGGTGTATGAGCTACCTCGAATTAAAAAAACACACAAAACCGGCTGTAGGGAAACACACCATATGGGAAAAACCCATTTTCAAAAAGAAACCCCAAACTCATTGAATTTAACTCCTGCTGCATGAAACTCAGTCCCAAGTCTCATTTTGTTGTTGTTGTCATATTCATAGGCCAAACACAATTCAACTTTCCTGTGGATGAAGATAAGCTTCTTTGAATTTTCCAAACCTGCCATGTATAAAACCAGACTGAGGTTTTTTTAACAAAAATCTGAAGCAAGTGAAAAGCAACAATTAGGTTGTGAGTTCAAAGGCCTGACAATCATGACATAGGTAATTTGCAGAATCCTAGACAGCATTCTTAGAATTAGCGATTAGAATTTTTAAAATATTCTTCAACATTTTAAACCATTATTCCAATACTAGAGGGCCAGTGCGTGAAATTTGTGCACTCGGGGGGGGGGGGGGGAGGGGAGGATGTCCCTCAGCCTGGCCAGCGCCCTCTTGCAGTCCAGGGCTCTTGCAGTTCAGGACCCCTCGCTCCTTACGGCTCGCCTACAGCGGAGGTGGGAGAGGCTCCTGCCATCACCGCTGCACTCACCTGCCATGAGTCTGGCTTCTGGCTGAGCGGTGCTCCCCCTGTGGGAGCACACTGACCACCAGGGGCAGCTCCTGCATTAAGCGTCTGCCCTCTGGTGGTCAGTGTATGTCATAGCGACTGGTTGTTCTGCCGGTCGTTCCACCGTTTGGTCGATTTGCATATTAGGGTTTTCTTATGTAGGATTAGATTCTCATTATAGTACTCACATTGTAAGTAAATCAAAGATTACCTTAGATAGTACCCCACACAACCGTCAACCATTGGTCAAATGTTGCTCTTCAATGGTACTTCTTTGTATGAAGTCTCCTTCCCATTCTGACAGTGCTTTACTTAATAGGAACATTCCATCACCTGGGTTTTTAGCCTGACCTCCAGGAAGCTCCTGTGCAAACAGCTACATGGACGTCAGATACAAGAGTACCCTCCTCCCAGTACTGTGCTGTCTTCATCGTCGTCACCCCAGCTACAGTTCTGGAGGGTGTTTTAATGCCTGAAGGACACTGAACGCCAGGATGTGTTTGGACAGCCTCGTGTTATCTGAAAATGCACATTCCGGGGGGAAATGCAAGCTGTGCTTTATTAGAATAAACTGAAGCACAGAGATATTCTTGACACACTAAAAGCTGATACTGCTGTTTATGCCGAGAGAGAAACAGTCATGTACAGAGGCTAACGTCCACAAAAACCATCAGCCAAGAGTGTACAATTTGGGAAGAATACCTCCTCAGAAGTTACTAAAAATAACTCTTCTATAATGGGTGCAACTTCAGTGCTAACGCTGAGAATCTCTAAACAAACTATAAAAGATTGTTTGGAAGTCTGAATTCAGATAAATATGCATTCTGAACTTTCAATGTAAAAAGGGATGTATGTATGTGTGTTTTTGGTTCTTTTGTGAATCAAAGTATCACAGGTCAGGAGGGTCTGTTCCTTTTATATTTTAACCTTCTATGTTTAAATAATTTCAGACTTACAGAAAGGTTATAACGGATTATTTAAAAAATTCTATTTGCCATCAAACCAGATTCCTCAAATGTTAACACTGCAGTACAGATACCCTCTACCCTTATATTTTTATTTATTGTATTTATTTTTAAAAATTTTAAATGTTTTTTTGTTGTTGTTAGTATCACAGATATCTCCCACTTTTACTCCCTCCCCCACCCCCGTCCCACCTCCCAGCCACACTGTATTTCTTAAAAACCAGGGTGTTCTCTTAACTCAAATATCAAAATCAGGAACCTAACAGTCACTGACGGAATACTATGATCTAGTCTACACACTTCCTTCCGATTTTTCCAACTGTCCCCCTAATGTCCTTTATGAGAAAGAAAACCCGGCCCACGGGCTGCGCTCAGCTTTCATGTCTCTTTGGACCCTGTGGTCTGGAACGGTCCCTGTCTTTTTTCATCTTGCATGACCCTGACATTGGTAAAACTGCAGGCCAGTATGTTTCAGAAACCCCTGCCCCAGGGAAGACGAGACCGTGTGTGCTTCCTGGCAGGAGGACCACGCTGATAAGGGGGCTTCTCGGTGAACCTTACCCGGAGGCCACGATTCCCGCGCTGGACGTGAAGCTCTGTTTCCTCCCCGGCCCAGAACCTGTATCAGTGATGGCGAACCTATGGCACGCGTGTCAGAGGTGACACACGAACTCACTTTTTTTTGGTTGATTTTTCTTTGTTAAATGGCATTTAAATATATAAAATAAATATCAAAAATATAAGTCTTTGTTTTGCTATGGTTGCAAATATCAAAAAATTTCTATGTGTGACACGGCACCAGAGTGAAGTTAGGGTTTTTCAAAATGCTGACACGCCGAGCTCAGAAGGTTCGCCATCACTGGCCTAGATCCCTCACTGCAGCAGCCTGCGGAGACCTGCGGAAGCGTGGTGGGGCAGGTGCTCCTGGGCCCTCGGTTCTGTGGCGCGGCCCTTACCTGCTGAGGGAAACAGGTGCGGGCTGAGTGCTCGGTGTAACCGAAAGACGGCCCCTCGAAGACGGCTGTCGGGAGCCTCAGCACTTCCTTCAGGAACTGGTCAAACTTGCTAAATACCATTAAGCCGCTGGAATCTGACATCTGGGAGAAAACATCTATGAGAACAAAACCAAATAAAGTCAAACTATAAAGACATATCAACTGTTTATAAATGGCTCTATGTCACTTGTTTCATTAGAAAGATCATGAAGTATCACTGGAAAGTATCATGAAGTTAGCGCGATTTTTAGTCATCACGGATTCTCATTTTTTATTAACATGGCATGGGTACTTTGTTGATGAGGCCCACCTACTTAATATTCGTCCTAAACATCAAACCCAATAACCACTCATGCATGTCTACCTACCTACTCTTTTTCAGTGTACAGAGCAAGATGATATATAATTTATATTTTTTTATTAAATTCATAGCAGCGTATCTTTATCCCTTAACATTTATATATGTATTTATATAAGACATATGCATGTTTGAGTGTATCACTATATTAGCATATTGGTGATGAGGTATAAAAGAAATTGTATTATATTTGTATGTTTGTGTACTAATGATGCAATGTATCCCCATGACAAAATAAATAGTAAGGAAGCATACAGCATGTCAAAAATGTTCCATCTAGTGAGTTCCAAAGTAGAATAAAAAGAACTCAGATAGCCTGACTGGCATGGCTCAGTGGCTGAGCATCAACCTACGAACCAGGAGGCCACAGTTCAATTCCTGGTCAGGGCACATGCCTGGGGTTGCCGGCTCAATCCCCACTGGGGGCATGCAAGAGGCAGCCAATCAATGATTCTCTCCCATCATTGATGCTTCTATCTCTCCCTCTCCCTTCCTCTCTGAAATCAATAAAACATGTTTTTAAAAAAATGTTTCAAATTAAAGGCACAAATATTGGTTAAGTCATTTCAAAGGCTATCTTGACATGAAAACAAGAGAATCAAAGAAAAAAGGGGAGTGGGCAAAATTACAGGAAAAAATACAAAAGAAAAGGTAGAAGCAGAAAGATCAAAATAAAAGGAAGAAAACCAGAAACACTAAGGCATGTTCCATAAACTAGAAAACCTACTTAGAAGGAACATTAACCGCGGTAACAGCAGAAAGCACCTTCAGTGGCAGGAAGATGGACAAACCAAGAACAACAAAGACACTGTTGCCCGGTAAGCAGGTAGAAGAAAGTGAACAATCACTCAAATATTATTTGATATTACAATGCAGTGTTACAGCTCACGTTGTGTCTACGCTATCATTCAGCCACTTCAACTAGATGGAACATAGCTGAGAACTAGAAAGCCAGAGGCAAAAGGATTCTCCAAACGGCGAAACTGCCAACCACACTACAAAAGCTCAAGTGCTTCTCATGATAGACGAGTAATCAGCATGCCCTTACTTTAAGTAGAATGCTAGGAGCTTGGTTACATTTCCTTTGTCAGTAGTATTTCAAAAGTAACTCACAAGCAGAGAGAGATTTGTAGAGGCTGGTAGACTGACAATACCATCACATCTACCAGTGATAAGGACAACCAACATCACCATCGCCACCAACAAGCACAACAACAAACACTCAAGAAATGAAAAAAAGAGAGAACCAAGATGGCGGCATAGGTTAACGCCGGAGTTTGCTGCTTTGAACAACTACTTCAAAAGTGAAACCAAAAAACGGAAGGGACATCACCCAGAACCACAGGAACGCTGGCTGAGTGGAAGTCCTACAACTAGGAGGAAAGAGAAACGCATACGGACACTCAGAGGAGGCGCAGTGCTGAAGTCAAATTCTGAGGTGCGGAGTGCGCGGAGCGGGCTGGCGGCCGAGGGCGCGGTTGTTGTTTTCAATCGGGAGGGAGTCGCAGACTCTGAGCACCAGATCCGGGCGAGTCTTTAGGGACCCAGACTCAAACGGGAGAAGCGGGACTGTCTGGCTTCGGTCAGAGTGAGTGCAGCTTTCTCTCCGAGCTTTGCAGCGGGTGCTGGGACTCAGAGAGGCAGAGCCCCTTGGGACAGGACTGAGAGCCGCCATAACTGCTCTCTCCAGCCCACCCTGTTGATCCTGTGCGACCCGCCCCGCCCAAGCCCTGCACAGAGGCATTTGCCGGATAGCCTCAGGCAAAGGCTAGATTAGCACCTCCCTAGAGGACAGAAGTTCTCTCACTGCTGACACAGCTGATTCTCATAGCCACTTGGCCTGGAGGTCAAACCCTCCCTGGAATTAGCTACAACAATCAAGATTTATCTATAAGACTGCGAACAAAGACCACTAGGGGGTGCACCAAGGAAGCGTAACAAAATGCGGAGACAAAGAAACAGGACAAAATTGTCAATGGAAGAAATAGAGTTCAGAACCACACTTTTAAGGTCTCTCAAGAACTGTTTAGAAGCTGCCGATAAACTTAATGAGATCTACACGAAAACTAATAAGACCCTCGATCTTATATTGGGGAACCAACGAGAAATTAAGCACACACGGACTGAAATAACGAATATTATACAGACGCCCGACAGCAGACCAGAGGAGCGCAAGAATCAAGTCAATGATTTGAAATGCGAGGAAGCAAAAAACATCCAACCGGAAAAGCAAAATGAAAAAAGAATCCAAAAATGCGAGGATAGTGTAAGGAGCCTCTGGGACAGCTTCAAGCGTACCAACATCCGAATTATAGGGGTGCCAGAAGATGAGAGAGAGCAAGATATTGAAAACCTATTTGAAGAAATAATGACAGAAAACTTCCCCCACCTGGTGAAAGAAATGGACTTACAGGTCCAAGAAGCGCAGAGAACCCCAAACAAAAGGAATCCAAAGAGGACCACACCAAGACACATCATAATTAAAATGCCAAGAGCAAAAGATAAAGAGAGAATCTTAAAAACAGCAAGAGAAAGAAACTCAGTTACCTACAAGGGAATACCCATACGACTGTCAGCTGATTTCTC
Organism: Myotis daubentonii; assembly: GCF_963259705.1. Taxonomy (NCBI): domain Eukaryota; kingdom Metazoa; phylum Chordata; class Mammalia; order Chiroptera; family Vespertilionidae; genus Myotis; species Myotis daubentonii. Next base: position 69,491,299 of record NC_081851.1, on the reverse strand, counting down.
AACAGAAACTTTGCAGGCCAGAAGGGAGTGGCAAGAAATATTCAAAGTGATGAATACCAAGAACCTACAACCAAGATTACTTTATCCAGCAAAGCTATCATTCAGAATTGAAGGTCAGATAAAGAGCTTCACAGATAAGGAAAAGCTAAAGGAGTTCATCACCACCAAACCAGGATTATATGAAATGCTGAAAGGTATCCTTTAAGAAGAGGAAGAGGAAGAAAAAGGTAAAGATACAAATTATGAACAACAAATATGCATCTATCAACAAGTGAATCTAAGAATCAAGTGAATAAATAATCTGATGAACAGAATGAACTGTTGATTATAATAGAATCAGGGACATAGAAAGGGAATGGACTGACTATTCTTCGGGGGGAAAGGGGTGTGGGAGATGTGGGAAGAGACTGGACAAAAATCGTGCACCTATGGATGAGGACAGTGGGTGGGGAGTGAGGGCGGAGGGTGGGGCGGGAACTGGGAGGAGGGGAGTTATGGGGGGAAAAAAAAGAGGAACAAATGTAATAATCTGAACAATAAAGATTTAATTAAAAAAATAAAAGAAATGAAAAAAAAACACACACACACACACAACTGTCTGAAAACATGAGATGGGACAAATAACCCAAACCTCGCAATTAGCCCTAAATGCACCAGAGAATGACATCCCTCGGAGATGAAAAGTGTTTAAATTATGATCAGAGAGCTCTGTTTAATACGAGAGGGCCAGACCGCATTTAAAGTGATTTCTGCCCTGGATGATTAAAATTTTAAAAAGTAGAGGCAAGCTTCAATACCTGAATATTTTATTTATGTTAGTCACCTCATTCTCTAGCTAAGACATTATGGGACAATAAGAATAATGAGACAGTGACAGATGGTACAGCAACTATAACTTTGAACATGAAGGGGATAATAAAGCCATATTTTAAATCTGTCTGAATAACATGAACTTGGTAATGAGTGGCTGAGAATGGCTTGTAACTCCTCAACCCATACACAGTGCGCAAAGGCCTGGCATTCTGAGCGCAGCGGACATGTCACGTTCGCCTGGGCATGCATACTTTAGTGCCGCGTGAAAGCAGGTCAGTGTGCACCTCCCAGAAGTGCAAAAGCCACGTTAAAAAAAAAAAAAAACCACTAAAGAAAGACCAAAAGAAAAACAACCAAAAACCTGCTATCACTTAGGTACCTTCCAAATTTCACATACTACTAAAATTTCTACCTTTTCATTAACAGTTCCAACAGAGAACTCAGTAATTTTAGTACTCAATCAACAATTTGTCCTTAGCAAAATCTTAGCACTTACGTTCCAGGTATCAGCTCTATTTAGAAACGTAATAATTCCAGAGACATCTAAAATGTGCATTTTTATATATAATCCATTTTCTATTATCAACCAGTTTATTCAGTACTAATTAAATGGCGATTTATATTCATTTTTTAGCCATTTTAAAAATGTTTATTTTTTTCAATTACAGTTGACATTCAATATTATTTTATATTAGTTTCAGGTGTATAGCATAGTGATTAGACATTTATATAATTTGCAAAGTGACCCCCCAATAAGTCTGGTACATACCTGGCACCATACATCGGTATTGCAATATTATTGACACTACAGTAATACTCCCTGTGCTGTACATTATATCCCCATGACGATTTTGTAACTACCAATTGCACTTCTTACTCCCTTCACCTTTTTCACCCATACCCACACCCCCACGTCGATGTATATTCTTTACCTGGAATCATCATCATTAAAAAACAAAATCCCAACTTTCTTTTTCTTTCTGTTTGAATGAAATGTTATTTCATCTATATTATATTATCTTCCTCAGAAAAACACCATGCTAGAATTAAGAAATTATTAAAAGCCCGGCCAGCATGGCTTAGTGGTTGAGCATTGACCTATGAACTAGGAGGTCACGGTTTGACTCCCAGTCAGGGCACACGCCCAGGTTGCAGGCTCCATCCCCAGTAGGGGTCATGTAGGAGGCGGCCAATCAATGATTCTCTCTCTCCCTCTCCCTTCCTCTCTGAAATCAATACAAATATATTTTTAAAAAAGAAATTTCAGTCCAAAAAAGTAATATTACCATGCTAAAAAAAACTGAGAAGAGCACTTAAATATAACTATACTTTCCACTACCAAAACTGTGTTTTACATGGCAACTGTTTCTGAAATGCAGACAAACCGGGTAACAGTTTCACCAAAAAACATCTAAGATCTTTCTTTAGAACATCAAAATCTGTATCTAGTGAGCCATCTAGTTTTCCAACTTTCAATGTCATGATAACGAGTAATAAAAAGCACATGTCGGCGGGGGCAGGGGGGTAGAGGGATTGAACAAAAAAGAAAAAAAAGAGGGAATTCATGAACATGGACAATAATGTGCTGAGTGTGGGAGGAGGTGGAAGAGGGCATAAAGGGGATAAACGGTGATGGAAAAAATAAAATTAAAATAAAATAAATTAAAATAAATAAAGAATAGAATAGAATAGAATAGAATAGAATAGAATAGAATAGAATAGAATAGAATAGAATAGAATAGAATATTACCCCTTGCCAGGGAAGTATAGATTTCACTTTTGTGAAAGATAATCGACGCTCTGAGTTCTAATGCATGTAATGAAGTAATCTTGCCCAAAAGCTTGTACTTGAATCTGAAGTTTCTATATCTTTCCATTAAAATTTTAAAATGTCGGGCACAGAGGAACATCACGGGGACCCAATCATCAAAATCCAGTCTATGAGAAATGCTACAAGACAAAGGACCCATTTTCTTCAACAAATCGGTTCGCAGGGTATCTCAACATTTCATTAAACCCACAGCTTCTATCTTAACTCCCTGAAATCTGACAGCTCCTTCCTCTATGGGTACCTGTATGATGGCGCTTTGACCACGTTACAGGACCAGCATCGTGGAGTATAACAAAGTAACTTAAAGTGGGGCTCTGAAGCTGGACAGCCTACATTGAAATCCCAGCTTCGCCCCTCAGTTAACGCTTCCATAAAATGGAGAAAATGCCACCTGCTACTCCAAGAAATTGTAAGGGTTCGGTGAGAAAATATGTGTAAAGCATCTGGCACAATGCTCGGCATGTCTTAGGCAGTTAGTAGCTATCTAGAGTGAATGAATGAAAATCATAAGCAGAAAAAGTAAATAATTGTGCATTTCACCTCCTCTGATTTCATCTAACCACCTTTTTATAGTATCTAGTGAACAATAAAATGCCAAAATGGCCAATAGTCAGGGGAAAAAAATAGGGAAGGTAATTGAAAAATCATGCTGCCAATTTCTATATACTAAGCTTGACTCCAAGGTGCTCAGAACAGTTTAATAGCAGCAAATACAACCTGATGAAGAAGGGAATTATTAAGAAAGGGCTGCCCGGCCAGTGTGGCTCAGTGGTTGAGTATTGACCTATGAACCAGGAGATCACGGTTGGATTCCCAGTCAGGGCACATGCCCAGGTTGCGAGTTCCATCCCCAGTAGGGGGTGTGCAGGAGGCAGCTGATCAATGATTCTCTCTCATCATTGATGTTTCTATTTCTCTCTCCCTCTCCCTTCCTCTCTGAAATCAATAAAAATGTATTTTTTTTTAAAGAAAAGGGCTGACCTTTTACAAACCTGGTAAAAATAATCAAATTTCTTTTCTAACTAAAAGCAATCAACATAATCATCTTCAGACACAATAATTTTTAAAAATATGGAAAACATTTTTTAAAGAATTTTTAAAATGTCAACATTACTGCTCTGAATCTCAATTCTCTTGCTTTAAACTAAAAAACAAATAGTATACAAATTAATTCAACCAACTTTTCCATCTGAACATTAGGTGGCATAATTTACATACTCTGAGTCAGGTGAGTAATATAGTAGTAAAAAAATAAAGATGTTCAATATAGCATCATCCAAAATTCTGAAAAATATTCATTTGAAACTGCTTAAAAGTTATAATTTGAAAATAAAATATTTCAAATAATATGAAAATACTTACATCTCAATTTGTCCAGCATTTTTCCACCACACATAGTTGCTAACATAGCTTTAACTGAAAATACTGTCATTTTGCCTCGGCCCTCACTGAAAAAGAAATTGTATTAGAAATAATTGCTATCTGGAACCACAATAGCATTCAAATGTATTACTAACCATTGAGCAACCAGTAAATTGATCCTTACCCTTTTCTGCCACATTACCTTGGATAGTTAGAAACCTTGGATTTTTTTTTCCTTTGTAGAATTAAGGCTTCATCTAGGCTAAGTGAATAATGCTAAAAATAAACCCAAATTATTTAGAAATGAGCTTTATAAACATTCTATAAGGCAATTTCTCCTGGCTATGTAGGCAGAGGCAACTGGATGAACCAGAAGTAAATTTCTCATCCACTTAGCCCATTAAATCCACAACTGCGATGTTTTTAAGTATTCAAAACCAGGGCACCACTTGTTTTAAACACTAAGTCAGAAATGTGTCCGTCCGTCAGGGCATTATAACAACAGTTTACTGTTGTGTAAACCAACAGGGTGCACACAGCTATAAAGATTTTATAATACATTCATCTTTGTTTGTTTTTACTATGACAACCTTTATATTCTCATGTGTTTATTCTAAGAAGCTCAATCATACCTGTCTCAGGTCTTCCCATATCACAACTGTGAGAAAAGTGAAGGAGAAGGGTCAGGAATAATTCTTTCTAGGAACTGGAAAGATGACATGGACAACAACATAGAGGAACTACCCAAAGTAACGCTGCACAGCACCTGTAGAGCCAAACTGTATCAGCAAGGCCCCTGGCCCTACACGTGCCTGGCTCCATCCACTCAACTACGCCCCGGCTCACTGCAGGTGGAAACTCCACCAGCCAGTTTGTACAGTCATCATAGGTAAGTAAACAAGGGGCTATTGTGCTAGTTTTACACAGCTGTGCTCACAAAGTGTCACAGCAACTTAATAAAATAAATGCCTTTGTAATGATGAGGGCGACGTTATCTTAGTTTTATAAAGCAAGCGTCATCCTATTTACACTTACTAATGGCCCTATTACATTTACTATTTATATTAACTATATTTATATTATCCTATTTATATTTACTACGTGTCTCCCATTTTCTAAACCTTCTTTGTATACAGCAAGACCATACCTGAAAAAAAAAGGCAAATTATCTATAAGCTAGAAGGTCCTCAGCGAAAGCATCGCCATGAAATACCAATGTTTGTCTGGTTTTTAAAACTATTACATCTCATTAAGTTTATTCAAAACATAAAAGAGAAATCCCTACAACTAGTTAAAATTAGGATGGGGTATTTCAAATATACAGTTCTTTACACATGCAGATGCTGTCTTCCTGTCTTAGTACCTGGCGTATGGCACCTGGAAATGATAAGGAATATTCCTATGTCAAATATCCCTGCATTATATGAGCAACACCAGTGGCTTTAAAGAGCATCAATTATGTTAAAATGCATGGATTCCTAAAATGATAGAGGGCTTTACAGTGGACATTTGCTTTTGGTCACAAACCCTCCAAATGTTGAGTCTACATTTAAGCAGACCCTACCTTATGTGACAAGTACTCTTTCCACTAACAAAATATTGAAAAAGGAAAAACCTCAGATATCTGTTTTCCCATCTTTCTGCGAAATGCAGACATGGCCATGACACAAGCTCCACCAATAAGATGCACCACTCTGGACTCCAAATGTGATCTTTTAGAAGCTGTCATTCCGAACAGTCCACCTGGAAGGGTGGCAGCTGCTGGAGTGGCCCCACGGGGGTGAGGCACAGAGACGGGGACCCGCGTGGCTGCACCTGCAGCCCAGCATCAGTGGTGTTTGGAGCTCAAGCAACAATATCTGTGCCGCGATTGGTGGCAGAAGGGCTTGTGAGACCATTTTTGCGTGACTTTGAGCTTTGTTCTTGGCGGCATGATCTTCAAGCCTACACTTTCCCAACACGCTCAGAGAGTCTTGAATAAGACCCACATCCTTTTAATAAATTAGCCAGAGAGGGTTTCTACTGCTTATGACTAAGCACTTGGAGGGCTGCAGTGTCTTTCCTGACAGGAAGTGGTCCAGAGAGATGAAGCAACAAATGAAAACATCCCTGAAGGGAGAGGAGGCATGCCTGGCGGTCGGTCGGCAGAGTGAGAATGAAGGAGTGCTCACAAACAGAGCCAAGCCTTGCTGCACAGATAATGACATTTTTTAAGGTAAATGTGCTCAAACATTTTCTGCAGACACAGATTTCACGATGCAAGACTACCCAGGAAATTCCAAGGGGAAAGTAAAAATTAACCTTAGAAGAGATTTCCATAAAAGTCAGGATCCTGATTACATCGGGGAGAAGAAAGAAAGAGGAGCTTCTGGGGTGATGACAGGGTTCTAGTTCTTGGCCACTGTGGTACTTACATTTGCTTTATAACAATTCATTTTAAGCTACACTTCGTTTTCTGTATTTTTCTGTAGTTGTTTTCTATTTCTCAATAACAGCTGTTTTAAAAAAATGAATCCTGGGAAAATAAAGGTTACCATTACTGGACAAAGGTAATGGTTTAAGAGAAAAATAATGAAGGGGAAACGTATAGGTTAAAAGACACTCAAGAGGCCCTGGCCGGGTAGTTCAGTTGGTTAGAGTGCTGTCCCGATACACCAAGGTGTGGGTTCGATTCCGCGTCAGGACACGTACAAGAATCAACCAATGAATGCATAAATAAGTGGAACAACAAATCAATCTCTCTCTCTCTCTCTCTCTCTCTCTCTCTCTCTCTCTCTCTGTGTGTGTGTGTGTGTGTGTGTATGTGTGTGTGTGTGTGTGTGTCTTTCTCCCCCTTTTCATGCTGAATGCTAAAAACAAAACAATATTTTTTAAAAGCAAAAACAAACCAGTACATTTTAAATCCTGAATATACCCAGTTGGCATATTATAGAATGGACATTGCTCACTTAGCAGCCTAATAACCTACGATTATACCCTTTACCTAACTGATTCTTTTTTCTTGAAAAAAACTCATTCTTGATCCTTCCCGCCATCTATCCGAATGTGATCTATAGACACTGGCCAAGTTACATTTGAAACTAAGAGTTAGCTGCCCCTGGCCATGGCACATATAACCTCACCCGAGTCCATGTTTTCAGTGATTCCAAGGTAAAGTGCAGGTTCATACTAGAATCAATTCTCTTCAAACAAGATTTGGGAAAGATCTGGTTTCATCAAAAAACATGACTCACTTAAAATTGGACCTGTGATAGCTCAGAGTTGATTAGTAGGTCAATATTTAAGATGTGGCACAGTGAGCAGTGAAGATTAACCCCCACGTAAAGACACGGAAATGAAAAGGTACACAGGTAATATCTGTCGAGGATGACAGGAGAGAGGGAGCTTGTTATTTTAACCCTGCCCAAACAGTATCGCTCCGAGGAGCGCTCTCCCTCAATAAAGAGAATGACTTTCTTTCTCAGACATCTCTGCATGATTCATTTCCATAGACCTATCATTTTACAGACTGACAATAAACCAAGCACATGACTTCTGAAAAGAGTTCTTATTATCCAAAACTGAGAAAGCACCATGATTACCTCTGGGCCAAGCTCAACAGACAGTGAGTCACCCTGAATAAACACCTGTGTTTGAACATGCAGGTAGGGACCTCAGAGGCCCCTGCAACCCTCACCTGTGCCCGCTGCATGGGAGCTGCTTGTTCCAGTTGTCCAGTCTCAAATTCTGCCTGTATTTTTATATATTTTTAATTTCTTTATTGATTAAGTTATTACATATGTGTCCTTATCCCCACATTACCTCCCATCCCCCCCACTCATACCCTCACCCCCCCCCCCCCCCCCGTTGTCTGTGTCCATTGGTTAGGCCTATATGCTTGCATATAAGTCCTTTGGTTGATCTTATATTTAAACTCACCTAATCTGGGTGATGTTTATAGCTTTGCACTATCTAATAAGAGAGCTTGTTATTCAAATTAACACTTTTGAAAAACAAGATGATTTTTTTTACTTAAGAAAACAAGCTGTTTTTACATCTTTAGCAAACAACTGTGGATGCTGCCAACTATAAATTAGCACTCCTCTCATGAAAACAGAGTTCTATTTTAGAAACATTATTCCCAATTATCACATGTAGCTAAAAGTAATAAGAGCATTTCTCTTTGATTTTCAAAAACTCTTATTTTTCCAATTAATCCTAATTTACAAAACTTCCAGTGAGTGGATTATGCAATAATCAGCTACAAATCAAGAATCCATTTGGCAAATATCAAAGAGCTTAATCAAGTAAAATCAACAAAGAATGTTATTCAATTTTATCATAATCAGAATGCCTGATAATTTTTTTTACCTGCTAATTTTCATTTCAACTTTATAAATATTTAATAAGAATCCAGTGCTGCACTTGAGAAATCAAAGAAATACAAAGTAGAATCTCTGCTCTCAAGGATTTTCCATCTTACTAGTATCTGTACGCTTACGAAGCAGGTCAGAGCATTAGTCTTTAGAAAGGACTTACACTGAATAATTCCCCTCCAAACTGTGATTCTAAGTTGATAAGCCTTAGCAAGAAAGTATGGAAGAACAATTAAGGAACAAACACTCTTACTTAAAATTAAGGCCGGACCGGTTTGGCTCAGTGGATAGAGCGTCAGCCTGCGGACTCAGGGGTCTCAGGTTCGATTCCGGTCAAGGGCATGTACCTTGGTGGCGGGCACGTCCCCACTGGGGGGCATGCAGGAGGCAGCTGATCGATCTCTCTCGTCGATGTTTCTGGCTCTCTATCCCTCTTCCTTCTTCTCTGTAAAAAATCAATAAAATATTATTTTTTTTTAAATTAAGTAAACATGTAAGGTACTAGCCTGTCGTAGGCAGCAACCATGAAGTTGAGGAGGAGGCTGACGGACTGCTCCACACTGATCTGGTGAGTAGAAGGCAGGCGCTTGTTCAGCTGGTAGTAGATGGATGAGAGGACGGTTTCGAGGCGGGACACACTGATCTCAGTGCTATGGTCCAGTGTATTAAGGCCATTGTCTCGGAAGGCTTCGATCATGTTCCAGATATCAACAAGATGGACTGAAACACAAAGAAAACAAACTATCAGCAATGTAAAGTTTTAATCAATCAGAAAGACATACAGACTTTACATATAATAGGTCAGAATGTGCCACCCCCAAATGCCACTTTGGCACAAGCATCCTTTTGAGCTAAGATACTTGAAAAAAGTGCCAAAAAGGGCACTTTGACCCCCACCTTTTCTCCCTGACAGCCGGAAATAAGACTCCCAGGTGAAAGATGCCTTTCTTATTCCGAGGGGGAAAAACACTATAATCACAGAGACAGTGGATTGAGGCCAAAATTAATCCGTACAGACTTGTTAGCATAACTCTTATCTTCCCTCTGTCTCCCCATAGACACGTTTTAGTTACTTTTCCACAATTGCTACTCTTTGCGCAACCTAGTGTATAAGCACGTAGACCTCGTCACTTCCTTGGGTCTTCATTTTCCTATGGGGCTCCCGTGCGCATGTAAAAATGTGTATGTTTTTCTCCTGCTAATCTGTCTTGTGTCGATTTCATTCTCAGGCCCAACCAGAGATCCTGAGAGAGTAGCCGGGAAGTAGTGACTCCTCTCCAGTAGCCTCAAAAATACAGAACGCAAAATTTAACTGAACGTTAAAGAGAAAAATTCAACAAGCTTTGAGGGAAATATTAACACACCTCTCTTAGTGAGAGCGCAAACAGACAAAAAGCAAGTACAGATAGAAAATTAAACTTTACAACAACAAAGTAGTAGTAATAAACATTATAGGAAGTATTGTCCCGATGATTAAAAAACATGCTTTATTTTCTAGAAAACACAAAAGACATGTATAGAAATTGACCTTATCTGAGTCATAAAACTAATTTCAACAAACTTCAAAGGATATAAATCATGTTTTCTGACCAAAATAAAACTAAGTTAGAAATCATTATCAAAAAGACAACTTTTTAAATTAACCTTATCTTTAGAAAGGAAGCAACACACTAAGGAACTTCCTTCATCTTATTAAGGGTATCTATAAAACACTGCATCATACATATTACTTGATAGTAAAAGGCTGAAAGCTTTCCTCTGATAAGAAACGCCCACTATTGCCCTGGTCCGTGTGGTTCAGTTGGCTGAAGCATCGCCCCATATATCAGAAGGTGGCAGGTTTGATCCCCAGTCAGGGCACATGTGGGAGGCAACCAATCAATGTTTCTCTCTCACATTAATGTTTCTCTTTTTTTTGTCTCTCCCTCTCCCTTTCTCTCTCTAAAATCAATTTTAAAAATTGAAATTAAAAAAAGAAATACCCACTATCACCATTTCTATTGTACTTCAGGTCCTAAGAATATAAAGATGCAGTAATTATTGGTATAAATATTGGAAATAAAGAAATATAACTGTGATTATTCAGAAATGACTAAATTAGACACATAGAAAATAAAAAAGATTCTATGGATAAATTATTAAATTTAATATTTGAGTTCAGAACAATTGCTAGACATAGGTCAAGATATAAAAGTCATTGTATTTCTATGTATCAATAACAGACAATGAAATTTTAGAAGTATCCTAAGTTCTCAAAGACTTAGAGATAAATCCAATGAAGAATGTGCAACATCTCTACAAAAAAATCTATAAATATAATTGGCAGAAATAAACACCTAAATAAATGGAGGAATATGCTATGTTCACAAGGGGAAATCTCAATATTGGAAATATGTCAACTCTCCCAACTTGACCTATAGATTCAATGCAATCCCAACAAAACCCCACAGGGCTCTACATTAAAAGGATGAATTGTACTGTATGTTAAATATACTTCAAAAAAAGGAAGAAGAAAAAAATCCCAGCAAACATTTTTGTTTTATTTTCTTTGTCCTTAGCAGAAATTGACAAGCAGAGTTTAAAATACGTATGAAAATAAAATGTAAAAAGGCCAATCTTAAAAAGAAAAGCAGAACAAAGGAGGAATACCTGCTCTACCTGATACCAAGACCTATTATAAAGCTGTGAGAGTTACAACTAGACAAACGGACCAATGGACACAGAGTCCGGAAGCAGCTCTCGCACACAGACCCTGCTATAAAGGTTCTTGTGCCTTTCTCCAAAGAATGTGAGGAAAAGGTGCTGAGCAGGGGAGAAAAAGGGTGATTTTCCCCATGTAGACAGTCTAGCGCAGGGGTGGGCAAACTTTTTGACTCGAGGGCCACAATGGGTTGGTTCTTAAACTGGACCGGAGGGCCGGAACAAAAGCATGGATGGAGTGTTTGTGTGAACTAATATAAAGTCAAAGTAAACATCATTACATAAAAGGGTACGGGCTTTTTTTTTTTTTTTAGTTGTATTCATTTCAAACGGGACGGATCTGGCCCGCGGGCCGTAGTTTGCCCACAGCTGGTCTAGGGACAACAGAACATACATGTGGAAAAAACTGAAATTTTTGTATGTAGGTTAAATAATCAAATGTTACAAAATAAAACTTCTAGAACAATGCATCTTTTACTTTACATTACTAAGGCCACTAGCCTGGTTATGACTCTCAACACTTCGCTTAAAGACTACCATTTCCCAAGAGTAATTACAGGAAGAATTATAAAAGTGGTAGGTTCTTTAGAACAGTGGTTTTCAAAGTTTTTTTTTTAACCACAACCCACAAAATTATATTTAAATCATAACAAAAACACCCCCTCTAGACATATAAATTTATAAAAGTTCCACAAAATACTTTTTAGATTTACAATATAAGCTGGTTCCTGGTTTTTCTTTTTTTCTCTATTACATGCTTTAAATTCTGTCCAGAGTCACCAAAATAATTTCATAAGCCATTAATGGGTCACAATCCACAATTTGAAAAACATTGCTTTGGGATACCTATGACTTCGGTCTAGGATGGAACAGTAAACTCTTCAGAGAGCATTTAAAGCTAGGATTTTTGAGTAAGACATATAGTAGGGTAGAAATATTTAGCTGTAAAACTGGTTTGCCCAAGGCACGTGTTTATAATAAACTAGTGACCAGTGCACGGATTCGTGCACATCAAAAGGAAATTAATTAGAAGGTGGCCAGCAGGGCGGGACTGGGCGAGATGGGCTGGACATACCCTGGAGCCAACCTCCCACAGTCCATCCCCAGTGTCTATGGAGTGAGTGGGGTCCCTCTGGCAGGTGGGGTCCTTTGGCCTGGCCTGCGGGGATCAGGCCGAAATCAGCTCTCTGACATCCCCCGAGGGGTCCCGGAGTGCGAGAGGGCACTCTGGAAAGTTGTTGTTGTACAGTGCATGAAACACAAATGCAAGTGTGCAGTAAACCAGATTCAGGCCGACCGTGCCCCAGCAACAACATAACCCACAGCTGAAGGTGGAATCATGTGGCGCCTGAAAGGAATCGGGCTCCCTCCTCTCTGGTTTCGGGGTACATCACCCAAGAACCGCCACTGCCAAGTCACTGCAACTCGGCAGCTCCTGCGTTGAGCGTCTGCCCCCCTGGTGGTCAGTGTGCATCATAGCGACCAGTTGGAAAGGTGGAGGGACATTTAGCATATTAGTCTTTTATATATAGACTAGAGGCCCGGTGCACAAAGATTCGTGCGGGGGGGTGGGGGTGTCCCTCAGCCCGACCTGCACCCTGTCCAAACTGGGAGCCCTCAGGGGAGCCCTCTCCAATCCGGGAGCCCTGACGGCTTAGGCCTACTCCTCGTGGTTCTCTGCTCTCTGTGGGGCCTGGCCACTCTGCGCCTGCTGCCCCAGAGGCTCTCCACTGCCTCAATCTCCTAGTTTTGTTATGAGAAGCTTTTCCTTACAAAAGACAATTTTCTCATCTCCATTTTCCCTCTTCATGTTCTTCTCTCAGCTCAGCTGAAGACCCTTCTCCTGCACAGAGGCCCTCCGCAGGCAGGGCGGGGTGGAACGCCTGCGTCGTCGCCCTGGCAACAATGCAAGCATCCTGGCCTGGCCGCTGCCATCTTTGTCGTATCAATTTGCATATTCCTTCCTTATTGGCTATGGGCGCTTCCATCTTTATTGCAGAGTGATGGTCAATTTGCATATTCCCTCTTTATTAGATAGGATTATATACACAGATGGCAAAACCAAGATTAACCCTTTTTGGTCCAACGTGGAGGCTGACTCGACAGACCAGGCGCTAGGAGCAGGTCCAACGTTGAGGCTGAGACACCGCAAACCTATTCAACATTCAATCCCGTCAATTAATTTGGACCAGACTGTTTGAATTCCAAAAATAAAAGTGGACCACAAAGGGTTAAAGCTGAGGTGCTTCACCATTCTATGGCTAAAGATCTTTCCATTATACAAAACAGTTTTTCATCAATACACACACACACATATGAGAAAAGGACAACAATTCTGTCATAAGTCAATTCATCTTCATGGAAATTGAGAGAAGAAACATTTTTATGCATGTTATGTGTATATGTACACATTTATTTTTTTTACTTATTTTATAAGTAGCAATTGTGGTAGCAACTGCTTATGGAAAAGGCCGATTGTTGTTATATTAAGTTTAATTGTTATTACATACTGTACTAGAGGCCCGATGCATGAAATTTGTGCAAGAGTAGACCTTCCGAACTCTTACCATTTGCAACGTCATGGATGGAACTGGAGAGCATTATGCTAAGTGAAATAAGCCAGTCAATAAAGGAAAAATACCACATGATCTCACTCATTCATGGACAATAGAGACCATTATAAACTTTTGAACAATAATAGATACAGAGGCAGAGCTGCCTCAAACAGATTGTCAAACTGCAGCGGGAAGGCCGGGGAGGGTTGGGGGGCAGGAGGTAGTGGGGTAAGAGATCAACTAAAGGACTTGTATGCATGCATATAAGCATAACCAATGGACATAAGACACTGGGTGATAGGGGAGGCTAGGGGACTGTCTAGGGCGGGGGGATAAAATGGATACATATGTAATACCCTTTGTAATACTTTAAGCAATAAAAAATATATATATATAAAAAAAAAAAAAAAAGAGTAGACCTTCCTTCCCCCAGCTGCCCGCACCAGCTTCCCTCCAGCCGCCGGCAGGCACCTGGGACCTGGCCTTCCCTCTGGCTGCTGGCAGGCACCCAGGACTGGGGCTTCCCTCACACAGGGAGGCCCCGCCCACCTGCCACAGCCTGCCAGTCAGTAGCCTAGGCCTCCCTCTGTGGGGAGATTGTGGAGCGCCCCGATGGTTCGCCCCAATGGCCTGTGGCCTGGGCCTCTCTCTGTGGGGCAATCATGGGGCGATGGCCGGGCCCCCGACCAATCGCATCGCACCCGCTTTGGCTGGCCTGGCACCAGTAGGTGTCATAGCATGGTCCCGTTGGTTGTCCAGATGGTCATCCAGATGGTAGTCCAGATGGCCGTTCTGCTGTTTGGCTGTTCAGTCAATTTGCATATTATGCTTTTATTATATAGGATACCTTCGTCAAAATATTCTTTTCCTCCAGAAGCTGATATATTGTATTAATTCTGCACAAAATCTTTCATTAAAAAGTGACATGGAGAAACACATTCCCCCTTTGAAGAACATAAATAATATGCCAGCCTCAAAACTAGTTACATATTGAGTTTATTCAATATTTTGAGGGAGACACAGAGTAAAGTGCCAACTTCTTTCCATTACAAAGTTTATATTCTGATACTTACGACAAAATAATTCCATTAAAATTACAATATGACTAAAAGATATTAAAATCTTTTATATTATTGAGAGTTCTATATGGCTATTATAGAAATGACTTACGGTTGCATCGCTTTTGTACAAATCGTAATTTGCAAGCTGTTCTGTAAGTTGATAGTCGTATGACATCAAAATTCTGAGCACCTGAAAAAAGGGTAAATGAAACATGTTCAAGTGGACTTACCGGTTAATTTCTAAATGCTGGGAAGAGGCTCCATTCCATTGTGTTGGCACAGGTTACGTGTAACTTGCCAACTGAGTCTTCTGATAGAGCACAAAGGCAGGGGGAAGGGTTAGGGTACACTTCCTGTGTGCCCACTCCACACCAGCAGTTCTGCCTAATTACCCTATCTGCTAGCCTACGCAAGCTCCGAGGCGAGGAACACTCATGAGGTGCGTGAACTGACTGTATCTATTAGGAAGTGGGGATACGGTGGCATGGCAGGGAAGACCCCAGCGTAGAGTCAGATGTAAATTCCAGCCCCGGCCTGACTGCCAACCACAGAACACGGCCGTCGCCACGTCACAGCCCTCTCCTCAGGCTCAGTGTCCTCCTCTGTACAACGAGGGAACCCGACCCGCTCATCTCCAAGCTCCCCTTCCAGGTCTGTGGCATAACAGAATTTCCAGTGCACTGTCCCTCCCAATCTAGAACTAAAGCTTCTTCCCCGCTACTTGCATCTGAGCAGGTTACGGGGCCTGCCTGAATGAGTACCACGGCAGACGTGCCTGCATGACTTCTGACGATGGGTGACAACAGGTGGTCAGCTTGCCCCTGCTCTCACGCTCTCGGGATGCCAGCCCTGGGAACCCAAACTGGCTTTCCCTCTGTGAATGGGACCTCGGGGGCCACCCCAGGCTGGGCCCCTGCCTCCCTCTCCAGCGTCAGCTGAGCAACACCGTTTTATAATAGTCAAATGCTTTTAAAACGTTTCACAGTCACTGGCCCAGACCAGGAACCCTATTTCCGGCAGAAGAATTTGAAGTCCTGCAAATATGTGTGCACTAGTCAAGGTCACTCAGTCAAGGTCACCGAGACAATAAGTCACAAAGCAAACCACCCTTCCAACACTGTGGACTGCCCTACTCCTCCCAGCCATCTTGTTTCTTTGTTCAGTCTTACATAATAATGTAATTTTAAAAAAATATGTTTTATTGATTTTTCACAGACAGGAAGGGAGAGGGATAGAGAGTTAGAAACATCGATGAGAGAGGAACATCGATCAGCTGCCTCCTATACACCCCGTGCTGGGGATGTGCCTGCAACCAAGGTACATGCCCTTGACCAGAATCGAACCTGGGACCCTTTAGTCCGCAGGCCGACGCTCTACCCACTGAGCCAAACCAGTTAGGGCGATAATGTAATTTTTAACAGAAGATTTAATATTGTATAGTAAAGCAATATACCAAAGTACACATTCATGCTATTAATTTTTCCTCTTGCTCTAAGTGTTGGCCTGACACTCAGTCTTCTCTACCTCCGAACTGCTATGTAGTGCAAGGTAATTTATATGACGTATTAATTATGCATCCGCACCTGCAAGCTCACGGTAACCACGGAGCTACAGCAAGAGGTCTAAATTGACGGGCATGCCCTGACCTTACAGACATGCTAGGTAAGACCTCTGCCTCGTTCTTTATGGCCTGGCTTCAGAAAGCAGTTCAAATCGGTTCAATTAAAATAATAAGGTCTGTCTTGGAGTCCTCCAACTCATGATTCTTTAACTCTCATTCTTCCCTTGCTAAAGCCTGTAACTTAAAACTTCCGATTAAAGTTGTGACTTGATCAGAACAGAAAGGGGGAAAAGCATTCCCACGCGTATAAACAAGGACGCCAGAGGCACGCGGGACTCACGCATTTCTATGAACAGCTGCCTCTTCTCCGCCGTCGTCTTCCGCTTATTCCCGCTTTCCTCAATCATCCTAGGGACAGAGAAAACACCATGAAGCACCGTATCATTGGACAATTCAGCCAAGTGTTTAGCATTCTATCGTGAAGAGAGAGCCTCGGGACATCAGGTGGGAAATGCACATGCTGAGAGAGTGTCAGTGCAAATGAACTGGAACCTGATACCAAAAGAGGTAAATCCTTATCTCTCTATTTGATCATTTCTAAAATATTAAAACTCAATACTTAACTGAGCTCATACACACCTCCTGTGCTGAAAATTTGGGCTATATCTGATTTCTAATTTTATTTTCTCTGCACAGTCCTCTATTCGTTGAGATACAGGTTCCCATATCCCTACTGTTTTTCATGAACATGTTACTAAATATAATTTAGAAAATAATTATAATGAAAGGCTATAATAGAGAACATAGAAACAGTGAGCTTATACACAAAATATATAAATAAAATATATTTTTATGTTTAACAAAAAAAAGAGAGAAATTCATCCCCACACTCAACTCTTAAATGCAACTTTTTATCACCTGATAACAGTAGTTTACACTGACAGGCTATGCCAGTGACTGTTAAAACTCTCTCCATGAATTATCTCATTTAATACGCCCTTCAACCCTATGTGGCGGTATTATAACTATTACATTATCCCCACTTTATTGATTAGGAAACAGATGCCTAGAAAAGAACAGTCACTTGCTCAAGGGCACACAACTCAGAAGCGGTAGAGTAGAACCTCAACCCTTTCATTAAACTTCTTACAGAACTGTGTTTCTTAGGGTATTTTCAAATATCTAGGCCTAAAAAGCTAGAACACAAACAGCCCATTGCATGAGCCCTATTGATGCAAAATTTGTGACAATTTTAGCTGAACTTTGCCTTATTCTATGAAGAAAAATATGTAGACAAATAGCATAAGCCAAATAATTTCCCTAAGCAGATGACACTTTTGTAAATCATTCTCAAATATGTTAGTCACAAATTAAATAAATGATGACCACACAAATCCCATAGCCACTAAAGCAAAGTGACTGAAAAAAGTTTAGTTGTAAATATATCCTAAAGAAAATTTAAAATGAAAAACTATTCCTTAATATCCTGCAATTAATATTTTGATAATTAAGACTGGTTCTTTTCAGATCACTGAAATGTTACCAAATAGGCTGCAACACACGTGATGGTTTCTTAATAATTTGCCCCCAAAAGGAAAGAATCCTACCTAATAATAGACAAACATGGTAATTGACCATACCTTCATTACGCCTCCCACTGGCTAATCAGTGCGATATGCAAATTAACCACCAACAAATATGGCAGTTAATTTGCATATGTAGGCGCGAATCAGGCGGAGTGAAGGCTGAAGGCGGCTCCGGCCGGAGCAGCGAAGGCTTAAAGGTGGCTCCGGCTGGAGCGAAGGCCTGGGTCCCAGGTGCCGGAGGAAAACCGGTGCCGGCAGCCAGGGGAAGGGAAGGCCTATTGCACGAATCTTTTTGTGCAACAGGGCTCTAGTTTTAAATAGAAAGAAAATTAAAGAAAAAGCAACCAGAAACAGAAAAAAAAACACTAATAAAATCTAGGTCCTAGAGAAAAAACAGGAGTTGGTACCAGTAGCCCGCGATTTCAAAGAAATATATATATGTATATTCAAAAACCTGCCCCCTCCTCTCCAATCTTGGTCTCTCACTAAATAATGCACACAGACTAACAGAAAATATCAGAATGCCCTTTATAATGTATCTCATTTATTATATCCTTTTTCCATTTTTGCTATTACTTTACACCCCTTTTTCTCAAAATGGGTCTAAGAAGTCCCTGAGATCCCTAAATTCTTTATGGCAATTTTTTAAAATTCTGTCATTACTTCCAGATTCATTTTGAAAAAGTTAATACAAACATGTTCTGGATCATCTCGACGACCACCAAACTACAAGCACTGCCAGGCCATTTCGGGCACACACACCTGCATGTGGGCTCCTGCAGCACTGGCAGCAAGAGACCACCGGAAGCAGGGAGACCACCTAGAGAAACTGGCCTCCCCTGGCCAGATCCTACCTGCCGCTTGTTTCTGCAAATAAAGCTTTACTGGAACACAGCCATACCTGTTCGTTTATGTATCACCTATAGACGTTTTCACGCTACAGTGGCAGAGTGAGTAGCTGCGACAGAGAGCACCTGGCCTGCGAAGTCTGAAATAGTTGCTCTCCGGTCTTTCAAGAAAAAGCATGACAACCCACCTAAAGCAACAGTAACTAATGCTGCATCGCTACACATCTGGCTGCAACTGGACTAGCCCGTCCCCTCAGTCAAAATGACAATGACCACCCCAATATGGGCTTGGGCTGCCATTCCGTTACCGCAAGTCTATCCTTGGGGAAGTGCCTTCATCACGCTAAGGTTTACTCCTCATTGCTGAAACAGCATAAAAATTACACAGACTTCACGACCAGTCATTTGACAAATACAAGCAGCTCTTAGATGGGAGACACATCTAGATGAGCTAGAAACACTGCAGTGAATGAAAGAGACCAAGTCCCCCCACCTTTGTGGAGCTTCTTGTGATCGGATCAAATGCAGTCATTCGTTTACAGTGCCTGGCCTACGGTAAGCTCAGGACAAATGGTAGCTGCCATTCTTACGATTACAACTATTATCATTGTCATTATTACTACTACGACGACGACACAGGTAGTTTATAAACCTAGAGGATTAATTACATCATTTGTAATGAATGACACCATGCTAGACATTAATTTCGTATATTTACTTTTAAGAAAATCTTTGGGCTTTTGAAATTTATAAAGCACAAAGTAAACATTATCTAAACTGACAAAATGATGGTATCCTCATGTCCCACACGCAGTTATTACAAACCTGAATCAAACAATACCTGAAAACACGCATCAGAACAATCCGAGATAACAAACGAAAAGGTTACCACACTGATGAGTCAATAAGAAATCTGCTTTATAAATCAGATTATTTTAATTATGTTATGGTTATTTAAACTACCCAAGTTTTAAAAACATACAGTGGAACTTTAGTATATTTACATCTGACTAACACAAATTCAACTACATGAGAGAGAAAGAGAATTATTTAAACGATGGGCAATCCCACACCAGGATCACCTGTTCCAAGAGAGTGTGAGAAAGAAAGTGGATCTACAGCTTCCTGCGGTCTCGGCTCCCTCTGGCCTCTGACTGAGTAATCACCCCTTTCCTTTTTTCTAAAAACACAATTCAACTAAAGAAAAAAGTAGCCAGTTCCAACATGAAGAAAAAACTAGCTGTGCCAGACCTCGAACTCCTTGTCTGTGTTGGCCCCCACACGGTTTGTTCCTGAGGAAATTTCAAAAGGAATTTTCACTTCCTTCAGGCACTCGCTGATTTCAGAATCTAACTCCCAAGTAAAATGTGACTCAGATGCACGAAAGATAATCAAGATCTGCCCAACCACAAGGATTTGATACTAATGTTTCAGAAACAATGCTTCTAAGTTTCAATTGCTTTAGGAAATCATATTCATGCAACGATTTTCTTAAAAGTTTGCAAAAGTGTTCATACTATAGAAAAATTCTCAAAATTCAGAGCTATCGCATAAGGCTAACCATAATTATAAAATAATTGTGAAATATAAACAACATGTCTAGCTACATATGGTGCCAACAAAATTAAAATATAGTATTCATATTGCCGTATCAATTTAACCATCATATATGTATATGACTAAAGATTAGAAATAAATTAAAAACAAAAATGCATTCATAAGGCATGGGTTTTTTACCCCCAAAACTTTATTTTGTCACTGTATTGCCTGGCAGTTTTTTAAAAGCTGAATATGTTTGATGTTTGTACTTAAAAGTGTTTTAAAATCTCTAAATATGTTTCCTGGGAGACAGACACTCTTAGTAATGGATATATACTTACTGACCCAAGTATTTTGGATGGCAATTTCTACCAAAATTTTAATGTATGCCACCTTTGGCCCAGTAAATATGTCTGTTTATTTGTTTAAAAAGGAGAGGAGAGGGAAGGAGAGGAAAGGGTAAGGGGGGGAAACGGAAGCAGAGCGGACGCAGAAGGAAAGAAAGGGGAGATAAAACAGTGTAAAACGGCTTACACACCTTATGGTACAGCCATACTGTAGAGTATAGTCCACAGATACTAAAAAGAACGAGGTAGGTAAGTGCAATTTATGAAAAGATGGTCGAGACATGTAAGTCAAATGCAAGTAAGGGGCCAGTGTCCCAATGTGGCAGACGCTGTCCGTGCCCGGCCAGGATACCCCTACCCGGCTGCCAGCTTCTCCAGCCACGGTCCTCTCTGGAGAATGGCCTTCAGCTGGACACTCCTGACGCAACGCCTGGGAACTAATTCACCCCCTACAGGGGCACCTGGTGACCGACAGACACGGTAGAAAGCCCAGGCCCTGAAGTTCTTCTGGGTCCAAGTAAAATGGAGTGAGCACACGCCAACCTTACTCTCCCACTGGATACGAAGCCTGCGGAGTGCGTGCCGGAGTTATCTGGGCTCTGTGAAAAGTAAACAGCAGCAGGTGGGCCAGGGAAGAATCCAGAATTCACAGTCCTACGGAACAGATGGCGCGTCTGCCATATTTTCCCTCTCGCATCGCCTGGCTTGACCTCAACCCAGTACCAGCCCCCAACCTAGGATGCGATATAGACACAGAGAAGTCCTCAGAGCCCTCTCGTGCTAGCGCACAGAAAAGGAGAACCGGAGCCCCGAGAGAGCGAGAGACATTTCCCGGGTCGTCTTCTCCCTCTTTCCTTTTTCTTCATTTTCTCCCACCCCAGCCAGCAGCAATCCCGCAGCGGAGGCGAAGGCAGCAGCAAAGCCGCTGGCCTGGGAAACGGCAGACTTAAAAAATGTGGAGAAAAGGAACCCTCTGTTGGTCAGCTGCAGCTCCAAGGGGCCGATGGGTTTGTTCTCTCTCCTCTGCTGCTGCGGTGCCACTGCAGGAGGGGCAGTTTCTGGCCAGCGGACAGGAAAGGGAGTCCAGAGTAGCCAGAAAGTACCAGGGCGCTAACCGGCCAGAAGCACAGGAAAGCAGCCCATACAGCTGTTTATGAAAGCTGGGATCTCCTCCAACCCGCACACCCAGGGATCCGATCGTCGCCAGCAGACCAACCAGCTCTGAAAGGCAATCTTGCAGAGAGACCTCCACAGTAAGCACGCTCTCCACTTCCTGCCACTGGGGCTCCTGGCACACTGCCTTTTCTTGGCCTCACAATCTAGAGATAACCAAACCTCCTATCATTCCCTTCACATACCAGCTCTGACTTCAAACCCTGCATTTCCTTCCTCATAATCACTCTCATATCCACCCTTTTTTCCCATTTCAACTGCCAAAATCTCTGTCCGCGCGAACGAACAAATGAAATCCTCTGACGCCATGGTCTCAGGACTCTGCGCCCCTTCTTCCTGTCGTTCATCCTGTGGACACACAGAAATCCACGAGGTGTGTTTATTCAAACAGGTTCGATCTCCAATGGATCCTAATCACCCCACTCAGAAGCTTCATTCCACACAATAAAAAAAAAAAAAAAGCAGAGCACCAAGTGAAATATTCCAGAGAAAGACAAATATTATGATCCCACTCATAAGTGGAATCTAATAATACACAAAAAAGGAAAAAGTCAAACTCACTCTGGAAGCAGAGTAGAACGGTGGCAGCCGGGAACTAAGGGGTGGGGAAAATGGAGAGATGTTGGTCAAAGGATGCAAACTTTTAGTTATAAGATGGGAACTGAATGTACAGCTTGGTGACTATAGTGGATAACACCATACTGTATACCTGAAATTTGCTAAGAGAATAAATCTTAAACATTCTCAATATACACACATACTCACACACAGGTGACTATGTGATGTGATAGGTGTGTGAAAAAAGAAAACTATAGAAATGGCAAAATGATCCGTAATCAATAGAGATTTAGGGGGGAGGGAAGAGCGCTATTAGATGAAGCACAGACTTTTGGGGTGTGAAACTTCACTATAATGGTGGATACATGACCCTATGCATTTGTCAAACCAACAGAAATTTACAACAACGAGTGAATTTAATGTGTGTAAATTTTTATTAAATCCTTTAGGACATCAGCGGATCCAAGGATGAAATGCAGAATGTGACAAAACAATCTAGCTATGTTACAAATGTCTGAAACAACCTCACTGAAGAGGGGGGTGGGGGGGATGGAAGTGACTTTGGAAATGAATGGTGTCGGTAAGACTAAAAGCAAAACAAAATATACCTACGTACTATACTCTAGTTTCCCATCAGTCATACGGTACCAATTCTAATATAACAATTACATAAAGAGATGGCATTTGGAAGAGTGTGAGGTTACAGAGAAGCAAGATGAGAAGCTAGAATGATCCATGTGGTAATGGATTACAGTTGCAGGCATCAGTATAGGATCATGTTTCTTTTAATACGGATACAGATAGTTACATACAGAAGTAATTATAGCTATGTGTATATGCATGGGTTAGTATATACACATATGTCCTTGCTCTGTCAACTGAGATGTAGAAACAACAACACCCCTAGCTGTAATGAGTATGTACCTGATGCCCAAATGTTGGTTTGTAATACCTGAACTGTATGTAATGAACATACCTAGCCCAAATGTTGGTTTATAATACCTTGGTTTATAATACCTTTCTCCAACAAAATGAGTGAGGCAGGGAATATACAAGATGAGCCTGGAACATCTTGTAATATAGGAAGTAAAAGAAGTTTGGGGAGAAGAATAAACCATATGATACGAGTATCTAAAAGGGACACAGGAGCCAACAGAAAGCTCCCAGCAGCCAAAGCTGGAACAACTGCAGCAACAAAATAAATAAGGCAGCATCACATACCCATCCATCAGGACTGATATGAATGAGCGAATATATTAATAAATGGAGAGCAAATACCCTGTGAAGAATTCCAAGTAATTTATGTCGATACTCAGCCCTGCAGAAAGTGAAGCACACGCCTACTCCTTAAGTGCGGGCCGCGCACAGGGACTTCCTTACAGACACAGCATGGGGGAGGGGGGGGCGTGAAATAAGTGGACGGTGGGGAAACCTGGTCAGCACTACCTCAGCCAGTGCAAGTTCACCATCAGCAGGTAAGTCAGGCTGACGGTACACATCCTTGACACGATGTGATGAAACGGCATTTTAACCTCTGTTGTCTTCCTCCCCCAAACCGATAAACCCAGTTTAATCCCGAGAAAAACATCAGGCAAATATCAATTGAGGGATAATCTACAAATACCTTACCAGTGCTCCTCAAATTCATCAAAAACTTGACCAGAAAAGTCTGAGAAACTGACAAAGCCAAGAGACACCTAAGGAGACATGACAACTACATGTAATGTGCTATCCTGGGCGGGACTGTGGAACAGAAAAAGGCGACTAGATGAACACTAAGGAGATCTGAATCAAGTGTGGATTTTAGTAATAATGTACCATCATTGGTTCACTAATCGTAACAAAAGTGCTAATGTCTGAGGTTAAGAACAGAACAGGATATGGGATGCTATTATTTTCCATTTTTCTGTAAGTCTAAAACTGTTCTGAAGATAAAGTTTTAAATTTTTTTTAAAGACGGTACAAACACATACTAGACAAATCCACACTTACACTTGGAGACTTCAACACTCCTCCACGATCGAGAAAGTAGGAAGTCAAGAAGGACGTGGAAGGACTGAGCAGCACCTTCAGCCCACGAGACCTAACTGATGTTTATGTCACCCAATAATGACAAACGCAAATGCTTTCCAAGTGCACACGCAGCCTGCGCCACCCAACTCAGAAAGTGATACCCCTGGAGATGGGAGCAGAATAAAGTGGCCGCAGCGGGACAGCAACCCTATTAGCTATGTTTCACGGGCTGGTTCTGGGGATGCCGTATTATTCTTTTAGATATTCAAAGTAAGTCCTTTACGTTGAATATATTCTCTGGTAAACCTTTTCTTTTGTGGTTTGGGGAGGCAGGTCTTCACATATTTTATCAATAAAATGGAGTATATCAAATACCATAAGCTCTGTACTTTTACCCAAATGAACAGAAACTCTCACAAACTCCATAGTTGGGTATAATATTACTTCAAATCTTCAGTAATGTCCTCTATGAGTATTCCCAACAATATTTGCTAACAAGGCATGCATTTCACCAAACTAAAATTATTCGTTTGTCTGTATTTATTTCAGCCACTATTACCAAAACAAGAACAACAAAGGTTTGTATCTTTTGGGTTTACTCCTGAAGTAAGATCTTCACAAAATTTCTAAAAATGTATAATTAAGTTAAAAATTTAAGATACTAATTAGCACATGACTAACCATCACTGAAAAAGCTCAATAACTTTGCCTTCATATTCTGAATGCTTCGTTTTAAAATATCTCAACTGCTAGGAGTAGCCTCATAATATCATTAGTAAATATCTTGGGCACAATATAATCAATGGTATGTACAGATATAAAACCCTAATGTGCAAATAGACCAAACGGTGGGACAACCAAACATCCGGGTGCTATGACGTGCGCTGACCACTGGGGGGCGCATGCAGAACATGGCAGGCGTTGGCAGTAGGCAGCAGAGCGCGGAACATGGTGGGCGTCAGTTGCATCGGGATGGTGGAACAGGTGAGCAGGGGCACCAGACCAAGGCGGGGCACCAGTCGCTGTCATCGAGGTGAGCTTCTGGTGGTTACTGAAAATTCTTTGCTCCCGTGCTCCACGGTCCTGCCCAGCACTCACACCTGCTGCCGGCGCCGGACCCGCTTGCACCCGCTGCTGGCGCCTGCCCCAATCACTCTATGCTGTCAGCGGGTGTGAGCGGGGCTGGCGCCATCAGCACATGGGGGCAGCGGCAGCAGGAGTGGGGCTGCCAATAGACAGGGGACCGGGGCCATGGTGGGAGGGGCCAGGCGGGGGCATGGAGGATGGGCCGAGACCCGCCCCTGTGCCCACCACAGCCTCGCCACCCACAGTTCCTTTCAAGGTGCATGCATTCATGCACTGGGCCCCTAGTATATAAATAAATCCTTATAACAAATAGTATTTCTAACAACTTTAAGGTGTTTTTACTGATCCCCCTTCAATCTCCTTAGATCATTATTGTTCTTGCACTTTGCAATTGACTGACAAGCCCATAACAGATACAGAAGTGTCAGCTCTGTGTTATCTTGCAGTTCATGGTCCCGGCATTATTACTTCAACCCTCAACGGAATCTGAAACTTCATCTGCAGTGTCTTTGAGGACTCTTTTCAAACGCTTTGTCTATTGAGCAAGTTTCATTTCATTCCCATCAGATAATAGAATCTGAAAGGCCACTAAACCAAGCAGAGGTGAACGGCAATATGCCTGCACAGAATGTAAGCAAACCAATATGGAGGCTCACAGAGCAGCCCCTCCAGCTGCGGTGTCCCTGCTCCCTTCCTCTCGGCTTACCTCGCTTACCAGACCTGCTGTGTAGCATCAGACATACAGATGGGAGTAAAGGATCAACCTATGAATTAAATATTAGTAAAAGGTAATTGCCCACATTTCCTTGCTATAGCCTACCTAGAGGATCGTTTTTGCATGCCTCCCACTTTGAAAACCACTGGTCATAAATGAGAGAGGAGAGAGAGAGAGAGAGAGAGGGAGGGAGGGAGGGAGGGAGGGAGGGAGGGAGGGAGAAGGGGAGAGACAGGACTGTGCCTGACTTGAGGAGAAAATGAGGGATATGGATGGTAGAATCAGAAAAGTAAATTTAGAGCCTACGTGGTTAGTTAATGTGGCCTAAGGTTACAAAGCTAATAATTTGTGGATTCAGGCAACCGATGTGACTCAGAAGTCCACTCTCTTTCCGCTGAGCCACATCGCCCCCTTCAGGACAAACACTAGGATGCCAGGGAAAGGAAAAAATACAGGTCCCCAAATTGTGGCACTGGATCAGAACTTAATTCATAGTTACACAGGGTCTGGAGCCTTGTTCGTCCTATCGAGGAAGCAGTGTGTCCCAGAGCTGGACTGAGTCTGCAGGCAGCAGGTGAGTAACTCCCACGGCAAAAACTAAAGGAAAGAGACAGGCTCTAAATAGAAAGGTCTCCAGAATGTCTCTGTACTGCACCTAACTGTCAAATACCCTTCATTTCCCTTGAATCTTTTTGTTTATGTCTTAACCTTTCCAGCCCTCAGCTACTTCAAAGCATCCAGGTATCAAAACTTCTTGTGCAAGTTCACTGTGTCCCTGCAGACTCCTGTCAGGTTTTCTCTGGATGCCCTAATGTGATCAAGAAATCACAGATGACTGAGATTGTCATTACTGAGTACTTAGCTGCAACTAGTCAAACGTCCCTGCAGAACTTCCGTGCTTATTTCAGGGAAATTCTCCACTGTCCTTCCTCTAATACTTCTTCTTTTCTCTTCTCTTTCAGATTTAAAAAAAAGTAAATGTGTTTAAGACCACAGAGATTTTCCATTTACAAATCTGAAAAACTTTCTAGGTCCCAATAAAAAAAAATTCAAATACATATTGCACTCCACGAGTACACAGAGGTCTGAATAGCAAAGAGAACCTCTGAGGGCTGAAGTAACAATTAAATAAATTATGTAAAGCTTTTAGCACAAAGCCTGGCACAAAATCAGAGCCTAATTTTTTTAAAAGCCCATGAAATGTGTTCCGGCCTAAATCAAATTATTTGTATTTCTTTTTCACCACAAAAGCAATGTGTAGCCTTCACATCTAAATCCTGAATATTAACAACAATTTCTTTTCTGAGTTCTCATAACTTTGAGTTAACACATTGGTAGCAATGATTATGAGCTACAGAAACCACAAGCAAAGCAACAGAGAACCTGAATGTGAGGGCTTAGAAATGACCTAACCCAGGCCCCACATTTTGCACATCCAAATAAAAATCCTGTCCCAGCGTATAACTGAGCTTCACAATAAAGAAATGAATATAGAAGCCTAGGACCCCTAACTCCTTGTTCATTGTATCACCTTTCTATATGAAAAGACTAGCATTATTTTTCTTTGTTCATAAGTCTGTAGGGAAATTTTATAAACAATAAATTAAAGCCACAAACTTAAAACTTTAGTATGTCAAAATATCATATTTTTTAATGTTTTAAAAGACAAGCCACAAACTGGAAGAAGATATCTGAAGCCATCTAAGTGTGGCTCAGTGGTTGAGCGTCGACCTATGAACCAGGAGGTCACAGTTCCATCCAGGTCAGGGCACATACTGGGTTGCGGACAATCCCCAGTGTGAGGCTTTCAGGAGGCAGACAATCGATGATTCTCTCTCATCACTGATGTTTCTATCTATCTCTCTCTCTCCCTTTCTCTCTGAAATCAATTAAAAAATATATATTTTTAAAGTAAAGAGCATTTTTTTTAATGTAGTAAAAATTATAAATCAGGCCTGGCTGCTGTGGCTCAGGTAGTTAAGCATCATCCCATGCACCAAAAGGTTGTTGGTTCGATTCCCATACAATATATTTTCTCTGGGTTATCAGTAACTCAGAAAGGTCTCTTCTACCATTAACAATATTAAAGAGAAAATAACAATTTCAACAAATGCCCCCCCCCCAAAAAAGCCCTTGAAAAAAATTCAACACCCAATAAAAATACAAATCAAGAACAGAAGAAAACTTCCTCAAGTTGACAAAAGACATCTGCCAGAAACCTTCAGTAAGTATGCTATCTAACAGCGAAACATTCCCATTCAGGGAAAAGATAAAAGTGCCCATTATCATCACTGCTATTCAACTTCTGTACTGAAGGGTCTAGGTCAGCCGTGGGCAAACTACGGCCCGCAGGCCGGATCCGGCCTGTTTGAAATGAATAAAACTAAAAAAAAAAAAAAAAAAAAAAAAAAAAAAAAGACCGTACCCTTTTATGTAATGATGTTTACTTTGAATTTATATTCGTTCACACAAACCCTCCATCCATGCTTTTGTTCCGGCCCTCCGGTCCAGTTTGAGAACCCATTGTGGCCCTCGAGTCAAAACGTTTGCCCACCCCTGGTCTAGGTACTGCAGTAACACAGAAAACAAAAACAGCGGTGTGAAGTGTAGAAAGAAGGCTGGCCAGTGAAGTCTCCTACTCAAAGCAGTTTAGTAAGCAGACACTGGGGTGCATCCCTTCTCCTTCAAATACACAGGAACAGACAAAGTATTTTTAAATGACTTAGGAAGGTTCAACAAGAAAAACCTTCATCTGGATCAGAAACAGAACAGACACAGAATGGGGAGCGAAGCTGAAGCTACAGGCTCGCTGGACACCGAGTCCAGAAGCAGGTGTGTACTTCCTGCAGGGCCACAGAGACTCACCGAGCAGCAGACCTGCACAGGCCGGGGACGTCTGAGCCAGGCTCACGGTTTAAAGCCAGGATGAGGCTGAGCTGAAAGGAAGCTAAAATCACGGCTGCCGGTCTCTGCCTAGAACTAGTTTATGCAATGCTCTGGGCTTAAAAATGTGGGAAGATAAAAACGCAGACTCGTGACCAGGAACTGAACCAAAACATTCACTTACTCTGAGTGGATCGAAAAGAGCCCCAATTACCTCAAAGATCAGGACCCCTCGCCCACCATTATCATATCTAATTTTTATGAGGTTCCAGCAGATCAAGAAAAGCACCTAAAATATCACCACACCGAGAAGGGTGAGC
Organism: Myotis daubentonii; assembly: GCF_963259705.1. NCBI lineage: Eukaryota > Metazoa > Chordata > Mammalia > Chiroptera > Vespertilionidae > Myotis > Myotis daubentonii. Next base: position 69,461,993 of record NC_081851.1, on the reverse strand, counting down.
ACAGAAATAAGAACAAAATTAAAAGCACTAACACTCAAATGAATCTGTAAATCAACACTGCAAACTACACAAAGAAATATAATGCTAAGAAAGATAGCCAACAAAAGCAACAACTGGAATAAGAATTCATTCCAGATGAAGTTAATTTTACAGAACAGTGTGACAAATGCTTATTTTTAAGTACATTTAAGGTGCTAGAATATACATTTTTTAAATTATTGAAATGCAAAACTGTACAGCCACTTTCAAAGACAAGCAGTTTCTTACAAAGCTAAACATTCTCTAACAATATGACCCAGCAATCATGCTCCTCGGTATTTATTCAAAAAAGCTGAAAACTTATGTCTACACAAAAACCTGCACATAAATATTAACAGCACCTTTATTCATAATTATCAAAAACTGGAAGTAACCAAAATATCCTTCAAAAGTGGATGGACAAACTGTGGTACTTTCATACAATGGAATATTATTCGGCAATAAAAACAAATGAGCTGTCAAGCCAGCAAAAGACATCGAGGAACCTCAAAGGCATAATGCTAATTGGTGAAAGACAACAGTCTGAAAGGCTACAAACTGTATGATCCAAACATACGAAATTCTGGAAAAGGCAAAGCTATAGACACAGTAAAATGATCAGTGGTTGCTGGGACCATTTCAGGAGGAGGGAGGGAAGAATTGAGTAGGTGGAACACAGAGGATTTGCAGGACAATGACATGGTTCTGTATGACATACATGAAATGCCGTGTAATGATACTAATGATGCATGACGTACCGTTGTGAAAGCCTGAAGAACTATGTGACACTGAGAGTGAAGTCTAACAAGAGACAGAGAAGCATCGATCAGATGCTCAAAACTCAGAGGGAAGGCAGGGGAGGGCGGGGGTGAGGGGGAGAGATCAGCCAAAGGACTTGTATGCATGCATATACACATAAGCGATGGATGTGGACAACAGGGGGTGAGGGTGAGGGCAGGATTGGGCGGATGAGGGGACATTGGGGGGATAAGGACACATTTGTAACATCTTAATCAATAAAGGGGGAAAACTTAAAAAAAAAAAAGAGTGGAGCCTAACATAAACTATGAACTAAAGTTAATAATAATAACAACAATAATAACAACCAATCTTGATTCATCAGTTGTAGCAAATGTGCCACACTAAAGCAAGATATTGATAACAGGGGAAGCTATGCATGGGGAAGAGGGAGTTTATAAGAACTCTTTGTATCGTCCACCCATTTAGGTCACATTCAGGTATGTATCTAATTTTTTTAAATTGTCAAGGACAGTGTCACTGCTGGATATATACACAAAATAACTGAAAGGGACTTGAACATGTATCTACACGCCCATTTTTCACAACAGCATGATTCACAACAGCCAAAAGCTGGACACAACTAAACTGTCCTGCTGGATGAATGAATGAACAAATGTGACATGTACATACAACGAAATAGTGTTCAGTTTTTAAAAAGGAAGAAGGTCTGACACACACAACCCTGAAGATGTTATGCTAAGTGAAATAAGCCAAACACAAAAAGACAAATATAGTATGATTCCACTTGTATGCGGTACCACAGTGGTCAGATTCATAGAGAGTACAATGGTGGTCGCTGAGGCTGAAGGGAGGAGAGAACTGGGAGTTAGTGTTTAATGGGTAGAGTTTCATGTTGGAAAATATGAAAAAATGTAATGTCACGGAACTGTCCACTTAAAAATGGTATAATGGTAAATTTTATGTATATTCTGCCACAATAAAACATTATGAGAAAAAGTGCTGAAAAACTGATTATCACAATCAAAAAATAAATTATATCTCTTTATTATACCATCTAGAAATCTCACACTAAAACTTTTTTTTTTAATCCTCACCTGAGGATATGGTTTTTTTTAGAAATCCATTTCAGAGAGAGAGAGAAACACCGATTATTTGCCTCCCATACGCGCTCTGAACAGGGATCAAACCCGAAACCCAGGTAAGTGCCCGGACCGGGAATCGAACTTGCAACCTTTTGGTGTATGGGATGACGTTCCAACCAACTAGCTGGGCAAAACTTATTTTTTTTAATTTTAGAAGGACATACAAAAATATATAATTCAGACCCTGGGATAGAGAAAATTTACTTAACAAGATCACACACAACACAAATTTAAGGGAATTTCTTTCATAAATGTAACACGAAAATTTAAAACGTGCATACAACTAAAGACACTGTGAACAAGGGGAAAAGGCAAGCCTCAGACTGGCAGGATGCATTCGCAACACATATACCCATTAAAAAAAAATTAGTATCCAAAGTAACCTCACTGTCCCTGGCGAGTGAAGGCTCCGTAAACGGTCAGTTCAGTCTACCACTGAACACTATGCGGCAGTTAAAAATAAATGAACCAGCTCCACAGGTAGCAACATGGTTAAACCTCCACCAATTAAAATTTTAAATGTGCACCCTCTTGACCCAGCGAGCCTCCCTTTCATTCACTGCAGCCATGTCTGAAACTACAGTACCGCACACACTTCGTGAGAGAGTGCGTAGTGGTCAGGAAGGGCCAGGTAGATCCCTGTTTCAACACGGCGAGATCTCTGATGTTCTGTTAGAAAACAAGCTGCAGAACAGTGTGCAGTGTCGTGCCGTGCATGTGGGGAGTATGGGGGAAGCCTGCTTCGGTCTGCATTACCTACACCAGTACAGAGATGGAAATGCACGGACAGGTCAGGAAGGAGCACAACAAACTGAGTTCAGCTTTGGTGGAGAAGGGAGTGGGCCCACGAGGCTTTCATTCTGTCTGTACTGTTGGTATTTTCTCAGAGTGCGCCCTCAGGAGCCATCTGCACAGCTGCAGCCCCAGCCACACTGACTGCGCACCATACAACCCCAGGAGCTGCTGTACTCAGGGACTCTGCTAGGAACGGCGTCTCCAAAACCTGGGCCGTACAGATCCTGCACAAGGAGACACCACAGCCCTGAAGCTTGTGTAACTAGAAATAAATTAAACAGGGGGGTGAAGTGAGCCCCAGCCGGGTGGCTCAGCGGGTTGGAGCATTGTCTCCTGTACCAAAAGGTTTCTGTTTTGACTCCCGGTCAGGGCACGTACCTGGGTTTTGGGTTCCATCCCTGATCGGAGCTCGTGCAGTAGGCAACCACTCCATGTGTCGCTCTCACACTGGTGCTTCCCTCTCTCTCTCCTCCTACCCCTCTTATCTAAAATCCATGATGTCTTCTGGAGAGAGAGAAGTTTCTACATCCTGACTGGGATAGTGGCTGGACAAAGTATGCACATTTTTAAAACTCACCCACTATACACAGGTATCTATGCACTTTATTATATGTAAACTACACATCAATAAAGTAGATGTTAAAATAAATATAAATTAAATACATAAATAAAACACAATTATCACTGGGAGGACAAAGCTCCTGAAATTACAGGACCCAAAACGGAACTGGCAGACGCCTGCTGGATGCGCTCTGAAGTACACAGCAGTGAAACGGAAGAGAAATCAGCTCTTCAAGGCTGACCACACAACGCCAAATTTGGATTAACATGACCCTTATTTTTTTACACGAGGAAACGAAGGCCCTGAGAGATTTCCAGAAAGGGTATAAAATACAGGGTAACTTGCCATTCTACCGGTTAGAAGTCTAGTTTTCTAAGTAGAAATTTGTCTCTCACACTCGGTGGCCCCTCAAGAACCTTGTCAGTTCTGCTTTGACTCCATAACCCCCTTCAAAGGTGACTCCACTTACGTGTGATAAAAATCCTCATAGAACTCATAAAAGGTCAAGTTTTGATTTGGCAGACAAAGTAACCGAACAGGCACTGCAACCCAGGGAACTGAAACAGCAGACTGGAGCGGGAGAGTCTAGAAATCTAAGCAAGGCAGCCTGCGCACAGGCAGGGCTCCAGCCCATGCAGGGGCTTACTTCAGACCCACAGTCCAAGAACCAGGACAAGAGTAAAAAACAAAAAGTGTTCTCGGGACAAAAGCACTCTTCTTCAGGTGGCGGAAAAGAGAAGAGTGGAAGCGATGGCCCCAGGAGTAAGTTCTAACAGCTAACCTGCAATGAAGGTGTGAGAGCGGCAGCATGGCTACCAGCAAAGGCAACTCCATCACCGCAGCCATTGTTTTAAACGCTCAGACCTGTGAACCCCGGTTACCTTACATGGAAGAAAAAAAGGCGGGGGGGGGGGGGGGTAGAGGGAGCTTTAGGAACAAGGGAAGTCCATCGGCCACCCCCACCAGCAGGGTGATGAATGCTGCTCTGGGCAATGTACACCAAAACCATGCTGGGTTCATTCATTCACGCAATAAACATTTCTTGCAGGACTGCTGTTCTCGCCGTCACTGAGAAGTTAGCTAGCAGTGATCATGGAGCCCTTAATAACAGTTGGGAAGGAAGGAAACTTCTTTTCTCCTTTCAAATTTTTTATTTTTCTCTCCCTTTAAATGTTACAAGAGCCTCCAAAACTCTCCTAAGTTGCTCCCACGAGCTCCCTGGACCCTCCTGCTTTATCCCCAAACCACGCCACGGATGGCTCCAATCTCCCCATCCCCGGAGGAGTGGGGGGTGGACACGGGACCTAAGGTGAGTAAGGTGTGAGACAACATTCAATGCTGCTTTGTATTTTGCGTTCGTAGCTTCATAAACAAATGGTTAGCTCCTACACCGTAAATTACGGTTGTGTTTGACACTATTTTGTGGCCCCACTGTCGACCACGGTCTCCTACCCACGGAGGCTGGCTAATCAATAAACGCCTGCGAAGCATGCTGGAGGTCTCCCTCACCCCGAGGCCTGGCACAGGCACCGAGCGGCGAGCATTCGTCAGCGGCATCCTCTCCCCGCCAGCACTTTCCTTCCACGGGTGACACGGTGCACGGGTTCGCTGTGAGGTGCCTCGGGAAGCAGTGTTTGGGGGCGATCTGAAATACATTCCATTCCCTCTGCCAGGGCCTGTCTGCCTCACCTGCCCTCTGCCAGGACCTGCCTCCTATGCCCCCTTGAGCACCTAACGCAGAGCCCGCTCCCAGGGAACAGGGCTCCAGCAGCATCAGCCCGGCGCCCGCACCCGGCTCCGCACCGACGGCCACGGCGCGCTCGGAACTCGGGAGACCCCCTCCCGGGCCCGGGGTTCGGAGCCCGGCGGCGCCGGCCCGGGCTGCACTCCATCCCCTCCGCGCGCCCCTCCAGGGCCGTGAGCGCGGAGCCGTCTCCGCTCGCAGCGCGCGGTGCAGCGGCCCCGGCTCCCCGCGCGCCTCCCCGCCGCGCCCGGCCCTGCACCCCCGCGGGCTCCCGAGGTCGGGGCGCTACGCGGGCTCCTCCCGTTCCTCGCGGGCGCGAGGCTCCAGCACCGCGCACCTCTCCCGCAGCCGCTGCCGCCGCGGACCCCCCCTTACTCACTTCCCGGCTGGCGCAGGGGGAGTCCAGACGGTCTCCGCGGCCGCAGCCTCCCCCGCCAACCTCCGGCCCGGCGTCCGCGGCTCAGGCGGCAGCGGCGCCCGCTCAGGCCGTGGAGCCGCCCCCGCGACGAGCGTCCTCAACTCCCGGCTCGCGCCGCTTCCCCGCCCGGCACGCGCAGCGAGCCCGCCCCCCGTGCGAGGGCGCGAGGGCGCGAGGTCTCCGGGCTGCAGGCGGGCACGCGCCGCCGCCGCCGCGAGCGCGCGATGGGGGCGTGGCTTCCGCCCGGGGAGGGGCGGGCCAGCGGCAGGGCCCCGCCCCCTGCGGCCCGGCCGGCCCGCCCCCCCGCCCGCCCCCGGGTTCCCTGCCCGCTGGTGAAAGCTGGCCCCCCGCGGGCGTCCCCCGCACCCCGATCGCGGCCGCTGCGGTGCGTTTCAACTCTGCACGGATTTGCCAGGCCGGCTGGATGCTCCGCCCGACGTGACTCCCAGGTAAAGAATGCGAAGCACCACCCCTGAATCATTCATCCGCGCCTCGGGCACGCTATCCTCCCCGGAATTATTTTGCCAAATTAATTCAGCTCTGCAGGCGTTTCCGGAGCACCGACTGGGCAGCGGGTGCTGAGTGGGTCCACCTTCGCGGTCACGGTCCCTGGTCCCGAGGAGCGCATAACTCAGTGGAAGAGCAGCCGCTCAACCACGCCGTGTGCTGACCCGTGCAAAGCCGAGCGCGGGCAGGGAGGAGGAGATGGCTTCCGCTTGGATCCAGGGGACGGGTTCCTGGAAGAGGAGGCATTTGTGCTCAGCCCTGACGGGAGAAAAGGGAGGAGGCGTGGGAGACAAGGCCGAGGGCATCAAAGGCTGGGGGAACAGCGTGGGCAGAGGAAGAGAGGGGGACCACAGTTTACCGCCTCAGCATCCACTTTTTTCTTGTCATCGTATCCATTTTTCATAGACTCCTTTCCAAACCATGTGAAACATAGATTATTCCACATTCGGAACAGCGAAGCTTTTTTCATGACTCAAAGAATCTCTTTTTCTCAACGTTATTTAAGGCTGAAAAAAAAAAAAAAAGCAGTGTCCTTCGAGGGCTGTTGTATGTGAAGGATGGTACATCCCTAAGCGGAGAGAGCCAAAGCCAGTGTGCTTTGCGCCTGGTTTTTCCCTGCTTTTTGGCACCTTATGATAAGGCAGATCCTGCCACCTCCTGCTGCCTGCCTGCCTTCAGAACACCCTCTTCCTCCTCGTCCTCTTCCTATTTTAAAACTCCTACCGCGAAGGAAATGCTGGCAGCCAACTGTAAGTGAGAGTAAACATCGCTCAGGGAAAGGTGTCACCTTTCACACAGGAACTTAGCGACCACATTCCTGCTTGGAAGGCTTTTCCGCTTGTACGCTGGCCTTGACTGTGTTCTGAATATATTAAGATACTCAGAATGCAGGTAAGAGACGTCTTGTGTATTCATTTACCAGCTTGGAGCACCCGTTGGAGGAGGCGTCGGATGGGTCCTTTGGAGAAAAGATGTCTATTTGATGTAAAATAAATATGTAAATATGACTTTAAATATATAAATGTTCGCCCTAGTGATTGAACCCGAAGTAATGTCAATATGTGGGCCAGACTGTTAGGAACCATTCTGGGAACCGACTACTGTACGTACACTCACGTTAGCATTTCCCCATCTCTGTTCTGCATCTCATTGCCTCTCATGTGCGCGGAAAACTTATTTCAAACATATTTCAATCATTTTCTCCCCTCCCCTCCTTTCCAAAATCATCAACTCCTCTTTCCTACTTGTCCTATTCCTTCACCATCTATTCATGTTCAGGCTTTTCCTCTCCTAAAGAAAAAGGAAGAAACCCCTCTATCATTCCAGATTGTGCTGTAAGTTCTTTTACAAACACCTTTAAGTAGCTTATCTCTGCCAACTCCGCTGCTCCTCGCTCCTCACCCCGTGGCTCTGTAGCTTTTGCCCCACCACAGGACTGCGCTTCTCTCCATCATGAATGGCTGTTTAATCCTGAATGTCCACCGGCCACTTTTGAGTCCTCTGTTTCTAGAGTTGTCCATGGTATTTGACAACACGGAGCACGCCACTCTTTTTGAAACATCCTTTGCCTTCACAACATGACTCATCTCCTAATCCCTCTGACCGGTCCTGTCTCCAGGATTCTGGAAGCCACTGGAACAGAAAACCACCCAGCCGAACCCTACCCAAATCTCTGACTCCAGAGATTGTGAAGTTATAACTAAAACGGTTCCTGGTTTAAGTCGTTCCTGTTTAGGATAGGTAGTTTGTGATGGAGTCTGTTACCCAAAATATTTGCCATCAGACTTATCGAGAGCAAACCAAGGCAGTAACGATGCAGCATTTTCTGAAGACTCGAGGAAAGAAGATGCAAGATAAGGATTTTATACCCATCATCCATCATGCTGTTTTTCAAACATCATGGGCTATAGAAAAAACTTTTTAAAATGCAAGAATTCAAAGAACTATGCCTATAAGCCCATCCTAAGTACTACAGCAGGGGTCAGCAAATTCTTTCTAAAGCACAAAGATAGAAAATATTTTGCTTTGCAGGCCTAACTATTCAACTCTGTCATTGTAGCACAAAAGCTGCCATAGATACATTGCAAATAAGTAGGTGTGGCTATGTCTCAAATAAACTGAACTTACCAAAATAGGCAGTAGACTGGATTTCGCCTATGAATTGTGGTTTGCCTCTTCTATACTAGAGGAAATCATTTCTCTCAAAAAAGCACAAAGTCCATATGACTTAAGAAACACATACTATGACCACATGGGGTTTTATGTACTCGTGTGCTAGAACTACCATAACAAAGTACCACAGACCGGCCTGAAGAACAGACATTTTTTCCTCACAGACTTGGAGGCTGTTGACAAGATCAAGCTGTGACAGTGTTGGCTTCTGCTGGGACCTTCTCCCTGTGTCTTCCCCTGGTCTTCCTTTGTGCTGTGAGAATCTGTGTGCTAATCCCCTCTTCTTATAAAGACACCAGTTATATTGGAGCAGGGCCCACCCTAATGGCCTCCTTTCAATTTAATTATGCCTTTACAGGCCCTATCTTCAAATACAGTCACATTCTGCAATACTGGTTAGGACTTCAACTACTTAAATGTGAAAGCTGTAATAATAAAGGTCTTAGGGGGAAAAAATACATGTAAATCTTCATTACCTTGGGTTTGGCAAAGCCTTTTTTTTTTTTTTTTTTTTTTTGCAAAGACTTCTTAGATAAAACATCGCAAGCACAAATGACAGAAGAAAAAATAGACAAATTGTACTTTATCAAAATGAAAAACTTTTGTCCATCAAAGGACACCATTTAAAAAGCACAAAGGCAGCCTACAGAATGGGAGTAAATGTTTTCAAATAGTGTATGTGATAAGAAACTTATATCCAGAATATATAAACAACACTACAATTATAAAACAAATAACCCAATTGAAAATGGGGAAATGATTTGAGCAGACATTTCTTCAAAGGAGATATATAGATGGCCAATGAGCGCATGTAAAGATGCTCAACATGATTAGCTATTAGTAGAATGTAAGTCAAAAATACAATGAGATACCACTCCACCCCCACGAGGATGGCTATAATGAAAACTACAGACAATGTGCTGGTGAGAATGTGGAGACGTTAGAGTATTGATACGTGGCTGGTAGAAATGTAAAGTGGCGCAGCTGCTCCAGAAAACAGCTGCAGTTCCTCAAAATGTTAAACACGAAGATATCATATGACTCAGTAATTCTATTTCGAGATGTATACCCAAGAGACTTGAAAATATATGCCCACACGAAAACCTATGCACAAATATTCATAGTGTCTGCTTCACAATAGCCGAAGGATGAAAACAATCCAAAACCCCATCAACTGATGAATGGATAAACAAGATGTGGTAAATCCATTCATACAATAGAATATTATTCAGCAATAAAAACTAATGGAGCCCATGCTATAACATGGATGAAATTTGAAAACATTATGCCAAGTGAAAGAAGCCAATCAAAGAAAACCCCATATTATAGTATTCAATATAATACATGAAATGTCCAGAATAGGCAAACATTTATAGAGACAGAAAGTAGACTTGTGGTTGGAGGGGTTGGAGAGATTAAAAAAGGACTACTAGTAGGTATGAGGTTACTTTTTGAGTTGATGAGATTGTTCTAAAGTTGATTGTGGTGATGGTTATACAACCCGGATACACTGAAAACCACCGAATTATACACTTTAAATAGATGAATTAAGAGGTATGTGAATTGTGTCTCAATCAATGTGGTTCTTTGAAAGAGGAAAACTGTAAGGCAATCCTGAAAGACACAAAAGGATACTTGAATAAGACATTGGTTTTGGTTAAAATATCTTAACATTGTAAACATGACAGTTCTCCTTATGGTAATTTATAAATTCAATATGATTCCCCCCCCAAAAAAATATAAACAAAATTTTCTTCCGTAGCTAGATAAATTGACACCAAAGTTCATATGGAAAAAATAAACACTCAAAAATGGCTAGTAAAACACTGAAAGGGAAGAAGTGTGAGAGATGACTGGCCCTAGCAAATACTAAAACATACTATAGAGCCTCCTGAATGAAATCACGGTGTTTCTGGCACAGGAACAGGCAGACCAATGGAACCAAATAGAAGCAATCCAACCACATGTGCAAACCCACTATCTGCTAAGCACTCAAATGGCTGAGGCAAAGAAGGACTTTTTTTAAATATATATTTTATTGATTTTTTTACAGAGAGGAAGGGGGAGGGATAGAGAGTTAGAAACATCGATGAGAGAGAAACATCGATCAGCTGCCTCCTGCACACCCCCTACTGGGGATGTGCCCTTGACCGGAATTGAACCTGGGACTCTTCAGTCCGCAGGCCTATGCTCTCTCCATTGAGCCAAACCGGTTAGGGCAAAGAAGGACTTTTTAATAAGTGGGGTTGAGGCAAACTAGACAGCCATGCACAGCCTCTCCGTGTTGGTGACATTATGGGGGGACAAATATTACTAAATGGAATGGAAAAAAATCCGCAGCCCCTGTGGAGGAGCATGTGGCAATATCTAATGAAATGGTCTGCACATTTACCTCTCAACCTCGCACGCCAACTTCTAGGCATCTACCCAAAAGGCACCTCCAAAAATAGTCTGTACTCTGACATATGTAAGCTCCTGCATTGTACCATGATTTGCATTTGCAGAATATTGGAAACTACCTAAATGCCCAAACATAGAAGACTAGTTGAATAAACGATGATCCTTACACACATTTGACTACTAGAAAGCAATAAAAAGGAGTAACGATTATCTTTATGGATTGAGAGATACATACTGGTCATTGCAAAGTAGTCACAGGGATGCAAAGTACTACATAGGAGATAGAGTCAATAATATTGTAATGGCTATGCATGGTGCCAGGTGGGTGCTGAAAATATCGGAGGGAACACTGGTAACGTATGTGAATGTCTAACTGCTATGCTGTGCACCTGCAACTAATACAAAATAATATTGAATATAAACTATAATTGAAAAAAACTTTTAAAAAGAAAAAGAAATAATGTCTTTGTGAACTGATTTTTAGTACTTCCCAGGGTATATTATTAAGCAAAGTACAAAAGCAAACATATAGCATGTTACCTTTTGCTTATTTTAGTAAAAGGAATCACCAGAACAATAAACCAAAAAAATAAACCAATAAAACGATTGCCTTAAGGAATTGGGTGAGGGAACAGGGTAGAAAGTTTAGGGGAGGAAGGGACAATTCTGAATATATACTATCTTTTGGTATAGTTTTGGCTTTTGGAAACATGTTAATGTTATATACATTCAAAAAATAAAGTTAAATCAACACGCATAAGGAAAAATTAAAAACCTGTAAATAAATGCAAACAGAAACAAATAAGCCCAATTGTATGTCAAACGGATGACAACCACAATGAAGGAAAAGGAAGTAAACCAAGTAATTTTGAATATAGTCCTTGATATACCTTCAGTCTAATGCAAACAATAAACTAGGGGGAAAAGAATCAGTACCAGTAAAAAAAGAAACACAACGGCTAATAAGCATAGTTTAAAATGTTGATTATATTTATTTCTAATATTTACAAATTAAATTAGCAAAATATTTGAACTGTAATAGTCAGTGTTAAAGAGTCTTTTGAAGAAATGTAAATAACACAGCCCTTCTAAAAGGTAATTTGGAAACACATACCAAACTGTTTAAAAAGGTTAATATCCTTTGACCACAAATCCAAATTCTTGCAGTTTATTTTGTGAAGACATTAAGTGATGCATAATTAAATGTATGCATTAGGGTAGTCTACCAGAGTTACTTCTAAAAACTAAAATTTTTAAAAAGGTACAGGGCTTTAGTTAAATTATGAGATATCCATGAGATAGAAGATGCCACAGGTATTAAAATCACAGCGTGAAAGAATGTGTCATGTCATGGAAAAATGTAAAATGTATATGTAGCATGATTTCAGTTTTGCTTAAAAATATGTGTGAGAGACAAGTCTAATCGAAAAGGGAGCAAAAGGATAGAGAGACATTTTTTAAAAGAGCAAACACAGCTCGGCCGGCGTGGCTCAATGGTTGAGGGTCAACCTACAAACCGGGAGGTCACGGTTCGATTCCCAGTCAGGGCACATGCCTGGGTTGTGGGCTCCATTCCCCAGTGGGGGCCCTGCGGGAGGCAGCCTATCAATGATTCTCTCTCATCTTTGATGTTTCTATCTCTCTCTACCTCTCTCTTCCTCTCTGAAACCAATAAAAACATATATTATCTTTAAAAAAGCAAACACATATGACAGGTAAATGTATGGAAAAAAAACCCTCAGTTTCATTAGTAAATGTATCCAGGAAGATGCAAGTTAATGCTACAATAGTCTATATCTTCTTAGGAAGGCAAAAGTTTTAAAGTCTGATCATGTCAGATGTTGGAGAGAAGGTTTATCACTTGGGACTCTTGTGCCCTGATGCTGGGAATGTAAGCTGGGGCCATCACGTTGGCACTGGCTCGTGACGTTGACTTCTCATTATCCAGCGGTCTCACCCCACAGGCCCTCAACAGATGCACCGAGAGGCCTGGGCAGGCACTGATTAGAATGGCCAAGTCCTAACAGCAGTCAAATGCCCAGCCGGAGAAGGAGTGAATAAATCGTGTCTGTCTCTACAACGCAAATACCAAACAGCAGCGAAAATGAAAGAACCCCCTCTATGTAACACAACGTGGATAAAGTGAACCAATGCATTTTTTGAGTGAAAAAAGCAAGAGACATATGATTATAGAATGAAATCATTTTTATAATGCTTAAAATCAAGTAAACCCAAACAGTTTGTAAAATTACTTTTATAAAGCAAGGGAAGAATACGCCCAAACTCTGAGAACACAGGTACCCTGTGCAAGGAAGTGGCAGGCGGGGAGAGCACTGAGGTGACAATTATTGCCAGTTACTCGTAGTGTTTTATTTCTTGTTACATATCTTTTGTATCAAATACCATATTTTTTTAGTTTTCAGTTACAGTCAACATTCAATATTATATTAGTTTCAGGTGTACAGCAAAGTGGTTAGATATCAAATATCATAATATAAAAAAATAAAGTGAAAGAGGGTGTGAGGGTGTGTGTGTGTGTGTGTGTGTGTGTGTGTGTGTGTGTGTGTTTCTCCCTGAATAGAAGACTGGAAGAGTACAAACCAGGAATTTATTCTGGGGTTATCTCTGGGTGGTAGGAGTAAGAATGGTTTTAATTTTCCTTGCATTTGTTTATATTTTCAAAATGTCTTAAATGAACATGCACTTTTTCGAGAACAGGAAAAAATACTTTAAAAAAATCTATGCTAGAGCCTGCCCCAAGTTCACTCTGCAGTAAGAACACCCAGGTCTTAATTCCCATGGTTAAAAATGGTCTGGGGCAGAGGAACACCGTGAGTCCCCAAGGTCGTGTGCGACACCACGTTTGGCCAGGTAGTGGCTGCCAGTGTCGGGAACAAAGCCGGAGAGGATGCACAGGGCTGCGTGGGAGGGCCGACATCTGCCAGCTGGGTGCCAGCTGAGAAGCAGGAAGGTCGTAACTGCCCAAGGGAAATAATTTAACGAAGCTGAAAACCCATTCCTTGAAGTCAGGAATCCACTGCACTGGCCCCCAACCCCCCTACCCAAAAACCTTAATAACGTTTCTATTAACCTTAATAAGGTTTTAAACCTTAAAACCTTAATAATGCAGGTAAGAATACTGGAAACTAAATACCACGACTTCATCCTTGTATCGAATGATGGTAAATCGACACCAGAATGTGTGTCACTCTGTTCTCTGGCGCTTACAGATGACACGATAGGACTGGAAAGGGTCCAATGGAGAGTAATTAACATGACAGGCAGGAAGAGTGTTCTTTACAGACTGACAAGCAAAAAACACAGACTGTGGTCTTCAGAGAAAGATGAGAGCTCACACGTGACATGCCAGAGGTGTGCGTAGCCGCAACACAGACGCGGTCACCAAACCTGGCGATGCCAGCAGTGAGGGGCAGCTGTTGGCGGCTGGAAGGGGCGGATCTGGGAGAAATCCACGGGAACTGCTCTTGTGCACAGTGGGTAGCGGCGTGGAAAGCGTTGCCCCCAGAGGCTGGCTCACTGGTTCTCAGTCTTGTCCGAACACGGAAGGAAGACGACACAGAAGGCAAGCAGGGAGGCGCTGGATGGGGACAGGGTGGCCAGGAAGAGAGGCGGAGCTGGGACAGGAGCCTTCTGAGTCCCTGTAACAGTTTGTGGAGAGGCTGTGACACGGCGCACGGAAAACCTTTATGGATGAGGCTTTCTAAGATTTACATCACGGACAGCAGTCGTGTCCTTCCACAACACTGCCCCTGAGTGCCCTGTTGGAGACTTCACTGGCTGGTAGCTACGCTGACCCACTGCGGTAACTTCTGTGAGAGCGCCAGAGGGGCCGCCGTACTTCCATACTGTGAGAAGCTCAGGACGGCATCCCCAAAGACCCTCCAGAATGACCCCAATAGGCAACCCAGGGGCGGCAGCATCCACGGAAGGGTATCTCCTAGGTGCCGGTAGTTTACCAAAGGCTGACCACCTTAGGTGGTATTTTCAGACACCTCAAAAGATCAACGGATTCTCTGTTGATTAAACTTGCTGCACTGGCTCAAGATTAGTAACTTCAACTATTCTCCATCAGGCTGCACTGAAAAAATAGCTACCAGCTAAGATGAACGGAATTTTTTTAAAGTGCCCCCGATTGATATAATGTGTGACCCAAGTGGAGAACCACTCTGTTAAAGTTAATGATTCGGAGACCTGGCTGCGGGGAAGGGTGCAAAGGGCATGGGCGAACCGGCTAGGGTGGAAGAAGGACAGTTCTGCCCTCTCACTAGCGCCCACAGGCGCGCAAACACTGTCCGGCTGCTCCTGCAGGGGTGCTGGGGTGGGGAGGGAGCTGCTCTTCATTCCAGAATGTTACCAGGCTTGGCCGTCGGTAACAGAAGTCTCTCGGGTCCCCGTCGTTGTGCGAGGAATGAAAGAGAAGAGAGCTATGCATCCCCCTTCCTGTCTGGACCCACGTCTGGGCTCCTCTCTAGGACCGGAGAGAAGGATGGGTGCGGCCAGGAACGTGCTTTCCTGTCCCCAAAGCCGAGCCCATCTGTTTTTGCTCCCCAGCACTTACTGGCTTCTCTGTCTTGGGGTTTGCCTCTTCTGCTCCGGGCCTCAGCACCCCGAGTCCTCGGCTCAGCGCTTCAGAGCTCAGCCTGCAGCAGCCTTAGAGTGTAAGTGCAGCCATGCGTGGGCCATGGCGATACCATCAGAGGGGCCTCCCAGCTGACCTGCAGAATGGGGAAAATAATATTGCTTTAAGACTCAAAATCTTGGGGTGAGTTGTTATGCAACAGTAGATCGTGTACGGACATTGGTACCTAGGGGTAATGCCATGACAAACATACAAACCGTGTGGTCTTGGCTTTGCATTGTGCGGCGAATGGGGCTAGTCGTGGCAAGGAGGCTGAGCGCAGCCTGGATGTTTGGCGGGGGGGGGGGGGGGGGGGGGGCGCGGGCCTGGGGGTACAAGGGGGTGGGAAGGAGGCTGTTGGAAGGATAGCTGCATGCCTGTGTCTTACAGCAGCAACACGACTACAGTAGTGAAAGTAGTGAGAACCTGGCTTAGGAAGATTCCGGCAGCATGGTAAAAGTGTCACTGTCTTTTTTCAGAGTTCTAACAGAAGGCAGGGGCAGGAGTAGCTAGCTGTTCAGTGTGCCAGCAGAATTTAGCAGGACATGGAAGGTCAGGGATGAGCTGGGTCCCAAAATAAAATGTTTCACATTCCCGGTCTCTCTAGCCCACAAAACAGTCTCAATGTAAGACATGGCTTCAGAAGAAAGATCAGATTAAGTCCGTGCCTGTGACTCTTCGTTAAGACCGCAGAAGGTTTGAACTGGTGCCCAGCAGATCCTCTCCGTCAGGAAAAGGAGCTTCTAAGAACCTTAGGCCATTGCCCCTCGGCTCTGCAGCATACCAGCCCCGCACACCCTACACGGAATGAATGTTTTCAGGCCAAACCAGCAAGAGGAACCACTCAGCCAAGCCACAGGGTCTATGATGGGAAACTACGAATCATTGTTAGTCTAAGTCAGGGGTCCTCAAACTATGGCCCGTGGGCCACATGCAAATACAAATATTGTATTTGTTCCCGTCTTGTTTTCTTACTTGAAAATAAGATATGTGCAGTGTGCATAGGAATTGGTTCATAGTTTTTTTTTTTTTAACTATAGTCCGGACCTCCAACGGTCTGAGGGACAGTGAACTGGCCCTCTGTTTAAAAAGTTTGAGGACCCCGGGTCTAAGTAAACATTTTCAGGATGGGTTAATAAGGCAGCCGTAGATAAATGATCCACAGGGAGATGGAAAAGCCTTCATGGAGGAGCGAATACTTGAAGACCAGAGAGGGTGAGCCCAGGGAAGGCCAGGGAGAGGTCCTCCTGGCATTGCAAGAGAGGGCAATGTAAGTGGCATTGCAAGAGGGGGTCAGAGTGCAAACAAAGGCCTGGGGGAGGGGAGGACTGGGCCTCATGAGCCACTTCACGCTGAACACGCTACTGTCCGCAGGACCTCCTCCCAGGAGGAGGACAGGGGCCCCTTTTAGAAAACAGCACCAAAAGCCTTTCATGACTCAATGGCTTAGCCACGGGGGCTTAAAGGTCCGGAGCTTTCCCACCTCTGCTGCCCAGCGATATCCCGTGGACGAGCCTCTCGGGATCGTGGTGCCAGGAGACAGACGTGCAGTGTCATTGCTCAGCTGGGCCTTCACAGGAAACATGCAAACAGCCCCGTTGCGCCAGCTGGGCCTGGCAGACAACCCGAGGCCTCGAGGCCCGGGGGCTCAGGGCTCCTCTCTACGGGCTTCCGTTTTCAGACGGGCAGCGTGAGCGCGGGACAGAATTTCTCTGGGGCGCGTGTCTTCGTTTCTGAAATGAGCAGATGTCCTCCGACTCTGACAGTCTAAGGCAGTGATGGCGAACCTTTTGAGCTCGGCGTGTCAGCATTTTGAAAAACCCTAACTTAACTCTGGTGCCGTGTCACATATAGAAAATTTTTGATATTTGCAACCATAGGAAAACAAAGACTTCTATTTTTGATATTTATTTTATATATTTAAATGCCATTTAACAAAGAAAAATCAACCAAAAAAAATGAGTTCGCATGTCATAGGTTTGCCATCACTGGTAAGGCTCTGGGAAGAGATCTGAAAGCTAAGCAAATAGGAAAGTGCCTCCCACGTAATAAGCACACAAGTACGTGTTGAATCGGAGTGGGCACGGCAGTAAAGTGGACTGTGGTGGCACGGAAGTACTATGATCTGTAAACTGGTACCACCCTTTTGGAAAGCAATATGGGAATGAGAATCAGGAGCCGTAGAAATGCTTGGCCCTCGACTTGTAATTCCATTCTTGAAAATGTATACCATGGAAATAATTAAACTTAAGATAGCAACTATAATGCATCACATCTAATGTAAAAAAAAAAAAGTCAGAAACAATCTAAATGTCTAAAAAAAAAGAATAAATAAATTATTACCTGGCGATATTATATAGCCATGACAAGGATTATTGTGAAAACTGTAGAGTCATAGGAAAGTGTTTATGGCTCCATAATTAGTGAAAAGGGCAATATATAAGGTGTCCCCAAAGATGTGTACATGCCTTATAATTATAAAGGCAGTTTATTAAAATACACTTCATTTTCAAAATCGAGCTCTCAGCAGTGAAAGTGAGTCTGCGTGTGGGGGACACCAGCTCAGGACGCAGGGAGTGAAATACAAATGGCCACGTCCAGCCAGCAGCTGACCACGAGGAGTACGCCTCACAGGCCGGCAGGGTTAGACTGGAGAGCTCACCGCTAAGCCCTGCCTCCGGCGAGGGCGGGTGTCCGGGAAGAGGACTGAGGCAGAAGCTCAGAGCACCGTGTTTAGGTGACAGGTGACGGAGGAGAAGCTAATGACGGGGAGCATGGCACTTCAGAAGGGGGGGGGGAGACGCGGGGCCCTGAAGGCGTGGAGGAAGGGTGTCCCTGTGAGGCTGCAGGGGGGCGCTCACACTCAGAGGGTAGGTGGGGCAGGAGCCCGACTGTAAGGCGCTGAGAGCCCAGTCACCAAGTGGGACAAGCTCGGGCAGCACTGTCCCTGAGGGTGGGGTGAGGAGAGAGGGGACGGCCACCTGAATGGGCTAGCAGGGTCCCGGGAAGTGTTTTGTTTTACTTATTTTAAAAAAATATATTTTTATCAATTTTAGAGAGTAAGGGAGAGGGAGAGGGAGAGAGAAACATCAATGATGAGAGAGAATCATTGATCGGCTGCCTCCTGCACGCCCCCTGCTGGGGATCAAACCTGAAACCCGGGCATGTGCCCTTGACCGGAATCGAACCCAGGACCCTTCAGTCCACAGGCAGACGCTCTATCCACTGAGCGAAACCGGCGGGGGCGAGGGGAGGTGTGTTAGAGGGTGCACCGGGAGCACGTTTGCCGGTAAGAAGATGGTGGATGAGAGGACAATGGGGCCACTGTCCTCAGCTCTATCAGAAGAGAGATACTTGATCCTTCGAGGAAATGCTGTTTAAAAAACACTGTTTTTAACCAAAACCTTCCTCCAGGCAAACCTTATTCAGAATCCCAGTATGTGCAGTCATTGGTGCTGAGCTGAAATCGGGAACACAGAGGGCCACTGAGAGCTCTCCTGGCCCCGGAGCATCAGCTCCAAGCAGCACAAAGGGGGGGGGGGGGGGGCTGGAGGGTCGCTTAGTTGGTTAGAGCATCATCCAGATACACCAAGGTTTCGGGTTTGGTCCCCAGTCAGGGCACATATAAGAATCAACTAATGAATGATGCATAAAGAAACAAAAAGGCCAATTGAAAGAAATGGAGACCACAGCAATAAACATAATCAATCAATGAAGCAATAAATGAAAATAAATATAAAATACATAAAAAAAGAATCAACCAATGAATGCATGACCAAGTAGAACAACACATGGATGTTTCTCTCTCACACTCACTTCTCTCTCTCTCTCTCTCTCTCTCTCTCTCTCTCTCTCTCTCTCTCTCTCTCTCCAACCTTAAAAAAGGATGGGTGGAGACAAGATGGATAAGAATGTAACGAAGTTCGAAGGGAGGCCTTTGCTGTGGGCCGATGGCGACGTTGGAGACCTGAAAGCTCGGCGGCAGCAGAAAGAACCTGAAGAGTCACCGTGAGAAATGAGCCACAGCTTCAACTGGAGCTGGAAGCCCTGGGATTTCCAAGCAGCACAGAGGTGGCTGTGGAGCCGGGAGCGTGAGGCAGGAGGGCAGCCAGCTGGCACGCTCTGCTCCGCCTCCGGCAGCCGCCGGGCGGGCGGGGCGGCGATTACCCAGGTGGGGCTGACACAGCCTAACGGGAGGCTGGGACGGGAGGGATTTCAGGAGCTTTCAAGGGCACGCGAGGGGAGCCAGCCTGTTCTGAGCTCCCCGTGTGCCAACAGACAGCCGGGCTTGTGCCCCGGGCTGTGCTCCGTCAGCTACTCTCGGCGGGAGACAACGCTGCCTTAAGGACAGGACACGGACAACCTTGGATTATTTTCAGTGAAATATTTTTAAAAATTTTTAAACGGTGGTAAATTACACATGACAAAATGTGCCATTTTGACCGTTTTTAAGTGAACAGTTCCGTAGCATTAAATTCATTCACGTCGATGTGCCATCATCACCACCGCCCGTCTCCAGAACTCGCCCATCTTCCCCAGCGAAACTCTGTCCCCATGAAACCAGTTCTCCATTTCTCCCTCCACCCCGCCCTACCCCTGGTAGCCACTGTTCTGCTTTCGATCTCTATGAATTTTACTGTTCCAGGGTTATGTCATGTAAGGGAAACCACACGATGTTTGTCTTTTTGTGACTGGCTTATTTCACTTAGCACGATCTCTTCCAAGTTCATCCACATTGTCAGATGTGTCAGGATTCCTTTCCTTTTGAGGGCTGCATAACATTCCATTACATGTGTACACATGGTGTTGACCTATTCATCAGTGAATGAACACTGGGTTGCTCCCACCTTTTGGCTATTGTGAATAATGTTACTCTGAACATTGGAGTATAAAAGCCTACGAAATCCCTGTTTTCAATTATTTTCTTCATTTTCCCCAAAGTGGAATTGTCCATGATCTACATAACTGAATAAAAATAGATCAATACAACTTTACCCAAAATGGGTGGTGCTGGACGTTTGAGAGCTGGGTACCAGCACCCCTGCCTGGGCAGGGCTGATGGCATCGCAGCTGCTCAGACCCATTCTCAGAGCCCTAGTCTTTTAGGACTCAAGGCCTGGCTCTAGTCTAGACAGACACTTGGCTATGTCAAAAGCACACAAGGGGCTCTGTGAAGCATGAGGTACACAAACAGCTGTGGTTTGGGCAAGATGATAAGAATAGAGCTGGTCACTGGTAAAAATAAAACCAAGTTTGGGCCCTAGACAGTTTTGCTCAATGGATAGAGCATCGGCCTGCGGACTGAAAGGTCCCAGGTTCGATTCTGGTCAAGGGCATGTACCTTGGTTGCGGGCACATCCCCAGTAGGGGGTGTGCAGGACGCAGCTGATCGATGTTTCTAACGCTCTATCCCTCTCCCTTCCTCTCTGTAAAAAAATCAATAAAATATATTTTTAAAAAAAACAACCAAGTTTGGGTTCAAAGCTCAGGCTTTGCAGTCGAGACAGCCTCTATTAATATCTGTGACCCACTAGTCTTAGCTCAGTTATCTTGGGCAGGTCATTCTATCTCCTTGATTCTCCGTTTCCCCATCTGTAAATTGGGTAGCTACAAGGATTAATGAGATTTATAGATGTAAGTGCTTAACACAGAATCCAGCACAGAATAGACTATCAGTGAATGTCGGCTTTCTTCTCCTCCCATCTCGGTGGCGGTCCTCCTCCCCTCTTTAGAACTTCGGGTGCCTGGGACCCCCCTGTTGTCTGGCACCTTCCCAGGTAGTTTTAAGCTACCAGGAAAAAAAAAGAAAAAAAGGCAGAAACACCGCTCCTTTGCCTCCTAGTGGTGAAAGAAGCCCATTGCAGGTACAAACAACAAATTACAGGTTCATACTTTATTGGTTGGTGAATCAGAGGTCAGCTCTAATTTATAAATACATATCTGAGTCATCGGCCATATATCATTGTAACTAGAGTCTAGTGTGTACTATTATGCATGATTAAATTCTATCTAGCAGAATAATTACAAGGCATCATTAAACATAACCTGTGATTCTTAGGCCCCGGCCCAGACCTACCACCCTGGGGGTGAGGACTAAGAGTCTATCCTTTTGGTACTCCGGCCCCAGGCAGTTCCTATCCCTCAGGCTGTGCCCTCTCGCTTGCCCAGAAGCAGGATGGCCCAGGTGCTTGGGCAGGGCCAGGTGCCTGTCGCTTTGGGACGAAGGGCTAGGGTAGCAGGACGTCCATACACTACCCACCCCACAACCGGGAGCAGAAATGCCAGCTGCAGCCTTGCTGGTCCTGGGGCCCAACAGCAGCTTTAGCCTGAGCTGAGCAGGGGCTCTGGCTTTGGGACCCTCCTCGGCCACCATTCGATCCGTGTAGTACGAAAGGACGACACTTGCCTCAACATTTGTTTTCTTGACATCAGGTTTTTGGGGTTTTGTTTGTTGGTTTTTCAAGGAAAAGCATGAGTTGTACATAGAGCCAGGGTTAGGGTCAGGTCAAGCAGGTGAGTGATTTGTGTTTGGCATCCTATTACAACCCATCCTCAGTACCCATTGCCCTCACGTGCCATGGGCACCAGAACCCCGCTCTGTGCCCCCCCTCCCATCCCCCTGGGAAGTACTGCATTCCCCGGCACCTGGGTGAATTCTCCTGCAAAAACCTAAATATGCAACAAGCAAGGCATTAGGCAGTCCATAAAATTATCATAAAGGTTGCACAGGAACTTAGGAAATACTTATACAAGAATATTATATAATATGTATTATTACGTGTAGAAACTGTAGACATCATTAGAGCTATACAAATATGAAAAACAAAACAATATGCAGATGAAGTTGCGAGAGTGGTGACCATCTTTTGTTACCTTAAGATTTTTTAGAATGTGTTATAGTGTTACCGTTATTAAAGCCCCTTTCTTTTGTTATTGATTTTTTATTTTTTTTAGTGATTTCAGAGAGGGAGAGACAGAAACATCCATGATGAGAGACAATTATCGACTAGCTGCCTCCTGCATGCTCCCCACTGGGGGTCAAGCCCACAACCCAGGCATGTGCCCTGACTGAGAATTGAACCGTGACCTCCTGGTTTATAGGTTGAGCCACACCGGCTGGCTTTCTCCTGTCCCTTTTCCTCTCTGAATTACAAGATGATAAGCCATCATCAGGCCTGAGACCTTCAGGAACTACTGAGTAGTCACTAACCTTGGAAGGTCAAAAACCTCCCCGGTGAAGTTGCAGGAGATGGGCTGGCGGCTCTGAGCACAGCCTGTTCTCAGCACGGGAGCCAAGCTACCTGTTCAAGCAGCTTGCTAATGGCCTGGTGCAGAGGCCAGCGAAGAGGAGCAGCCCCTGACAGCTGCGTGGGCAGCCGGCTGGGCGATGCTCTGTGACAGATGGGACAGGGAACGCTGGGCTAAGTGATGAGAAGCACTTGGAATCGGCCGTTATCTGCACTGTTTCTGGTTGAGCGACACTGTGAGTCAATGCTCTGCTCCATTTCCAGCCTCTGCCGGTACGTGGAGGGAGGGGTAAGCTTGAAAGTGTTGCCTTCCTTTCACAGCCCGTGAGCGGAGGGGAGCTGTGAGAGCATCTATCAATACCCAGGCTGGAAATGCCAGGGCCTGGCTGCTTGGGAGGGGTGTGGAGGGGGGGATTGCATACACAAGGGGAGGGGTTATGAAAGGAAACATTCATCTGAATGTCCAGTTTTCCTACGGTGAACTCAGTGATCACAGCATCGTCCTCGGGGGAGAGAGGGCATTAGGAGAGAATGGCAGCGCCTGAGATGCTAGGAGAAATCTGGAGAACTTTGTTGGGAAGAGGAGGCCAACGTGGAGTACGCAGGGGAACGGATGCTTGTGGCCTGCAGGAGCCCTGGGGCCACCCACAGTGCTGGTGGGAGAAGGTGAAGAAAAGCATCTGTGCCGGAGAGGAACAATAGGAGGGACAGTCTCACTGTGAGGATTCCCTTTCAGCCCTTAGCTCTTCCCATCCCCACGAATCCTAAGAACATAAGCACTCCACCCCTGAGTTAATTCCAGCCCTGGGTCTGAAAAACGGTTCTGTAAAAACGGAAGCAATTAACTGAACAAAAAGTTGCTGGCTCACAGGTGAAACCTGAAACAGTGATGCACTAAAATAAAAAGTGCAAATTCCACATGGAGTCCCGAGATTGTAAGGTCAGTTGAGGCTCCTTCTCTTAGGTAAAGGGAGGTGGGGATCGGGCTTTGGCTCTGCTAGCACCGTGGTAAGACACAACCGAGGCATGAACAGAGGAGAGAGGAATGTCTTTTCACTCTCTCTATCAACGCTATAATTCTTAATTTCATGGCTACAGGTTTATTATTCAGTAAATTGCCTTCACTCATTTAAAGGTGAGGGACCTATTTTGTACACGTTTATCTTCAAAATTTCAGTTACTAATACCTGCATAACAAATTCCAGCCTTGAGGAGAACCAAGATGGCGGCATAGGTTAACGCCGGAGTTTGCTGCTTTGAACAACTACTTCAAAAGTGAAACTAAAACACGGAACGGACATCACCCAGAACCACAGGAACGCTGGCTGAGTGGAAGTCCTACAACTAGGAGGAAAGAGAAACGCATACAGACACTCAGAGGAGGCGCAGTGCTGAAGTCAAATTCTGAGGTGCGGAGTGCGCGGAGTGGGCTGGCGGCGGAGGGCGCGGTTGTTGTTTTCAATCGGGAGGGAGTCGCAGACTCTGAGCTCCAGATCCGGGTGAGTCTTTAGGGACCCAGACTCAAACGGGAGAAGCGGGACTGTCTGGCTTCGGTCAGAGCGAGTGCAGCTTTCTCTCCCAGCTTTGCAGCGGGTGCTGGGACTCAGAGAGGCAGAGCCCCTTGGGACAGGACTGAGAGCCACCATAACTGCTCTCTCCGGCCCACCCTGTTGATCCTGTGCGACCCACCCTGCCCAAGCCCTGCACAGAGGCATTTGCCGGATAGCCTCAGGCAAAGGCTAGATTAGCACCTCCCTAGAGGACAGAAGTTCTCTCACTGCTGACACAGCTGATTCTCATAGCCACTTGGCCTGGAGGTCAAACCCTCCCTGGGATTAGCTACAACAATCAAGGTTTAACTATAAGATTGTGAACAAAGACCACTAGGGGGTGCACCAAGGAAGCATAACAAAATGCGAAGACAAAGAAACAGGACAAAATTGTCAATGGAAGATATAGAGTTCAGAACCACACTTTTAAGGTCTCTCAAGAACTGTTTAGAAGCCGCCGATAAACTTAATGAGATCTACAAGAAAACTAATGAGACCCTCGATGTTATATTGGGGAACCAACTAGAAATTAAGCATACACGGACTGAAATAATGAATATTATACAGACTCCCGACAGCAGACCAGAGGAGCGCAAGAATCAAGTCAATGATTTGAAATGCGAGGAAGCAAAAAACACCCATCCGGAAAAGCAAAATGAAAAAAGAATCCAAAAATGCGAGGATAGTGTAAGGAGCCTCTGGGACAGCTCCAAGCGTACCAACATCAGAATTATAGGGGTGCCAGAAGATGAGAGAGAGCAAGATACTGAAAACCTATTTGAAGAAATAATGACAGAAAACTTCCCCCACCTGGTGAAAGAAATGGACTTACAGGTCCAAGAAGCGCGGAGAACCCCAAACAAAAGGAATCCAAAGAGGACCACACCAAGGCACATCATAATTAAAATGCCAAGAGCAAAAGATAAAGAGAGAATCTTAAAAACAGCAAGAGAAAGAAACTCAGTTACCTACAAGGGAATACCCATACGACTGTCAGCTGATTTCTCAACAGAAACTTTGCAGGCCAGAAGGGAGTGGCAAGAAATATTCAAAGTGATGAATACCAAGAACCTACAACCAAGATTACTTTATCCAGCAAAGCTATCATTCAGAATTGAAGGTCAGATAAAGAGCTTCACAGATAAGGAAAAGCTAAAGGAGTTCATCACCACCAAACCAGGATTATATGAAATGCTGAAAGGTATCCTTTAAGAAGAGGAAGAAGAAGAAAAAGGTAAAGATACAAATTATGAACAACAAATATGCATCTGTCAACAAGTGAATCTAAGAATCAAGTGAATAAATAATCTGATGAACAGAATGAACTGGTGATTAAAATAGAATCAGGGACATAGAAAGGGAATGGACTGACTATTCTTGGGGGGGAAAGGGGTGTGGGAGATGCGGGAAGAGACTGGACAAAAATCGTGCACCTATGGATGAGGACAGTGGGTGGGGAGTGAGGGCGGAGGGTGGGGCGGGAACTGGGAGGAGGGGAGTTATGGGGGGGGAAAAAGAGGAACAAATGTAATAATCTGAACAATAAAGATTTAATTAAAAAAAAAAACAAAAAAAAACAAATTCCAGCCTTAACATACAATCGTTTCTAAAGAAAACGTAGCACAACATACCAACACTTACGGGATGCAGCTAGTGCGGTGCATAGGGTGCAAATGCCTGGAGGTTATAGCCAGAAAATTAGACAAGAAAATGAAAGAGTCCAGCTGCGGTGGCTCAGTGGTTGAGCATTGGCCTATGAACCAGGAGGTCACGGTTCGATTCCCAGTCAGGGCACACGCCCGGGTTGTGGGCTCAATCTACAGTGTGGGGCGTGCAGGAGGCGGCCGATCAATGATTGTCTCTCATCATTGATGCTTCTATCCTTCTCTCCCTCTCCCTTCTCTCTAAAATCAATAAAAATGTTTTTTTTAAATGTTTAAAAAAGAAAGAAAATGAAAGAAAGGGCACCCAGATTGGAAGGGAAGAAGTGAAGAACAATTAATACTGCAAATATAAGTGTTCTGGGTTAAATGGTGTCCCCCCAAAAAGATATGTTGAAGTCCTAACTCCCAGACCCAAGAATGTGACCTTACTGGGAATAGGATAGTTGTAGATGTAATTCATCAAGATGAGGACATGCTGGAGTAGAACAGGTCCTTCATTCAATGTGGCTTCGTCCTTAGAGGAAGAGAAAACAGAGATACACAGAGAGAAGGCCATGTGACAACAGAGGCTGAGGCTGGAGTGAGGCGCCTGTGAGCCCAGGGATGCCAAGGATGGTTAGTGACACCAGAAATGAAGAGAAAGGCAGGGGACACCTTGCCTCTGGAACCTTGGGAGAACACGCCCTGCTCACCCCTGATTTCAGACGTCTTGCCTCCAGAACTGCACAAGGATAAATTTCTGTGAAGCTATCCAGTTTGTGGTGATTTGTAAGAGTAGCCCTGGGATACGAATACAATGAGGAAGTATCTTCTTCCATTCACAGGAAATAAGGAAACACCAAGAAAGGCAGGATTCTCCTCGCACACAGAAAGACACCTGCCTCACATCCACATTCCTGCTTTGATAGGAGAAGACCTCTGCTCCTTTGTGTCCGGCCGAGGTCTGTGGGCCCAGGGCCACCCACAGGAAGCAGCTCAGGGAAGTAACTGGCTTCTTACTGACCCTCTGACCTACGATATCATGGCAGAGTCTGTTGGGGGGTTTACCCAACATCTTGCCCGCCCCCTTTCTTCCTCAACAAACAGAGCCTCAGCACTGCAGGGGCCTACTTGTCAGAGGAGATAGCCTATCTCCATCTCAGAGATGAGCCTCCTTTGTTGAGGCCAGTCCAGGAACCCCATTCCTCTCGCCAGTGACTGGCTCAGGGATGGGCAAGTGAGGGAAACTCTTGCCAATGGGCTTCTTACCCTTGTTAGGAGGTTTCCACATTGTTACCTCTCACCCTCAGGTCGGGACTGTACCGGGCTCTGTGTGCTCAGGAGGAAAGCCAAAGTCAAAGCCGAAATGCCGAGGATGGACAAGTGCACACGTGGGAACAGCAGTTAGAGACTTTGCAGGTGGAGGCGATGGTGTCCTGGCCAGCATGGTGACTGTGGAGGCGGAGAGGAAGGGCTGGGTTATGGATATACTTTGAAGATGGTGCCCAAAGGATGTGGGGCTGGATGTGGAGTACAGCTGTTCCTCTATCATATCCCTGCAGAATTAAGAGAGCAGTTGGTGCGAAGGTTATTGAGCACCAAGAGGGATGATCTGTCAGGCCAGGGGTCTCCTGGGTGTTAGGCAGCAGCTCTCCCTATGGGGAGGGGGAGGTGAACTTCACCCCATGCCATTGCCCCGTCTGCCACCCCGACCTCTTCCTGTCAAGTAGGCCTGCTCCCTGTCCAGGAAGAGCCCAACCCCTCGATCATGTCTGGGGCGGGGCTGGGGGTAGGTGGTGGAGGGGGCTGGCACCCACCACCTGCTCATTTGGCCTGTGTTTCCGTCTCCCAAAGCAGACCTGGCTTCCTCCCTGCAGTGGGATCCCAGGTGAGGAAGATGGAGTCCCTGTGCCCGTGGCTTCTCCCTGAACTAAAGCGCAACCACCTCCGCTAGAAACGGCCCTGTGTTCAGCTCCTCTAACCGCTGGACATCTGGTCTGTGCTGTTGGGCGCCACTCACTGACGCACATCAACACCACACGGGTGGCCACACAACTGCCCAAAGCGTACATTTTTTCAAGAACAAGACAGGATGTACCCCTGTACCAGCTAGCTCTCTTCCGCACAAACATTCGCGCGCACAGGTAACTGACCACGCGTGCGCCCCAGCATGGCAGGCTGCCAAGCCTCCGGCTTCTCCGATGCCAGGCCTCCTGCTCGGGCCTCCGCAGCAGGCGGAGATCTGCCAGGCCCGGTCCGCGGGAGCGCTGAGCAAGTTCCAGGCCCGGGCTCTGCCTCGCCCTGTTCAGCTCCGTGATCAGTGCTGCGCGTTTGCCTCGGCCTGCTCTTCCCGGCCAGCCCAGTCCTGCCTGCTCCTCACCCTGGCATGCCTGCTGCACCCCAGCCTGGCACAGCTCGGAGGCTGTTGGCTCCAAACCAGGCCCCGTTCGTCTGCCCGTCCCCAGCCTTCACAATAGAGAATAGAACCCCCGCCCCGAGCCATTCAGGAAACTGGAATGCATGGGACGCGGGAATGGCATCACCAGCCCTCACCGGAGGAGTAGGTGTGTCTGTCTGTACTGTCCGGCCCAGCATGGAGCCAGCCCAACCTTGCACGGTTCAAATCTCCAGTTATCACAAAGCAAGCAGGCATCCTCTAAGGGCCTCAGTATCCTCATCTGTACCATCGAGATGATTCGGTAAAACCCCTCCACACGGTGAGGGGTGGGGCAAAAAGAGGTCAGGCCTGTGAAAAGCTAGGGCGCAGGTTTGAGGAGTTAATGAAATGACTTGGGCCCCCAGCGTTCTGGTTCTGGGAGTCGAATCCTTTCCAGTCTCAGCTGTGGCTTGCTGCCACCTGGGCATTGTTTAACCTGGTTTAAATGTTTACCGGAACAAGCATGCGTCCTGGCTCTGTGGCTGGACAAGGCTCCCAGGACAGCAGCCGTCATTCCGGGCATTTCCTAGTTCCCTGGCACCCGCTGTGTCTTTTGGATCTGGAGAAATTTGGCTGGAGAATTCTGAGGACACAAGGACTCACTCTGCCTCCCACTTTCCCAGGGCAGCTGTGGCCTTCCCCCCTCCACTTGGTAAGAAATTCAGTTCATCTCCTTTGAGAGCAGCGGCTGGGGGAACAGGGAACGACAGGAAGTAGGAGGCAAATAACAATGAAGGGATACCTGAATTTGCTTTTTTTTTTTTTTTTTTTTTTGAGGAGTTTTACTTCAAAGCCTATGTTGTGAGGATTTGGGTTAATATATGACTACTAGAGGCCTGATGCACGAAATTCGTGCACGGGGGTGGGGGGGGGGGTCCCTCAGCTTGGCCTGAACCCTCTCCCAATCTGGGACTGCTGGCTCCTAACCGCTCACCTGCCTGCCTGCCTGCCTGACCGCCCCTAACTGCCTCTGCCTGCCTGTCTGATCACCTTTAACCACCTCTGCCTGCCTGCCTGCCTGATCACCCCTAACTGCCTCTGCCTGCCTGTCTGATGCCCCTAACTGCTCTCCCCTCCCAGCCTGATCACCCCTAACTGCTCTCCCCTGCTGGCCTGATTGCCCCTAACTGCCTCTGCCTCGGCCCTGCTTTGTCAGGAAGACATCTGGTCTATCCAGTCTAATTAGCATATTACCTTTTTATTAGTACAGATGTTATAGTGCTTGTCATGTAGTATTTGCTCATTAAATGAGGTATTCACTCCACAAATGTTCATTAAGTACCGACTCTGTCCCGAGCATTGTACTGGGTCCTAGGACTATGACAGTAAATTAGATGCATGCTGTTTCTGCCCTTATGAAGCTTAGAGGTTAGTAGGAATAACAGCTTGGAGCAGCGCCTTGGAATCTATCATTATATTCTTTTCTAAAATATCATGTTTCCCTAAACACTTTAAAACATTTAAGATCTTATATGTACACTTTGAAACAGAATATTTTATCCTCTTTTCTAAAGAAATGGTCCTCAAAAGGGGTCAGTTTTGCTGCCCAGGGGACATTTGGCAATGTCTGGAGACTTTTTCTGTTTTCATAACCTGGGGGCTGGGAGCGTGCTACTGGGACCTAGCGGGTGAAGGACAGGGATGCTGCTAAACAGCCTACAACGCACAGACAGCGCCACGACACAGACTCACCTGGCCCAAAACTTGAATGCGCCAAGGCCAGAAACTATAGTCTAGAGGGGACCTGTTTAGTTCACAATCACTTATTTCTGGCAGCAAAGGGAGAGAAACACACTCCACCCTTATGAGTCTTAGAAGAGCGGCCCCTCCTGAGCTCTATGCTCCATGCCACTCGCCTGTGTCACAGGGGCGCTGGGGAGGCCGTCGGGCAGAGAATGGACCTGGGCGTCTGTAGTCAGGGAACTGAGCGCTGTAACTGCACTTGGTGAGTGTTACATTTGACTGGTTCTCTTACAGAAATAAGTTTTCAAACAGAAGCTCCTGCAAAGGACCTTGTCTTTTTTTACCCTTTGGAAGCCCTACCAAGCTTTCGGTTCATTTGGTGGTCCTTCTTCCTGTTTAAAATGTTTTAAAAGTTGTCTGGGCATAATTAGTCCAATTGGTCTTTGTTCACAGTGGCTGGCTTTGATCTGATGGTTTTCTCCTCTATGTGCAGCAAAGCAATAACATTCTGGAGAAACCCGAGGATGAGGGAGGGTGAGGCAAAATGAAAGGAAGTGAGAAGGAAATGGAGGAAGGAAGGGAGAGAGGAAAGGGGGGCGGGGGGGGGGGGCGGACGGACTAGTAAGCACAGAAAGCATAAATGGCCAGTTTTAACTTTCTCCACTTCAAGAGTCCAGGTTTCCAGCCTCAGCTTACCTCTTTGCCTCCCATACCCCTTCCCAGAGCACTGCACACTGGCTTACTTCTCTCTCCTCCAGCTCCTGGGCAGCTCCTGTCTCATCGCTGGGCCCTGGAGCAGAATCCTGTGTGGAAACAGCATACCCCTATGGGGCAAAGCTAGGACGTGTGTGTGGGTGAAATTCAAGACTACTTTCCATTCCCATTCACCTTGTCATAGTGAATGATCAGTACGTAGACTATCCATCGGTACCAGGCCCAGGATGTATGAGTCATGTTCCCACTCATATGGGTTGGATGATGACTCGGGCTACGATGTGAATCCTTTGAACTCCGTATTTCACATCCCATTGGCTGAACAAGCTACATACCTTTTCTTAGAAATGAGACTTGGTTTTAAAATGTGCAAACGTCTGATCTGAAATGTGCAAACCACTCTTTGCCGATGCAGTGTTTTACTTGGAACTTGCTGCAGGTGTTAAAAGTGCTGTTACAGATGCTTTGTCTGAGCCCACCTGCAGATGTTATGCCTCGCTCATAAAAGTCATCCTCAACAGAAAGTAACAAATTAATCAGAATCACTTGTGATACTTGTGGTTAACAGAATTTTGTGTTCGCTTAAGCATCGCTCTTCATGCTTTAAAAAGATCTGTTACTGGCAGACGCCAAGTGTTTTATAGTTACATTACTTCCCGAATGTAAACAAGATTTTCATAAAAGCTTCCTGAGACGATATCTCGTTGTTTAAACTTGCCCCCGACATAATAGCCTTCAATAATAAAACCTGGCCAGTGTGGCTCAGTGGTAGAGCATCTGAAGGGTCATGGGTTTGATTCCTGGTCCAATCCAATCCCTCTCTCCTCTCTTTTCTCTTTCTCTTTCTCTTTCTCTTTCCTCTTTTCTCTTTCTCTTTCTCTTTCTCTTTCTCTTTCTCTTTCTCTTTCTCTTTCTCTTTCTCTTTCCTCTTTTCTCTTTCTCTTTCTCTCTCTCTCTCTCTCTCCCTCTCCATCTCTCCTCTCTCCCTCTTCTTCCTTTCCTTCTCCCTCTCTTTTTCTTCCCCTCCCTCCCTTTACCCCCAAAGTACCTTTCCTTCTCTTGAATTTCTCCAAATTTGGTGTGTTTTTTATTGCTGACAATATTACAGATGCCCCTCCTGCACCCGCCTCGGTCCTCCATCCAGCCCCCACCCTCCCTCTAACTTTGGTTTTGAACTCCTTAGAAATTCAGTGAGAGTTTCTGCTGGTTGCCTTATAGTGGGATGTTGAATAAACTCCCACATGCCTGGCACAGGGCATGTGCTCAGTTCGTATTTGTTAGATGTGAGAACAGGAGGGCTTTGCGAGAACGGGTTATCCATACATTACGCAGCTGTTGGCTGCAGTGTCCACTGAGGACCTTTCCTTCTCTGTCTCATCTGGGCATTTCCAGGACCGAGGGGTCTCTCACAGGCCAGTCTCCCTCCAGCTCTAAATAGGGCCATTGTGCTGGAGGCTGGAGCAGCTTCCTCTTCACGGGGGCTTCTGGCAGCCCAGACATTCCTCGGTCAGCGGTCAGCGGCACGTCTGCTCTCTGAGCATTTGCCGCCAGGCCCGCAGGTCAGGCCGACTGCGTGGAAGCCCAGGCCAGTGAGAGGAAAGGAAATGATGGGGCCTGGAAATTCCTCGCTCTTTGTTCTTCTGATCGGGTGACAGGATAATTAGTCCAAGTGAGATGCCGCCTCTCCCAGACTATACTTAGTCTAATTGCAGAGCTTTCTTGCCCCTGCAGAAGGCTGGGATTCCTCCCTGGTAGATGGGAAGTGCCAGAAGGGAACAGAATCAAGCAGGCCAGCCACAGCCGGGCCAGAGCATGCTCCCCACTTCTCAGAAGGGAGGCAGTGGTGCAGCTTGTGTCCAGGATTCAGGAAATGGGGTTCCACCCCCCAACTACCATTAACTAGCTAGGGGACCGAGGACCCTTGATCCCCTCTGAGCCTCAGCTTTTTATGCTAAACAAGCACGATAATCTCTACCTCACAGGCACTAAAACTAGTGCGTTTAGCAGCACCAGTATAAACATATAAATTGAGGCCTGGCCAGGTAGTTCAGCTGGTTAAGCATCATCTCACACATCAAGGTTGTGGGCTTGATCCCCAGTCAGGGCGCATTCAAAAACCAACCAAAGAATGCATAAATAAGTGGATATTTCTCTCGCTCTAAAATCAATAAAAATTAAAAAATATATAAATTGGATGTTTCTGTCCATCAGTTAACATTCAGAAGTTGAATTAAAAAAAAATTTAAATGGTCACAGTATGATTTTTTAAAAAGTTAAATGTGACAAAAGCTGTGAAAAATCTGTTCACTGAAACCTACAGGACAATGTTGAGAGAAATTAAAGAATATGTAAATAACTGAAAAAGATGCATCAATGGCACATATAAGATCTCGTTTCTCCAAATTGATCTATAACCTAAATAATCCCAAAGTCCTGTTTTTTAAAGAGGCTGACCATTGATTCTATAATTCATGTGGAAGTCAAAGGATCTAAAATAGCCTACCCAACCTTGAAAATAAAGAACAAAATTGGAGGACTACAACTTTTATAAAGCCACAGTAATGAAGATAAAGTGGTATTGGTACAAAGGTATACAAATACGTACATTTCCATCAGCAATGCACAGGTGTTCCGATTTCTCTACATCTTCGCCAACACTTCCATTTACTTGTTTTTTGATAACATCTATCCTACTGGGTGTGAAGTTGTCTCTCATTGTGGTTTTGATTTGCATTTTTCTAGTGATCAGGTATGTTGAGCATCTTTCCCTATGCTTATTGGCCATCTATGTAGCTTCTTGTGAGAAATGTCTATTTAAGTTCTTTATTCATTTTTAGTTGGTTTTTCTTTTGCTATGGAATCATGGGAATTCCTTATACATTCTAAATATTATTAGAAATATGATTTGCATGCCCTAACTGATTTGGCTCAGTGGATAGAGCGTCAGCCTGCGGACTCAAGGGTACCAGGTTCGATTCCGGTCAAGGGCATGTACCTTGGTTGCAGGCACATCCCCAGTGGGGAGTGTGCAGGAGGCAGCTGATCGATGTTTCTCTCTAATCGATATTTCTCTCTATCCCTCTCCCTTCCACTCTGTAAAAAAATCAATGAAATATAAAAAAACACAAGAATTTACATTAAAAAATATGATTTGCAACATTTTCTCCCATTTTGTAGGTGTGGATTGCCTTTTCACTGTTGATAATGTCCTTCAATACACAAGTTTTCAATTTTTAATGAAATCCAATTTATTTTTTCTTCTGCTGCCTATGCTTTTGGCATCATTTCCAAGAAATCATTATCAAATTGAATTATGAAGCCCTTCCCATTTTGTTCTGAGTTTTTAATGTTAATTTTTGTATATGGTGTAGCGTAAAGAGTCCAATTTCATTCTCTTGCATGTGAATATCAACATTTATTGAAAAGACGGTGCTGTCTTCATTGACCAGTCTTGGCACCCTTGTCAAAAATCATTTGACCATATATGTGAGGGTTTATTTCTGGGCTCTCTATTCTATTCCATTGGTCTGTGTATCTGTATTTATGCTATTACCTGGCTTTGCAGTAGAGACTTGCTTTTTATTTTTTAAATACACGCACACTTTTCCTGGCTTGTGTTCTTTTAATCCTCAAGTGTTTCCTGAAGAGACCAGCACTTTCTGTGGCATCCAAATTTAGCCAGAACACAGGGACAATTGTGCCACCGGGCACAGGGAAGGTGCAACAAGCAGGTAAGTCATTCAGCATGATGTCTGGTTTCTTTGGAAAAGAAAAGGCACAATCTAGAGTAAAACTGTATGCCTTTATTCAACATAAATGAGTCATTAAGATAAAATACAGTTCATCCATGTACAGAAATATTATTATACATTCAATTCTGAAGAAGGTAGTTTTATACAACCAATGAAAGGAAGTCTAAAAATTAGAGGAATAAAGATGACAGTGAGGAGCTAAAAGGCAGTTTTATGTGTCAAAGTGCTAAGGCCTCTGTGCACCAAGATTTTAAAGTGAACAAGACTAACTTAAGGTCATTTCTTCCATTCTAACTTCTCTTGGTGCTGGTGAAAGTCTTCAGGTGTGATATAGTGAATAACAGAATTAAGATTGGTTTTTAAAGAATAGATCATAGCACTTATGGCTAAGAAAAAAGGTGTTAAGTTCTAGAGTCATTTGTCATGTACTCTAGATCTTTCATGGGCTCCATTTCATGAAATCTCTAAGAACAAAGTTGCCCTTCCAACAGTAGTTTATTACCAGAGATCAAATGACCAGGTTCTTCCCAGCTCAGAATCCATCTCCTTACGCAACAAAAGGGAAACCAAATTTGAGACTCAGGAAGAATTCCATTATTTTAAAGCAGGTATAGTGATTACATGAAGGTTTAGCTAAGGTCACTACTAAAGTCTTCAAATTGCCACTGCCTAAAAACCTAAAGTGGAAAAAAAATTGATGACTTGGGGTCAAAGTCCAACTTCATCATTCCTAAGCTCTAGGTCTCTGAAAACATTAGACTCTGGTTTTTGAAAAAAGAAGAAGAAAACTGATCCAAGAAACATAAAATTTTATGAACCACAATCTCCCTAGGAAGAGCATAGGCTGGGTGTGAAGTAATAGTTCTAAAGTATCTTCATATATGTTGGTAACATTTAATGCATTGTTTTCTCATTTGGCGAATCTGAGTTTTAAATATTTAAATAGAAGGCCCATGATTAAAATTAATAAAATTAAGTGTTGACAGAAGTTGGTTTAATACTACTTATGAGTCAACGTCTGGATCAGTTAACAGACACAGGTGCACAACCCTAAATCGTGATCAGAGGCTTAAAGCTGCCACCACAATTCAACTGAAAATCCACAAAATGCCTCCAAATTCCATGTTCCACTCATGGCAATTCATTATCTTATCAGAACCCAAAACTTTAAAACAACAACAATAATTTAAAGTTTACTTAAATCCAATCTTGGGTTTACCTTTCTTCTTCCCTAGGTATCCTCAAGGCTTGCAGTCAAGATGAAAATCAGATGTTTTTAAATATCCTAAAACTCCTTTTGAGTTTGAAGAACCAAAAAACTTGAGTTTAAAGTTACTCTACGGGAGAGCCCACTATCTACTCACAGCCCCTCTCCAAAGCTGATCCTCTCTGGCTCTCTTCAGTGTCTGTCCTTCCTGTTAAAAGGAAATCTTTCTAGGAGACTCCCTTTTTAGGTTGAAACTGGAAGCTACATGGAGGTATAGAGATTCCTTAGTTTTATAGTCTCTATGAAAGAAGCCCAATCTTCAGTTTAAGGTCACCAAGTACTAGGAAAATACAGGATATCCACCCTCCTACTTCCTGGACAGAGATGAGACTACATACATCGTGGAATACACCGAATACCTTTGACTAAAGGTAAATACGGATGTCTTGGCATACAGGATTCAAGCTGCCCATCCAGTAACACAGGTTAAAGACAAAAGGTAAGGAAAATCCAACAAGCACTGATAAGATACAATGGCATCCTTTTGAAGCCTTCTACCAGAAAACCTTAAAGAATTAGGATTTTGGCCACTAAAAGGGCTAGGGTTCTGCTGAAGCCTCTTTTAATTCAAGTTTTGTAACTTATAGAAGGGGGGAAAGCCAATTCTACAATATTAGAATAAAAAAGAACACTGTATCTATTGAGGGGAAAAAAAGGGGTGCAACATGTCTTCAGAGATACACTGCCTTCTCACCAGGCTACCAGATGAAGATCAAGGTATGGTTTTTTTTATTCCTTTTAGCTTCTTTTGGGTTATTTACCCACTTGTTATTCGGAAGGTTTCATTAAACACAAGCTAAAGCATCTTTACTGATATACTGACAGAAATTAATTGAAAGGAACTGCTTTTGGCCTGATTATTTCATCAATTTAGATATTACTAAGAGATTTCTTAAAATTTCTATCAGCTCTAAATCTTCCAATGGAAGTTCTCAAAAACAAAAACAAAAAAAGGTAAATTAACATGGCTCCTGACTTCCACATTGTTGTCTCATCTAGGTCGATGCCTCTTTTCTTCATGGTTTGCCACTGTTTTGCCCAGTGTCTCAAATGCTTCTATTTCGTAATTCATTTACAATTAAACTTCCATGTCTTGGGAAATACATAGCATGTATTACTCCTTGAGCCCTGCACTAGACATATGCTGTATGGTTATTGCATTAGCAAGATCTTTCACAATTTTGTTTGCTGCTTTTGTTTACCTGTGCATAACCAGAACTTCCGCAGTGCTTAGTACATGCAGGGGTTCAATAAATATCTGAATTAGCAACTAACATTTGTACACAAATAGCCGGAAACAGTATGCAAAATCTGATTTCTGGCCATTTGTAGTCAAGTAGTGTCAAAAGCAATGAACACAGGTTTCTAAGACTGTGATGTCAATAAAGTTGAGGATTCAAGTTGAAGCTGTGTCCTGGTATATTGCTCTTTCTCACTCAACCCCAGACCAAATACACCTTTAGGCTCCTATGTCATTACCTGAATGCGAGTTTTACTTCCAGTGAGGTAGGAGGCCCTTTTAAATAATGATAAATATGTACTATTAATGAGGTGGGGGAGATGTCTTTGTAAATGGTCATCATGGACTGGTTCACACACATTTAAATATCTCATCTTCTTTCCTATCATATGTGGGAATTATGGAGATGCAGATGTTCCCTGAGACTTAAGAAATTTTCTTTAGAAATGGTGTATTTTCAGTAAAGATTTAGAGTTCTGTTTTTTTGGACAGTTAAACTATCATCAGTCAACCCCAATATATGAAATTTCAACTTCTGAAAAAATAGAAAGGCTGTCTTTTAAAAAGCATTCTATGTATCCTTATTAATTTCCAAAATATGCTATTATCAGTGAAAATAACCACAGTTGAGCAAATTTGGGGTGAACTCGTGAACTACACAATAAAGTCAATTTCATGGGTCATTAAGATACATTCTTGAAATTCTGACCTTTTCTTTCATGTTATCGAGTAAATCTACATATTATTCATTTAAAAAGAATGGGCTACATACCACATAGCTTTACTTCCAAAGACTATCTAGTTATCACTTGGTTTCCTCAATCATATCCTAAAACTAAGTATTTATAACCACAACTCTTGCACATCAGGATTCCAGATTATCTTGAAGTATGGGACTACGGACAATTAATGTCTTCTAACATGTGGGCTCATTTTCACAAATGCCCTTCCTGACACTAGGGAGATCAAAATCCACGTTCACCTAGCTCTTCTACCTCTCCAGATCAACAGGTATATAAAACTGGCTATGAAACTCATTTCTCAGAGAAAAAAATGGGAAACAGTGTGTTCTTTTGTCTTCATGAGATTATTTCTTCACACACCCCTAGGCCCGGAAGGTGCTGGCAGTGCATGTTTGTTAATGTATTATTAACCAGTGTGGAGAAAGGAAAACCTATTTTCCCCGGAGATATTTTCTTAACATTTGTTTTAGAAGCAAACAATGAGCATATTTGTGTGTTTTTTTTTTAAAAAAGAATGCACCTAGGGTTTTATTGTTTTTGTTTTACTTTCCTACTGGCATGAGGTGGTCAGGAGACAGAACAGTTTAAGGGTGAAAATAGACAGACAGATTGAGAGAATTTAACGTTTTTACTATAGTTCTGAACTCTCCCAATAGTAATATAAGGTAACTGAAGGCCTTTGCCCACATCACTCAGATACATGTCAGAACTCGAGATTCACCAAAGACTCCAGTCTTTATTTTCCCTTTAATTATCTTTTAGTTAATAAAATGAAAAATAAGAATATACGAATACATACAATCTATATACATTTATTTATTGCAAATACTTAAAGTTCTTATGTAAAATGATTTTTCTATATTTGTGAAAAAATATGACTTTTTAAATGGTGTTGACACCAACTTTTCTGTACATACCCTCAATTCCAATGTTAACAATTCCTTTAAAAAGGCAAAAAGACACAAAAGTTTAGCTTTTACCAAACCAGTCTATACAAACCTTATAGCCAAAAGGAAAAAAAAAAATAGCTTGTGGTAAATAAGTCAATTTTCCTTTCAAATAAAAAATAAATTCCAACCCCCTTATTGCATTTTTTTGGAAATTATCTGAATGTCTTTAGAATAACTTCCTCTGAAATTGTGCCGTAACAGTGAGGTCCTACATTACACATCCCATATATGAGAACTTCAGTCTTCCACTGTTATTTTTTACATAGATATTAAAATATATATTACTTAAAATATATTATTGGAAAGCTATTTTTAAAATTGATCTTTAATAGTTGTATCAAATGTAAAGCATTAATAAAAATAAAGTAACCAATAATCTATGCAGCTCTTCAACTTTAGGAAATGTTTTTACCTATTGTTTTCTTTCAATAGGTATGTAGGTATTGAAACATGGTAGGGAAGATCTCTGCCCATCATGTTTCTCAGTCTCTTTGGACTTGTCTATAAATTGAGCTGAAAACTACTCTTGGCCAAGTTTTTACTCAGCACATTGCTGTAATGCAATGGGGAGACTCCCTCCTTGTCGTGAAATCGAACCTCTAGGTTACAGAGAACAATCCTCGCACTGCTCACTGACAGTGAGTTCTAGAAATAAATAGCAGTGTAATGACCAGAGAAGACCCCCTAATTACAACAAATCATTTCACCCAAGAGTTTTTTAAAGGACTCTAAGGCAGAGAATGGCAATAATAAGCAATTAGGATGATGACTATCAGGTCATTAATATGTATGATTTACTCCTTCACCTGGAAGGCAATGAGGTCTTCCTTTGGCTTATTTAAATGAGATAACTTCCTAAAACAACTCCATCTGTGTGTCTTCCCAGCCCATGCAAGTATGCTTCTCCTACCCCAAGTAAAAATACACATTTGTCAGGTCTGATTCTTTAAAATGTTACATGGGATACCACAGATAGCTTTAGTATCTTGAGCACAGGAGTTAAGGAATAAAAGCAGAGCAAACAGCGCCAGGTTATTTGGCTTTATTCTCTATTTAATAGGATAGAGAATTTTAGTCAAAATTCTTTAAGACTCCGGGAGCCTCTTTACTAGATGACTCAATATTCATAAGCGAGACTGAGATGACATACTGTTAGTGCTTGCTCCCCAAGGTGACCTGCGGTGGGAGGTATCGGAAGCACACCCTGGAGGCATAATAAGCATCAGGCATAATGCCTGACTAGTCACTCGAAACAGTGCAACTTAATATCAGAAAAATAAGCTTAGCACTTACTAGGTTGACTTGAATGGTAAAGTAATTCTGAAAACCTAAAATAAAAGTTGCTTTTAAGGTACTGGAGTGCCATGCCACACTTCAATAATTTAATGATTTTCTTGTTCCTTCTGCCTTATTTTCAAGATCATACTTTTCTCCTCTATTCAGTTCATGGCTTTCAACTTGAAACCACTGTTTTCAAACAAACTGATATATGGGTTGTATTCAGTTTACTACCAATCTAAGAAAACCTAACTATTCTCTCTTTTGGTCAATATTGAGGCAGTGTACCTAGTTGACAATTTCTGTTTTAGGGGCAGTAGTAAGTGCAGGTATTTTATTAGTTGGGTATTGTATTACTTCTGAAGAAAATCTTGTGAACAGTAAATTTTAGGACCATCTGCAAGAGCGTGGGTCAAGATTAAGAGGCACGATATGGTTTGCTCTCTAAATGAACTTGAAAATCCCTGATCCTTTCCTCCTTTCCTGGTTAGTCTATCCATCCTCAGCTTAAAGGAACCACAGAGCAGATATTTTCTATTTCAGGAAAGTTTCAAAGAAGAAAAGCCACATTAATCAACCCCAATTGGTAACTAATTGGTCAGTTCTAAACTCTCAGCAACTTCCAGCATGCAGACCAACCTTCCGTCTGCCACTCAAGTGGCGAGTGCAGAAGCTGGGCAATGGAAGTTCTAACCAGCTTTAGGTCTTTTCAAGTTCCCCCTGAATTTCCCAGGGTACTGAGAGTTTGGGAACAGAACCACGGTTTCTGTTTGTTGCTGGTTCTTAGCTGGAGAACTTAAACCTTATCCCTGGATACTTGCAGCTTTCATTTCTCTTAGCTATATGTGTGCTGGAAGAAAAAGGGAAGTTAGAATGACATACTGTCTTGGCTGCAACAAGAACATAGATATTAGTCCTCTATTTGCCTTGGACCACACAAAAAACAGAAGCAAAAAAGTGAAGTAATGAGTCTCTTAGGGAGTTTGAAAATATTAAGAGTGTATAACATGGAGGGAGGGGAAGAACGGGTAGCAGAATGGAAGCAAAGCAAAGATTATTACTGCTACTTTCTCCTAATCTGGAATGTGACTTGATTAACAAGTATACACTGTTCTGCATGTTATAAATACCACATCCTGAATATTAAGTACAACTACAACTGTACTAGTTATAGTATTTTTACCTTACACACTTGGAATTAGAAAACTTGAAATCAATATGCAAATGATGCACGTCGACAATACCCCATTTCAAAATATCAAATTCTGGTAAATGGTCAGCTTATTTTAATGTTCTTTAACCATGACCTAGATATATGTACTTGAAAATTCTTTAGTTGCTAAATACAGGCTTAAAAACACAACAAGGACACACAAAAAAGAATAAAAACAAACAACAAAGCTTTAGAGGTAATTTCTCTCCTTTCTAGATGTTCCCCTAGCCATTTACTGAAGCCCCTTCACATTAAAAACTTCTAGTGCATAGACAGCAGAAATCCAAAACAGGGGACATATTTTCTAAAACAGGAAAAGTGTCTGACTTTTATTGTATGTGTGAGTGCATACATGTCTTCAAAGTAACATATCACTCCATACTCCTCAGATGCCTGCGAGGTCAAAATAGGTTTACCAGAATGGGCAACTGTGGCGCTCATGAGCTGTTCTACCCGCAGCAACAGCTGGCGACGGAACATTACGTAATGTGTTGGAAGAAAAGAAAGAGGCTACCTTGTTTCTAATGTTAAAAATCTTTCCCAAATATCTTCGTTGTTTCTACACCTCTACTCCCCTTGCCCAACAAAACACATAATTCAAATTAGCCCAGCACTAACACTTTCCTGTTCATTTTATACTAGTATTTCAAACCTGTTGCAAGCTCCCATGACTAAGTACTTGGGTTACTGCTGGAACTGTTGCCCTGCCCAGGCTATGGTAACACTGGGGGCCAGAGAGGCGCACTCTTCCTGGACCACCTTCACTATCTCAGGGCAGGTGAATGGGACTAGGGAACAGCAGGGACCCACAAATTGCACACAGTGTGCTTGGCAATAGTATTGGCTTATAGAAGCCAAGAACCAAGTCAAGAGCTTTCAGAGTCTGAAGCACTAGCTGTGAAATGAATACCTTATCAAAAATTTGAACTTAAGATTCCATCTAAAGTAAAGGGACTTAGTAAACCCTGAATCCATATTCTGGAAAGGCTGAATAATCCACATAAAACCTATAGGCAGATGGTTAAGACATAATCAGCATGAAACATCATTTCTCCAGACCATTTTGTTCACTCCTTCCTCTTCCCAGCCTCTTAGGAAAGGACAGAAGGCAGACAAGCTTCCTTTCACCATGCATGGCATTAAACTTAGAGTCACATGAAGCAGACCATAAATTTGAATTAAAAGTAATACATTATTACCTAAACACTTGGAAAAGTAATGTTAAAACAAAATGTGACATATTTACATGATTTTGTAAGTGCAAACTTGTCACCAATCCACAAAGTCTTGTTGACTTAGACGATAAAGGCGCTCTCCCTCTAAAATGTAAGATCTGTGCTCTGTATGCCTGATTAAGTAACACTGTCTCTTGACAACTGAAATCTACTTGTTTATTTCTGTGATTCCAAAAGGACACACAAAAAACAGCCTGCCAACCCTTCCCTTCTGCCTCCTTTACAGTGTGTTCTTTCTAGTCTTGTTACCGAACAACAAGGCAGGAGACACACAGTTTGGAGGGGCCAATGCAGTCATCATGGCAGAAGGCTCCACACCCCTTGCACATGATCATGGCTTTCAATCGGCAGTAACATTTCGAAGGCGTGTCCTCTATGCTGTTGTCTTCAGGAAATGCCTGAACAGGAATGGTCTGGCCATGGCTGCTGGGATTCATGGCTTGGCTAGCAGGGATGGTAGTGACAGTCACTGAAAAGGACATGACATCACCTACATTGCCAGATACCTGGCCACAGTCAGGCATCCCTGGTACAGCAGAGTTATGGTCCATATCAGACGAGGTGGAGACATTGATCATGCCTCTGTAGCTGGGCCCAATCTGTGTGGGGCTCCCATACAGCTTTGGGGTTTGCAGTGGGGGAAGGAGGAGAGGCTGATGAGTGGGACTGTCTGCAGGTGGAGGAAGAGCAGTGGCACTGAAAACCTCAGGGCTGCTATGCATTGCCTTCCCTCTCACTGCATGAGCCATCTGCTGCTGCGCTGCCTGAATAAGATCTCTGGCTAGGGTCTTTTCATCAAATGTTTGGCCTCTAGTGAACAGATAATTCTCCTTATTTAAAGCGGTTTGCACTGGTGTCTCTACCTTCACATTCTTTTTAGCTAAACAATCAGTGGATAGGGCTTCTCTACTGTGGGGTCCTGAACTTGCTTCACACTTGCCAGAACTCTGGGAAGCCTGGGGCTCCTCCTTCACCAGGGCCGATTCTTCTTCATCAGCAGTACTTTCCTCGTCAGTATCTTCTTTGTCACTGCTATTGTCTCCCGTTTCATTTTTACAGTCTGTATATCCCATTTTCAAGGCTTCAGTGGGACTACTTAGACAAAAACGATCTTCAGGGTTTACAGAATGGGTCCTCCTAAAGCTCTCTGAACCCCGGCCATAGGTGGAAATGTTAAGTAAGTAGTGACCTGCCATTGCAGGCTTCGAAGTCCTTCTGCCAGCAAAGCCCAGCATGAACCGCTGGCTTGTGGAGATGTCTTCTACCTGGAAACCTGAGTGAGTGAGGTTGAACTGGGAGGGCTGCACAAATGAGAGAACATTATGCCTCTGGATATGAACCCTCTGGATGAGAGTCTGAAGGATCTGATCTTGGGTTGCTTTACTTAGTCCTTCTTGGTGTGTGTCAATGCTGGAGTCCCTCAGATCCTTACCTGAAAAGAGCTGAAGGGGCCTGGGAACCTGGGAGAGATGCTTACTTTGCAAGGTTTGACCCAGTTGCTGTGTAGCTGGATGAGAAGGCCTCTCATGAACTTCCTCTCTGGTGCTATGTTCTGTTTTGTTGGCGCCTGTGGGTGCTCCCATCCCTATTTCCTCTTTTGCAGTCAGAGGAACAGTTTTCATTTCAACTTTGGTGAGTGGTTTAGGCAGAATTTGCTCCATGGGAACATCTTTGCCCTGGAGCAGCTGAGTGACCAGAGGATTATTAGCAGGGATATTTGAGCTTGGCCGTGAAATGGGTCCATTCATATTTGAAGAAGTTCCTGGAGTTTTAAGGCTAGAAATTGCTGGCAAAGTGCTTGAGGATGGAACTGGTCCGGAA
The DNA here is from genome assembly GCF_963259705.1 of Myotis daubentonii. Classification (NCBI taxonomy): domain Eukaryota; kingdom Metazoa; phylum Chordata; class Mammalia; order Chiroptera; family Vespertilionidae; genus Myotis; species Myotis daubentonii. Next base: position 69,418,061 of record NC_081851.1, on the reverse strand, counting down.
GGTGCTACAGTTCCACTAACCTGGGGTATGGAAAGCTTTTCTAAAGTGGCTGCTATTAATAAAGATGTTAAAGGGGAGGAAGTCATATCCACTGAAGCCCTGGCAGTTGTCTCTGCTGAGGCTGAAGTGTTGGGTGTATTCTTACTACAACCTGCTTTGGGCTCAACTGTGCCATCAGCTGCAAAATGAACAGGTGTGGCGTCCGAGATTAGAGCAGGACCCGCTGGAGCAGAAGGTAACTTCTCCTGCCTGCAGTGACTGGGCCCGGGTGGGTGGCTCAGAGAGGCCCCTGCGGCTGCTGCCCTGGCGGCATTCAGTTTCTCAATATTCAGTTTCCCTAACGTCGGTGTGGGTGGGTCAGTGTGAGCTAGTGATGGGACACGTGCGCATGCTCCACTGATGGCAGACGTTGGAGGCACTGAGGAGGTTTGCTGTAGTTGTGCTCCAGAGACACTAAGAGGCTGTGGCTGGCCTGGGGTCTTGGTCTCAGATTGGGGCTGAGTCCCTGAACCACAGGGTAAAAGCTCTCTCGGACCTCCCCTGCTTCCAGTTCCTGCCAGTTCCAGTGTGGGGCCCTTTCCAGGTTCTCTGACTCTGTCTGAGTCTGGATTCCCTCCTCTAGCGGTTTTCCTCTCACCACCCTCTCCTGGGCCTTGTCCACCCCCTGGGCCAGGTCCTGGAATGGTCCCTCCAACTGAGGCGGCTGCAGCAGCTGCGGCGGCAGCGGCAGCTGCTGCCCTCTGTGCTTTGACCAGCTGGGCTTTTGCTTTGATGTCGGCAAGAGTTCTGGCTCCTGTTCTGTTAGGACTAGTGATGGAGACTGGAAAACGAGCCCTGGGAGAGACCTGCGATGTAGGAAACAGCATGGGGGAGATTCTGGAGACCGGGATCTGAAAGAAGGAGGGGAGGGGGAAACGGGACAACAGAGCTTAGTTTTCATTTATAAGAATAACAAAACGTTAATAACATATTTTTAGAATAGGATGAACACTACAACACCTGTGACGAAGATGGGAAGTTTCTGATGAGAGACCAAATCATGCAGACAGCAACACAATTTTTATATACATTTATAACATTTGCAATAAAATTCAAATTTTGTTTTTCTATTTAAATTTTGTTTAAAAGGTATTTTGTTATAAATGACTTTAAGCTTTGTCTAAGAAAGCGGGATTGGAAATAGAGTCTAAGGTAAAATTATAGTTACTAAAGCAACTTCTGGTACAAATTCTTTTTAGGGGGATGAAGAAGGAGAAGAAAGTAGAAGGAAAAAAGTTGAATAGTAATAGCTTGGTGACAATGGATTTAAGTTTTCAGCATTGAGCCTCTTTGGGTTAGTAAACTATGATGTAATTCAGCCTCTTTACAGATTAGGAAATAGAAAGGATAGATCTCACCATGTGCCATTGACATAAAGTAAAATCTAAACATAACTCAGCTCTCAGGTCTGAAGATTAGTTCTGATTAACATTCATTAAAAAAAGGTTTCTAGCCCTAGCTAGTTTGGCTCAGTGGATAGAGCGTCAGCCTGCGGAGTGAAGGGTCCCAGGTTTGATTCTGGTCAAGGGCACATGCCGGGGTTGCGGGCTCAATCCCCAGTAGGGGGCATGCAGCAGGCAGCCAATCAATGATTCTCTCTCATCACTGATATTTCTATCTCTCTTTCCCTCTCCCTTCTTCTCTGAAATCAATAAAGATATATATATATTTTTAAAGTTTCTACTATCTTTATAAGAATAGTAAAAATAATTATCGTATAAATCAGAATATCTGGCAAAGCATGACAGAATGTTAGTGGTAGAAAATTGTCAAAAGTAAGGAAAGATTCCTAAGTAATGAAACCATAAATGGTAAAAATAAAAAGTAATGAGGAACATCATACTTTTAGTAATAAGAGGCAAAATGAGAAACAGAAGTCATGTGGTACGTGAAATGGGTCAAGTACTAGTAAATGAATGTTTCCATAGGATATTTCCTGACAGAACTAACTGATTCACCTAAGTTAAATAAAAGGAGAGAGAGGGAAGCAGTATTTCTATATGGCTTATTTTTCTACTTATATACTACAGTGAATGAATACCCAGTGCCTGGGCTCACAGTAGACACAATGGTTTTAATAAATACTATTAATAAAAACATATTAATAAATATTATGTATTAATTAAATAAATGAAAGGACTGCAAACTGATATTAAAGCACAAACCCGAGAAGTAATAAACCTTTAAATCAAAAGTAAAAATGTATTTGGGTTTTCAAAAGTACACTGTTGATTAGATGCAGTCTTTATATACTGAGAGAGACACTGCCATAGGAATTTGAAAGATTTGACAAATAGAAATATAAGGTTAAGATAGAAGTTAATGACATATCCTAACAGTAGAGCTTAGCAAGACTATGCCATCTTACCAATGTCCTTCAAGTGACCAGTGGTGACTCATGGTAGCCACACATTTCCTTTAAAAGGATGGACTAGCCCAGCCAGAGTGGTTCAGTGGTTGAGAGTCAACATATGAACCAGGAGGCCACAGTTCAATTCCCAATCAGCACATGCCTAGGTTGTGGGCTCAATTCCCAGTAGGGGAGGATGTGCAGGAGGCGGCCGATCAATGATATTCTCTCATCATTGATGTTTCCATCTCTCTCTCCCTTCCTCTCTGAAATCAATAAAAATATTTTTTTAAAAAAAGGATGGACTAAAGGTAGCTCTAGAACTACACATCACATCAGTTATAGTAGTAGGAAAAAGGCCAGGGTACACTTAAATATCATGGTTTTTGGAACAAATAAATGATCTTTGGATCACAACAATGGCCTCATGTTTATCATTATACTTCTTACTAGAGGCCCGGTGCACAAATTCGTGCACCAGTGGGGTCCCTTGGCCTGGCCTGTGGGATCAGGCCGAAACCGGCTCTCTGATGTCCCCTGAAGGGTCCCGGATTACGAGAGGGCACAGGCCAGGCCAAGGGACCCCACCAGTGCACGATCAGGGCCAGGGAGACACAGGAGGTTGGCCAGCCAGGGAGGGACCGTGGGCGGGCTACAGGACATGTCCGGCCAGTCTTGCTCAGTCCCGATTGGCTAGACCCCAGCAGCAAGCTAACCTACCGGTCAGAGCATCTGTCCCCTGGTGGTCAGTGCACATCATAGCGACTGGTCTGCCCCTGCTGGTCAGTTCACGTCATAACGAGCGGTTGAGCAGGCTTAGCATATCATGCTTTGATTGGTTGAATGGCAGACCAGTCGACCAGACACTTAGCATATTAGGCTTTTATTATATAGGTTTTGCTACATGAGACAATAATTTCCATAACTGTCTTAAAATACAAAAGTAGCCATCAGATATCCAGGTACCTTACTTAGTCAAATAATAAAGATCTGTAGGAATGTAGTCTAAATAGCTGTTAATTGACAATTTTATATATATAAGACCACAGTTGTCTTATATGAATATATATAATTGCTTCAGCATTAAAAAATACCACTAATTACTTCAAATTTGGTAGGCATGACCAAAAACTTAGTGTTCAGGCCACCTCTCTCTTTCAGTTTGGTAAATTCTCTTACCTTGAGAGGTGGTACCTTTCGCACTTGGATCCTGTCCCCTCTATTAAGAAAGGGCTGTGGAGAGACTTGAAATGGCTGCTGGTGCTGGCGATTCTCAGTGACACGTGGCCTTTTCTCCCAGCTTGTAGGGGCCTCTTCTTCGGTGAGAGATTTCCTCTTGAGGCTTTCTGGGCTGTGATCGACCAGAGTTGATGAAGGCTCTTTCATAGTGGCCTCCTGTGGACCTATTTCTATTATGGGCTTCATTATTGGTTTCTCTACTCCAGGACTCTTGGGTTTGCTTGGAGACTTAACTAAAGCTTCTTGGCTTTCATTTTTGTTACAATTAGATGCTGTAGTGAGATGATTCTCTTTCTCAGATTCCTGTTCAGCAGAGGCAACTGGCTTCTGCCCCGAGGCATCTTTATCCTTTGGGCACTTGATGGGAAGAATGCTGCTAAGCTCATTTGTATCGCTGGGAGAGGAAAGAGGGGGCTCTGTGGACTCAGGGTTTGGCTGCACCTTATCTTGGCTTTCATGCTCTTCTTTTCTGACTGGTGATGGCATATGCACTACTTCTTCTTTAGATTCTACCTGGGGAATTACAGGGATTATACTGACAGGAGAGGCCTCTGAAGGAAGCATGGATTTTGGTTGCTCAGCTGAGGGTCTCTTTACTTTGGGGTCGCTGGGTGAAGCTGTCAATTTCTTTGAATCCTCTAGGCTCAGGCCAGAACTAAAAGGTGGAAGAAAGAAATATTCTAGTTGAGAAATGGCCCGTGTTATTGAAAACATTATGAGATAATGGTATATGGCAATGCCTAGAAAAACCTGATGCATAATATGTATCCTTCTTATAATATCTTCATCATCATCATCATCAGTATTATTATTATTATTATTATTATTGAAGGTTCTGGAGCCAGAGTGCCTGGATTCAAATCTTAGCTCTGATACTGACTAGCCATGTTATATTAAGTAAGTGACTAGACTTCTGTATCTCAGTTTCTTCAACTGTGCACTGAGGTTGATCATTTGATAGCATTGCTATAATCATTAACTAAGTAAATGCATGTAAAATACTTAAGATTAGTACCTAGCCCATAATAGAAGTGCAATAATGTTCATTATTATTATTACTTCCTGTTATAAAGGGGCCACACTGTCTAGAGACATGCATCACAGACCATCCTCGAGGGAAGTGAAAGAAGGCCAAGATCGACACACCCTGAGATTGTGGGTTTAAACTGGATCAACTGTGCTCTGCAGCATCTGTAGAAAGACTAGTCCCTAAAACCTAAGAGACCCTGAGGAGATAATAGGAGAGTTGGCTGTCAATGTTCTCCAGAGGATGAGAATTACAACTCTGAGTTTTTGGAAATCCTATTTAATTTACTTGATATAGCTCTGTAATCCAGTGCCTCTGAGTTATCCTGGGAGTGAAGGACAATTGGGACTACCGTAGTGTGGCCTGGCTAAGAACTAGGCTACTCTGTAGGGGTCATAGGGACTCCTTCTAATGTTTGAGAATATTGTTTAATGGGAAGCATTGGTGGTTCAGTGGTAGAATTCTTGCCTCCCATTTGGGAGGCCTGGATTCCATTCCCAGCCTATTGGTTCAGTTTCTGGCCTATATATTCTAGAATAATCCTTAACAGACAAAAACAAGGCAACCTCTTTGGTGACTTCAAATAATCAGTACTGCACTTCTGAGATGAAATGGCTAATTACAAAATTGGACAGTAATAAAAAACAGCCCTTCCATAAAAGTTGGCAAAAAGAGCTAAATACCGAAAGATCCAAGAACTGCTGTAATGCTCTATCTCCCTGAGGAGAGAATGAACAATATTTTGGAATACCTGGTATCTATAATAATGGTCTAAATGTATACATACCATCATTTCTATAGAACTCAAAACTCATACCAAGAATATAGAAAAATCAGTATATGAGACTCTTAATCCCAATAGGAATCATTTCCTAAATGACCATGAAGATGTCAATGAACATCACTTAGAGAAAGGGAAGAGAGCCAATAGTTCTCAAGCTGTGGTTATGGAGTCTCCTTAAGGGTTCCCATTAGTTATGCAAAAGAAAGGGAGACTAACACATAAGACTGGGTGTTCAATCCTATTTCAAACAACACAGCTCCATTGTCTCCTATTTCAATGTCCTCCATTAAGACTTCATTTGGATATTTTGTTAGAAAAAAACTGATTTAGACTATGGCTTCTTGAGAACAGGATTTATATCTTGTTTCAGAGTGCCTTCTACAGAGGAGAGGCCGTTTAATTAAACATTGGGTATAACAGACCTTGTTACAGGATCCCTAGAATTCCTTAGTGATTCATATTGTGGAATTAAAATTACTGTATGAAATATATAGGACTTCAGTATTTTTATATTTTATAAAGATACTGGAAGAAAAGCCAATCTACTTAAAGAAAGAGACTTTAATTCAAGATCATTAAAATATATATATATTTTTTTAAAGAAACCATCCCATCCATAACCAACTCTGTGTCCTTGAGAATTGTAAAGATATAGAAGGAAATTAAGGACCAGATTTTCTGGGAAGGTAATAAGATGAAGCACCACATGACAGAATCTATTTTGATATTACCTCTGACCATAGTAGCTTTCAAAGAATTGCTCCTTCCATGGCTCTACTTTTTTCTCCTTCTCAATTTCTTGTCGAATTCTCACCTGCATCTCAGGTGTAAACTCACCTATAAATGTAAAAAAAGAAGAAGATATTCAATAGATATACTGTTTGCCACTTTTAACTATTTGTAAATCATGAAAGACTCATGAAGGAGTCAGAATACAGTCCCGTGAAAAGAACAAAAATTTGCCCAAATTCCTCACTGTTAGAGTGCCATTAAGAGCAATAAAAATACGTGTGCACCACTCCATGTATTTTTCAGTATGCAGCTGAGGGCAACTGGGCCTCTTCTCTGGACTTTCCTTGTAGTGCCTTCCTCTTGTTCCAAACATATATTTCCCTACAGATTTCTTTTATCACGAACCTTGAATTTGTAATTGCTTCCCACTAGAAAAATACTCATGAGCTTTCAGTAAATAATGCCACTGAGCATTTGATCATGTATTTGTGGTGTCATTCCACACATCCACTGATCTGATCGGGAAGAAAGGACAACAGAGGACTGTCCTAAAGGATGCCGGGGTTTCTTATTCTAACAGCTGTCCAGTGTTGTTGATTCCAGTGGACTGTATCTCTGTGAAAAACACAATGTTGCCTTTTTGTAATTCTATTTGAGCAAGTTGAAAGTTTAATTAACTTTCCAACCAACCAATTTTTTTAAAATGCTTTTAGTGATTTGAGAGAGAGAGAAATAATAAACAGCCAAGGTTAAGAAGTGCTAATATGACTGATACTGTGTGCTGTCCAAATGTAATAAATCAATCGCTCTTTTATACTTTATAATTTACTCTCAGTAACTTTGTTAGATCAGAATTAAAAGCAAGGCATACAGGGTAAACCAGTGACCACAGTCAGCAACTCTAAGTCATAACCTGTATTTATTAAAACGCTCTAACTGAAACTAAACTGTACACTTCTAATGGTAAGTTTTACAGTATGTAAACATTTTTCAATAAAGCTGTTTTTTAAGAAGTTCTTATTGATTCTTTTCACTGTTAGTGTTACTGAGTTTGGGCAGTAATAAAGAAGTTATCTCACTGCTTACCAAACCATAATTCATACCATCATAAAATAACTCTAATTCTATACTCTACTTTTAGGGAGCTTATTAGAATTTTAATTCCTAGGAATTCACCTAGAATGACTGAATCAGAATGTTTGGGAGTAGGGACTAAACATATGTACTCTTTAGTTTCCCAAGTGACTTTAAACCCTTACAAGAAACATATTGTTGAACTCCATCTGGAGCCAAACATGGATACGTAGGTTCTTGATACAAGTCTAGCAGTGTATTTCACACAAGATAGCTAGTTTAACCCTATGGAAATACCCTGTCCTTTGCCTTCCAAAATTGCTCAAATACCCACTGAGGTGCAGAGGTGCCAATATGCCCTCATAGTGGCTCGAAGTGCATATACATGCTAGGAGACAAGGTGGAGCACTTACCTTCTGAGAGTCTTTCCTTCCAGCCTTGGGCTGCTGAAGTGAAGAACTCATTGTTAAGGGCTGAACCATTTAGCTTCATCAGGCCATCTGGACCAACCTGGGTCAAAGAGTAAGCCAAGGAAAGTTTACAAAGAAAGCCAAATGTTTCAGGTGGAATGTGGCTTTTTCTTTTTAGAAAAGAATGTATGTACATTCACTTTTATAGAAACATGACTATATCATACTATGCTGCTTATTATGGACACAACCGTGTTATAAAGTAATCTTGTTTTCTAAAAAAACTTCTTTCCTTTTTACCTCTTTTCCCTTCTTCCTCTCCTTTCATTCCATTCCCCATTGATTAATTATACTAAAAAGAAAACATCTGCAAAAAAATAAAAACATAAGAGTTTTTCTTCTGAGAGGTTTATTATTTTTTTTATAAAACTGTGACAAAGTTATATACACTGCTCTGAATCTCACTTGGTTCAAGAATACATTGTGGAAGTCTTTACAAGTCCATTGATACAGTTTTAGAAACTTTGTAATACCTGCATATTATTTCATTTATAATGTACCTCAATTCATTTACCAATTTCCTATGCATATACATATACTTTGTTTCCCATGTTTTCCCATAATCAACAAAGCTGCAATATGCATTCTGGTAAAGATGAATATACTTTTATTTCTGTGGGAGAGGTTCTGAGAGCAAAGAAGTATTTATGTGTTACTAGATATTATTTTCTAAAACGGCTAAAACAATTCATATTTCTACTAAAGATATATGAGCATACCTTTTAACCTGTAAATAATAGATGTGAAGATGCTATTTCATTTTTGTCAACCTAATGGGTTTGAAATGGTAAAAATTCCCTATATCCTGTCTACTAGAGTGTTGTGCATCTTTTTGTACTTTCACTGAATATTTTTATTTGCCATCTCATAATATGCCAATTCCTATAATTTGCTCATTTTTCTATGCGGCTGCTTATTTTTATTATCAACTTGTGAGAATCCTTTACTATTCATAATAAAACTGTCATGTCAAAAATGTTTCACCCAATCTATTGACTTGATTTGTGATGTCATGATGTCTTGCTAAAGGTTTTAAGATTCTTCTTTATATTACAGATTTCTTATTTCCTGTCCTGGTTTAAAAGCACAAAAATCTCATTTAAAGGCATAAAACACAGTATCAGAAAAAACCTGGATGGAAAAACTTAATAAAACTGCCATTCTTCTCAAAGTTACTATCTACATTCCTATTAGAATCCCAATAAAGATTTTCTTATTAATAAAATGACCTTAATATTCATATGGAAAAAAAAATAACAAAATTGAAAAGGGGGGAAATGGCCTTTTCAATTGCACCTGTAAAATACATACCACATGTAAATATATAGAACATATAACACAAATGGTATTTCAAACTGTAAGAAAAAGATGGTTATACAAGTGTGTAGTTTTGGAACAACTGGTTATCTATTCAGTAGGAAATGAAGTTGAATCCCAATTTTGGGGCAATACAAAAATAATTCTAGATGAATTAAAAGCCTAAATGTTAGTTTGAAGTAAAAAACAATTTCTTGAAGAAAATTTAAGTAACTACTCGGACATCCTGGGGAGTGAGCTTGTAAAGAAAAAAACAAACAAACTCTTGTCAAAATGTCAAGATTATAAATTACATAAAAATATTCTTATTTTTTTGTTTAGTACCTTTGATAACATTTCTTTATAGGTATAAATAAAAAGCTATTTTAAAAGATTTAAGGATTTCAAAAGGGGATGAGTGAAGGAAGCTTTAGAATGGTTATAAAACTGCTTCTGCTTGAAATCACGCACCTGTCGATCCACCTCTGGAAGAAGCAAAAGCAGTCGCTGTTGGCAATCTCCAGGAAGGACTGAAAAAGTGTGTTTGTTGATCAGTGCTCGAAGATTTGTATTAACCAGAATGGAGTCTGGTGTCTCAACATCAATTTCAGCACATTTGGTCCTTTTCATTTGCCCTACAAAAATATGAAAAAGAAGCATTTGGGCCTCCTTCAAATTCCTGTTTCTATCTAAACTACAGCGTGTTCTGTAAATAAAACGAACAAACAAACACATCTATAATTGTAAGTATTTTAAATGTCACACTATGAAGAAGGTAACACTTAGGCTTTTAGAAATAGTGCTTCTAAGACTAACAAAGCAAGTTTTGTTCATTCATAAAGGATAAAAAAATACAATTTATCTTGTCTGCAAAAATAGAACAAGGTCTATAAAATTGAACCTTTTGCTATACTAAAAGTACATTTTATGTATATTTGAGAATTGGTTATTTCCCAAATAGAACTGAGGGAGTTTATAATAAATAACACGTATACAAAATTTGATTTAAAAAATAGAAAAATTCAAATCTATATAGTGTATATTCCACGTTCAAAGGCTGTTAAATCGAGTTGTTTACCCATATCTTCAAAAAAAATCACTTCTACTGTCGTGGTAAACAACCTGCTTCCATATTTATAATGGTCTGGCCCTCTAGCAACTTCAGCGTGAAATTATAGCTAATTTGCCTACAAACGTCAGGTGGTCATAATAATCTGGCCACTCCGTGTATAGAATACAGGATAGCTATGTATAAAACCATTTAAAATCTAAAAGATACCATTGTAAAGATGAGGATACTTAGTAGTGAACGCAAAGATTTGAAAAAATAAACAGGACTTCCATAAATTAGAATAAAAACAGTTGAAATCAAATACTATGACTATATTAAAGAGCAGTTTAGACACTGTTTAAGGGGGGGGAGGGGTATAACCTATATATAGCCAAACAATTTACCCAGAATATAAGAAAGATAAGATTAAATATTTTGAGAGCTTTAGCAGAAACATGATAGAATGAATGAATGATCGAATGAGATCTAATAAATGCTTGATTGAAGACAAGGAGAAAATTAAGAGAAAAAAGCAATATTTAAAGAACTGACAGTACATTTATCAAAACTGAAGACATTATAGGAAGGATGATTATTACAGAGAGATGGGCTGGAATACAATGAAAACAGGTAAACATTTAGATAAATGTACATCAACATTGTTGTATAAAAAAATAGTAGTCTACTGTCTGATTTGTGAGATTAAGAAGAGAAATGTCAGACAATATTATTTAAGTCCCGATATAAAATATCAGTGCTAAATTGTTATAAAGCACTTCTGTTTTGGAGAAAAATCAAGATGATTACTTTTAAGAGTAGATCTTAATGTTCTCATTACAAGCCCAAACTGGTTTGGCTCAGTGGATAGAGCATCAGCCTGAGGACTAAAGGGTCCCAGGTTTGATTCTGGTCAAGGGTACGTGCCTGGATTGCAGGCTCAATCCCCAGTAGGGGACGTGCAGGAGGCAGCCGATCAATCATACTCATCAATGATATTTCTATCTCTCCCCCTCTCCCTTCCTCTCTGAAATCAATAAATGTATTTTTTGAAAAAGAAAAACAGAAGACAAAAATCAAATAAACAAGACTTCAGAAACTAGTCCAAATAGATTAGCAATTACAGTAAGTGTAAATGGATAAATCTCACTGAATAAATGAGATTGTCATACTGATTTACAAATTTTAAAAATTCAGCTAGCTATATGCTCTCCAGAGAGACATACCTAAAACACAAAGACACACAGAAATGAACAAAGTAAAGATATATCAGGGGGAAAAAACTAATCAAAGGAAAGCTGGTGTACCTTTTATGATACGTTAAGTAAAAAACCTAATCAGTGACTGATAAAGTAAATAGTGATAATGATAAAGGGTTCAATCCATCAGGGGGATTTTAAACATGAAAATATCTAATATATTTTAAAATATGTGACATAAAAAATGATAGAACAACAGGGAGAACTGGACAAAGCCACCAATAAGATTTCAACACATCTCTCTCAATTATTAATAAATCAAGCATACTAAAAGGAGCCCCAAAAAGACAGGATGGGGGGAGGAGGGAAGCTGAGCTATTTTTCAGATTGACAGGCTTGATCCAATAAACACAGAATTCTATACTTATAGTATTTATTCCAAAAACGGTCTGAATAATTTTTCTTTAATCCTCACCCAAGGATATGCTTATTAATTTTAGAGGGGGATGGGAGGAGAAAAAGAGAGAAATACGAATATGAGACAGAGTATCGATTGGCTGCCTTCCATATATGAACCCAAAACCTAGGTATATGCCCTGACTCAGAAGGGAATCCACAACCTTTCAGTATATGAGTCAATGCTCCAACCAACTGAGCCACAATGGCCAGGGCACATCTCAGGATATTTAAAATATTACTAGTAATAACAAAAATAATGATAAATAACAGCAACAGTAAACACTTATATAGGGCCTCCTACGCACCAGGCACTACAATTGTGCCTTTAATTGAAGACAGGCCTCCAAAGGAAGAAACTTTGTTCTATTCATTGTCACGTCTCTAGGGCCCTTAACCTGTGCTTGGCTTATTAGTATACCTTCTGCAAGTATTTGTGTAATAAATAAGTATTTTTAATCTCTGGCAGTGGAATTAATGATCAAAGGGCATATTCAGTTTATGGCAGATACTATCTCTAAGGAAAATACAACAATTCATTACCATACCTGGAATCTAATCATATTTTTATAAATAAGTTGTCTGGGGAAAAAAAAGTTGTCTGAAATTCTATTCTCAAACGTAATAGTTTGGAAAGGTCTGATATATAAATGAGTGTGCAATAGCTTTTCTTTATAATTTTGTCAGCATGTCTACACAATCTTTTAGCTTTTATGTTGCTTCAGAGATGTCTGCCATTCCAATTCTTAAGGTTTTTTTTAAATATATTTTATTGATTCTTTCTACAGGGAGGAAGGGAGAGGGATAGAGAGCTAGAAACATCGATGAGAGAGAAACATAGATCAGCTGCCTCCTGCACGCCCCCTACTGGGGATGTGCCTGCAACCCAGGTACATGCCCTTGACTGGAATCGAACCCGGGACCCTTCAGTCCACAGGCTGACGCCCTATCCACTGAGCCAAACAGGTCAGGGCCAATTCTTGAATTTTTATAAATGAATTATTTTTTTCTCTCTGGAGGTTTTTTGCAAATCATCTCATGTCCTGGATGTTTTAAAATTTCAAAAGAATGTGACTTGGAATAGGTTTCCTTTTATTCATATATATTTTTTAATATATTTTATTGATTTTTTACAGAGAAGAAGAGAGAGGGATAGAGAGTTAGAAACATCGATCAGCTGCCTCCTGCACGCCCCCCAGTAGGGATGTGCCCGCAACCAAGGTGCATGCCCTTGACTGGAATCGAACCTGGGACCCTTTAGTCCGCAGGCCGACGCTCTATCCACTGAGCCAAACTGGTTCGGCGTTATTCATATTTCTTGACACCAATTATGTACTTCCAGTCTGAAATCTGTGGCTTTCAAGTCTATCGAATTTTCTTGTATTTCATCTCTTACTAGAGGCCTGGTACATGAAATTTTTGCACTCGGGGTTGGGGGATTTCTCAGCCCAGCCTGTGCCCTCTTGCAGTCTGGGATCCCTCAGGGGATGTCTGCCTGCCGGCTTAGGCCCGCCCTGTGGGAAGTGGGCCTAAGCCGGCAGGCGGGCATCCCTCTCGCAGTCCAGAACCCCTCGCTCCTTACCGCCCGCCTACTTGATGCTCCCTACCGCTCGGGTCATTGCTCCTTAGTGCTGCCACAGAGGCTTCTGCCACCGCTGCTACTGCACTTGCCAGTTGCACTTGCCAGCCGTGAGCCCGGCTTCTGGCTGAGTGGCGCTCCACTGTGGGAGTGCACTGACCACAAGGGGGAAGCTCCTGCATTGAGCGTCTGCCCCCTGCTGGTCAGTTCATAGCGACTAGTCATTCTACTGTTCAATCGGTTTGCATATTAGGGTTTTATTATATAGGATTATTTACCTTTCTTTCAATTTATTTTTTATTTCTGATAGTCCTATTATTTAAGACACTGGACAGCACAGTTTAGCATTCTAATTTTCTTGCCTCCTCATATGAAACTCGCCTTAGACCTACCTATGCTCTGAGAAATTTCTTCACCTTTAACGTTTTGTATTTCTATCATAGTTTTTTATTTCTGCTACCACATTATTTAATATCCTAGAACTCTATTTTCTGATATTTAATACTAGAGGCCCGATGCACAAAAATTTGTGCACTCGGGGGTAAAGCGGGGGGTCCCTCAGCCCGGCCTGTGCCCTCTCACAGTCTGGGACCCCTCAGGGGATGACCACCTGCTGGCTTAGGCCCGCTCCCCGGGGGACTGGGCCTAAGATGGCAATCAGACATCCCTCTGGCAGCCCGGCAGCCACTTGCCAGCGGGGAGCAGGCCTAAACTGCAGTTGGCCATCCTTAGCGCTGCTGAGGAGGCAGGAGAGGCTCCCACCACCACCCTGTACTGGCAGCCATCAGCCTGGCTTGTGGCTGAGCAGAGCTCCTCCCATGTGAGAGCGCCCTGACCACCAGAGGACAGCTCCTGCATTGAGCGTCTGCCCCCTGGTGGTCAGTGTGTGTCATAGTGCCAGTGATTCCCAGTCCTTCTGCTGTTAGGGTCAGTTTGCATATTACCCTTTTACTATATAGGATAGAGGCCTGGTGCACTGGTGGGAGCTGGCTGGTTTGCCCTGAAGGGTGTCCCGGATCAGGGTGGGGGTCCCGCTTGGGTGCCTGGCCAGCCTGGATGAGGGGATGATGGCTGTTTGCAGCTGGTCACACCCCCTTCAGGGTGGGGGTCCCCACTGGGGTGCCTGGCCAGTCTGGGTGAGGGGCTGAGGGCCGTTTTCAGGCTGGTGGGTGACTGAAACTCCCAACCTCTCCTTTTTTTTTTTTTTTTTGTTTTTTTTAATTCTGGGATTTATTTACCTTCTGTGGCTGTCACTGGAGCTGAGAGCCGGCTTTAGCTCTGAGGCTCGGTTCCAGCTCTGAGACCTCGGCTGCTGAAAGCAGTTATCTGGGCTTTGTTTGGGTTCTATAATTGTAACACTGTTGCAGTCCTGCTAGCTCCAGCTCTGACAGCTGAAAGCAGGTTTCTGGGGTTTATTTACCTTCTATAATTACAACATTGTTTCTTTAGACTACAGCTCAGAGCCTAGCAGCAGCAGGCGGGGAACCTTGGCTTCCTCTATCACTGGAGCAAGCAAGCCTCCTGTTCGCTTCAGCTGCCTGGCTGCCGGCCGCCATCTTGGCTGGCAGTTAATTTGCATATCGCCCTGATTAGCCAATGGGAAGGGTAGCAAAGTTACGGTTAATTACCATGTTTCTCTATTATTAGATAGGATAGTATTTTATTCTTTCACGGGTACAATATCATCTTTTAGTTCTTTCTATAGATACTGCAGTTTTAAAATATAGAATTGTATACCTGAAACCTATATAATTTTATTAACCAATGTGTCACCCCAATAAATCCAATTAAAAATTTTTTTAAATAAAAGTTATTTGGCCCAGCCAGCATGGCTCAGTGGTTGAACATCAACCTATAAACCAGGAGGTCACAGTTGGATTCCCAGTTAGGGCAAATGCACCGGCTGGGGGCTCGATCCTCTATGTGGGTTGTGCAGAAGGTGGCCAATCAATGATTCTCTCTCATCATTGATGTTTCTATCTCTCTCTTGCTCTCCCTTTCTCTCAGAAATGAGTAAAAAAATAATTTTTAAAAGGTTATTGTTTTAAATTTTTTCTTCTTCAATCGCCTGTTTCTTCTGAGTCTATATTTCATATTCTGTCCTCACAACGGGATTTTCTTCAAAGGTGATCCTTAGTGGGCATAATTAAAAGACAGGCACTTAAAAAGGCTGACTGAAAATTTTGGGTGGGTTGTGTAGACGGGAGAACACCAAGATGATTTCTGTTTAGTAGCGAGTCTATAAATGTGCCTGCAGATTTTTTTCTGAGGTTATTCCATTTCTTTAGTTACCAATCCACCAACCTCCTGCTGGAGCATAGTTAGTAAGGAACTAGTGGTAGTAGAAATATGCCTCACTACTAGCATTCTGGAAGCCAAACAAGAGGATCACTATTCAGTATTCGTATTTTATTTAATTTCCCGAACTCCAGTACATTGCCTCATTGTCTGCCCTCTGCTATGTGTAGTATCTCTGAATTGGAAATCTATATGGCTTAATTTCACTTCAAAATAAATCTATCTCCTTCTAGGGGGTGAGGCATCAAACTGCTTCTTACTAACTTTTTATTTTTAATTGATTTTTAGAAAGAGAGGAAGAAAGAGAGAAAAAAACACTGACTTGTTATTTCACTTATTTATGCATTTATTGGTTGCTTTATATGACCGGAGATCAAACCCACAACCTTGGCGTACTGGGATGATGCTCTTAACCAACTAAGCTACCCGGCCAGGGTCTTAAAGAAGGTTCTTCTTTTCAAATCTATGCCTCACCCTCTCTATCCTGATCCTTTATATCTCCAATTCTGGAACCTTTCTGGTATTCTACAGCCTTAGCTGGCTTGCTTATTACTGGCATCTGCTACTCAGCTCTATGAAATACCCATCCAGTTTTCATCTTTCAAAGTTGTTGACACTGCTTACCCATCTGCTATCTCCTTGTTTTCTTCACCCTTTTGTATTTCCATATTCTCATTTTTGTGGGATTCAGAGGGAGCAGGAAAAAAAGGTTCAGTTTGCCATGTTTAATTATAAGCCCTTTCTGTACGGTTAGAAATAAAATGTAAATAATGCCAGACAAAGCAACTTATGATCAGAAAAAGAAATAAACCACAAAAATGGCCTGATAACAGATCTTATTCTGAATAAAGTTTGGTAAGGACAGGAGGGACATGAAAATGGTCAAGACCTCTTAAGTAAACAGGAAGTAAATTTAAGCCAGGTAGCTGATGAATTTCAGACACTGGGTTGATAAAACAAGTTGATAAAAACAAGAAGTCTTTGTAAATTAACTTACTTGTGTGGAGTCTGTCAGACCTTTGGAATGACTTCTTCCCCAAGCCTAACAAAGGGTTTTCCACTTTAACTGAAGAAGAAAAGCTAGAGTTTGAGTTCTGGGAGCTGCTTGACTGTCCATCTGATTGCTTTCCTTCCCATACTGCTAGGGAAAAATATACCAAAGACTGGTGACATTAAGGTTATAGATAGAAATCAATTAATCAAACAAACCATTCAATACTAACTAAAAGTAGTTATATATGAGGTAAGTTGACCTTGCAAATATGTTCTGAGTCTGAGAATTAAGCCTAGAAAAACAGTAAAATCCTGTCCTGTTGGTGTGGTTTAGCAGTTAAGTGTCAACCCAGGAACCAAGAGGTTGCTGGTTCGATTCCCGGTCAGGGCACATGCAAGGGTTGCAGGCTCGATCCCCAGTGGGGAACATGCAGGAGGCAGCCGATCGATGATGTTCTCTCATTGATGTTTCTATCTCTCTATCCCTCTCCCTCTCTTTAAAAAATCAATAAAAATATATATATATACATATATTTTTAAATATATTTTATTGATTTTTTACAGAGAGGAAGGGAGAAGGATAGAGAGTTAGAAATATCGATGAGAGAGGAACATCGATCAGCTGCCTCCTGCACACCCTTCACCGGGGATGTGCCCGCAACCAAGGTACATGCCCTTGACCAGAATCGAACCCAGGACCCTTCAGTCCACAGGCCGACGCTCTACCCACTGAGCCAAACAGGTCAGGGCAAAAAAATATATTTTTTAAAAAGGTAAAATCCCTTATTTCCTCTCAGCACATTATTGGCTTTTGGTGGTAAATTTCCTTCCTAACATAAATGCAAAGTTTTGCAAGGCACAGTTTAAATCTGGCAGGCACATATAATTAACTGGCATCAAAATGAATTGCATAATAAAACACAAAATCTATATCCAGACCAGTTTAGATTAAAAACAAAGTAAGCGACAACAACAACAAATCTAAAGGCCTTCAGGTCTGTCCAATGGAAATTCAAAGGCTGCATATATTTTTAGTTTCTTTTGATTTGTTTTTATTAAATATATTTTTATTGATTTCAGAGAGGAAGGTAGAGAGAGATAGAAACATCAATGACGAGAGAATCACTGATCGGCTGCCTCCTGCAAGTTCCACACTGGGGATCGAGCCCGCAACCCAGTCATGTGCCTTGACTGGGAATTGAACCCGTGACCTTCTGGTTCATAGGTTGACGCTAAACTACTGAGCCACACCAGCTGGGCAAAACCTTTTCTTTTTAAAGGATGTAATTTGTGAAGAGTTCAGTTTGAGCATCTTTTGGAAACATCAGCTTTCTAAGGTTACTGATTAGCAGCTTCCAAATATTACTAAGACATCTTGGAAGTTACATTACTCATAGATCTCACTATCTCACTCTAACATACAAATCCCACTTATGTATTTTTTAATAACTGCATGAATATTTGCATAAATTTTCTGTTTACCTTGGAAAGATTACTAGTAAGTAAATGATTTGGCAGTACAAGAATTATGTAAATAAACACAATAATTTAAAAATAAATTCTACGGTGTACAAATTGGAAAACCAACATGAAACTATCAGAAAAAGAAACATCCATTGATGAAAAGATTAAGCAAAAACAACAAAATAGACAAACAAAACCCACCTCAGAGACAGACAATAGTACGGTGATTATCAGAGGGGAAGGGGGTAGGGAGAGGCAACAGAGGGTAATGGGGAGGATAAATGGTGTGGGAGGAGACTTTACTTGTGGTTGTGAACACACAATACAATATACAGATGATGTATTATAGAACTGTTCCCCTGAAACCCATATAATTTTATTAACCAATGTCAACCCAATAAATTCAATTAAGAAATAAAATAAAATAATAAAAATAAAGAAACTTCCATTGCAAAGACACTCCCATCTACCTACCAGATTTGGCAGTCACAGAGTCACTGGCAGCTTTGACAGCCTTCAGAGAGAGATGCTGACTGGAGGAGAGGGCCATACTTGGCCGGCATTGCTGCTGCTGCTTCCGCTGCTGCTGCTGCTTCAGAGCCTAGAAAGAGAACACTGACTGTGAGAAACAAGACAATCGTTTCAGTAATAAGAAAAAGTAAATGACTTATTAAGTGGAAAAGAGCATGCAACTTTAATGCAAACATTATTCTGTGTGTTTATGTGTATATATATATATATGTGTGTGTGTACGTATTTTTCTTAATATTAGTTCTAAAATGTTCAACTGTTTAGTTATGGGGTATACACTTAAAATTTTAATCAATACACCCTGGCTGGTGTGGCTCAGTTGGTTGAGCATCTTCCTATGCACTGAGGGATTGCCAGTTCAAATCCAGATCAGGGCATATTCCCAGGTTGCGGGCATGATCCCTGGTAGGGGTATGCAGGAGGTAGCTGATCAATGTTTCTCTGTCTCATCCATGAATCTCTCTCTTTCTCTTTCTCTTCCTCTCCCTTACTCTCTAAAATCAATAAAAACATATTTAAAAAATAAAATAAATAAAAAATTAAGTTTTAATAAATGTTACAAAATCTGTCTCCTAAGTAACTACAATAATTTATATTCTACTGACAAACTACAGTAGCCATTTTCCCACACACTTGCCAATGCTTGATATAATTAAGATTTTTATACTGATCTGAGAATTAATGTAGTCCACTATTTTTATGTTTTCTTAACTACTAGTGAGTTTCTATTTACTGACCATTTGCATTTCAAAAAATCAAAAGCTAGTTCTTAGAAAAGCCCAATAAAATAGACAAACCATTGGCTAGCAGCATTCAGGGGGCGAAAAAAATCCTATATAAAAAAACCCTAAAATGCAAATCGACCGAACAGTGGTATGACCAGTCACTAAGACATGCACTGACCACCGGGGGCAGATGCTCAATGCAGAAGCTTCCCCTAGTGGTCAGTGTGTTCCCACAGGGGGAGCATCGCTCAGCCAGAAGCCAGGCTCACGGCTGGCGAGTGCAGCAGTGGTTTTGGGAGCCTCTCCTGCCTCCGCAGCAGCACTAAGGACGCCTTGGCAGACATCCCCCAAGAGGTTCTGGACTGTGAGACAGCGCAGGCCAGGTTGAGGGACAATTCTTGCCCGCCCCCCTCCCCCCAGTGCACGAATGTCATGCCCCAGGTCTCTAGTACATTATAAATGAACAACACTGAAGAACAAAAAAGAGACATATAAGAATACTATGTACAACTTTATACCAATATTTGAAAAAAATCAGGTGAAATGGATCACTTTCTAAGAAAAATAAATTTCCAAATTTAGCTCCACAAGCAGAAAACCAAGAGACTAGTAAAAGAAAATAAATTAAAACTGAAATGCTAGGAAAACAATTTTAAAAAGTGAGATTTACAGAATTTTCAATAAAAAGATAAATTACTCAAAATTTCCCCAGAAACCTAGAAAAATACAGGGTGTTCCAAAAAATGTATACACACTTTGAATAATTATTAATTCCAATAAGTTAAATCTGAAAAGAAAGAAACATCAATGGAGCTATCAGCTGTTGAAGTGTGTATACATTTTGGGGGGACTACACAATTTAGTTTAGGATGTTAGAAGAATCTTGATTCCAAAATTGTTTCTGGATAGCACAAAGAAAAAAAAACTCCCAACAAAATCCAAGCTAAAATCTTTTTTCCCCAAGCTATTATCTTAAAAAAGAAAATTCCATAACATATTTAAAAATATGTAACAAACATACAGTTTATTTTAGAGAGCTAAGTATGGATTAGCATTAAAAAACCTAGCTTGGCTGGTGTTGCTCAGTTGTTGAACATCGACCTATGAACCAGGAGGTCACAGTTGGATTCCCATAAGGGCACGTGACAGGGTTGCAGGCTTGACCCCCAGTAGGGGGTGTGCAGGAGACAGCTGATCAATGATTCTCATCATTGATGTTTCTATCTCTCTCTCCTCCCTTCCTCTCTGAAATCAATAAAAAATAAGTCTAGTCGTGGAATTTTGTATGATACTAGATTTAAAGAAAAAGGCTACCTGATTATCTCGATAAATGCTGAAGAAAACCTGAAAAATTCAACAACTATTCGTAATTTTCAAAATGAACACATACACAAAGAAAAACCTGTTAGCAAATTAGGAACACATAAAATGTGATAAAAAGAGTATATACCACAAACCAATGACACAGAGATACATACATTATTAAATCCTAATTGGGAAACTGCATGAAACTTCTCCTTAAAAGAACCTAATATCCTTTCAAGAAATTTTTAATGGTTGCCAGAGTCGTGCATTGTTAATGTAGGAGATTATGCTTCTGATAAACAGAGACTAGCATAATTACCTGCTTTAGCGCCTTCTTGCTGTGCTTCTGTGATGGAGATAGGACTTTACCTGCTGGAACTGTGGGTGATGGGCAACCTGACTGCGGAGAGGATGGCTGTGATAGTCTTGATACTAAGGAGGAAAATGACAATGATAAATTTGTTATCAGAGTTGATATCAAGCACCATGCCTTCCCCAATCATATTCTGCTACCTGTATTAAGAACTGTGACCAAACACTTTTGGGAAGGATCTTCTTTTTGGAGTTCTACGGCAAACAGCCTCCCTTTTCAGTTTATTTCCTCAGAAAGCTCTAGTGAAGGATGATAGGATGGGGAGGGGTGGGCGTTAGTATTCATACCTTTTCATTCTTTAATTTTTCAAAAGAACTGATTGAAGAAACAGGAAGCAGAATATAAACCATTAGTCACCAAATTAGATAAACTTAGAAAAGATTCTAGAGCCTGTTGGACAGTATGTATGTTCTTAAGGTAAATCTAACAACATGATATAGTGAAAGAAACCTGGATTGATAGAATAGGTCCCAGTTTTCCCTATCTTTAAAATAAAGGCAATAAGGCCATTCCACCTCAAAAACTCTACTACAGCTTTAATACTGATATTTCCACATCTCTTAAAACAGCAGTTTTAGGGCTACTAGGGTGAGAGGGCACTTGAGGATTTCTCTAATGGAAGCAATGTAGGTTAACAAAACAAACCACTCTCTTCTTCATTACTAGCTGTTTTATACCCCAGAGCTCTTAGCCCAACCTTGGTCTTCCCCTCCAAGAGCCTATACCTCTTATAATGAAGCACATTTGATCTTTATGTTTTATAGAGTTTAACAGTGCATTATCTATGTGAGATAAATTGTTGATTCAGACCCCTTAACAATAAAAATAAAACAATCACTACTGTCAGTGATGACTTTGAAGAGTACCTGTTTACTAATACCTTCTCCTTTCATAGTAGTTGGAATGAAAAGGCTTAATAGCAAAATGGAATCCCATAGTGTGGGCTAAAGAGCTTTAAGGTACCACATCAAGTATGTTGGTAGGTAGCTACCTAACATGAAAATGCAGAAGCATTGTTCACTGGAATACAAAAGTTTTGAAATAGAGCATTTCAATTGTCTCTTAGATATCTTAAGAAAAGAATACACAGTAAATAACACTTTAAAGAGGACAAGAGCAAACAATATTAAATTGAGTTACCTACGTAGCTTTAGCTTTATATCTCAACCTTTATGACACAGTTCAGCGGTCGTCAACCTTTCGGAGCTCACGGCCCACTAAATTCATAATTTTAAATCCCAGGGACCACTAACGTTTTTTTAAAAAGATAAATACATTTGTAAAATAATGATCAGAGCACTTCCATTTTATTAATATGAAATGCACCTATTTAATATAACATTTTAAATACTTATTTAATCATAACAAAATCTTCAAAGGTTGTTTAATTGTAACAAATTTATTAAAGTAAGTTTAATTTTTACGAAATAATTGAAGCTTATTTAAGTACTAGAGGCCCAATGCACGAAATTCATGCATGAGTAGGGTCCCTAGGCCTGGCCAGTGATCAGGGCCGATCTGTGGGGTGACAAATGGGTAATCGGGGGATCCCCCGCTGGCACCTGCCTTGGGGCCTGTGGACTGGGGGGCAGCGCCTGCGTTGAGCGTCTGCCCCCTGTTGGTCAGTGCGCGTCATAGTGATGGGTTGTTCCACCATTCGGTCGATTTGCATATTAGGCTTCATTATACAGGATTACACAATTTTAGAGTGTGATATTTACTCCTGTTTGCTTGAAATAAGTTTATAGATTTTTGGCTCCAATGCCATTACTGCAAGATGGAGAGCCGTATTTATTTCAAGCCAAGACCGGTACCGAGTTTTAATTGCTGTGACAGATGAAAATGTTTTTTCGCACAAATATGTTGTTGAAAACTGAATCAAAATTTTCATTACTTTTCACTCCCCAAGGGGTATTCACTTTTAATGGAGATAAAAAATGGGGTCTTGATAAGGATGACTGGAATTTAGCTTTGAACTATAGTCAGATGATAGACCGATGAGGCTTTTTTTTTCATTCATACTTAAATTGCTGTCTTCAATGTTTGCTGCAGATGGATCTATTATCCACATATTGCCATGTCTGGGATCTTCTTTCTTTGGGTAATAATGACCAAAGATTCTGTGCATGACTGTAAGTGCTGTTGAACAATGGTTACCACCTGCCGGTTGATATCCTCCTCTCTCATATAGTCATCAAAGTTTGAAAACATTTGCAGATCTTTTTCAGCCAATCATGATTGCCACAGTAATATTTTCTTTTGAAAAGCATTCATTTTGAATCAAGAAACCCAGAGGAGGAACCAAGATGGCGGCATAGGTTAACGCCGGAGTTTGCTGCTTTGAACAACTACTTCAAAAGTGAAACCAAAAAACGGAAGGGACATCACCCAGAACCACAGGAACGCTGGCTGAGTGGAAGTCCTACAACTAGGAGGAAAGAGAAACGCACACGGACACTCAGAGGAGGCGCAGTGCTGAAGTCAAATTCTGAGGTGCGGAGTGCGCAGAGCGGGCTGGCGGCGGAGGGCGCGGTTGGCGTTTTCAATCGGGAGGGAGTCGCAGACTCTGAGCTCCAGATACAGGCGAGTCTTTAGGGACCCAGACTCAAACGGGAGAAGCGGGACTGTCTGGCTTCGGTCAGAGCGAGTGCAGCTTTCTCTCCGAGCTTTGCAGCGGGTGCTGGGACTCAGAGAGGCAGAGCCCCTGGGGACAGGACTGAGAGCCGCCATAACTGCTCTCTCCGGCCCACCCTGTTGATCCTGTGCGACCCGCCCCGCCCAAGCCCTGCACAGAGGCATTTGCCGGATAGCCTCAGGCAAAGGCTAGATTAGCACCTCCCTAGAGGACAGAAGTTCTCTCACTGCTGACACAGCTGATTCTCATAGCCACTTGGCCTGGAGGTCAAACCCTCCCTGGAATTAGCTACAACAATCAAGATTTATCTATAAGACTGCGAACAAAGACCACTAGGGGGTGCACCAAGGAAGCATAACAAAATGCGGAGACAAAGAAACAGGACAAAATTGTCAATGGAAGAAATAGAGTTCAGAACCACACTTTTAAGGTCTCTCAAGAACTGTTTAGAAGCTGCCGATAAACTTAATGAGATCTACACGAAAACTAATAAGACCCTCGATCTTATATTGGGGAACCAACTAGAAATTAAGCACACACAGACTGAAATAACGAATATTATACAGACGCCCGACAGCAGACCAGAGGAGCGCAAGAATCAAGTCAATGATTTGAAATGCGAGGAAGCAAAAAACATCCAACCGGAAAAGCAAAATGAAAAAAGAATCCAAAAATGCGAGGATAGTGTAAGGAGCCTCTGGGACAGCTTCAAGCGTACCAACATCAGAATTATAGGGGTGCCAGAAGATGAGAGAGAGCAAGATATTGAAAACCTATTTGAAGAAATAATGACAGAAAACTTCCCCCACCTGGTGAAAGAAATGGACTTACAGGTCCAAGAAGTGCGGAGAACCCCAAACAAAAGGAATCCAAAGAGGACCACACCAAGACACATCATCATTAAAATGCCAAGAGCAAAAGATAAAGAGAGAATCTTAAAAACAGCAAGAGAAAGAAACTCAGTTACCTACAAGGGAATACCCATACGACTGTCAGCTGATTTCTCAACAGAAACTTTGCAGGCCAGAAGGGAGTGGCAAGAAATATTCAAAGTGATGAATACCAAGACCTACAACCAAGATTACTTTATCCAGCAAAGCTATCATTCAGAATTGAAGGTCAGATAAAGAGCTTCACAGATAAGGAAAAGCTAAAGGAGTTCATCACCACCAAACCAGTATTATATGAAATGCTGAAAGGTATCCTTTAAGAAGAGGAAGAGGAAGAAAAAGGTAAAGATACAAATTATGAACAACAAATATGCATCTATCAACAAGTGAATCTAAGAATCAAGTGAATAAATAATCTGATGAACAGAATAAACTGTTGATTATAATAGAATCAGGGACATAGAAAGGGAATGGACTGACTATTCTTGGGGGGGAAAGGGGTGTGGGAGATGTGGGAAGAGACTGGACAAAAATCGTGCACCTATGGATGAGGACAGTGGGTGGGGAGTGAGGGCGGAGGGTGGGGCGGGAACTGGGAGGAGGGGAGTTATGGGGGGGAAAAAAAAAGGAACAAATGTAATAATCTGAACAATAAAGATTTAATTAAAAAAAAAAAAAGCATTCATTTTACCTCGCAGTGTGAACACATCCTTAAGTTGTCCTTGCAAGTTCATTTAGTTCATTTAATAGTGAAAAAATATCTGCCAGGTATGCAAGCTTGGCTACCCACTTATCATCAGAGAAGAGTTCTTGTAATTTCAGATTATTTTGCCGCTGGAAAAAATATTTTGACTTCTTCGTGTAGGGCTAACAGTTGGGTTAGTATCTTGCCCCTTGACAGCCATCTCACCTCAGCGTGAAGGTGAGTATACTGGGAACCCATTTCTTCGCAAAGTGCCTCAAATATTCGAGAATTGAGCGCTTTGTGTCGAATTTCATTTATAATTTTAATAACATCTGATAATACCTCATGTAGTTCTGGGGACATTTTTTTCACCGCAAGTTGCTTACAATGTATAGTAAAGTGTGTAGACAAAATGTCTGGGTGACCAACATTTTGCACCTTTGCAAAAATTCCTGAAAGATGCCCAGTCATGTTTACGGCACCGTCTGTACGTATTCCAATACATTTTTCCCATTCAATT
Organism: Myotis daubentonii; assembly: GCF_963259705.1. Classification (NCBI taxonomy): domain Eukaryota; kingdom Metazoa; phylum Chordata; class Mammalia; order Chiroptera; family Vespertilionidae; genus Myotis; species Myotis daubentonii. The sequence continues at coordinate 69,392,349 of NC_081851.1, read as the reverse complement.
CCGTGTTCGAGGAAATAACTATTAAGTGCTTCAAAAATCTCAGAGGTAGTTGCTGCACCCAGCAAGTTGAGCAAACAAAGTAGTTCTTCCTGTAACTCTCCTTCACACTCAACCCTCACAAAACAAAGGAGAAGTGCCTTATTACTTACGTCTGTTGATTTGTCAAATTGAATTGAATAAAATGGTGATTTTTTCACCATTTTTATAACTTGATTTTCAATGCCTTCAGCCATGTCTTCAATTCTGCGTTTGACAGTGTTAGCGGACATAATAATTGCTTTCAATTTCTGGACAGCCTGCTTTCCCAAAACCTCTTCACAGGCTTGTAACATGCAAGGCTTAATTAATTGTTCTCCAATCATAAACGGCTTTTTATTTTTTGTGATCTAAAATGCTATCAGATAAGAAGCCTTGCCCAACCGGTTTGGCTCAGTGGATAGAGCTTCGGCCTGCGGACTGAAGGGTCCCGGGTTCGATTCTGGCCAAGGGCATGTACCTGGGTTGCGGGCATATCCCCAGTAGGGGGTGTGCAGGAGGCAGCTGATCGATGTTTCTCTCTCATCAATGTTTCTAACTCTCTATCCCTCTCCCTTCCTCTCTGTAAAAAATCAATAAAATATATTTTTTAAAAAAAGAAGCCTTTAATAAGGATTTATCTCCAATAGTCATTTTTGTTAGAGCAATTACTTGCTTTTGCATATTTTCACGCATTCTTTGAAAAATATTCAAGTGGTTTTATAGCTAAATCCGGGTGTTTTGATTGCAAATGTCTTTCGAGTTTTGAAGGTTTCATGGCATCATTGGATAAACTCTCAGAACACACAACACAAAGTGGCCATGCATCCAACTCACTACCAGGTTCTTAAACAAATCCAAATTTCAAGTAGTTCGAATCATATTTTCTTGATACTTGGAGTTTTTTCTTCTCTCCGTCACCAGTTCGAATGTTCTTCCTAATGGTGCCTGACGAGGACTGTGGAGACTGATTCATTGATCAGCTCACAGTTAAGTGAAGTACACATATTACTATTGTTACTATTATCATTGGATACATTATCTTTTGTTTTACTAAAGAAATGCTTTGCTTTTTTCCCCTCATTATGGGATTATTTCATTCGAATCTAAAACCAAACAGGAAATGATAGTTATTAAAAGCAAACTATTTGATGCCATTAAATGTAACAGTTAAAGAAAATACACAGTTACATACAATACATAAATAAAATAAAACAACTGGATGAGAATCGGTTAATCGCGGAGTGGGTGACTGCTGTAATGGTTGAAACAATACTGAAGCCGCTTGCACCTCTCATTTCCCCCTCTCTAGTTACTAGAAAGGGGAATTCACTAAATGTACTAGAGCAGTGATGGCGAACCTTTTGAGCTCAGCGTGTCAGCATTTTGAAAAACCCTAACTTAACTCTGGTGCTGTGTCACATATAGAAATTTTTTGATATTTGCAACCATAGTAAAACAAAGATTTATATTTTTGATATTTATTTTATATATTTAAATGCCATTTAACAAAGAAAAATCAACCAAAAAAATTATGACACGCATGTCATAGGTTCGCCATCACTGTACTAGACTCCACAGCCGTGGGCAAACTACGGCCCGCGGGCTGGATCCGGCCTGTTTGAAATGAATAAAACTTAAAAAAAAAAAAAGACTGTACCCTTTCATGTAATGATGTTTACTTTGAATTTATATTAGTTCACACAAACACTCCATCCATGCTTTTGTTCCGGCCCTCCAGTCCAGTTTAAGAACCCATTGTGGCCCTCGAGTCAAAAAGTCTGCCCACCCCTGCTCTAGTACATTACGTGAATTTAGTGCACTGTAAAGGCGAAAACTGTCATTCAGTCACAATATAAGAATTTCTTAGAATATTTTGTTTATTATTATTTATTAGGATTAATAAAACATAAAAATGCAAATAATGTCCAAACTTTTCTACAGACCACCAAAATTTTCTCACGGACCACCAGTGGTCTGCAGACCACTGGTAGACGACTGCTGATACAGTTTATATATTGGAAAAAAACTGCATACAGTAAGTGTGACATTTAAAAAAAATCATTGTAATATATCACACAAAAATAAAGTTGGATAATTCTTGAGATGACTGAGCAACAAGAAAAAAACCATAACCTCAGTGCATTTATACAACATCTTTACGGAGATGTAACTTATATACCATACAATTCATATATCTTCAAAGCTGTGCAACCATCACCACAATCAATTTTCATTACCCACTAAAAAATCCTGTATGAGTTAGCTGTCACTCCTTTTTCCCTAATCAATGTCTCTATTATTAAGCAATAACTAATCTACTTTCTGTCTCTATGTATTTGTCTATTCTGGACATTTCAAATAAATGAAATCATACAGTATGTGCTTTTTAGTGACTGGCTTTTTTCACTAGCATGTTTTGAAGGTTCATCCAGGTCAGAGCATGTATCAATCAATACTTCATTCCTTTTTATCTCTTGACACTATTCCAATTTACGCATATGCCCCATTTTTTTATTCATTAGCTGATGGTCATTTGGGTTATTTCCACTTTGGGGGCATTCTGAACAATTATATACAGAATATTTGCGCCCTAGCCAGTTGCTCAGTGGATAGAGCGTCGGCCTATGGACCGAAGGGTCCGGGTTCGATTCCGGTCAAGGGTATGTGCCTCAGTTGCATGCTTAGACGTCCCCCGCCCTGGTCAGGGTGTGTGGGGGAGGCAACCAAATCAATGTGTTTTTCTCACATGGATGTTTCTCTTTTTCTGTCTCTCCCCCTCTCTTCTACTCTCTCTAAAAATCAATGGAAAAATATCCTCAGGTGAGGATTAAAAAAAAAAAGAACATTCATTACTGGGATTTTGTGTTGGACATATGTTTTGAATTCTTCTGGGTTCATATATAAATTGTAGCTTTATTTTTAACTTTTTGAGAAACTGCCAAATTGTTCACCAAAATGGACACACCATTTTAACAGTTCTGCCAGAAATGTAGAATTTCTTTTAATTTCTCCATATCCTTGCCAACACTTGTTACTGTCTTTTTGATTTGACCAATTTTTTTAAAGGGACATAATGAAAATAAAGTTTAAAAGTATTAATATTTAACTACATTTATTTTGTTTTTAATGATTTTTTTTTTATATTTTATTGATTTTTTACAGAGAGGAAGGGAGAGAGATAGAGAGTTAGAAATATCGATGAGAGAGAAACATCGATCAGCTGCCTCCTGCACATCCCCCACTGGGGATGTGCCCGCAACCCAGGTACATGCCCTTGACCGGAATCGAACCTGGGACCTTTCAGTCCGCAGGCCGACGCTCTATCCACTGAGCCAAACCGGTTTCGGCTGTTTTTAATGATTTGTATATATCTGAGACTATTCATTTCCTCACCTGCCTCAAAGCCCTTTCTAACAAACAAAACCACAAACATATCTCAAAGCCAACTGAACTAAAGCATAAAGATTCCAGGACCCACCAGTGAAGCCAACTCAAGTATACATCAATGTGAGAGAGACACATCAATTGGTTGCCTCACACATGAACCCCAACTGGAGCCACGGATCGAACCTGCAACTCAGTTACGTGCCCTTGACCAGGAATCAAACCCATGACCCTGCACTGCACTAAATGATGCCCTAACTATTGAGCCCACTAGCCAGGCCTACAGTAGCACTTTTCATTCAAAATCTGCCTAAGTGTTTGATGCAAGAGGCCAAGCTTTTGCCTATCTCAGCTTTGGACGTAGCTTCCTTACTAAGTTTAACATTTTTAGTTTTTTACTTAAAGTAAGAGGTGTGAGACCCTTCACTTGAACACTTAAAGACCACTATAGGGTTATTAAGTGGCCTAATTACAATATTATTGTATCTCAGGGAATAGGGAGGCCAAAGGAGAGAAATAGAAATGAGAAATGGCCAGTTGGTGGAGCCATTCATTTATTGGTGAAGTTCACCATCTTACATGGACACAGTTCGTGGTGCCCCAAAACAATTACAATAGTAACATTACAGATTACCATAACAAATATAGTAATAATGAAAAAGTCTGAAATATTGTGAGAATTACCAAAATGTGACACAGGAAGCAAATGCTGTTGGAAAAATGGCATTAACAGACATGCTCAACTCAGGGTTGTCACAAACGTTCACTTTGTAAAAAAACGCAGCATCTGTGAAGCGCAATAAAGTGAAGCGCAATAAAATGAGGTATGAGAGAATAGAATGGAAAAGAATTCTTTTGCCCTATATACCAATGGTTAGAAATAAACTGAACTAATATAAACTCTATTAGGTAGAAAAATAAATCAAAGCTAGTATATTAACTCAGATAGTAACTGGACAAGTGAATAAAGCCAACAGAAAAGACAAGAGGATAAAACCAACAGAAAAAGGCCTATAAACAAATATCTTTTTTAAAAAAATACACTTTTATTGATTTCAGAGAGAAAGAGAGAGGGAGAGAAAGATAGAAATATCAATGATGAGAGAGAATCATTGATCAGCTGCCTCCTGCATGCCGCAAACTAGGAATCAAGCCCGCAACCCAGGCATGTGCCATGACCAGCAATAGAACCATGACCTCCTGATGCATAGGTCGACGCTCAACCACTGAGCCATGCTGGGCAGGCATTATAAACAAAAATCGTGTTCCTCTTGGTATGTGGCTATGAAAATTTGAGTCAGCAGTGTTGCCATTCTCGGATCCATACTACATATCTTAATTTTCCTAAGAAATTACTTTATGTACACCTACAAACTATAAATAATGGAGACTAGCAATAAAGATTAACAGTCTGATCCCAACTTCCTTCCTCTTCTTTTTCCCCACAAATCCCCTCTTCCAGCCAAACTTTTATTCCTATGGTTTCTTGAAAACACTGTATACACACTTCCACCTTCTTGCCTTTACATATACTTTCTTTCCATATGTCTAGTCTTCAAGAGAAGTTATACTCTCAAGGGAAGAATATATTAAATCTTTCTATGTCTCATATAATACTAACCATGGTAAAGCTACTCTCTTTTCTAATTCTGTCCCAATATGATAAACATAAACACTTGCTACTTATTAAGTATTTGCTAATTATCTGCTTATTTCTATACCTCTAGATATGGGTGGAACCCACACCTTATTCGAATTGTTCTCCCAAATTCCCAAATACCTGGCAAATAGTACATAATGGAAAAAGATTAAATGTAGCAAATAGTTTAAATAGAGACGTTTCTTTAGCTTTGTAAATAAGGAATGGCCTAAACAATACTTCTCAAGATTATATTCCAATCTACTGGTTCTGCAATGTGAACTGCTCAACATATTAAAACCACTCATTTAAAAACATTTAGAATCTGGTTAGAAACAACAATGTTTCATATAAACATATAGACACAACAACAGATAAACAAATTCTAGTCAAAAGATCAGCCATTACTTATTTGATTTAAAAACAAAACAAAAAATGTTACCCAAAAAATCAAAGAGCAACCTTGTGGAGAAAACTAAAGTGGTTTCAGAAAAACATTTAAAACTTGATGCTCATTGAAGCCAGTTTTGCATAATTTACTAAAGTAGTTTCAGGTTGTTGAATATTTATGTACCACTCACTGAATATATGTGCAGAAGACACTGCTTTTCAGATATATTATAGCACTGAGAATTTCCCATTTCAATGGATGGTTATTATATTGAGTAACATCAACAGGATATGAACTATTCATTCTAGATACATTTGAATTTAAAGCTTTAGTAAATAATCACTGACATTTTATTTTCTCCTAAAAACATTCAATGGGCCCCTCTGAAATATTAGATGGTATCAGAAATAATGAAGCAGTAATATAAAAATTAAAACTTAGCTTTATATAGATGAAGGATTAATGGTTAAAACAATTATAGCAAGTGAAGTTTCCAAAATTGTTTTAATCTTCAAAAACACTAATCCTTCTCTAGAGGGAAAGTTCTTATTTACAGGACAGTCTTTTTTAGGGGAATTTCATTTCCAGGAGAAGACTGTTACCATTCTAAGGCCCTTCTTCCCACAGCAAGTGTAGTCTACTCCAAACTGGGCAGACTAGCTCCTCGTGATATTCAAACAGTCCCATAATCAAACATGGAGAGGCCATACCTGAATACCTTCCCTTGCTTCTGGGTACCCTAATTATCCGAGTCCTAATAGTGTAGCCATCTTTAATACATGACAGAGCTAAAACCTCCCAACTCAGCCACCAACCACTCCAGAAGAGAAAGAGAACATCTCTCCCAAAGGTCTCTCCCCACATAAGTTAACTTTGCCCAAAGGAGTTTTTCTCCCTAGTATCCTTTTTTAAAGGAGATATTTCTATACATATCATCCCCATTCAGCAACTTAACATATATATATAAATGTTAGAGGACAGGAAGGACTATGGTATTTCAACTGAAAACACAATATATAGCAAATTCCTGATTTAAAATAGTTCTGGACAAGCAGTAAAATTAACATTAGGTCATGCTCCTGGAAAGAACTAGTAATTTCTTGTAGGTGAAAAGATACATTTCACATTTAATGTTTTTCGTAAGATACTTTAAAAGCAGACTAAAATCTGAAAAACTTGTTTCTTTTAGAAGATAAAAAATATTTCTGCAGTTGCTTCATGCTGCAGTATTTATATTTTATTTTGGGGAAAAGGCATAGACTTACTTAGCTATGATCCTACCAAAAAAGCAACAGAAAAAGTTGATTTTAATCATTTTTCTGGAGTCATTCGACCTTACCTTAGCTTGGAATTTCATAAAGCTCTTCTCTGAACATTGTTTCCTGTCTGAAAACTAAGAACTAAATACTACAAGCTTCTAAGTTCTTCCACTTTTACATGGAAATTAATAAACTAGTTTTAATATTGGGCTGAATTTCAAAGTTCTGTTCTCTATTCCTATTTGGCTGAAAAGTACAACTATATCAAGAGAGTTTCTATCAATTTTCAACTAGAAGTATCAGTTTTGCTGTCAGAGCTCTTTATTTTTGTACATAAAAGGAAGTGGGTTTTGATACTATCTCAATGTTCTTCCTGTCTTACAATGCATTTGAAATAAAGTGATGTCAGATTGAGAGGAAAAGCCCTAAATAAGAAAAAGGAATAGGCACAATTAGTTTGCTTTACCTTTATTAATAACTGCAACTGATTTGGAGCTGCTCTGCTGCATGCTGCTCCTATCACTGCTAACTACAGATTTTCCACTTTAATTTCACTGGACTACAAGAACATTCATAAATATATAACATATACCTAAAATGTCCATATCTATACCATGCATGACCCATTAATGAAAGATTAAATCATTCTTCACTATTGGTAGTCCAGTATTTATCCATTTCTTAAGAATATCAGAGCTGCTAGAGTAAACATGAATTCTATATGACATCATATGTACCTCTCATCTCCACCTTCCAAACACCACATACAGCCCATTCTACTCTCATTTTAACACACTACCTACAATCAGAAAAGATCTTGATGGAACATTTCATTGTAGTGTAAACCAAGGACAAATATTCAATATTGTGGTAAGTTCTAGAAAAGGAATGAATCAAAGGCAGTTCAAAACAATTTATCTGAACCACAATTTTTATTTTGCTATTACCTTGCTGTTAGTATCTTCTATTATTACTAGAGGCCCAACGCACGAAATTCGTGCAAGAGTAGGCCTTCCTTCCTCTGGCTACCGGCATCAGCTTCCCTCTGGCACCTGGGACCCGGGCTTCCCTCACAGCCCAGCCTTCGTCCGGAAGGTCGTCCAGAAGGACGTCCAGTCTAATTAACATGTTACACTTTTATTATTATAGATGCTGAGTACTGGGCAAGGTTATGCTATTTTAATCTACATCATAAGCTACTGACAATGGGGTTCTATTGTTATTTCTTAGATCTTCCTATATCATAATACATTTACCTTAAATTCCCAGAGACAACTTTTAACAACATTGTACAGCCACTACTTAAAACAGCGCCTGTAGCATATGTGGCTAATGAAAAGTCAAGACTTCCAAGACCATGATATTGTTTCCAGTTTATTAGTCTGACCTTTTTTTTCTTTAATATATTTTATTGATTTTTTACAGAGGAAGGGAGAGGGATAGAGAGTTAGAAACATCGATGAGAGAGAAACATCGATTAGCTGCCTCCTGCACACCTCCCACTGGGGATGTGCCTGCAACCAAGGTACATGCCCTTGACCGGAATCGAACCTGGGACCCTTCAGTCTGCAGGCCGATGCTCTATCCACTGAGCCAAACCAGTCAGGGCAGTCTGGCCTTCTTTAATACTGCTTTTCCTGTTTCCAGCCACATCTAGACATTATGAATCTTGCTAACTGTTTCTCTAGCCCAGTGATTGGCAAACCGCAGCTCGCGAGCCACATGCGGCTCTTTGGCCCCTTAGTGTGGCTCTTCCACAAAAATACCATGTGAGTGCACGTACAGTGAGATTGAAACTTCGTGGCCCATGCGCAGAAGTCGGTTTTCGGCCTGGGCGAGTCTATTTTGAAGAAATGGCGTTAGAAGAAGTGGGGGGTATCGGTCGGTCGGGCAACAGAAGACGCAGCGCAGGCGGGCTGCGGGATATGCAGCTGGGGAGGCATGTGCGATTCATGCAGAGTTGAGTGAGCCAGTCAGTCAGCAGTCTCATTGTGCAGTGGTTAGTGCTAGTCGGGTACGCAAATCGCACGAGGGTGACAAAAGTACCTACTTGAAGCATAAAGTTACCTGTATTTTTCCAACCAGCTGCAAATCCTACAGGTATTTTTGTCATCAATTTAAGAATTGTAATTCTTTTGTGTTGGTGGCTTTATTATAATAAAATGAAACATTTTTTTAGGTGCCCTGTTTGAGATGGCTACAAAGAAGAAGCAAAGAAAAATGGAAGACCAAAACCATGAATTTAAAAGTTGAATGTACCTACCTATATAGTTTAAGTTTAAAAAATTTGGCTCTCAAAAGAAATTTCAATCGTTGTACTGTTGATATTTGGCTCTGTTGACTAATGAGTTTGCCGACCACTGCTCTAGTCTGATGACTTTGCTTGTTTCCTAATCTTATATCAACAATTTCTAAACTTAAAAAGTTGAAACTGGGGAGGCACAGAGGAGGGACAGAACTTTTAATACATTCAGCTCTACCCTTCCAAAAAAGGTCCTTAGTGCATAAGGAATATAGGCCTGGACTATACCTCCTTTCACTATTGACAGGGATTGCTTTAAAAATATGTATCACAATATTAGTAGCAGGTCCTGGCTTTGTCTCGCCTTTATTCCACTCATTCCCACAATTTGAGGTCTGGGTTGTTGTTCAAGTGGTTGTGATCTTAAAAGCTAAAATCCTCACAATCCCAAATTTTCCCCAATTGCATGTGTCGTAACCATACCAGAGAACTCACATGATTCCACCAATTATCTCAATTCTCTCCAGGAGTAGCATACACATTAACAGAGATGAGGATAAATAAGACTTTTTCTGATACAGTTCTACATCAATACTTCTAAAGGAACTTAAAATTAATGAGTCAAGTATTCCAAAAAACAAACTTTTAGTTTCTAGATCCAAAAACAGCTCACCTAAAACTTAAACCTAAGAGGAAAATTATTAGATGTCTATTTTGCTATGTAAAATCAATCCAGAGTAAAAAAAGCCCTGTATCAGTCCTTAAAAAGGAATCACCATGGTTTGTTTAAAATCTGCCTTACCATGTATAGCTAAATTTATTAATATTTTGGTACAAAAACAATTTACCCTCTTCAAGACTCTGACAAGAAGTTACAAATAATTAGCAAGAATAGGTAATAATATGTATCCTTAAATGGAAAATTCATGTCAGGGAAGCTGTAGCACAAGACACTTCCTTAAAGAAAATTTTTGGGTAAACTATGAAGCAGACAGAAAGCAGGGGATGAGAGCATAGGCTAGCACACTAAATTTAGTCTTTGCTAACAGAAATGAAAAGCATTCTTTTCCTAGTAAGGAGAGAGTTGTTAGAGTAATAAGTGTTCAAATTTTAGAAGAGAAGATTAATGGGGTAAATAAAATCAGAGTATCCGAAAACAGGCTATAGATGGCCAAGAGCTGAAAATAAACCCAGGTAAAAGCTAGAGCCGTAGTGTCCAATGTGGTAGCCACTAGCCATAAGTGGCTATTGAAATTTAAGTTAAAATAAAATTGAAAATTCAGTTCCTTGGTCACACTTGCCATATTTCAAGTGCTCAATAGACAAATGTAGCTAGTGGCTATTTTGTTGTGTTGGACAGCATAGATACAGAACACTTCCATTACAGAAGGAAATTCTATTGGACAGTACTGATCTAAAGGGTAAGGGAAGGAGACTAACAGATTGAGGGTCTGAAAAAAAGAGGAACGGAAAACCAAGATGGCAGCATAGGTAAACACCGGAGTTTGCTGCCTCGCACAACCACTTCAAAAATACAACTAAAAGACGGAATGGACATCATCCAGAACCACAGGAAGGCTGGCTGAGTGGAAGTTCTACAACTAGGAGGAAAGAGAAAAGCATACCGAGACTCAGAGGAGGCGCAGTGCTGAAGTAAAGTACTAAGGTGCGGAGCGGGCTGGTGGCTGAGGGCGTGGTTGTCGTTTTCAATCGGGAGGGAGTCTCAGGCTCTGAGCTCCAGTTCCGGGCGAGTCTCTAGGGACCCAGACTCATACGGGAGAAGCGGGACTGTCCGGCATCGCTCAGAACCCTGGGGCAGCTTTCTCTCCGTGGGGCTTGCAGCGATTACTGGGACACTGAGAAGCAGAGCCTCTGAAGGCAAGATGGAGAGCAGCCATAATTGCTAACCCCGCTCTGTTGATCCTGTGGGACCTGCCCCGCCCAAGCCCTGCAGGGAGACTTTTGCTGGATAGCCTCAGGAAAAGGCTCCATCAGCACCTCCTTAGAGATCCAGGAGCCAGGAAGCCCAGAGGTCAGAGTGGGATCATCCAGTTTGCAGCTCCGTGGAACCATAAAAGACACACTCAGGGGGCAGACTCAGTGAGCACCAAAGCCCCATCGAAGCAAGTCTAGCCCCAGAGGGGTGTCTCCAGCACAGAAGTTCTCCCACTGCAGACACAGCTGATTCACACAGCCAAATGGCCTGGAGGTCAATTCCTCACAGTGATAACTACAACAATCAAGGCTTAATTACAACAAGACTGTGCACAAAGCCCACAAGGGGGTGCACCAAGAGTGTCTACCTCAGGTAATTGGGACACTTAGCACAGAAAGGCACTCTATCGACACAGCGAAGCATAAAAAATGCTGAGACAAAGAAACAGGACACAAACGACAGAATGGGAGGAAAGCAAACTGCTGGATATAGAGTTCAAAACCACACTTTTAAGGTCTTTAAAGAACTGTCTAGAACAGCTGTGGGCAAACTACGGCCCACGGGCCGGATCCGGCCAGTTTGAAATGAATAAAACACACAAACAAACAAAAGACCGTACCCTTTTATGTAATGATGTTTACTTTGAATTTATATTAGTTCACACAAACACTCCATCCATGCTTTTGTTCCAGCCCTCTGGTCCAGTTTAAGAACCCATTGTGGCCCTCGAGTCAAAAAGTTTGCCCACCCCTGGTCTAGAAGCTGCCGATAAATTTAATAAGGCCCTCGAAAAGACTGCCAATAAATGTAGTGAGATCTTCAAGAAGACTGGTGAGACCGCCGATAAATGTAGTGAGATCCTCAAGAAGACTGGCGAAACCCTCGATGTTGTGATAAAGAACCAACTAGAAATTAAGCATACACTGACTGAAATAAAGAATATTATACAGACTCTCAACAGCAGACCAGAGGGTCGCAAGAATCAAGTCAATGATTTGAAATACGAAGAAGCAAAAAACACCCAACCAGAAAAGCAAAACGAAAAAAGAATCCAAAAATACGAAGATAGTGTAAGGAGCCTCTGGGACAGCTTCAAGCGTACCAACAACTGAATTATAGGGGTGCCAGGAGAAGAGAGAGAGCAAGATATTGAAAACCTATTAGGAGAAATAATGACAGAAAACTTCCCCTACCTGGTGAAAAAAATAGACTTCCAAGTCCAGGAAGCACAGAGAACTCCAAACAAAAGGAATCCAAAGAGGACCACACCAAGACACATCATAATTAAAATGCCAAGAGCAAAAGACAAAGAGAGAATGCTAAAAGCAGCAAGAGAAAGAAAATTAGTTACCTACAAGGGAGTACCCATATGACTGTCAGCTGATTTCTCAACAGAAAACTTTGCAGGCCAGAAGGGAGTGGCAAGAAATATTCAAAGTGATGAATACCAAGAACCTAAAACCAAGACTACTTTATCCAGCAAAGCTATCATTCAGAAGTGAAGGCCAGATAAAGAGCTTCACAGATATGCTGAAAGGTATCCTTTAAGAAGAGGAGGAAGAAGAAAAAGGTAAAGATACAAATTATGAACAACAAATACACATCAACAAGTGAATCTAAAAATCAAGTGAATAAATAATCTGATGAACAGTATGAACTGGTGATTGTAATAGAATCAGGGACATAGAAAGGGAATGGACTGACTATTCTTGGGGGGGGGGGGGGGGGAAGGGGTGTGGGGGTTAGGGAAGAGATTGGACAATAATCATGCACCTATGGATGAGGACAGTGGGTGGGGAGTGAGGGCGGAGGGTGGGGTGGGAACTGGGTGGAAGGGAGTTATGGTGGGAAAAAAGAGTAACTAATGTAATAATCTGAACAATAAAGATTTAATTAAAAAGAAAAAAGAAAAAAATAGGAACTACTAACAAGGCATTTATCCGACAGTACTTTATTAATGCATCAGGTGCATTTACCTTTCCTTTTCCACCTGTTCTTTTTCCCCTCCTTGTTGCTGCCATCACTGCTGCTGCTGCTGTTCTCAGAACTCTGGGAATCTGACTGGCCATCACTGCTTTCTTCTGAACCTTCTGAGAGCTCTTTCACCCCATCGGGCACATCTTTCTGAAAATGTAAGCATCCAATTAGGATTAATCATTACCAATTCAGCAAGAAGAAATTAAATTAAGTCTTTGATACCCACTGTTGCAACTCAACTGGGTGGATTAATTTTTTTGTATTAAAGGATTCAACAGCAGAACCAATAATATTTTCTGAATCCCGGTCATCTCTTTTTGGATCAAAGTAGCTAAATGTTTCAATCTATATCCAAAGGTAAAAATTTTACATGCCAATCATATGTAGGCACAACACAGAGACTTAAATTCAACAAGAATTTCGTGTATGTGTGTGTGTGTGTGTGTGTGTGTGTATACCAGATAAATATAAGTTGAGGATTAAAAAAAAACCTATATAATAAAAATTTTATAAAGCATGTGTGCATGCATTATCCATGTAATATATAATACATGTATGTATGTATATATATATATTTGTGTATATATTAGTATCATTATGTATTGTGAATTCAATCAAGAGTCTGGGTAGCAAAAGATAGTCCATTATTTGAACCTAATTGTTTCCCAAATATTGGTTAGTAACCGTCAAGACTCAAATACAAAAGAAATCTTTATTTTTAAATCACATGAATCTTTGGTTTCTACACTGGATTGTGGAATGTTAGTCAGAAAGGATACCTGTGTCAGCACAGTATGTGAGAGATAAAATGGGACAGTTGTAAGATCAACAACTAGGAACTTAAGACTTTCTGGGTTTGAATTCTGGCTTTATCTTCTCCGAACTGTGTATCCCTTCATCAAAATCTTAACCTCTCATGCTTCAGTTTCCCTGTCTATAAGATAGGAATAACAGTACCTTCCTTAAAAGATCACTCTGAAATTAAATGAGTTAATAAATGAAAAATTGTACCTGGCATATGATAAGAGCTCAGTAAATATCAGCTTTTATGAATTTATGTGGTACATAGAAATATAGACATATAAATAACTAATGTTATTTCTAAGTTATAAAATTACATACAGATGGTTCTTTTTCCTCTCAATATATTTTTTATTTTCCCATATAATTTATTTTTCTAATCAGATAAAAATAATTCTGACATGTAACCCACCTACCTACAATTGACACTCGAAAACTCTGATCTAGTAAAGAACTGCTCTTTTCCACTTATGTTTATATCCTAGTGCCATTTCTCAGGTTTTACACTTCGTTAGAATACACACCCCGTATTTTTCTATTCTTTCCTTCAAAATGCAGGACAAATTTTACAATTGTCAGTCAAACTTTTTGACCTACAGGTTCAGCAAGTATTTTGAATACAAATATAACTAACTTCTTTGCCTCCATCTCTTTCACTACGCTTGTATTTCAGGCCAATTGTTTCTTTCAAACAACAATAACATATTTTTTACACATTTTCCTGCTTTACCCTTAAACATACCCTACCTAATTATCTTCCTAAATATGGATTTGATCATGCTATTGTCCTGAAAAAAACTCTGCCATCTTCTTAACACACATACTCACCTCTTCCCCATCCCTCTCAGGTTTTCAAGAGCCTCCAAAGTCTGATCATTACCTCACATTTACCCCACCCCTGACTCCTATCACTAGTCCACACACAGATTATGGCCTAACCACTCCAATTTACTCTACTTTCAAATCCATTCTGAATCCTTCTAGCTGTGCCTTTGCTTAAGCTATTCCCTTGTCCTGGAAGGCCCTCTTTACATTACTTATCTGCCAAAGTTCAACTCAAATCTTATAAGTTTAAAAAACTAAACAAACCAACACACAAAAACTTTCTAGATTCCTTTATTCAAAATTAATCTTTCTCTATATCATCACAATACTTTATAGTATAGTATACTTTATGTCACAGTTAAATTTTTTCAATGTACAATTATTTCAATAACTATGTGAACATCAAGAGCTCAGGGATCACCATTTATCCTTCTTTATTGTCTCTACAATGTCCAGCATGGAGTACGTTATTAACAATACGGAAAGTCTAGAACGCTAAAACCTAAAAGAAATGCAAACAACTCCATATGGTACTATAGCCCTGTAATCCCAGGAAGTTAACAAAGTGCATAAAAAGGAGGTATTATAGATCAATTAGATCTTTTTAATGTTAATGGGCGATGTACAACCACTGAACATACTATGATTATAGCATAAAGTTTAAGAGGTAAGAGGTATACACACATGAGCCAAGCCAAACTAATTAAATAAGCCAAATCAAAACTAACTGAAGTCTCCTGCTTTAGTTCCTGAGACTCCTTCCTCTGCAGACTTACAGCCTGCAGAGTGGAGTCATGTACAAAGAGCAAAGTGCCTGCCAGAGAGCGAAGCCAAAATAAAGTGGAAAGACCTGTTAACATCCCTGTTATCTTTGTTACCAATCCCTGATATCATTTGAGCTCCTGAATCAAGGTTGAGTTTCCCTAGAATTTTCAGTTATCTAAACTAATAAATTCTGTTTTACTCAAACTCATTCAGAAAAGGACACTGATAGGTCAAGGTCCCTTCTCAAGTGTAAGAATTAAAAATTACTAAGCCCGCTATAGTAAAAAGAACATGGGCTTGGAAACTCAGTCAGATCTGGGTTCTGATTCTGATGGTATTTGGCCAACAAGAAAATCCCATCTTTTGAACTTTGGCTTTCTCCATTATAATAATAACCATAACTCTAAATTGTAATGGAGAATTAAATGAGAAAGTACTACAAAGCATCAAGGCTGAATCACTCATTATGCAAATGTGATGCCCTTGAAAAAGTTTCTGAAAGACATTTTCATTTCATCCTTCCAAGATAATATTATCATAAACAATAAAAAATAAACTGATTTCTCTTCTCTGATCTACCTAGATGGTTAAAGAAAATATTTTGAATACAGGGCCAAAAATATTACCTCTTCAAAAACAGAATTCTGTCTCTATGACGCAAATTTTATATGTAGTCACTTCATGATTTACTTTTTAAATGACTCCAAAAATATTTACCTTCAAAGTATATACTCCCATTCTGCCTGGAACCTTATAGAAGATGCCCTCTTCACCTCGGGAGTTTGTGTGCAGCATTGCGTTCAGGCATGCAAGAGGGGAAGTCCCACTGCAGAAAACACACAATGATTAGTCTATCTCTGAATATCCAATGTAACACAGAATTAAGATAAAATTACCTGGTCAACACAAATTTAACATTAACACATTTTATAAAACTATAAAAAGTCCATCAATCTCTGAGAGGCTAGAACAGAGAAAATGGATGTGAGGCTCATTCTCATATTATCTAAACAAAAAATAATTCCTTAAGTTTCTTAATCCTCATCAGTATCTAACATATAAGCCAAGAAAAACTTATCTCATGAAAGTATCACAAATAATGTGTAAAGAGTCAATTATAACTCACTAAAGCTGAATTCTTTCTAAAAGACACTATTTCATTTAGCACAAACTTCACCATAACTGTCCAAAAGTAAAATAGAGGGGAAAAGAACACACACAGATTCAAATGAAAAATATTAATCTCCTTGCCAACTGCTGCACCAGACTAAATCTGAGTTGTGAAACAAACACATTTCCATGGTCTCCTGTATTTTTTCCCAATATAATTGACACATAGTTTCAGCTGTACATGATTCCATATATGTATATATTGTGCTGATCTCTTGTATTTGGACCTATTATGAGATCACTTAAAAGTAGGCTTTGGAATATTTCTCTTCTTTTTTTTTTTTTATAGGTATGTTTGAGAAATGTTTATTTCTTTTTTCTTTTTGAAATTTATTTTTATTTATTTTATTTTTCTATCACCATTTATCCTCTCTATGCTCCCTTCCATTTCCACCTATACCCCCGCCCTTTACCATGAGATCTCTTTTTCTATTTTGCTGTCCCTCCACCACCACCAGAGTTGTCTGCTTGCTCTCTATGAGTCGGTTTCTATTTTGCTTGGTAGTTCAGTTTGTTAATTAAATTCTATATATGAGTGAAATCATATGATACTTGTCTTTCTCTGACTGGCTTATTTCACTTAGCATAATGTTCTCCGGGTCCATCCATGCTGTCAAAGGGTAAATTTTTTTTCTTTTTTCAACAGAGTAGTATTCCATTGTGTAAATGTACCCAGCTTTGTCATCCACTTATCTATTAATGGATACTTGGACTGTTTCCAAATCTTGGCTATTGTAAATAACACTTCAATGAAAATAGGGGTACATATATTCTTTCGAATTAAGTGTTTGGGGTTTCTTTGGATAAATTCCCTCAAGTGGCATCGCTGGGTCTTAAGGCAGTTCCATTCATTCATTCATTCATTCATTCATTCATTCATTCCTTTAAATATATTTTTATTGACTTCAGAGAAGGAAGAGGGAGAGACAGAAATATCAATGATGAGTGAGAATAATTGATTGGCTACCTCCTGCACCTCCTCTCCCCCCTCCACACACACACACACACACGATGAGGTTGGAGCTGGCAATCTGGGCATGTGTCCTCACCAGGAATTGAACTGTAACCTCCTGTGGTTCATAGGTTGCCGCTCAACCACTGAGCCACACCTGGCCGGGCCCATTTTTAATTTTTTAAGGTAACTCCATACTGTTCTCCACAGTGGCTGCACCAATCTGCATTCCCACCAACAGTGCACGAGGATTCCCTTTTCTCCACATCCTCACCAACACTTGTTGTATGTTGACTTATTAATGATATCCATTCTGACAGGTGTGAGGTGATAGCTGATTGTGGTTTTAATTTGCGTTTCTCTGATGATTACTGACGTTGAGCATCTTTTCATATGTCTATTGGCCATCAGTATGTCCTCTTTGGAGAACTGTCTAGTCAGGTCTTTTGCCCATTTTTTAATTGAGTTGCTTATTGTTGTTTTTGGTGTTGAGTTTTATAAGTCCTTTATAAATTTTGGATATTAACCCCTTCTCAGATGTATCATTGGTGAATATGTTCTCCCATTCAGTGGGTTGTCTTTTCATTTTGTTGATGGTTTCCTTTGCTGTGCTAAAAACTCTTTAGTTTGATATAGTCCCATCTGTTTATTTTTTCGTTTTTTAATCCTCACCCCAAGATATTTTTCCATTGCTTTTTTAGAGAGAGTGGGAGAGAGAGGGAAAGACAGAGAAATATTGATGTGAGAGAAACACATCAATTGGTTGCCTCCTGCATGAGCCCTGACCAGGGCTGGGAAGGAGCCTGCAACCAGGCCACGTACCCCTTGACAAAAATCGAACCCGAGGCCCTTAGGTCCACAGGCTGATGCTCTGTCCACTGAACCAAACCGGCTAAAGTCCATGTGTTTATTTTTTCTTTTGTTTCCCTTGCCTCAAGAAATATATCAGAAAAAATATTGCTACGAGAAATGTCCCAGATTTTACTATGTTTTCTTTTAGGATTTTTATGATTTTGAGCCTAACATTTAAGTCTTTAATCCATTTTGAGTTTATTCTTGTGTGCAGTATAAGAAGAAAAAAACTAAAAGACATCCAAATTGGAAAGGAGGAAATAAAACTGTCATTATTTGCAGATAACATGGTACTATACATAGAAAATCCGAAAGACTCCACCAAAAAACTTCTAGATTTAATAAATGAACTCAGAAAAGTAGCAGGGTGCAAAATTAACATCCAGAAATTGATGGCATTTTTATACACTAATAATGAACTCTCAGAAATAGAAACTAAAAACAAACAAAGAAACAAAAATCCCATTTACCATTACAACAACAAAAAGATACCTAGGAATAAACTTAACCAAGGAGGTAAAAGACCTGTTCTTAGAAAACTACAGGATCGGACATTAAAAAAGAAATAGAAGATCCATCTGACAGCCCCCTTCAAACACTTTAAGACTCTTCATAAAACCCTGAAGTCTACTACTTTTCAAAATTTGGGTTTCTCATCACTGGCATTCCTTCCTGCAACCAATCTAAAGAAATTAATATAATGAACTTTTATAGTCCACCCTCATAATTCACCAGTGTCTTCTAATATTTATAACCCCCATTTCAAGCCTTTGATAAAGAACTTCATTGGTCTAACTTATTTAATCCTAGAGATATTTTCTCCTGCAATAGATTACCTTGCCTAATCTCTACTTTAATCCCAATCTCTTGTTCTTTTTTTTCTGTACTCCCTCCAATATAATAGCTTTGTCAAAACTAGGCCTTCATTAGCTTCCCTATCTCTGACTGAACTGCTATGCACTCTATATCCTTCAAAGCTCAACACCTTGAATTTCAATAGGGTTAAAGACTCAGACTTTCAAGATTAAAAGAAAAGTGGAGTCATCTAGTTCCCCTTACAGATGCTTGAATGCATTCTTTCAGGTCAACTTTAAATGTAAAAAGATAATAAACTTATAAGTCTCTTTCACTCACATGATACACTTACACATATACCTATACACACACACCCATTATCATTATCCACATACAAACTAAAAATTCAACACAGATAGCTTTAAAAGCTAGAACTGATTTTTATGGCATGCTTACCTGACAGCACACAGAACAAAACTGAACTCAATACACCTTTATGTTGGAAAATAGTGAGTTTAAGGATCACTAAATTAATAAATAGACTTAATAGGTTTTTGATTCACTAGAAATCTTTGTATTATTATAAACTCTTTCATTAAAACCTTTTCCTAGCTTTTCATTGAACTTACCACCTGCAATTCTTCTAAGAAGTCCACTTGGTTAACAACTAATCTACTTTTTAAAAAAACTAACAAACTGCCCTAACCGGTTTGGCTCAGTGGATAGAGCATCGGCCTGTGGACTCAAGCGTCCCGGGTTTGATTCCGGTCAAGGGCATGTACCTTGGTTGCGGGCACATCCCCAGTGGGAAGTGTGCAGGAGGCAGCTGATCGATGTTTCTCTCTCACCGCTGTTTCTAACTCTCTATCCCTCTCCCTTCCTCTCTGTAAAAAATCACTAAAATATATTTTAAAAAAAATAAAAAAGTAACATTAATATAGATTTTAAATTCAAAAAGTAGCATCTGACTCACCCACACTTTAAAGAATTAGTTTCTTCAAACTGTTTTCGTCCATAAACATACCATGAAACAAATGATAGTGAAACCATTGGAGAGAGAGAAAAGGGTATGAAGGGAAATTTTCAACAGGCATTTTTGGAAAAGCCCAATTGGGACCCCACAATGAGAGGTCTGTACTAATAGACCAGTGAAACACAACAAATAAGAGAGCAATCTAGAAATAGCCTGGAGAGGGAAGTCATAAAAAGAAACCGAAAAAACGTTCTTTGGAAAATTGCTTGTATACTCTCTCTGTCCTCTTAATACTTCACTGTAAATCTTCACTCATTCTCCCATTATTGTCTTTTTTTCCACTGTTATTTTTTAAAAAGCATAGTTTGCCTACTACCAGTAAGATGTGAGAAAAACTGTTTGGAAGAAATAAAGAGTCCAGTGATTATGTTTTATTTTAAAGGAAATATATGGAACAATAAGGTTCAATTTTTAGATAATCACAAACTCTAGTTTTAGAGAGTTTAGAGAACACCATAACTTTTCACCTAAAGTGAAATACAAAGCAGTTCAAGAACCTGCCGAAACCGGTTTGGCTCAGCGGATAGAGCGTCGGCCTGCGGACTAAAGGGTCCCAGGTTCGATTCCGGTCAAGGGCATGTACCTGGGTTGCGGGCACATCCCCAGTGGGAGATGTGCAGGAGGCGGCTGATCGATGTTTCTCTCCCATCGATGTTTCTAACTCTCTATCTCTCTCTCCTTTCCTCTCTGTAAAAAATCAATAAAATATATTAAAAAAAAAAAAAAAAAGAACCTTACCCAATGTCCTGATCCTACTCAAAAGTGAGGCAAGAGAAGCAGCACTTATGTTTCTGAGTCAGACAGATGAGGGTTCAAGTTTTATCTCTATTGGTTATGCAATTCCTCACTGCTTCAATGTCTTTATCTATGAAATAAAGACTTCAGATGGTTTCTTTAAGTTAAATAGATCATATGCATAAAGTACCTGAATCCTGCCCCAGTCCATAACCATTTCCATGATTAGTTCACTAAAAGCATCTTGCATTACAATCTTTATAAGAAACTTATACGAATAAGACATAAAAAGAAAAAATAGACTTTAAGAGAAATATAATGCTCCTAAAAGGTCACCTTGTAACTACTGCATATAAAGAAATATTAACTGCCTGTATTCCAACTGATCAAGATGCTAACATTTCTTAACTGGATGGGTCAAGTTCCTAAAAACCACATGTCTCTGAACTAAAGAGGTGTAGACGGTTGTATATGAGGACACACTATTTGGGCTGAAAGAAGTATTGGTGTGGAAAACAAAAATAAAATGTGTCAATATAAGCTATGTACATAGTTCTGAAATAAAGAGCTGGAGAGAGAATAGAATTTAACAGATTTAAATACATCAAAAATTAAGACTTTGTTGAGATCTTATATCGTTGCCCTATTTGGTATTTCTTGTTCATTTAGCAATAGTTTATACATCTAACAGCAAAGCTATTTATTCCAATTATGTTCTATGTCTGAATAATAGCTGTCAGTCTTGACATAGCCACTTACGTCAATATTCAGAGCTTTTAAGGAGTCAATTGATCCTTTAATTTTACCAATTTCTGGCATTTTCCAACTCATAGAAGTAACTTAAGAGTTACAGTAAAGCTTATATAATTAAATGGCTTTGATTGAGGGAATTATCTTACCTCAAGCAGTAAAAATAAAGACAAAAATAGGAGAAGCAAGGTAACACCAGCAAGTGGGATCTGATCACAAGAAGCAGCCCAGCCCAGGAAGCCTCCTCTGTCCTTGTGGACCTGGGACTACCAGCCCCCAAAATGCTAAGCAACCCCGTGCACAGCAGGGGTCCTGTCACAAGCACCTGACTCAGGAAGCCTCTCTGTCCCCATAGGCTGGAGACTCCCTTTTCCCCACATCTAGAGGCATAAGGCAGCCAACTCCGCCCCCCTCAGAAAGCAACTGCAAAGATCATTGGGAGCCTCTGTGTCACCAAATAAAACAAGACCACAGTCTACCTTAAGAGTCCAGGACTGACAGGGTAAACCTGAGCAGTGTGAACTCCTGCTTAAATAAAAGATTTATACTTAATAGGACCCAACATCTCATAACACAATAGCTAAAATATCCAAGATTCAATAAAAATAATGGTCACCCATCATACTAAGAACCAGGAAAAATCACAGCCTAAATGAGAAAAGATAATCAACTGATGCCAACAGTGAGACAGATGTTGAGATTATAAGATAAGAATTTTAAAACAGCTGTCATAAAAATGTTTCCATAAACACTTATACATTCTCTTGAAACAGCAAATATAAGCAAAGAAATAGAAGCTATAAACAAACAGAATTATGGAACTGAAAAGTATAAGAAATGTAAAAACTTGCTAGATGAAAAAAACACACACAAAACTGGCGAGATGGGCTCAATAGTAGAATGGAGATAACAAAATAGAATCAATGACCTTGAGGACAGATCCATAAAATTTACCAGTGTGAACAACTGAGAGAAAGTAACACTGAAAAAAATGAACAGAAACTCAGGGAGTTGTTGGATAATAATAGATGATTCAAAGTTTATATCATCAGAGTCCGAGAAGGAAAGGAGAAAAAAGATTTAAAGAATTAATGGCTGAAAACTTCTTTTATTTAGTGAAAAAGAAACCTACATATTCAAGAAACTCAGGGAATCTAAATAGGATAAACTCAATAAAGTCCACACACCAAGACACATCATAATTACACTTCTAAACACTAAATAAAAATTTTTTTAAATCTTAAAAGTAGAAAGAAAAAAACACATTGCCTACAGGGAAACACTAATTCAAATGACGGCAAATTTCTCATCTGAAACCACAGAGACCATAAGGAAGTGGCGTAACATTTATAAGTGCTGAACAAAAGCAAATGTTATCTCACACATTTCCAATATCATAAGTATTTTCATTAATCTGCAGGATACTAGATATTCCAATGCTAGTAAGTCAAATGATAATTTTAATAAAATTAAATATAAATTGAGTTGCTAAAATTATGACAAATAATGCCTATAAACTGCAAGAACAAAAAAGTACATATAATAAAACATTTACATTGTAATATCACTCTAAATTTCTAGACTAATTATATCAATTTATAAAGTAAAAATCATGCATCCAAAGGTAAGTTCAATTAAACTTGTAAAAGAGTGCTTTATAGTTATATAATAATTCTTTAGAATAAAATAATACTTCTTACCTTCTGGAGTTGGAATGCACCCCAAGAAAATGAAAGGAGGGAAAAAAAGAGCTTTTAATTTCTCTTTATAAAGCAACAATAAAGCCAAAATATAAACTCTCCCTTCCCCTCCCAGCATTGTCCACAATTTTTCAAATTAGCATCCTCCCCCAGCTCCGCTACATAAAACATTAATTTCTTTTTCAGAATTTACCTTAGACCAAAATATCACTGTGTCTAACAATATACAATTAAATTCAGCTATATAGCCTACACCACTTCAGATAACAGTTGCAGTACTTTATTTATGTGGCAGAATAAAACTATTACAATAATTTACACTTAAATGTGGGTATAATGAATATTCCCCATTCTTTAATATTCTTCCCATGCATTTCAATTTCCAAGGAGCCATCATAAAGCCATCAGCTATGGACCCTAAGGTTTAGTACCTTCCCTTTGATGCATAATGGAACTCACTGTGAAGCTCAAAAACAATGAATAGGAATATTTTCTGCCAATACCCCAGCATTTTGGTTTTTTTGATGTTGCTTATTAATCCTTTCGACACCCTTACAAGGTCTGTGGGCTTGAAAGCAGATTGCAACTAGCAGGTAAAGAAAATGCAAGCTAAACTCAAAGGTATCTAAGCCAACCTTACATAAATATGGTACCAATTTCATAATGTTCTTCATTCTTAAACTGAGCTCTTTCTAATGAAATCACCTCAAGGCAATTTAGCTTGGCAAATAGTCAAATTATCTGCTTTGGGGGAATAATAATTTCCCCCAAAGCAGATCATTTGAGAATGTTGACTTTATTGTCCTTGCTGTATAATTTTACATAAGAAGAGGTGGGGGAAAGTTAGGTGATGGGATTAGTTATTGGTGTAAGTTGGGCTAATACATACTTAAATACCATGTGAGAGAGATTATTTTGTTCACAAGTAAATGTATTAATAGTAATACAATGTGCAATGGGGACTCCTCCAAAAAAGTAAATTTCAATCTGGCAAATGTTTATTGAGTATGATCTTTGCTAGATGGTTCCCAGAGTTCTTTACAATTCCAACTTGTTTGGGATACAAGACTGAAACACATAAGAAGAATTCCTTGTTAGGTAACAATTTTGAGCTCTGCATGACAACAATATAAAGATTTATTTAAAAGCTGTTAAGGAGTCCAGCCACATGGCTCAGTGGTTGAGTGAAGACCTATGAAACAGAAGGTCACAGTTCGATTCCTGGTCAGGGCACATGCCCAAGTTGTGGGCTTGATCCCCAGTATGGAGCGTGCAGGAGGCAGCCGATCAGTGATTCTCTCTCATCACTGATGTTTCTGTCTCTCTCTCCCTCTCCCTTCTTCCCTGATATCAATAAAAATGTATTTTAAAAAATAATAAAAATAAAAGCTGTTAGGGTAAGTTCTTAAATGTACTGCCTGTTTCAGAAGCTAAGTTGTTAGTAAAATGGCTGTAGTTTAAATTTCAAATTATTCCAGAAAGTAATTTACAATTAGAAAGCAACTAACCTAATACTGTTATATGTCAGCACATAATATAGAATTGATTTGAAAAATAATAGAGCACATATGCTAATCACAATGGTAGAGGGAACTATGGATATAGAGGTGGTATGATATACTGAAAAGAGCAAAACCAGAAGCAGTAAGCCTCCGTGTCTAGTTTCACTGACCTAGCTGTACAACCCTAGCCAGGTCTCAATCTCTATGGGCCTTAATTCTTCAATAATAAAATGAGACATAACCATAATATCCCAATTATCTTTTCCAGCTATAAAATTTCATGACTAAATTATGTGGTTTGAAAAAGGGGTTGCAGAAGGAGGAAAGGAAGAGGAATGTAACAGAGATTACCCACTTGGGGAATAGTGTTAATCAGGGGCATCATACTGTACTGTAACTAAACTTCATTTACAAGGAATGCATGGCCAAGTCATCTGCTTATTCCCAAATCTGTCAGTACTACTATATAAATAGCACTTATTTCTTCCTTTCCAGGTCTTTTTCCATAAAGAACCAATGCTTTTAAATAGTTCTCAACTTCTTTCAGAGGTAACAAGTGATGATCACCTAATTTAAAAGCTAAGCCGTTAGCCCTGGCCAGTGTTCCAGTGGTTAGAGCACCACAGTTCGATTCCCAGTCAAGGGCATGTACCTGGGTTGCAGGTTGATCCCCAGTCCTTGTAGGGGCGCATGCAGAAGGCAGCCAATTGATGTTTTTCTCTCACTCCCTCTCTTTCTCTGCCCCTTCTTTCCTCTTTCCCTCCCACTCTCTCTAAAGATCAATGAGAAAAAAATTTTCTTTGGGTGAGGATTAACAAAAAAATTAAAATTAAGTAAAAGCTAGGCAGTTGGCTACACTCATTAACTACATTCTAACTTATTGTTCCTCACCAATCTTATGGTGTAAAATATTCAAATTCATGACTCACCAAAATTACTAATTATTATGTGTCATGAACCCGGGGACCACTCATGAATGGTCTAATTCAGAAAATACTCAATCTGCAGATGATGAATTCATGAACACTAGAATCTTCCTAATTGCATTTTCCTCTTCTACTCATGAAAGATAAGAAACACTTTAATAAGAGAATAGGATCTCGGGAAATGAATACTCTTCTTTCGCTTCTTTCCTCAAAACTCTCTGTTAGCTGTTAATAATAAGGATCAAGATTATATAGCTAATAGGACGAGCAAAGCAAGTTAAGACTCCAGTGGGAGAAGCATTAAAAGCAATGGCTACTTTAGAAGGAAGGCCTGCAAGTGTACACACTTAATGCTGTAAAAACACATGTATAAACATTAATGGCAGCCACAGCTGATGGAGGGAAGAAACCTGCTGTACAACAGTCTAAGAGGAGAAGTAGTAATGAGCTGTTGAGACCAGTAAATGGTGAGCAGGAACAGTCCCAAAGTATAAATAGGCACTTTGATCTATGTACTATTCTATGTATATGTTTAATCAATATTATGTATGCTTAATGTCTATATTTAGTTGCTCTTTTCTGATAATAATCCAAAATATCCAAATTGCACACAAATAGTTTCTTGAGTTCTTAACTATTAGATACATACTGGAATGTTGGAAGAACTATTTATAATTTATACTGGACAATGCACACTTTTTAGTCTGGAATTTTCCAAAAGTAAACATTTATATTTAAAAAACTGTTTTCCGTACCTGACTTATAAACTTAGGCTGTAACATAAGTCAAAGTATCTTATCACAAAAGAAAAAGGATATTTAAATTCTGTAACACACTAGGAACTATTTACTCATCAACATCCAAAACAAATTAAGCAAGATTCTTCAAAATGCGAAAGCAGACAAAAACTACAAAGGGAGCCCTGACTGGTCTGGCTCAGTGGATGGATCGTCGGCCTGCGGACTGAAAAGTCCCAGGTTCAATTCCGGTCAAGGGCATGTACCTTGGTTGCGGTCACATCCCCAGTAGGAGGTGTGCAGAAGGCAGCTGATTGATGTTTCTCTCCCATCGATGTTTCTAACTCTATCCCTCTCCCTTCCTCTCTGTAAAAAATCAATACAATATATTAAAAAAATAAAACTACAAAGGGAAAAAGAGTTGAAATCCATGTATTAAGGACTGGGAAATAAAAATAAAACTGTAAAAAAATAGCACATCTTCAATAAGCACAGTATCCATTTCATTCTATAACCTGTCTAAAAACTTTGAAGATTATAAGATTACCATTTGACATATCACAGCAACAAGAGAATAAGTTATAACTACATTTGAATGTGATCTTCCAACTTATATTTCGTATGTTAATAAGTAGGTTTTCAATATCAGTTATATGCCAAGGACTATGGGGGAGGGGAGAGGCAGGGCGGGGCAGGAAAAGCAAACAGTGTCACTGCCCTAATGGAGCTAGCTTAAACTATACAGAAGCTACATAATATCACAAAAATATGTAATTTTAAACCTTAAGTGCCATGAAGAAATAACACAGAACACTATAATAAACTAAAAAAGGAAAATGTAATCTAGACCAGAAAGTCAAAGTTTTCTGAAAAAGACATTCAAACTGACACCTGAAAAATAAATAAGTTAAAGTTAAGTGAGGGAAAGCACATTCCTCGCTAAAGCATCAGCAGGTATCAAGGCTGCAGTGGGCAGCAAATTGCCTACATATTTGGGAACTGACAAGCCAAAACCGGCATTTAAAGCTATGAGAATGGACAAAAGTACACGTTAAGTTGGAGAGAAGGTAATGAGAAAAAGAGAGAAGAAAAACTTAGAGAGGAAGGAAAGCAGGAATGTTTGTGGTCACTTCAGGCAACAAAACAGTTTCAAGAAGGAAGCAGTAGTCAGCTGTGATAAATAATGCCGACAAGAGAGGTGAGAACTAAAAGTCCCAAGGAGTTGGCAAAATATAAGTCACTGATGACTTAAAAAGAACTGTGTTGTGGTCACGTAACTGCACCACCATATAAGTTCTTCCTTCTGTTCTTTTTTTTATTTACTTTCTTTACTTATTTACTGTTCTTGCCTACTCCCTGGAAATGATAATGACAAGTTTAAAGTCACAGAGCCTTACTATGTTAGAGCTGGATGAACCTGCAATTGGCATTTTGACCTAAAGGGCTGGTGAAGTCTGATCTTTACATACCAGATTTCCTGACCGATTTCCCCAGTGTGCATCATCAAGTCTAATTTTATGAAAAGAAATGAAATCACTAGCTCATCCCATTCTATAAGACCCAATAGTGTTAAAAACGGATATTAGAATACCTTAACTTAATTCATTCCTTAGTCACAATAATCACTTATCCTCTTCTCCTATAGCCTTATACAAATTGATGTGTGATTAAATGGGTATGGTGCTTTAACTTTAATCTAATATGCCTAATTCAAATAACAACTTAAAATTATATCATTATATCATTGATACATTTTAAAATAATTTACAAAAAATACGTTTAAGAGCTAACATATTTCAAATACATTTTAATGTTTTAATTTACAAATGTTCACACAATTTTTCAGGGGCATACATAATATAAAGCAAGTTATACTAATTTATACTTCATTGTTTTATATTAATAAAGAAAACTTATTTTACTCCCAACCTACTGACATCTGGCCACAAGTCAAAAGTTTTTAACTTCATTAGCAAAGAAAGGTAATAAAAAAAATCTCAAATTGAATTTCATGGTAAAAAAAAGAAAATGAGAATGAAAATCTACAATATTTTGTTGTTTATTTACAAGTGTATCAGCATAACTCACTATTTCTCAATAGGAATACTACTGGCATTTGAGGTGAACAATTTTTCAATGGAAGACATTTAGCATCCCTGTTACTTTCTAGTCATTGTGGCAATCAAAAACAGCTCCCCTCCCCCCAAAAAAAGAGCTCCCCAAAATTCTGAACACGTTCCCTAAGGGTGTTAAATAATACGGCCTCCCATCGAGAACAACTAGTAGCAGTTTTAAAGCACGAGCTTTTCTATCTCAATGAAAATATCTCTAATGCAGACTCCCAGATTTCTGCCTTAACCTACAAATTATGTTGAACATAATATTAACATTTTTTTATGACAAGGGGTCTTAATTATGGACAGTGACTATTATATGCTATCCTATCTATATTAGAAAAAAGCCCATGGCCATAACGCCATAACGCCCAATGACTGGTCACCAGGATGTGCATGGAGCACCTCTTGGTCCCTTCCTCCCTCGCCCGTGAGTTGCTTGCGGTGGTGGGGTGGGGCTCATGGTTCACACAGCACAGCCCACAGGCTCCGGCGATCGCAGCAAGGCTGGCGGCAAGGCGTGTGCGGGTGGGCGGGGCTGCGAGGGCATGGGTGGGGTGCACGAGGGTGCGCGGGGCTGCCAGCATGGTGATGCGTGCGAGTGGGCAGAGCCGCGCAATTTCGCGCACTGGGCTTCTAGTATATAATAAAAGTCTAATATGCAAATTGTCCCCTTGACCAGAGTTCCGCTGGAAGTTCAACCGCTCGACCAGTCGCTATGACGCACACTGACCACCAGGGGGCAGGTGTTCCAACTGACAGGTTAGCTTGCTGCAGGTGCTAATGCGCTGGACTGGAAAGTGAGGTGTGAGGTGAGAGCTGTCAGGAAGCTCCCAGGGTTTGGCCCAAGCCTCGGGCGAGAAGGGCGGGGGCAGGAGCCAGGAGGGTCCCAGTGGCGCGGGAGGCTGGCATGGTCATTAGCAGCCTGTGGTGTTCTCAGTGAACAACTTATAATCTTCTGAGATGCTTCTTTTTATTTGTTAAGTTTCACTAGCTACTCCAGGAGAGTGGATAGCACCATTACCGGGGGACGGGCCAGACGCGCCTTGGCCTCGGAATCCCAGGGACGCAGCAGTGTGGGTGGCAGGGCTGAGTCGGAGAAACCAAGTCAAAAATTTGAAAGGAAGCAGGAAGCAGTAAGGGGCAGAGGGTGACAGCTGCGCAGGTGCCTAGAAAAGCTGCTGGGTGGGGGCAGCCGAGGAGCCCGATGCCTCTCCCAGGGGACAGGCTCCACGTCCCTCCCTCTCCCCCCTTAACCCCCCATGACCCGTCACCTCAGCTCTCCTCCAAGGCCCCACCTGGGCTCGCCCTGCATAACCCCAGCCCGCCCCACACAGCCCTGCCCTGCACAACCCCACCCCGCCCCACACAGCCCTGCCCTACACAACCCCAGCCCACCCCACACAGCCCTGCCCTGCACAACCCCACCCCACCCCACACAGCCCTGCCCTGCATAACCCCAGCCCGCCCCACACAGCCCTGCCCTGCACAACCCCACCCCGCCCCACACAGCCCTGCCCTGCACAACCCCACCCCGCCCCACACAGCCCTGCCCTGCACAACCCCACCCTGTCCCATACAGCCCTGCCCTGCACAGCCTCACCCCCACCCCACCCCACAGAGCCTTTGGGGAGCTCCGCCCCCGGAGGAGAAAGGGGGAGGCTGCAGATAAAAGGTCATAGGAAGGGGGGGCAGAGCAGGGCCCACCAAGTTAGATGGAGGGGAGGGAGGGAGAGACCCCACAGGCCTGGGGACAGAGATGGGCAGGGAAGGAGGGCCGTGCAGAAACATCGCCCTTGGTTGAAGGAGAAATCCTGACCCCATTTTACAGACCCAGCAGTGTGTGTGGGGGGGGAGGGGGGGTGGCGAAGACAGAAGAGGGTGTGAGGGGACT
The DNA here is from genome assembly GCF_963259705.1 of Myotis daubentonii. Taxonomy (NCBI): domain Eukaryota; kingdom Metazoa; phylum Chordata; class Mammalia; order Chiroptera; family Vespertilionidae; genus Myotis; species Myotis daubentonii. The sequence continues at coordinate 69,361,952 of NC_081851.1, read as the reverse complement.
GGATGGATGGAGAGCAGCGACGTTTAATTCATGGCCTATTTATTTTTATTTTTGTTAATATATTTTTATTGATTCCAGAGAGGAAAGCAGAGAGAGCGGGAGACAGAAACATCAATGATGAGAATCGATCTGCTGCCTCCTACATGTCGCCTACTGGGGATTGAGCCCACAACCCAGGAATGTGCCCGTGACCAGAATCAAAACCAGGACCCTTCAGTCAGCAGGCCGGGGCTCTATCCACTGAACCAAACCATCTAGGGTGATCGATGGCCTATTTAAAACTGCTGCAGTAGGCTGAGCAGGGGTCTTACCACGATGGTGTTACCTGATAATGAGGGTGTCTCTCCTTATGTTGGGGTAATCAGAACTGCAGCGAAGTAAAGACACACCCATGGAGCCTGCAAAGGGTTTCCACGCACACGATGCAATGCAATTTACTTTGTGTGGCAACTGAAGAGGGTGAGCAGAGCCTAGGAAGGACATGAGGTCTCCAAGACCAGGGGCTGGAGGGAAAGTGCGTGCTGAGCATTCCGCATTGTGAGTTACAATCTATATATATGAAAGCCTAATATGCTAAGTGTCTGACCAAGCAGTGGACCAACCGGTTGCTATGATGTGCACTGACCACCAGGGGGCAGATGCTCCAACCGGTAGGTTAGCTTGCTGCTGGGGTCCGGCTGATCGGGTCTGGGTGAGATGGGGCTGGACATACCCTGGAACCCTCCCACGGTCCCTCCCCAGCCACTGGCCCTGATTGGCCCCAATTGGGACTGGGCAAGATGGCCCTGATCGGCCCCAATTGCCGGACAGACAGAGGGACTCTACCCGTGCACAAATTTTGTGCACAGGCCTCTAGTTGTAATATAATTAAGGCTCTTAGACATTAAAGTATGTTTACCTTCAATCCTATATTAACACATTGTGTACTGCATAGAAATCTCTAAGACATACGCCAGGGACCGCACGTTTTTGGGCAAACTGCACGTTATTTAAATCATCATAATGCACTTTAGGTGTTGTTTTTCAATAATTATAACATTTTTATTTACAAAAACAATTAAACAATTAAAGTTCCTAGTACTTTTTTAACGTATGGTACTGCGTAAAACATTTTCCTCTATGAAGAGGGACCAAACAAAATTTACATAAGTATCTAGATTCGTTCCTTTTTCCATGGGCGTGAAAAACGAGAACACTCATGAGCGGTCCTTAACAGATGGCGCGCGAAACACGAGAAAACTCCTGAGCGGTATGAAATGTGTTAATTTACCCCAGGCTGCTTTATTTGAATATAATAAGACTAATATCTGAAATATATACTCCTTATGTATCTTTTCCATTGTATTCTTTGTGGCCAAAGTTATTTCTTCCTAGACTGCCCACCTCTAGCACTCTCCTGGCACTACAGTACTTTTTATCTGCTAATGACCAAACTTATTAAATCAAAAGCCTGAATTGATAGATGAAGGCTTGAAGATGGCTCTAAGCCGCATAAGAATTAAAGTGCATGGGTGTATAGATAGTTACCTTCTAAGAATTTATTAAAACTTACTTTTGGTTTTATAACTATGCTATGATTGAAAATGCCAAAGATTTGACAACTGAATAAAAAATTAACAATGCAGTTATCACTAAATAATCTTCAGGATTGAAATACACTGATATATACTATAAAATACTAATCATGGACTATAATTATAATATTAATTTGGACTATACTAATAATATTTAAATAACTCACCTGATTTCTTTTAGTCCTTCTCTCTGGATAACTTGAAGAATTTCTTTATGACTCATGGGTGTATTGGGGTATTTTTCTAAGACCTGAGAAACAAGTATATAATAATAAATTATTTTTCTTATTGTAAGTTCTTATTCTTTTAATTATATATTTAAGTATATTCCTTATTCTTATTAAAAGTATGTATTAATTTCATCTAGCACATACATATCCAGAGATTTTTCATCCCTTATATTTGGGATGATAAGAAAATTGGAAAGTTAATGAAATATAAATAGGATCTTCTCTCCTTTAGTCACAAACAAGTCAAACCTGAAGCAGAAATAGATAAAAAGGGTCTGATTAATAACTCAATTATTATTAGTGCATAATATGAAATAATGTTTACTTTCTGTCTCTACCCCTACATCACAGGCCTGTGTATTTACTATAAGCACCTTAAAGATTATCCATCTTCACATTTCCAGCAAAGCCTAATAATACAGCATGGATGCTCAAAATTGCATAACCAAAACAAATTAATAACAGTTATAATGAAATTAAAATGGTATCTGTGTTCTGATTCTGATAAAAACAGAATAAGCACAGTTTATCCTGTCTCTCCCACTGAATATATACAACTAAAAACCTAAACAGAATACATGGAGCAGCTATCTGAGGACTCTGAAATGGCAGCAGTTGGCATGAGGGAGGAAGCCACAACTAGAAGTACCATGGGACTTAGCCTGGACTCAATGGCAGTCCAAACTCAAAACTGCACTCTCAGTGCCGGCAGAAATGATTTCAAGAGAGGACTTTTCCTTTTTGGTCTGAAGAGCAGAGGGAGGACCCTCTGGGATTTTGTTTTGTTTTCCCTTTCTCTTGGCCCCTGTCCCCAGGCAATCTAAAGGCAGCAGTTGTGGCAGTGATGATAACAGCAATGGATAGAGAGGGACCTAAACCTCCAAGAAAGGTCCCATGAGTGTGAAGGGAATCCTCATGGCTTATATTCGTTCTTTACCATCTTGCTGCTTGGCATGGAAGGCAGATGTGATTGTGGAAGTGTGTAGCAAAACAGAAATGACAACTCCAGTTATCCAGTGACAGGACAAGGGAGAAGGGTCTCTAGAAGCCAGAAAATGGAAAAAAAAAAAAAAAAAAAGGAGCTGAAGAAAGAGATAGCATAAAGTTCTATAAAAACTCCTGAGGTCACCCCAAACTGTGCATATGGGGCTCCGACGCTCAACATACTACTTATCTGGTTCTCAAATTAGCCACTAGGAGGCGCATATGCAGAACAGACCCAAACAGTATGTATCTGTCCAATTTTTCCAACACCATTTACTGAAGAGACTGTTCAACTTTATTGTATGCTTTTGCCTCCTTTGTCAATACGAGTTCCATTTTCATACTAAATTTGTTAAAACTTATACTGTCACATTTACTGCAAATACTTTTACAGTCTATTTTCCATATTTTCATTTCTGTTGTTTTTCTACGGAGATTTCTATTAATTTCATGTATTATAACTGATTGGTCTTTTTTCTTTAAAGAATAATTTATTTCCCAGCTGGCATGACTCAGTGGTTAAGCATCGATGCATGCACCAAGAGGTCACAGTTCAATTCCTGGTCAGAGTACTTGCCCGGGTTGCGGGCTCAATCACTGGTGTGGGGCATGAAGGAGGCAGCTGATCAATGATTCTCATCACTGATGTTTCTATCTCGCTCTTCCTCTCCCTTCTTCTCTGAAATCAATAAAAACATATTTTTTAATTAAAAAATAATAATAGTGATTTTTACAAAGAGAGAGAAATATCTACATGAGAGCACAACATCGGGCGGCTACGTCCTGCACACCCTCTACCAGGGATGGACCCAGCAACCCAGGCATGTGCCCGTGACTAGGAATCAAACAGGCAACCTCCTGGTGCACAGGACAACACGCAACCAACTGAGCCACACCAGCCAGGGCTCTTTTGGTTTTAACATATCTACATTTAAGTATACTTTCCTCCCTTCAATAGCTTAATATTTTTCATTTTCACTTGACTCTTTTAATTTACTTATTTTTAATAGGAAAATGTGCAAAGACAGAGAATGAGAAAAATGTAGACACACACTAGAGAAACCAAAGAGGAAAAATTGAAGAGAAAACAACATGGCTACATATATTTCTGAGCAAAAATACAGTATTCCATTACATTACTATTACAATATTATCAGTGTATTGCAATAATATTACTTTTTTTTTTTACCACAGGTTTAATATAAATGAAAATACTAGTTTTATAAAAACATTTAGCTTAATTTAACCACAGGAGGGCAGTGTTTATCAAACAAAATATTCCATTGGAACTGTTTATGGAACCACGTAACACAATTTTTAGAAACTACTTTGATAATCTGAATAACTGCACGGCCCAGCTGGCATGGCTCAGTGATTGAGCCTCGACCTATGAACCAGGAGGTCACGGTTCGATTCAGGTCAGGGCACATGTCCAGATTATGTGCTCAGCCCCCAGTGTGGGGTGTGCAGGAAGCAGCCAATCAGTGATTCTCTATCATGACTGATGTTTTTATCTCTCTCTTCCTCTCTGAAATCAATAAAAATATATTAAAAAATAAAATGTACAGATAAAAAAAAATGAATCTTTATAGATTTACTTCAGTGTTTTATGGCTTACTTGCTGTCCAAAACCTTGAATTACGTTAATCAATGCCACAGTAATGAATGAAGTCACCCAGGAAATACGCAGAATGACTGATTAGAGCAGCCGTGGGCAAACTACTGCCCGCTTGAAATGAATAAAACTAAAAAAAAAAAGACCGTACCCTTTTATGTAATGATGTTTACTTTGAATTTATATTAGTTCACACAAACACTCCATCCTTGCTTTTGTTCCGGCCCTCCGGTCCAGTTTAAGAACCCATTGTGGCCCTCGAGTCAAAAAGTTTGCCTACCCCTGGATTAGAGCCTAGGCTACAGAGCCAATATACCAATGTTTACGAGTCAGAGAAGGAAAACTAGGAAATAAACTAAGGAATGGCCAGAGAAACTGGAAGAAAACCAAAGAATGTGGTGCCTCACAAAAGACAACACATTCTAAGAAGGATGAAGTGGTCAACAATGTCAAAAACTGCCTAGAAGTTGAGATAACAACTTAAAAATTCACTGGACTTACGTACCAATAAGAAGCCTTTTAACTAGCTTTACAAGTTTAGATTCCATTTCATCAGGAGGGAAGAAATCAAATTTGAGGGGGTTTAGCACTGCATGGGAAGTCCAAAGTTGACAACAGGGAGTTAAAACAACTCCTAGAGAAGTGAAGGAAATCTGAATTCGATGAATTTTGTTAAATGGATTTGAACAAGTTTCACTGGACAAGAATAAAAGGAGACTGAAGTATCCTTAGCTACCTCAACTTTCCCCATCCCAACACGAGAGGCAAATAGATGCAGACACAAATGAGACAAATCCCTTAATTACCCGAACTTGTGCTAATTTGACACTCAGAAACAAAATTAATTCAGAGGATGCAGTATCCCACACCTACCAAACTCACTATACAAACACTCATGGTGTGAGTTCAGGAACTGAACCAAAAATAACAAGGAATACATGGAATTTAGACAGAAGAAATAATTTATAGAGCCAAATATTAGAAAAGGAAAGAAGGAAAAGGACCTTACCTGGCTGCTTAGCAGTATCTCTTGATCACTACCTATGTCCTGAGATGCACTTCTCTGTTCAGCTTCTGTGACACCAGACTCTCCTTGTTTCCCTTCTACCTCCTTCACCAGCAACTTTTCATTCTCCACAATCTTTTAATGTTGATTTTCCTCAGGATTCTCTTGTCTCAATTTCTACTGCCCTTGGGCACTTCATCCTCCCATGTTTCAAAAGTATTTATGCTCCTGCAGCAGCACTCTATAACCCCCCCCCCCCCCCCCGTAGTACTTACCACACTGTATTTATTATAATTGCACTTTAAATCATCTGTCCTGCCCACTGGTACACAAGCTCAGGAGGGCTGGGACCACCTGTCTTATTCTTCAGGATCCCCAGTGCCTATCTATGGGAGGTCTAAAACCTGTGATGGTTGACTGAGGAAGTAGGAACACAGGCTTTAGACAATAGTAAAATTGCTTCTCTCTACATATTTTTTAAACAAGAAAGATGAAAGGTAAGTGCAATTGCAAGTAAGTTTGTAGATTCAGGGGTAGAAACTTGAATATAAGAAGTGGCTGAGAATATTTAAATACAAATCTTTACAGAGAGGCAGCTTAGGAAAACCAGAGATTACATAGGCTGGCTTCGTAAGTCCAGGGGTAGTCTTACCTCAATTCTGAACAGCTCTAATCAAGTCATTCTGATATAGTTCATTCCCAGCTTAGATTGTTTTTATCTAATTATCCAAGAAGTCCAGATGTTATGTGCACTCCCTAGTTTAAGCAACAAAGAAGTTCTCAAAACCTGATTTTCTCAAAATTCTGAAGAATTAATAATAACACTTAATGTTTTTCTAGCATTTAAGTGTCAGGTACTATCCTAAGTGCTTTACATATATTAGCTCATTTAATCTTTACAACAAACCTATGAGGTAGGTACTATTATGACATATTTTTAGATACGAAAACTGAGGCACAGAGAAAATAAGTCACTTGACCAAGGTCACATCAGCTAATACGTGATGGAGAACGAAATTCTTTGCTCCTAAGCCTTATGCTACATATACTCCCTCTTCATCAGTTATACATCCACACTACTCCTAAAATTAACTCTTATTTTAATGGACATTTACTAAGTACTCCTTACATGTCAAAAATTGGGGATACTAAGATAAATAAGAAATAAGTCCTGTTGTTCACAACTAGGGTAGAGAGAAGATGGGAAAGGGAGAGATAGACAACTATAATATGAGAAGAAATACTACAAAAGGCATAAAGAATACAGAAACAAAGGTAAAGAACAGGAGTGATACACACATAGTGCTTTTTGTCAACTTGCAACAAATATTTATTGAGCAAATATTACGGTCAGCACTGTGCCATATGCTGAAATACAACAGTGAATAAGATAGATTTAATTCTCCTAAGCTGGTGGGGAACCAGATGTTTAGTCAAACAACAAATAAATAAAATAAAAACTTCTAAAAGAAAAAATCCACAAAGGAAATGGAAGAACTTTCTGAAAAGATAGAAAGTTAGTAATTCTAATGGTAGAAACACACAATATGTAAGCAAAAAAATATTTTTTAAATAGTGGTTTAAGTGCAATAAACAAAATAAAACAGGGTGATAAGGTTTATAGTAAATGAGAAAAGAGATAATTCTAAGCAGTCAGGCCTCAATGACTACCCAACATTTAAGCTGAGAACTGTATGACACGTAGCCAGGCATGGTAACAAGAGTGGGCTTAATATGGAACCCTAGCTGTGTAAGTAATAAACTGTAAGGGAGTGTCAATATCCTGCAACACACACTGCCAACATCCTACCTTTGCTCATGCCATTCTCTGTATCTGACTTAACTTTTCCACTTCATACCTGAAAGTCTATCTGTCACCTAACAAAATAGCAAAAATTTTCAAAAGTGGAAATATTCAATCCTTCAAGGGTTCAGTAAAACAGGCCCACACACATTGCACAGCTGGGACAGTGAAGTGATACACCTTTCAGAAAACAATTTGGTAACATGTAACTTTAAGGGCCTTTCAAAGATTGACATCCTCTTACCCAATAACTTTTCTCCCAGCAATCTATAAAAGCAAAATAACAGAAATACATACAAGATCTAGGCACAAAGGTGTTCACTGAAGTTATTATTTGTAACAGTTATAAAAATAAACAATCAGCCCTAGCCAGTTTGGCTCGGTGGATAGAGCATCGGCCTGCGGACTGAAAGGTCCCAGGTTCGATTCCGGTCAAGGGCATGTACCTTGGTTGCGGGCACATACCCAGTAGGGAGTGTGCAGGAGGCAGCTGATCGATGTTTCTCTCTCATCGATGTTCTAACTCTCTCTCTCCCTTCCTCTCTGTAAAAAATCAATAAAATGTATTTTAAAAAAATAAAAATTAAAAAATAAACAATCAAAATTCCCAATATTAAGATAATAAATCAATTTAACTCTCCCTCCCAAAGAGATCTCTAATTCAATAGCAAAGCAGAAACCACAGGTCTCTTTATCTTTATGGTAATCCAATTAGACAATGCCTGAAAGACAGGAGGAACTCAATAAATTATTTCTAAATTGAAAACAGTGATACATTATGTTGTCATTAAAGATATCTTTAATCAGCCCGCCTGGCATGGCTCATTGGTTAAGCATCGACCTATGAACCAGGAGGTCACGGTTTGGTTCCCAGACAGGGAACATGCCCGGGTTGCAGGCTGGCATGGTGGGATGTGCAGGATGCAGCGGATCAACAATTCTCTCTCATCATTGTTTCTCTCTCTCTTTCCCTCTCTCTTCCTCTCTGAAATGAATCCTATGTAACAGCTAATATGCAAATGGTCATCACGCCCTCGTGCTCTCACGTGGGGGCCGGGGGACCTGAGGCCGTGCCCCCACCACAGCGGGGCTTGACAGGGGACCTGAGGCTGCATCCCCGCCCAGCAATGGTTGATGGGATGGGGTCCTGAAGCCACGCCCCCAACCCCTGCGCCAGGGCCAGGGGACCTGAGGCTGGGCTGGGGGCTTTAAGGCCGCACCCCCTATCCCGGTGCCCTGCAGGGCTGGGTCTCATGCAATTTTGAGCCTCACATGGGTGGTCAGGGACTTGACTCTGGATCCCGCGGTGCGCCCCAGACTCTGAAAGGAGGGAGATTTTCATATACGTTTTACTAATTTTCTTTCATCTCTGACATTTCTATTATAGAGAAAGGGCAAATAGCAATATTAAAATATTTCCTCTAATTAATTCCCTTTTAATGTGCACAAATTTCATGCACCAGGCCACTAGTAAAATATATTTTTCCAAATGTAAAACTTGGTACTACATATATGCACATGCACACCCATGAACAAAAGCTAAAGAAAAACTAGGAAAAAAATGGAAAACATCACACACAGAGTAAGTTGTTATAAATCAATGAGAAAAACACCAACAATTCAAAATTAAGAACTAATGAAGGATATAAAGAGAAACAGAAATACAAGTGGTCAGTAAACATCTAAAATGATATTCAACAATAGTCATATAATCACAAATATAGAATCAAAATCAAACCAGCTTTTTTTTAACCCACTGAATTGACAAAGGTGAAAATGACTAAAAGTCTAGGATGTGGGGAGCAAATACTGTTATTCACTGCTGTAAAATGATACAACCCTTTTTGAAGCACAATTTGGCTTAGATGGATATATCTTTGACTTAACAATCCTATTTAATAAAAGCCTAATACGCAAATTGACCAAAGGGCAGAACGACCGGCAGAACAACCGGTCACTATGATGCAAACTGACCACCAGGGGGCAGACGCTCAACGCAGGAGCTGATCCCAGCCTGCAGGTCCCAGGCCAGCCAAGGTGGGTGCCAGTGGGACCCCCTGATCACCCCGCCAGTCGCCTCACACATCGGCCCTGATCACTGGCCAAGCCTAGGAACCCTACCCATGCACGAATTTCATGCACTGGGCCTCTAGTTCCAATATAAAAATTATATGACTTCTACAGGCCCAGTGCATGAAATTCGTGCACTTGGGGGGGGGGGGTCCCTCAGCCTGGCCTGCGCCCTCTCACAGTCCAGGAGCTCTCGGGGGATGTCCGACTGGTGGCTTAGGCCCGCCATCAGCCAGACATCCTTAGTGCTGCCGCAGAGACAGAAGAGGCTGCGTTGAGCATCTGCCCCCTGGTGGTCACTGCGTGTCATAGCAACTGGTCATTCAGCCGTTTGGTCTATTTGCATATTAGCCTTTTATTATATAGGATATTCTCACAAAGGCACAAATATATATGCACAACAATATTTACTGAAGCTATTTTTGTAACTGAAAATGGCCTGAATTCCAACTAAGTGTCCACTGACCAATGAATAAATAAACAAAATGTGATATACACACACACACAACATATACACACTTACAAAAGAAATTCTGCCCTGGCCAGTATTGCTCAGTGGTTGGAGCAACAGCCCAAGGACTGAAGGGTCCCAGGCTTGATTCCAGTGAAGGGCACATAAACTGGATTGCAGGCTCGATCTCTGGCTGCTTCCTGAGGTGCATGCGAGAGGCAACCAATAAAGTGTCTCTCTCACATCGATGTTTCTCTCTCTTTGTCTCGCCCCCTCCCTTCCACGCTCTCTAAAAGAAATCAAAGGAAAATATACTCAGGTGAGGATTTAAAAAAAAAAAGGAAATTCTGACACATGCTATGACATGGTGGAACCCTGATGACATTATGCTAAGTAAAATAAGTGAATCATGAAATGACAAATATTGTATGATTTCACTTACATGAGATATCTAGAGTAGTTCAAACTCATAGAAATGGAAAGTAGAATGGTGGTTGCCTGGGACTATGAGGGGAGAGGGGAAATGAATAATTAATGTCTACAGTATTTCAGTTCTACAAGATGGAAAAAGTTCTAGAGATTTAGTGTACAGTTCAGTAGTATTAAGTGTAATAAAATGATTAAGATGGTAGCCCAGCCGGTGTGGCTTAGTGACTGAGCGTTGACCTATGAACCAGGAGGTCATGGTTCAATTCCCGGTCAGAGCATATGCCCAGTTGCAGGCTCAAACCCAGTGTGGGGCCTGCAGGAGGCAGCCAATCAGTGACTCTCTCTCTCATCATTGAAGTTTCTATCTCTCTCTTTCTCCCTCTCTCTTCCTCTCTGAAGTCAATATATATATATTTTAAAAATTGCAAACACCCAGCACAGCATTTCCTAGCTATCCTGCTTTATTTTTCCCCATAGCACTTGCCACTAACATAATATACAGGGTATTTCTCTCCCTTCCTCTTTCTCTAAAAAATCAATAAAAACATTTAAAACACACACACACACACAAAACATGTTTTCACTATGAGAACTAAAACAAGAAGGCAGAGCATCACCTTGCTTGACTTTAGCAGGGACCTCAGCTGGAAATGTTGGCATCAGGTGACTCAAATTTTTTGCCACTCTGCACATGTCCATGAATGACCACAAAAAGTGTCATGCGCATTGATTTGGGGTTAAGAATCAATTTTAGCAAGTAGGTGAATTCACAAATACTGAACCCACAAATAATGAGGATCAACTCTAATCTCTTTCAGGAAATAAAATTGGGAGGAAGAATTCCCAGCTTTTTAAATGAGGCAGCATTATCCTGATACCGAAACCCAGACATAGTCCAAGAAAACTACGATTAATATCCCTCATGAACATAACTGTGAATGTCCTCAACAAAATATTAGCAAATACAGCAATATATAAAAAGCATATTATACCACAACCACGTGAGATGCCACTCCCCCATCCCCAGGAACATAAGTCCAATTCAAAATTTGGAAACTAATGTTATCTACCATATTAGTAGTCTAAAAATTAAAAGCAAACGATTGCATCAATGATTCAGAAAATGACACATAAGATACTTCTTAATACATAAAAAAGCAGATTAGAAACAGAAAGAGAGTGATTACAACTACATAGAAAACTGTATCAAAGACTGTAAGTCCCAAAATGTTAAGCTATATTATGTCAGATGATAGTGAGTTTTTTCTCTACTTTTCCAAATTAATTTAATTTCTATAATTTAAATAATTCATGGATTTTTTGTGAAATAGGAAACCTATGTTACAAATTACTATAACTAAATTTATTTTAAATTCAACATCAGTAGAGCAAAAAATAACACACCAATCCTAACCTAGAACCAGCCAGGGCCCATCTTTTTAATTCAAAGAGTCCTACTCTAACCCTCAAAAGCTCTCTACAACTACTCTTCAGTCCTCTACAATAAATCCCACGAATGGCCCAATTAGATTGAAACACAGATGTTATCACCTGCATAAAAACTCTCTCTGACTCCTAGAATAAAAATACTTGTCAGCCCGACTTCTATGACTCTCCACATTTTGGCCCAAACCTGCCTTTCCTGGTCTTGTTTTTCACTACGCTTCACAATGCTCCACGGTAAATTAGCTATGCATCAAACATTTTTCAGTCTTCCCTCTGCCTGGAATGCCTTTAGCCATACTCACCTCTAAATGTTTTATCCATCATCCTTGACTACCCAGGTCAAACCTCCAAGACCAACCCTGAAAGAGCCCCCCGCTCCTCCACCCAATTTCAGGATTATTACTATTTTGCTATTATACAGCCCCAACACAAATTTACTTTATGATTATGTTTTATTACAAAACTTAGGTGAAAACAACTCAAATTTATCTCAGTTTCTGTGTGGAAGGATTCTGGACATGGGGTAGTTACCTGGGTTTTCTGTTTAGGGTCTCACGAGGCTGAAATTAAACTGTCAGCTCAGACTGTGAAATCATCTGAGGTTTGGGGTTCTTTTCCACGCTCACTACCAAGCTTATTTGTTGGCAGGTTTCAGTTCCTTTCTGTTTTGCTGGCTCTTGGCCAGGAGTCACTCAGCTCTTAGAGGCTGCCTGCCATTCCTTGCCACAAGGTGTTCTCAGAGGCAGTTCCCAAAGTGTAAGTCAAGAGAGTGGGGTTTGGTGCAGAATCTCCTAAAGCAGGAAATAGATGGGTTCCCAAACTTGCTTACAGCTAGTTTAAGCCCGTGTGGTTACACATTGACCTTCAGAAACAAGTAGCAAATGGTATCCCTGAAGTTACAAGGCTTTTCATTAGTAGTCTCAAACCTCTGTGACTCTTTGCTAAGAAATAACATCTTTACAGTATATAGTTTTATCATTCAGAAATATAAAATAATCCATATTTATTAATTTTTCAACAATATTAACCGTGTTCACAACATACTAGTCATTATAAAAAGAACTTTTCATACATTCTCATCTAACATTCCAAATGCTAAGTTCTACTAATATCTCTATTTTAAAGTTGGGGAAACAGAAAACTCAGTATAAATCTCTACAACTCCAAAAATGATCCTTAGACCAAAGCACCAGCATTACCTGGGAACATGTTAGAAATGCAGAATTTCTGGCCCGGCCGGTGTGGCTCAATGGTTGGGCGTCAACCCATGAACCAAGAGGTCACTGGTTCAATTCCCTATCAGGGTACATGCCCAGGTTGCAGGCTGGATCCCCAGTAGGGGGCGTGCTAGAGGTAGCTGATTAATGTTTCTCATCGTTTCTATCTCTCTATCCCTCTCCCTTCTTCTCTAAAACTCAATTTTAAAAAAACACTAAAAAAAAAAGAAATGCATACTTTCTGGCTACACTGCAGACCTATTGAATAAAAATCTACATTATAGCAAGCTCTCCAGATGATTCTAATACACATTAATGTTTGTGCACTGGTTTAAAGAATCTTCCAAGATGGCATAATAATGTCAAAACCAACTTCAAATCCAGATTGTTAAGGTTATTCCCAAGTCGCTATGAAAAATTGTTTTTTTATTCCCCATTATGTCTTTCATGGGTAATTAATATTTATAAAACTTCTTTCCATTATATTTTTTCTTGTATTCCATTTATTTTACATCTAGATGCATGTGCGCGCACACACACACACACACACCACACACAAAATAAAAGAAAATATTTCCTACATATTAATATATTTCATGGTACCATCTGCATAAGCTTACAAAATTTGTCAGAACCACTCAAATCATATAGAAAACTAACCACTATAAATCAACAGCAATATATTTAAATTTTACATTATTATTTAGAAATAAGTCACTAACAACATTAAGCACTTTGAAACTGAATATGCTAAACCAGCTATTAAATAATTCAGATATCAGTGGGTTAAAGATTCAGAATGATTTAGGCCATCCCAAGCTGTGAACTCCAATGAAAGTCCATTCTAAACGTAGTATCAACTACTAAATGTCAGTAAACCAAAGAATTTTCCAATGAAAAGTCTTTTACAACATAATTTTTACTAAAAGATGGATCGAATTACTCAGAAGACACTATAATTAATAAGGTTTACAGTGTCCCCTGAAGCCCAGGACCGAACATGTGCATTCACCATTTAACCAGTTCTAGTTTTGTCAAGCAAGATCAAAAGTAAAATAAAGGGTCTTCGGAGGCAAATACCCAGGTGGGACTTGAAATAATTTTATTTCATAAACAAGACAGAGATACTCAACCTGTTTTCCTGGCAAACAACACTTAATATAGTTGACTAACTTTACTCAAATTATATTCTCTTGAAAGTAAGAACAATGTCTTCTTTTACCTCCAATTAAAAAAGATTAAGCCCTGGCCAGTGTAGCTAAATTGGTTGAGTGTGCCCTCTGCTCCGAAAGGCCACCAGTTCAATTCCTGGCCAGGGCACATACCCAGGTTGCAGGCTCAATTCCCAGTACGGGGTGCTCAGGAAACAGCTAATCAATGATTCTCATCATTGATGTTTCTATCTCTTTCTCCTTCTCCCTTTCTCTCTGAAGTCAATAAAAATATATTTTTTAAAAATAATAATAATGAGTTTATATAACTTTAATAGAAACTCAATGTTAAAGCAAGTAATACTATTGTATTTAAGTCATATTTGAAGAGTTCAAAACTGCACCTATGTTCATCTTTGTATTTTTAATTCTAAACTTTCTAAATAATTTTTTCCTTTACAAAAATAAAAAGTTCAAAAACTTAGTACATTCAATTACCTTTTAAAACACTAAAAATAGCCCTAACCAGTCTGGCTCAGTAGATAGAGCATTGGTCTGCGGACCAAAGGGTCCCGGGTTCGATTCCAGTCAAGGGCACGTACCTTGGTGGTTGCAGGTTCCTCCCCAGCCCAGACCTCGGTCGAGGCTCGTGCAGGAGGCAAGTAAATCAATGTGTTTCTCTCACATCGATGTTTCTCTCTGTTTTTCCCTCTCTCTTCCACTCTCCCTAAATATCAATGGAAAAATATCCTTGGGTAAAGAGTAACAAAATAATAATAATGTAAAAAAAAAAAATTAAAACACTAAAAACAGCCCTGGCCAGGTAGCTCAGTTGGTTGGAGCATCATTCCATACACCAAAAGGTTGCAGGTTTGATTCTTGGTCAAAAAGTTACTCATGGTAAATAGATTGATATCTCTCTCTCTCCCTCTCTCTCTCTACAAATCAATAAAAAAATATCCTATATTCTCAGGTGAGGATTAAAAACACACACACACTAAAAACACGATAAATCAAACTGCACTAAAAATACTGAATTTCACAATACTAAAAACTATGAGGATGGCCTCTATGAGACATGAAAAGAAAAAATACAGAACCAAAGGGGTTTCAGAGTTTATTCTGTAAAAAGGACACAAATAGCAGGTTTTAGAAAACCCTACTGGTCAATTCCCTATAATTGTATCTTCCACATACTGGCCACTTTCCAGACAGTGTTTGTAATGAAAACATAATGCCCTTTCACCGACAGCAAAATTGCACAGACTTTTAAGGGTGGATAGATTCTGTGGATGATGAAACAGCAAGGACTTCTGCAAATCTGACCTTATTTTCTCAGCTTCTGTCAGAATTCTAGGAGATGGAGCAGCAGCATCTTTCACAAAGAGGTTTAACTTGTGTTCAAAATAAGATTTTGATTTTTTTCTTCAATGAGTTAGGAGCATTGTTGAACACAAAAACAGGACAGAAGGAGGGATGAACTAAAAATAATATAAAATTCAAGAAGCAAAACACAAGGAAACTTTACTTCATTTTTATGGCAAGATGTAAGATCACTAAAGAAAGTGTTACATCAAATCATCTAGCACAGACAGACTTGCAGGTAGCAAGTTCATAAATGTTGAAATATCTTATAATTTTATGTCAGTTATACCTCAATAGAGTTGAAATAAAACATGCAGTTATTGTTTTAAAAATCATGGATCAGCCCGGCCAGTGTTGCTCAGTGGTTGAGCGTCGACCTAGGAACCAGGAGGTCACAGTTCTATCCCCGGTTAGGACACATGCCCAGGTTATGACTCAATCCCCAGTAGGGGGCGTGCAGAAGGCAGCAGATCAATGATTCTCTCTCATCATTTATGTTTCTATTGTTCTCTCCCTCTCTCTTCTTCTCTGAAATTAATAAATATATATATTTTTAATAAAAAATAAAAATCATGGATAAGAGCAGTTTCTCAATCTTTTTTAATTTTTTAAAAAACATTTTTTTAGACTTAGCTGGTTTGACTCAGTGGATAGAGTCAGCCTGCAGACTGAAAGGTCCCAGGTTCAATTCCGGTCAAGGGCACATACCCAGATTGTAATCCCCATTTGGAAGGCAACAGATGGATGTTTCTCTCTCTCTCCCCCTTCCTCTCTCTAAAATCAATTTTATTTTCCATTTTCTATACTTCCTACATAAAAGTCTTACTCCTTCAACAGAAATTTTTTATCTTCCATCTTATTCCTCAACATTAAATAACTTTAGGTAAATGACAAAAATAAAAATCTATGGCCCTAACAGGTTTGGCTCAGTGGATAGAGCGTTGGCCTGTGGACTGAAGAGTCCCAGGTTCAATTCTGGTCAAAGGCACATGCTGGGGTTTTGGGCTTGATCCCCAGTAGGTGGTGTGCAGGAGGCAGCCGACCAATGATCCTCTCTCATCACTGATGTTTCTATCTCTCTCTCCCTCTCCCTTTCTCTCTGAAAGCAATTAAAAAAAAATAAAGAAAAAAAATCTATGTACATTCAAAATAATATTAACATGTAAATGAAGTCTATATAAATGCCATCCAAAAAAAAACCACACCACTTTTTCTTCAGTCTACAAACCATGTGCTACAAATCTACACTACAGACTGCTGTGCTCCTCAACTCTAACACCCATACTTCACTTATCATACTTGGACTACTTTACTCCCAAAAGATACCTCTAGTGTACATGTCTAAGGTCTGTGCCTCTGTCCCTTCCACCTATAATCACAACAAATCTGTCCTCTTAGGTGGTTTTCTCTTTTAATGCTTTCCTAGTTGTGGTGGGTGACAAGAAAAAAGTAAAAAAAGAAAAGAAAAGAAACAAGTTTAACAATATACTATTTTGAAAGCTCTGCTTTGCAAAAACAGCTAAATTCCTCAGGGATGTCATCAAATATTTAGATGATACCGTGTCTTTTTTTAAATAAGCATAAATGAACATTAGAGTCAAGTGCAATGGTTCTCAATATCTGTCTTACTATAAATTTTTCTATTTAAATTGCAGCAAACACTATTCTACAGATCTCTCACCTGAATAATGCATTTTATAATAGTGTATTTTTATAATACAAATAGAAATAAGATCAGCAGGAAGACTCCCTCTATCTAGTGTCCTTAGTTACTGGAACCTGTCTATACACTTAGCCTTTTGGCAAAATGGCATGATTTTACTACTATATAATAGTTATGAAACCTATTATTATTATTTTTTTATTGATTTCAAAGAGGAAGGGAGGAGAGAGACAGACACATCAATGATGAGGCAGAATCATCGATTGGATGCCTCCTGCATGCCCCACACTGGGAATGGAGCCCACAACCTAGGCATGTGCCCTGAACGGAAATCAAACCGTAACCTCCAGGTGTGGTTCATAGGTCGATGCTCAACCACTGAGTTACACCAGCCGGGCTATTTTCTTTAGATTGTTCATAGCAACCTTACATCAACCCATGTAGCTCTCATATATCCACATACACACCCATATCATGTACGTACATAAATGATTGAATAATTTTATCTGTTGCTTCATTATTGGTTAGGAATACAACCCTATTTTAATAGTGCTCCCTAAAACAGGACAGCTCTACAATATAGGTACCAAGAACACAATAAGATAAGAAGCAGACACTGCCTGTATTCATAAATAATTTTATTACATTCTTGCTGAAACTCTGTTCCTAGAATATTTGACCATAATGATATAAAATAAGTTTAAAACTGACTTCTCCTGCCTGGCCAGAGTAACTCAGTTGGTTAAGCATCATCCTTTGCACCGAAAGGTTGCCTGGTTTGATTCCTGGTCAGGGCACATACGGGTTTTGAGGGGGAAGGGGACGGGGGCTGGTCCATCCCTGGTCAGGGAATGTACAGAAGGCAATCATTGATGTTTCTCTCTTACATGGATGCTTCTCTTTCTCTAAGCATGTCTTCAAATGAGGATTTTAAAAAAAATTTACTTTTCCTAGTTTTCTTGATCTTATAAAATACTAGAGGCCCGATGCACGAAATTCGTGCAAGAGTAGGCCTTCCTTCTCCTGGCTGCTGGCACTGGCTTCCCTTTGGCACTCAGGACCCAGGCTTCCCTCACAGCCCCGGCTTCATCTGGAAGGTCATCTGGTAGGACGTCCAGCCTAATTAGCATATTATGTTTGTATTATTATAGATGCACCCTTTTTTTTTTTTTTTTTTTTTTTAGTGATCTTAGAGAGAAAAGGAGGGAGGGAGGAGGGAGAGAGAAACATCAATTTATTGTTCCACTTATTTATCCATTCATTGGTTGCTTCTTGTATGTTCCCTAACAAGAATGAACCCAAAACCTTGGCATATCAGGAGGATGCTCTAACCAACTGAGCTACTCTGCCAGGGCACTATTTCTTAATTTAGGTCAAAGTTACTCCCATTTGTTAAATCACCAATTCTCTGATCTTATTCTACAGTCTAAAATATTAAAGATCTACTTTTGTTTATTCCTCTTACATTTACTTCTAAACTTCATACAAGCAGAAACCTTTTGAGCACTGAGGTTTACTTTAATTCCTCACTTTATAGATGATAAAATAAACCAAAAAGGGTATGTTATTTTCTAGATTTTGGCTACTAGAAGGAAAGTATTAGTGCTATTCTCTTTCTAAAATTAATTTTTACTTAGACTGAAGCCTTATACATTTACCAGAATAAAATAAAGACACCAAACCACTAATACACTGATCCCTTCAAGAACTCACTTAGAACTCTATTAATTACTAGTCTTGCCCAGCCCTTGTGGCTCAGTGGACTAGGAGTTGTCCTGTGGTTGGATTCCGGTCAGAGCATATGACCCAGTTGTGGGCTGGATCCCCAGTGGGAGGTGTACTCGAAGCAGATGATCTCTCATTGATGTTTCTCTCTCTCTCTCTCTCCCTCCCTCTCCTTTCCTCTCTCTCCAAAATCAATAAAAACATTTTAAGAAACAAAAACTAGTCTTTTCATCTTTAAAATACTATTTTTCACACAGCTAGCTAGAGCATGAAATGTTTATCCTATATAATAAAAAGCTAATATGCAAACTGACCGAACAGTGGAACGACTGATTGCTATGATGCACACTGACCACCAGGGGGCAGACGCTCAACACAGGAGCTGCCCCCTGGTGGTCAGTGTGCTCCCACAGAGGGAGCACCACTCAGCCAGAAGCCCTGGGCTCGGCTCACAGCTGGTGAGCACAGCGGCGGTGACAGGAGCCTCTCCCACCTCCATAGCAGCGCTAAGGCTGTCCAACTGCCAACTTAGGCCCGCTCACCACAGGGAGTGGGCCTAAGCCGGCAGTCGGACATCCCCCCAAAGGCTCCCGGACTGAGGAACCCCTCCTCCAAGTGCACGAATTTCGTGCACCAGGCCTCTAGTTATAAATAAACATACTAATTCATTACAGGTAAATATAAACAGATGTAAACAAATTTTCCCTATTTGTCACAAATCTCCCAATGATTAGACTATTTCATCCAAAGAAATAATACTTCATAAATACTAAGATTCTAGAGACAAAATTAATTAACATAACTAGGGTGAGGGCCTGCTTATCTAATAGTTAAAGTTTACCATTAAAATTTACTGTCCTCCTTTTAATAAAAGGAAGCAGTCTTGAAGTATTCATCAAGTAGAAAAAAGTATAACAGTCTTCTGCGAAGGGGCAATTTCCAGACCACCAAGAAAATCATTTCTATAGAATGTTTTAAATCTTTTAGAGGTTAACTACCAGCAGTCACAATTATGAAGGCAAACTGTATGTAAAAACACTCAATAAATAAAATGGGCTTTTATTTACTTTTTCACATGTCCAGCTGAAACAGTGTAAGACTCATCAACCCCCTAATATATACCAAAATGTTAACAGATATAGCCGAGGGGTGAAATAGGTGATTTTTTAAAATTTCCTTCTTTGTAGGTTTCTATAATCTTAACAAATTTCCCAGAGTGAACATTTATTACTTTTCTATCCCGAAACATCTCATTCAAAAAGAAACCAATCACATAATAAAGGCTCACTGAGAAGGGTTCCCCAGGTAGTTCCAGTATTACCGTATTACCGACAGGATCCACCATTAGAGATAATGCCCCCACACCTTCTCACTTCCCAGCGCTAACAGGCTGTTTCAGGTCCTGTTACTTTCCTGCTACATCCTCACTTCCACACGTATACACACACTTTAAATTTTTTTCATAAAACGTAAAAGTTCTCACTAATCCTAAACAGTCCTATTTAAAACAACAACAACAACAAAAACCTACCTCTAAATCTCGTTATAGCAAATTTAGAAAGGGGGGGGGGGATGGTTTTACCCCCTAAGTACAACTTCGTGAGGCCACCACCATCACTTTAACTACGGAAAAGTCAAGGCCGGGCAAACTACACGTCCCGCCATGCATTGCTGCCTTGTTCAGAGTAGGTCTCTACGGAAACAGAAAAAAAAAAAAAAAATTCTACAAGTCCCACCTGTTACTTGGTGTCTAAACACCTCCTGCACTTTCAGCTCCCACAGCAAACAAAACCGGGCGCCCCGTGACCCCGCGTTGGGTCTGGGCGCCCCGAGGAGCAGGGAGCCCGAGGTGCGGCGCCCTGTCCGCTCCTGCGGGGGAACTCGACCCAGCGCCGGTGCTCCCCGCTTCTCCCCGGGGCTGGGTGCACGCACGAGCCTCCTCCCGTCCGCATCCAATGGGGGATCCTCAGCCGCACCGGGGAGGGGAACCCGCTGCTGTGCAAGCACAACAGACTCCCCCGCGCCGGGGCGGGGGCGACCGCAGGTCGGGGCAGAGAGCGACGCGACCCCGAGGGGCAAGCTTCCCAACACGCCGAGGACTCGTCGCAGTCGCGGGGCGCAGCACCGCGCCGCGGCGACCCTCTTCCGCGGGGCGCCTCCATGCCCACGGGGATCACAGCCCGACACGAACCGCCGCCGCCTCCCGGCGCGGTTTTGTGCCCCCCTCCGCCGGGTCGCTGGGCCAATGACCTCCCTTCCCCTGCCTCCGGAGGTCGGCGAGGGGACCAAATCCTCCCGACCTTCCCCTTCGCTCCCTCCCCCTTACCGTCTTGGCGGCCTCCGCCCAGGTCCTGCCCTTCTTCCTACGGCCCTTTTCCCTCATGTCGGGTCTTGAACTGACTGGGAGGCTCCCGTGTCCGGGCTCCGGCCGCCCTCCCTGCCTGCTCTGCCCTGCGCTGCTTTTCCCGCGGTGTCGGGAAAGGTTGGAGAAAGGGGAAGTCAGGCCGGAGGAGCACCCGAGCAGAGGAAGCGGCGGGGGTGGTGCGCGGAGGGGGGGCTCTAAGGGGCGGCCGGTCTTGCTGCCGTTGCCACTGCTACCGCCGCTGCCATATTGGGTCCTTACTGTACAGGCAGCCGCTACGGTCATGTGACCGCTCCCGCGCGGCCGTCACTACTGTACGCAGCCGGCAGCGCGAGCGAGCGCGCGCGCGCGCCCCCACCCACCGCGGGCGGCAGCCGGGAGAGCGAGCCGGCGGTGGCCGCGCCTCGCCACGCCCCCTCTGCCCCGGAGCATGCGCGTGAGGACAGTCCATCGCCAGCCTGCGCGTGGCGTCAGGCTCCCACGCCCATCCCTGCGGAAGCGGAAGTTGATCCGCCCCGGAAGGCTCATTGAAACGGACTGCGACCCTGTGCTGGGCGCCGCCTTGGCTGGAGTGTGGAGACCTGGAGTAGGCAGTTCCTTCCTCAAGAGGCGACCCTCCCAACTCTCATGTTCAGTAAACCTCGTACTTAAGTTTTTTTTCATAAGTCCATGTGTATCTTTACAAAAGTTACCTTTTTGAAGACTTGGGACAGTTCTCCTCCACTTTAATGCACGAAGCAATTTGAAATTGAGTGATTTACCAAGCTCACAAGTCTAGGATGTAGAGAAAACAAAAATCAGATTGCCAACCCAGAGCCCTTTCCATCTCCCCTGAATGCCTGTCAAACTTGGGGAGCTCGGCTCCGGCACAATGCCTGTGTATATCAGGCGCCCAGTAAATATTTGCTGAATGATTCAGCTGTGTCTGAGGTCAGAAACCATTATTTGCAGTTGTCCATACCAGCCTCCTAAAAGATCAGGAATGCGACATCTTCGGTCGCATTATCCACATCTTAATTCTTTGCAAAGTAAAAGGAATGTGTAATGACGCCTACTGATCTCCTAAATCCACCTGCTTCCAGAAGCAGCTTCCAGTTTACTAAAGTTACCGTGTTCTAAAATAGACCTGAGTACTGGGCTGCTTCTTGGGAGGTAAGACAGGTGAGAGCAAGACTTGGAGTCCATGGCAGGTTTCAGAAGTTCATGGACTCCCTAAAATGATGGACAATATCTCGTATGTGCTAATTGTTCATTTTTTGAGAAGAGGATTCAAAACTTTTCTTCCAATTTCCAAAAGGGGTCTATTACACTAAAGAAAAGTCTCCATAGGGAGTTTGAGAGGGCATCTAGAGCAGGGGTGGGCAAACTTTTTGACTCGAGGGCCACAATGGGTTCTTAAACTGGAGGGCCGGAACAAAAGCAAGGATGGAGTGTTTGTGTGAACTAATATAAATTCAAAGTAAACATCATTATATTAAAGGGTACGGTCTTTTTTTTTTTTTTTTTTTAGTTTTATTCATTTCAAACGGGCGTAGTTTGCCCACGGCTGGTCTAGATACTCATATTTCTCTTTAAGTCATTTGATCAACAGCCTTTGATAAGGATATATTTTCACAAACTCCTTTAGTAACTCATAGCACTATCCATAACACGAAGGTATGTACCCTCTTTCTGTAAAGCCTAGGTCTATAGTCAGTTCAAGAAACACCTGTCCATCCCCAGCTGTTGACTGGGGCTTGTCATGCAGCCCTGTTCACTAGGCAGCCTCCCTCATCTTGTTTTCAGATCCTGGTAGGCCAGTTACTCCCACTGTCTTTACAGGCATACACCATACACGGATATTTCAGTCAATGCCTGACTATATATATGATAGTGGTCCCCTAAGATTATAGCAGAGCTGAAAGATTATTACCTAGTGACATAGTAGCTTTTGTAATGTAGCACAATGCATTACTCAGTGTTTGTGGTGATGCTGGTGTAAGCAAACCTACTGAACTGCCAGTCTTATGAACATACTAGAAGCCCGGTGCACGAAATTTGTGCACTTTGGGGGGGCAGGGTTCCCCTCAGCCTGGCCTGCACCCTCTCGCAATCTGGGAGCCCTTGGGGGATGTCCGAGTTGGACATCCTTAGCACTGCCAGAGGCAGGAGAGGCTCCTGCCACTGCTGCTGCACTCGCCAGCCATGAGCCTGGCTTCTGGCTGAGCGGTGCTCCCCCTATGGGAGCGCACTGACCATCAGGGGCAGCTCCTGTGTTAAGCGTCTGCCCCCTAGTGGTCAGTGCATGTCATAGCAACCAGTCATCCCTCACTCAGTTGATTTGCATATTAACCTTTTATTGTACAGGATAACACAGCCTGGCAAGTATGGCTCAGTGGTTGACCATTGATCTATGAACCAGGAGGTCGAGGTTTGATTCCTGGTCAGGGCACGTGCCCAGGTTGCGAGCTCAATCCCCAGTGGGAAGCATGCAGGAGGCAGCCAATCAATGATTCTCTCTCATCATTGATGTTTCTCTTTCTCTCTCCCTCTCCCTTCCTCTCTGAAATCAATAAAAATGTATTTTTTAAAAGTGTACCACATACAATTATGTACAGTAGGTAATACTTGATATTAAATGACTGTTACTGGTTTATGTATTTATTATACTACTAGAGGCCCGGTGCACGAAATTCATGCATGGGTGGGAGGGTCCCTAGGCCTGGCTGGTGATCAGGGCCTATTGGGGCCATCTCATCAGTCCCAATCGGGGCCAGGCTGGACGTCTCACCCAGTCCCAATCAGGGCCTGCCAGATGGGGCCTGCTGGACAAGCCTGCCGGATGGGGGCAAGGACCACGGGAGGTTTGCCAGCCACGGGGAGGGACTGGGGGAGGTTGGCTGGCCGTGGGAGGTTGGCTGTGGGAGTGCACTGACCACCAGGGGGCAGCTCCTGTGTTGAGCATCTGACCCCTGGTAGTCATTGCACATCATAGCATCTGGTTAACCTGTCATTCCAGTTGTTTGGTCATAACGGTCACTTAGGCTTTTATATATGTAGATACTTTTTTGGTTTTTATTTTATTTTTATTATACCATACTTTTATATTTCTGGAAGGATACACAAGAACTTACTAAAAGTAATTATCTGAGAGTAGTGGGACTGGTGGTTGGAGATTATGTAAAGAAGATTTTGTTTCTTTTTTAATAAGAACTATTATGATTATTAGTGATAGTTAACTAATACTTTTTTTTTTAAAAGAAGGGAAGAGTATAATCCTCCTTTTCTTCCTAGGTTTTCTGTGCTGCTGCATGGAAGCTATCTAAAATTAATTTGATTAAAGTGTTTTTAACCCATGGGGAAAAACACACTATAGTACCCCTGCTAAAACATCACACTATACCCCAGAAGTAAGATGGACAAATATGGACAGTTTACAAAAGAGGAAATTCATTAGGTAATAAACACTGAAAAACAATATCTACTTCATGAGTATCAGTGAAATCTAAGTTAAAATATAATTAACTAATAAAAGAACTTATTTAAGAATCCTGATTAAACATACTTGTATGAAAATTAACAAGTTCTATCAGAGGCTGGGGTAGGGGAGGATGGGGAGTTATTATTTAACTAGAGACCCAGTGCACAAAATTTGTGCACTCAGAGGGGGTCCTTCAGCCTGGCCTGCACCCTCGCACAGTCCAGGAGCCCTTGGGGTATGTCTGACTGATGCGGAGGCAGGAGAGACTCCCGCCACCGCCGCTCTGCTCACCAGCTGTGAGCCCAGCTCAGGGCTTCTGGCTGAGCAGCGCTCCCCCTGTGGAAGTGCACTGACCATCAGGAGGCAGCTCCTGCGTTGAGCATATGCCCCCTGGTGGTCAGTGCGCAACATAGTGACCAGTTGTTCCCCTGTTTGGTCGATTTGCGTATTAGCCTTTTATTATATAGGATGGGTACAGGGTTTCAGTTTGGGATAATAAAAAAGTTCCAGTATGAATGTACTTAATGCCACTGAATTGTACTCTTAAAAATAGCAACTGGCCAGTGTGGTTCAGTTGGTTGGGCATTGTCCCATGCACCGAAGGGTTGCCAGTTCAATTTCTATGTATGTTTCACTCTCAGTTTCTCTCTCTGTCTCTCCCTCTCCTTTCCTCTCTCTAAAAATCAATGAAAAACGTATACTTTTAAAGCATCCACTCTGCTCATTTATGGATAATAAAGACCATTATAAACTGATGAACAAAAATAGATACAGAGGCAGAGCAGCATTGAACAGACTGTCAAACTACAGCGGGAAGGCTGGAGAGGGTTGGGGGCGGGAGGGGGGGTAAGAGATCAACGGAAGGACTTGCATGCATGCATATAAGCATAACCGGTGGACACAAGACACTGAGGGGTAGGGGAGGCCAGGGGAATGTCAAAGGGGAAAATTAAAAGGAGACATATGTAAAACTCTATATAATACTTTAAGCAATAAAACAAAATTAAAAAAAAAAAAGCATCCACTCTGATCTTTGTTATTTTCTTCCTTCTACCAACTGTGAACTCAGTTTGTGCTTCCTTTTCTAGTTCCTTGTGGTATAAAGTTGGGTTGTCTATTTGAGAGAGTTTTTTGTTTTTTTTTCTTAAGGTAGGATTTTATCTCTATAAGCTTCTCTCTTAGAACTGCTTGCTTTATCCCACAAGTCTTGGTATGTTGTATTTCCATTCTCATTTGTCTCAAGATATATTTTGCTTTCTCATGGATTTCTTTGACCCATTGGTTGTTCAGAGCATGTTGTTTAATCTCTGCATATTTGTAAATTATCCAGTTTTCTTCTTATAATCAATTTCTACTTTCATATCATTGTCACTAAAAAAGATGCTTGATAGATAAGGGGTCAATGGGGGGAAAGGGGAACATATGTAATACTTTCAACAAATAAAGATTTAACTTTAAAAAAAGATGCTTGACAGTATTGCAAAATTCTTAAATTTATTAAAACTTGTTTTGTGGCCTAACATACGATATGTCCTGGAGAATGCTCCATGTGTGCCTGAGAAGGATGTGTGTTCTGATGCTGTTGGATGCAATGTTCTGTGAATGTCTGTTAAGTCCATCTGGTCTCACATGTCATTTAAGCCCAATGTTTCTTTATTGAGTTTCTGCCTGGGTGACCTACCCATTGCTGAAAGTAGGATATTGAAGCCCCCTACTGTGTGTTGCCGTCTATTTCTCCCTTTACAGCTACTATATTTGCTTCTTATATTTAGGTGCTCCTATGTTGAGTGCATACATATTTACAAATGTTATATTCTCAATGAATCGGTCCCTTTATCATAATAGAATGACTTTCTTTGTCTCTTGTTGCAGTCTTTGGCTTAAAGTCTATTTTGTGTGATATAAGTATAGCGATACCTGCTTTCTTTTGGCTTCTATTTGCATGGCATATCTTTTTCCATCCCTTCACTTTCAGTCTATGTGTGCCCTTAAAGCTGAAGTGAGTCTCTTATCGATAGCATATGTGTTTTTTTTTTAATCTATTCAGCTACTCTATATCTTTTGATTGGAGAAAGAAAAAAATTTTTTTAAGGCACTTCTGTCCATATGTTAAAAAGATATTCAAGTACTCTTTATATTTCTGTGTTATGTTTTAGTCTGGGCCTAGACTAGGTAAATAATGCATGTGGTAATAAGAATTCATTGCCATTAACTTAATTAAATTAAATAAATTAGTTTAATTAAATAAATTAGTTTTTAGCTTTCAGACATGAACCAAATACTGAGGACCAGAAAGGAATGCAAGACTACAAAGCAATGAGGACAGGGACTATATCTGTCATGTTCATTATTATACGTGCAGTGCCCAGGATAACACCTTGTAAGAGAAAGTGCTTGGTACATTTTTGTTGAATGAATAAATAGATAGATGAATGAATGAATAAGCAAGACACAGTCCCTACTCCAAATTAGCTCCTTATTTACTTATTTTTTTAGAAAGGAGAGAGACATCGATTTGTTGTTCTACTTATTCATGCATTCATTGGTTGCTTCTTGTATGTGCCCTGACCAGGTATGGAACCCACAACCTTAGTGTATCCAGATGACACTCGAACCAACTGAGCTACCTGGCCAGGGCCCCAATAGCTCATATTAAAGTAAGAAAGACCTATAAACAAATTAAATACTATGTAACCATAAATATGTATGCAAGATCCTAAAGTGACATAGAGGAAAGGTAATAAACCCTATGGAGATTAGGGCTGGAGAGAGTGTCCAGCAAGGCTACAAGGAGGAGCTTCTAGATTACGGTTTATGATGACAGCCAGTGAAGAGAGTGGTGGGGCAGGGAGCATAAGTGACATTAGAAGGAGGGAGACCAGTTAGGAGGGCTTTGCAGCACTGCAGGGAGTATTATGTCCTCAAGTTCTATATCAGGGTTCCCAACCTGGAGTGCAGGGGAATGTACTTGGACGTTAGCTTAGACACAATTATGTTTTTATTTTCACTACTTTTAAACTGATTTGTCACCTATGACTTTGTCACTAACAGAAATCACAGATATCTTTATATTGTATTACAGTTATCACAATTTCAATATTTTAGACCTGCCACTAGATTTTGTCATGTAATGCATTGAAAATGAAGCATACCCAGCCAGTGTGGCTCAGTGGTTGAGCATCAATCTATGAACCAAGAGGTCGCTGGTTTGACTCCCAGTCAGGGCACATGCCCAATTATAGTCTTGATCCCCAGTAGGGGGTGAGCAGGAGACAGCCAGTTGATGTTTCTCTCTCAGAGATGCTTCCATCTTTCTCTCCATTCCTCTCTCTCTAAAAATCAATAAAAACATATTTTTTAAATGAAGCACATATATTGCCATATCACAGATTTGTTTTTCTAATAAGCTGATCACTGTATGTCAATATAAATGTCTTTGTAATCTTATGTATTTTATTTACACATTGAAAGAGATTCTGAAAAGGGGTCAATAGGCTTCAACAAACTGTCAAAGGAATTCATAGCAAAAACAAACCAACAAGCAAACACAAAACAGGTGGTGAAGATGAAATCCTGGTTTCACCACATAAGCATGTGACTTCAGACAAATTTTTTAAAAATCTTTCTTGGCCTCAGTTTTCTCATGTGGAAAATGGGTGTGATATTGATAGTATCTATTTCATCACTTTCTTATAAAGATAAAATAAATACAAATAAAGAGCTTAGAATAATGACAGGTATACAGCAAACATTCAATAAATGATAATATTATAACCTGTTTAGATCTTGGTTTCTGAAGAAAATCCAACAAATGATCTCTTAAATTCAGCATCTCTTGAGGCTCTTGCCTATTTGTGAAGATTTTCCTAAATCTATTTAAGGCAACAGCCAAAGAGACCCCCCTTTTCTCTCCTTTTCCTTATGAGAATCAATGAAATGTCAACCAAGGTTCTCATTTTCTGCAGAGAAATAAAAAGGCAACTTCCTGAGAATTAAGGCTGATGAATAAACACGGATTTAGAATTGATAGACCCCTTGGAAACTATCCTATTCCGGGTTCTCTAAAGCATGAATCTGGATGCTATTGACAGGCATGAAGTAGCTCACTTCATGGTCACGTAGGGAAAACCGGAGCCGACTTAAACTGGCCTGGACTGCAGGTGGTCAGAGACTCAGAGATGTAGGAAGCAGGAAGGAAGGCGGAGGGATTGGAGGCCAGCCAGGAGCAAGCTGGGAATAGCGAGGCTATGCTGCGCCTTAGTTACCACTGGCTTTGTCCAGCCAGATGTCCTCAGCATCTCCTTGGTTTTCTGCCTGAGGAATTTGACTATTCATTCTGAAGTTGTCTTCAATGCTGTCCGCATTCACAATAGTCCTCAGAAGCCAAACACATTGTCAAATGTTCATCCTGGCAAGAGATATTTTACATAGATGGGGGCACAGCCGGGATATAAAAGGATTTAGGTTCAACTCCCAACTTTGTTACTTACTACTTGGATAAACGGAAACAATTTATTTAGATGGTCTAATCTTTAGTTTCCCCGTCTGCCAAAAATTGGGACTATGTACTCAATGAAAATTCATTTTGAGCCTATCTTGGGACAGGCTTGTTAGGACTAGAGGGCGATACAATCCTTAACAGCCATTTTGCCCTCATACCGCCTTGTAAACCTATTCTCAACACCCAAGGCTCAGATTTGGGTGCTGAGAATACAGAAGTAAACCCGATAGGTAAAGTAGGTAAGGTCATGCTGTCATGGAGCTTTATTCAAGTGGATATAGGAGAGAAATAAATAGACAACATGAGATATTGATAAATGCTCGAAAGACAATAAAACAAGTAGTTGTGCAAGAGAATGACTGAGTTGGGAGCATCTTTAGATTACAAGGAAAGCCTCTCTGAGAATTTGAGCTGAAACAGAAAACAGAAGGAAAGCAAGAAGGAACTAGCCTGGAGAAGATCAGGGTGTGGAGCATTCCAATTAGAGGGAAGGGGAATTTCAGAGGCCCTGAAGTTGAGGAAAGAGTTTGGTATGTTCGTGACATATAAAGAAGATCTAGAATGGAGTGGGGTGGAGAGGGATCCAGGAAGAGGTGGGTAGGGCTGAGGAAGTTGGGGAGGATGTGGGAGATTTGAGGAGAGCAGAGGATGTGTGAAATAATTGTTGTGGAAAATGGGGAGAGGACATACTAAGGAAGTGCAGTAGGTTGCTTGGCAGCGTTGAGAGACTCCTTTTGAAATGCGTGGTCATGAATTTAAACTAGAAGTAGTTGGCTTAGTGGATGTTGTTCTGAGGATTAGATCAAATGAATGGCAGTTTTTGATACATGGCAGACAAAGTTAAATAACTGTCGTCAGAAGTAGAAAAAAAACTCATTTATTGTTGCCACCACTTGTCATTCATAGAAGAAGTAAATAATACACCATATATTTTGATCTTTGGTTTAGGACTAAGGTTTTCTTCTAAACTTAGTTTTTCATTTGCATCTGGATATTTTAAACCTGGATGTTTTTGCATGCGTAATACAAAATGCTGTGATATTTACTCTTGTGGTCTTTTTTAAAAGAAAAAAAATTTTTTTTTTTTTTTAATCTCAGAGAGGAAGGAAGAGGGAGAGAGAGAGAGAAACATCAATGATGAGAGAGAATCATTGATTGGCTGCCTACTGCACGCCTCCTACTGGGAATCAAGCCCACAACCTGGGCATGTACCCTTGACCAGAATCGAACCCGGGACCCTTCAGTGTTCCTGTATATGCTGACAGCTCCTTCCTTCAGTCCGCAGGCCAATGCTTTATCCACTGAGCCAACCCTGCTAGGGCGCTCTTGTGGTCTTAATAAACTGGAAGTAAATTTCTTTGGTCAGTCCCTTGTAGAACCACTTCCTTATATTCCAAATACAGGAACACAGCTCATCTTGGTGTACACACAAAGTTTGCTTCACTTTATCTATTTGAGTGTTCAGACAAAAGAAAGATTTCCCTATTTTGAAATGTTAATTACCAACATTTGTTACCTGGGAGCAACTCTGCAGCCTAGGATATCACATCTATTGCAACTTTAAATATAATCTCCCTACAATGCTGGAATGGAGATAATCACACCTGAGATTTCCTGCAATTTCATCTGACCAATGAGATTCTTTTTTATGGTTCCATCCCTTTTATTTTATTTTTACTTATTGACTTGAGAGAAATATTGATTTGTTGTTCCACTTATTTGTGCATTCATTGGTTGATTCTTGTATGTGCCCTGACCTGGGATCAAACACACAACCTTGGCGTATGGGGACAACACTCTATTCAACTGAGCTACCCTGCCAAGATCCGATGAGATCTTTTTTCACAAATCCTTTTTTTCAGACTTCTTAAGGTTGAAAAGGCCTGATATGGGAAAAACACTGATAACTGATATGGGATATAGCAGAAACGCTAAATGAACTAAATTTGAACAGGACAGGATCTGGAGTTGGTGAGGACCTCAGGGGCAGTGGCTGGGAGACAGGTAGATGCTGAGAGGTGAGAATGACAATAGATTTGATAGGAGACTAAAGAGAAATCCAGCAGGAAGAGTAAGTGAGCTCACCTGCCAGGAGGCAGAAAACAATGTAAGATTCTATGAATGCAGTCTGGCAGCAGGCTGTGAGGACTCCAGCTTCTATACAGTCAGAGAAGATGAAAATGATGAAGTAGGCCCCCAATCTCAGTCTTTGAGAGTCCAGCTCTATGTTCTGCAAATTTTTCCCAGGTGGTGGTGCCTCCCAGAGGCACCGTCCACTCCAATGTCCTTGGTTCCGCAAAGAAACCTCCTCTTATCCACCTCCCACCCCCATTCCACATATGGTATGTTTACAAGTTGGAGAAAAAGAGGTTCTGAGGTTGTAGCAAATGTGGCTGGTTTCCGACACATCCGCTCAGCACTCAGTGTTCCTGTATATGCTGACAGCTCCTTCCTGCAGGCATCTGGGACTCTCTGCCAGAGAGTTTTCCCTGATCACTGGAGCCGGCTTGACTCATGCGCAGGGCAGACCAAAAAAAACCAGGGTCTTACTGCCCGCAGGAACGACCGTCAAACAATGATTGACTGGAGTTGGTGTAGAAATACATATTTCAGTTACTTATTGCTGTGTAACAAACTACCCCCAAACCAGTGGCTTAAGACAACAGTGACGTGCTATTTCTCATGATTCTGTGGGTAGACTGGGTGGTTCCTCTTCTGTGCTCACTCACATAGCTGTATTCACTGCAGAGTTAGCTGGACTGAACGCTTCAAGTTGGCATGACTTACGTGTCTTGCAGTTGACCTTGACTGCTGGCTTGGGACACTGGTATTCTTCCACATTGGCCTTCTTTCATTTACTGGACTAGACCAGCTTCCTTCCCAGTGGAGATATCAGCACATCAAGAGGCCAAAGGCAGAAGCTGCAAGGAGTCTCAAGGCCTAGACTTTGAGGCTGGCACAATATCACTTTTTCCATTCTCATTGGTCAAAGCAAGTCACGAGGTCATCCCAATTCAAGGGGCAATGGCTATAGACCATGGTGCTCTTATGAACAAGATAGACAGGTAGACAGTGTAATTTGCTTAAATTATATACTCAAAACAAGATCAAGCATGAATGTGACAGACACAAAGACACACTCTTGGTAGACACAGACACACTCTAGAGTGAGCCCCCTTCCTCCTTGAGTCACACTCATATATGATTCTCCTTGAAAACCCACGCCTTGATTCTTGCCTGTAGATTATGGCAAAGGTGACGGGATAGTCACTTCCTTAATTAGGTTATGTCATTTAAAAAAAAACTCCATCTTGCCTAGCCAGTGTGGCTCAGCGGTTGAGTGCCAACCCAGGAACCAAGAGGTTGCCTGTTTGATTCCTGGCCAGGGCACATGCCCTGGTTGATCCAAAGTGGGAAGTATGCAGGAGACAGCCGATCGATGTGTTTCTCTTTCATCAATGTTTTTATCTCTCTATCCTTCTCCCTTTCTGTCTCTCTAAAAATCAGTAAAAACAGCCCTAGCCGGTTTCACTCAGTGGATAGAATGTTGGCCTACAGACTGAAGGGTCCCAGGTTCAATTCCAGTCAAGGGCACATGCCTGGGTTGTGGGCTCCATCCCCAGTGAGAGGTGCACAGGAGGCAGCTGATCAATAATTCCTTCTCATCATTTATGTTTCTCTCTCTCTCTCTCTCTCTCTCTCTCTCTCTCTCTCTCTCTCTCCCCCTCTCTCCCTCCCTTCTTCTCTGAAATCAATAAAAACATATTTTAAAATAAATAAATAAAAATCAATAAAAACAGGGCTTGGATCCCCTCCCTGCAGCAGGAAGCTTTTCTGTAATACAACTGTTTTCACTAAAAATAAAAAAATCAATAAAAAACATATTTAAAAAACAACAAAACAAATAAAACCCCTCCATCTTAGTCAATTGAACTGAAAGATCCCCCTGCTGGCCTTGAAGAAGCAAAGTGCTAAAAGTAAACTGCCCATAAGAGAGAAGATCGTGTCCCTTTGTCCTACAACTGCAAGGAACTGAATTTGATCAGTAACCATGTCAACTTGGAAGAGTACTCCAAACTCCAGAAAGGCGCTCCAGAAAGAAACATAGTCCACCTGACACCTTGATCACAACCTTGTGAAACCTCAAGTGGAAGATCCAGCTAAGATATGCCTGAACTTCGGACCCATGAAAAATGTAAGATAATAAAACACATTTTGTTTTAAGCTCCTCAGTTTGTGGCAATTTGTTATGCAGCAATATACAACTAATACAAGTGAGTAGGAAGCTGAGGTCGGCCACTGTGATGGAAAATCACAGTCCCTCACCCTGTTTCCAGACCCGAGCCAGTTCTCACATCCAGAGCCCATCAGTTGATGCAGATGCTGACTAATGAGGAATGACCCTAAAATGCTGCAATAAGTAAATACAGTAGTGACTCTCTTGATCCTGCCACAAAAGGATTTATGGCATTTCCTGGAATAACTGAACACTGGGGGAAAGGGACTACCCATATTTTTTTTAGATCTCTGAGTTGACAGTGATACCAAGTGACTCAAAACTCCAGCATGGCTCCCTACTGGAGGATCCACTGGATTGGACCACTTGGTTCTCACCTGAGGGCTCAGTAACCTCGAGGGTGCAGGTGTGATATTCCTCAAAGATGGAGGTGAGCAACCGAGACCAGAAAAAAGGTTGGCCGAGGATGAGGAGGATCCAGAATGAGTGGTAGAAGAGGGAGATGCTAAGTAGGGGAAGATTAGTCAGTAACAGGATTGAGGCTGGTTCTACTATTAACTTGTTCGTTATTGCCACAGGCTACCACCTTGACGAGTCAGCACCAAAATGGACTTCATGCGGGATACAAGTAGATCGGAGTGCAACCAAGTGCATTGGCACCCTGCGCCTATCCCCTTGGCATAGACCTCTCTCCCCTCACTCTGATGGCTTTTTCCTGCCAATACCTGCAACCCTGTGCCTGCTGGCTTTCTCTGGCCCGAGGTGCCTATTTGGCCCACACTTGGGGCCAACTGTGACTGCCAGAGTGTTAATGCATGCAGCTCGCAAGCAGGGCCTGAAAGCCGTTAGTGTATACATACCCAGCCTCTTTGCTTCTCTGGGGACAGCTCGGAAACGCGCCGGTGGGACTGAGCCCTGTGCTCACTAACTCCTCTGCCAGGCTTCCTCTTTTTGGTGTTTCCTTTCTTATTCCCTGAAACTTTCAGGGAAGAGCTTTCTTCTGGGAGTTAAAAAGTTTGAATTCAAGCACCTGTAGCTATGAGATCTGGGGGGAAATGAAAAGAATATTACCTGCTAGCATAGTGGTCCCTCATGAGAATTGGATGAGATAAGGCAAATCAAAATGTTTTGTTGTCCTGGCTGGTGTGGCTCAGTTGGCTGGAGTGTAGTCCCGCACATCAAAGGGTCCTGGTTCAATTCCCGGTCAGCAAACATGCCTGGATGGCGGGCTTGATCACTAACGAGTAGGGGGTTTGCAGAAGGCAGTTGATCCATGTTTCTCTCTCTCCCGCTCTTTTCATATCTCTCTAAAATCTATAAAAACATTTTTTTAAAAAAATAGTTCAGCCCTTGCTTGAGTACTAGTATTTCCATTTTCCATGGAGACTTCTTTTGGAGAGAAGCCG
Organism: Myotis daubentonii; assembly: GCF_963259705.1. Classification (NCBI taxonomy): domain Eukaryota; kingdom Metazoa; phylum Chordata; class Mammalia; order Chiroptera; family Vespertilionidae; genus Myotis; species Myotis daubentonii. The sequence goes on along the minus strand of NC_081851.1, from coordinate 69,327,256 downwards.
TGGTTATGGTACATCATAGGCCCAAGAGTCAGGGGTAGGGAGCTCCTGTGAGGCTTCACTGAAGTTCCCTGAGGAGCCTTCCCTCGCTTGGGAACTGTGTCCTAGCTGCAGCGTGTACAGATTCCCCAGGGTCCTGCCTGCCCGCCTGAGGCCCAAGCTTCCTTCTTGTAAAGAATAAAGGCAGGCCCTGAGGAGGCTGGCCTTCTGCTCCTCTGTGAGGCCAGGAGCTGGCGCTTCAGCAGAGCCCTTAGCAAGTATTCTCATCGTTCAGGTTGGCTTTCAGCACAATGCCCTGGAAATAAACCTGTGCACAACCATAAGAAATGTCAGCTCCTTTGTTGTTGTTGTTAATCCTCACTCGAGGATATTTTTCCATTGATTTTTTTTTATAGAGAGTGGAAGAGCGGGGGAGAGGCACAGAGAAACACGTATGTGAGAGAGACACATCGATTGGTTGCCTAAGGCAAGCGCCCTGAGTGTGTGTGTGTGTGTGGGGGGGCGGGTAGGAAGGAGGGTGCTGAGCAGATTTTTGTGGATGACCTGCTGCTCTCCCATCCTGCCGGCAGTATTGGAAGAAAGGCTCATACATGATTCAACCCAGTCTTGTTTAATTGGCTCAGGCAGTGACAAGCAGCCTGGACCCATTGGTTGTCCCATTTCAGCATCACACTGAGAGCTTCTCATAGCAACAATCAAACAAATCAAATACCTTCAGATAATGGCAAGTGCTATGCGTTTAGAAAATAGAAAAAGGGTGATGGAGTAGAAGTTACCTGGTGAGCCTGGGGAAGCCTATCTGGGAAGGTGACATTTGATTTGAGACCTGCGTGATAAAAAGGAGCCAGTCATCTACAAGCCTGGCGGAAGGGCATTCCAAAAAAAAGGACTTAGCAAGTGCAAAGGGCCCGAGCAGGGAAGAAGCACAGCATATTAAGGAACAAAATAAAAAGTGCCGTGTAGCTGGAGTACCGTGAAGGGGAAAGAGTGACACACAATTGTCATAGAAACAGATAGGAATCAGATTATGTAGGACCCTGTAGGCCATTAAAAAAAAAGTCCAGCTTCTAAAGGCCACTGTAAAGCCATGGGAGGGTTTTAAGCAGGGGACTCATGTGATCTTATTTTAACACATTTTAAATATAACTTCTTTGCTATGAAATATCTCTTTGGCTATGGTGTGGAGAATGTACCATGAGGTGCAGGAGGGGAGGTGAAAGAAAAGGTAGACTTTGAGAGGCCAGTTAGGTTCTTGCAGCTGCCTGGGCCAGATTTGGTGGGGGAGGGGATGCAGCCGTGAAAATGGTGATAATAGTAAGCTATGCAGAAGTGAGGACTTGTTGGTGGGGTAATATTAGCATAACGCCTTGCTCCTTGTAGGTCTTCAGCAAATAGGCATTAAATAAATGAATGAATAAAGCTCCCTTCCTTTCTGAAGTGCCAGGATTATAACCCTCACTCCACTGATGCGATGAAGAATACTGCCAGTGATCATTCCCAAGCCGAGTTTCATTTTGTAGTTGGTAACAGGGGTTTTTGCCAGCTGAATTCTGATAGATCCTCCCTTCCCCCAACTGGTGGGTGGAGTATGACGTAACCTGCAGCCTGGAAATACCTGAGTACCTAACCAGGCACCTTATATGGACTATACATTGAACCACCAATCCACACCTGCCAAATACCCTAAGCCCTTGTCCTATATGGACCATACATTAAGCCACCAATCAGCGTGCGCCGAGTACACTAAGCCCCCATTCCTTCCCATTCCGCCCCCCAAAAGGCGCGCCCATCCTGCATGAGCTGCTGTCCTCCCCTTGCGAGACAGCCCGGCAGGTCCTTCTCCTCTACTAAAGCCTGTAGTCCTGGCTTTCGCCCTCTGTCTGATTTTTCAAATTCTAGCTCTCTTTTTAAAATATTTTATTTGCCATCCTCCCCCTTTTTCAGATAGAATTCTTTTCCACTTCCAAAGCAAATTGAGTGGGGGTGAGCTATTTCCCTGGGAGGTAAGGAGTAGGTTGGTCTCAGGGGCTCTGGTTGCTGGGAGAGGCTGGGAGGGAGGAATGATTTTTCCCTACTGCACTGAGGGCAAAAAATCAATGTGTTCCTTTCTGTCATTTTCACCAAACTGTTTCATTATCCTTTGCATTGCATCCTATCCTAGTAGGACAAAAGGCAATCAAAATATGGATTTAATTTGACAAGGGGAAAGGGCCACAAACACTGCGTTGTCAGTCCTGTGACATACGGCAGCCCTGATCTCTGCAAGAACAAAGATGAGTCAAGCCACTTTTGCAGATCAAAGGGAGCTGCCATACTGGGCCACTGACCCGCTTGTTAACTAATGGAAGAGAATGTCTGGAACACACGTCCCTCCTCAAATGCTCGCCAAGCCTCTAGAATTCTCTGGTTCTCCATAGTTTTAACATTAGGTTTCAAAAGTTGCACACACAGCCATAAAAGCAGAAAACCCGTTTTCTTTGCAGAGGTGACAGTGGAATTCTTGCACCAGTCGAGAGGATTCCAAGGTCAGCTTTCACTTCCTGTAGCTCCCAGGACCCAGGAGGGCCGGAGCCCCGCTGGAGCACAAAGCGCTTCCTGCTGAGCTCCTTCCAGCCCCCACCACGCGGTGCTGTTTGCGTATTGTCCTTTCTGAGTGTGACTGTGTTTTCCAGATGACATCCCCGATAGCTCTCTCACCTCCTTATCACTTTTCTGCAAACCCATTTCCTCTCTCTCTCTCATATGTATTTTAACCAACCAAATACAAAGCCAGCCCAACTGCAGAACTGAAGTCGGTCATTTGTATGTTTAAGTATTATTTTATGTTCTTCAGTCTTATGTTCTTAATGTAAAATGCAGAGAAGTAAAATATATTAACATACTACTCAAAAATAAAAGAGTGTGTGTGTGTGTGTGTGTGTGTGTGTGTGTGTGTGTGTGTGTGTGTGTGTTTATCACAATTTCCCATCATGTGGGCCTCTGGCCCCTGGAAGAAAGAGAGAGAGAGAGAGAGACAGAGACAGAGACAGAGATATCAAATTATTGAATTGACACCCCCTCCCCTGGTAACTGACCTTTAGATCACTTCACAACAGACATTCCCTTTTGCTTAGCACTTGCTAAGACCATTATATTTCCCTTCAGGACCTGCCCAGAGAATTCTCCACCCAGAAAAAAACCCCACCTAGAGTCTTTAAAATCTCTAACTCCCCCTCCCTAGGTGCTGGCCAGAATTCATAATTCTTTACCCCTTTTGGCCTAGTGCATTGCTCCTTTGGCGACCCTAACAGTAGGGAGCAAAGAAGGAAGGAAGGAAGGAAGGGAACATGCACTTGAGTTTCCCCTGGGAGAACAGCTTAATTGCTTCATCAGACTTTATACCTATTTTTAAATAAAGATGTTCTTTAATCAGCTATATTCCAGCGTTGGCACAAGCTCAGGAAAGGGGAGGTCACAGACTAGACCTCAAATATGACCATTTGATACAGTTTTTGAAAAGTGACTGTCTGAGCCCTGGCTGGGTAGCTCAGCTGGTTAGAGTGTTGTCCTGATACTAAGGTGGCAGGTTCGATCTTCAGTCAGAGTACATACAAGACTAAAAAACTTAAAAAAGATTCAACCGATGAATGCAGGGATAAGTGGAACAACAAATCCATGTTTCTCTCTCCCTTTCTCTCTCTCTCTCCCTCTCCCTTCCTCTCTCTCTAAAATCCATCAATAAAAAAAAGAAAGAAAAGAAAATGTCTCTTTGCGTGAATATGTGGGATGTGGGACTCTGGAAACTGTCTATCTTCTCTTCTGTGGAGACCAAATGCCTGGCTATGTGAGGACGCACGTGTCTGAAAGCCAGGCGTGTGCACAGTGAGCAGTAGGAGACAAGCAGGCTGGGTTTTCACGTGCAGCATTCAGAAGGAAGTTCTCCCTGACTATATGATTGGTAAGCCCCTGGAGTAGGGGCAGTTCACATCCTTTCTTCCTCCTCTTGTGCTTTTCTAAGTATGCTTCAGCACACAGAGAGGAATATCAAATCGGGGAGGGTTCCTGTTTCAAACAGAATGTCTCTCCCGACTCCCCTCCCTTTCTTTCTCCCTTCCTTCGTAATTCAGTCCAAAGCCATGAGGCACAGCCCTGCATTGCAGGGGCCTGGCAGAGTCGGTCAGCGCCCATGTGAGGAGGCCAACTGAGCAGGGTGGCAGCTCTGTGTGGGTCAAGAAATTGGCCATCTACTAGGGCACTGGGCAAACAAGGAACTACATTGAAGTTAATGGGATCCAGGTCTCTCAGCTGTCAGAGAAAGGAGTTGTTAGTATGAAAACAGGAACACTGGAATAAACCCTGACACTGGGTGGGAACTGGAGGGAGCAGTATGAGCTCGTGGTTAGATAGGTAGAGGTAAAGTAAACATAATTATATCGCGTGTGTGAGTGAGCAAGTATGTGTAGCCGCTATATATTCATCCTGAGCTCTGTCCACTGAGAGAGCCTGGGAGTAGAGCCAGTCTTTAGCAATAAACACACCATTCACCACTAAAGGGACTCCTTGGATGAGTCTGTAACATCTTTTTGCACCATAAAGTAAGGAAGTGCTCAGAGAATAATGGGAACATTTCAGAAGAACTCAGAAGCCAGCTTGAAGGCACAGCCGCTAATCAAATCTGGCATAATTTGAACATCAAATAATAATAATAATAATAATAATAATAATAATAACCCATTGAATAAAATAGGAATGCATGAGTCCACATTGATATAAACAAACAAATAAGAAGAGAAAGCAGTTGCTCACACGTTAATGTCAACTAATAAATGTAGAAGAAACAATGAAATTAAAAGCCACCATTTAGCAACCATATAGTAATAATTAATTCAAGCCCTAGCTGATTTGGCTTAGTGAATAGAGTGTTGGACTGCAGACCAGAGGGTCCCGGGTTCAATTCTGGTCAGGGGAACGTACCTCGGATGCAGGCTCCTCTCTGACTGGGGTCCTGGTTGGGGTCGTGCAGGGGGCAACCCATCGATGTGTTTTTCTCAGATCGATATTCCTCTCTGTCCCTCTCTCTTCAACTCTCTCTAAAAATCAATGGAAAAATACCCTTGGGATAAATAATAATAATAAATTCAAGCAGGAAACATCAATGAGTATTCAATCTAGTAGATGAAGTTTAGAGGAGGAGTGGAATAGACACATAGTTTCACAGTATCTCCTTGCCAAAGAAAGCCTGAGAGGCACCACTTTAATAAATGATCAAAGTTAACATGATCATTAATAGCACAAAGCAATGTCATCGTGTTCCACCTGACGAGAAGACCACAGTGCAGTGCGTCACCTGAATCTAACCACGAGGAGACTTTAATCCAGGCACAGCCCACACATTAACTGGCCTTTAATATTAATGAGTGTTAAGGGCACCAAAGTCAAGAATGGACGGAGGAAGACTTCTAGATGGGAGACTAAAGAGATGTGACAACTGAGTGCAACAGACGATCCGGGATTGGATCCTTTTGTGGTGAAGGCCATTCTTGGGGCAGTTGGCAGAACTTGAACAGGATTTCCGTGCATGTGGGAGTTCTTAGTATGATTATTGCAACTGTTCTGTGAGTTTAAAATTACATCAAAAATAAAAATAGCCCAGCCGACATGGCACTGTGGTTGAGTGTCGACCAATGAACCAGGAGGTCATGGTTCAATTCCCAGTCAGGGCACAAACCCGGATTGAGGCCTTGATCCCAGTAGGAAGCATGCAGAAGGCAGCCAATCGATGATTCTCTCTCATCATTGATGTTTCTATCTCTCGCTCCCTTCCTCTCTGAAATCAATAAAAAAATAAAATAAAATAAAAAGAAACACACTACAAAAAATATAAACAGTGTGTCTGACTAGTAAGTCCTTGTTCCTCCCGGGCCCATCTCCCCCGATCACCATTTGTGTGCCTTTGGAAACCACTTTCCTTTTCTGGGTCTTCTTTTTCTTATTGCAACTGGGAGCTTTGGGTGTGAATAAATAATCACTTAGGTTTTTCAGTCCAACAAGTTAGCACCCTGTCCCCTCCCTCCACCCAGTTGTGAAGAAGCAGCATGTGGTTGAGCACAGGGACCCCAGGGTCTCTGTGCCCTCAGTGGCTGTGTGCCCTCTGCCTCTACCATCCTTGAGCACAGTCATGGTGTCTACACAGGCAGGGGGCCCTGCTGCTGGCGCTTGCTGAAGGGCAGGCCCACTGTGAGCATGACTCAGAACCACAAATGGTAGAACCGAGATGCTCAACCTTTAAAGAGGTTCCTTGGAATGAGTGGAGGTGCTCGTTTCAAATGCAGATTCCTGGCAAATCTCCTGGCCACTGGCTAAAAGGGGTCTGTCTGGCACCATTATAAGTGCATAAGTGGATAGACCCAGCTTGGCACAGAATCACCAATCCCATCAGCAACTTGGGTCTCCTTGTGTCTCTTCTCCATCAACCTTCACATGCTGTGCTTATTGCCTCAGGGTTGCAATATGGTTGCTGCTCCCTGAACAAACCTGATCCAGTCTTGTCTACATTTGCATGTTTTCCCTCTCCTGGAGTCCTCTTCCTCCATATATCTTCATGGTCCTCTTCCTGACCTCCTGCAGGAATTTGCTCAGATGTCACCTTCTTAGTATGGACCTTAAAACTACAACCTCCCCCTCACCTTAGTACCTGGAACTCCCTATCTCCCTTCTCTGCTTTATTTTTCTTGACTATACTTATCACCATTATGTGTACACTATATATGTGCAATATGTTTTTCTCTCTCTCCACCCTAGAATGCAAGCACTGTATGGATAGGGCTATCTGTCCTTCTGTTCACTGCTGCATCTCCAGCACTTAGAACAATACTTGGAGTGTATGGGTAACAGATGCTAGTTTTTTGTTCAATGAAAGAATATACTTCCAGAAGGTGCATTTGAGTTCTAGGCAGGAAGAAGAAAGGGGAAGAGGAGAGATGGGAGATACCTAAATCAAGGAAAGCAAAATAATTTTCCAGAAATCCCTAGCCAACTTTCATTTACATCACCTAGGCCCGTGGTCGGCAAACTGCGGCTTGTGAGCCACATGCGGCTCTTTGGCCCATTGAGTGTGGCTCTTCCACAGAATACCACGTGCGGGCACGCACGTGCAGTGCGATTGAAACTTCGTGGCCCATGCACAGAAGTCGGTATTTTGTGTAAGAGCCACACTCAAGGGGCCAAAGAGCCGCATGTGGCTCGCGAGCCACGGTTTGCTGAGTCTTTGCCGACCACTGACCTAGGCCAAAACCATGTCACATGGCCACCCCCTGCTGCAAGGGAGTCTGGAAAGAGTATTTCTAATTGTGTGCACTGCCCTCCTTAAACAAAATTATTTGTAAATAAGGCAGATGGAAGAATGGATATTGGAAAGGCAACCTATAATGCCCACCACATGGATCTATCCTGGACCTAATGAAGTGGAATCTCTGAGGGTGATAATTTTGATGCGGGTTAATTGTTGTAAGAAAAATCAATAGAATAATAGAATGAGTCATCCTGGGTGATGGACACACTGGTCATGGACATCTGTTTGGTTAACTATTAGAGCATACTCCACCCTCCCTGTTATCCTCATCATCTTTTTTGGAGAAATACCTTTATTTGCACCCCTGCCCACATATACATGGTTACAGCAGGAGGACTCTTGGAGATGTTATTCATATATCATGTTCCCACCCACCTGACCCAAAACACTGAATCAGAATCACATTACCATGAACTTGGCACTGGGACTGAGACGCTAAGTGTCTCCGGATGACTGGATCATGTAAACAGAGAGCTGCTGGCAGACATATCTTCTACGTCGTGAACTGGAGCAGCTGAGGCAAGAGCAGGAACTCCACCCAGAAGGAAATGTGGTGAAAGAGAGAGGGTCTTTGTGGTGTCTGAGTCCCTGGTAGTAGGCCATTCCTGAGGTCTGGTTCTGTTCTCACCCTTGGCGTCCACTGCACGCTTCTGTGTTCTCATTTTGTTCAGGCCAGCTTAAGCGAACCTTTAGTCCTGGCTAAGAGTTTGTACACACACTCCCCACCCCTAGGCAATGAAAACAGAAGGAAGTAACTCTGGAGATCAGGTGCTCAGTCTTAGAGGAAGAAGTGAAACATGGCAGTTTCTTTATCAACAGTCAACAAAGGACTGGGCCACGGGAGAGTTCTTCCGGCTGCTTCGTGGAGCTCTAGAAAACCACCCTCGTCAGCCACACGGGTGAGCCCCCTGCTAATGGGGGGAGTAAGTGCTTCTAAAATAGGGCTGGAGGTTATGGGTCTGCAGATTTGGTTTTATTTCCAAGCACTCTGCCCACGGCTTCCACTACCTGTAAGACATGCAGGGTGCCTATCAGTTCTCCCAAGGGACCGATGGCTTGGACAGGTAGTGTGGCACAGAAGAAAAAATATGGGTTCTAGCGTCTCCAAGTCCAGCGTTATTACTAACCGTTAGCCAAGGCTCCGCACACCCCGTTTTATTGCGCTCCACTTTATTGTGCTTCCTAGGTGTTGCGTTGTTTTTGCAAATTAAAGGCAAGATCCTCCATGACAAAAAAGATTTGAACTCTCTTTATGATAGTAGTCTGGCACTGAGCCCATAGTATCTCTGAAGTATAACTATAGTCAGTTGCCCCAAATGCCACCTATAAACCAGCAGCAATTATTCCCACTTGGGAGGATAAAATGAGCCTAACACAACACCTGGCAAATCCTGCTCAAAAAGCAGAACACCCCCCCCCCCCCCCCCCGCAAGCTGGAACCGTGTCACAGGCAGGGCTGGAGCCTGGTGTGGAGGCAGGGAGCCCCTCCAGGAAAACTGTCATTGCCAAAACAATGGTTCACGGCTGTGTTGTGCAACAGACCAACCTCGTACTCTCCTGGGAGTCAGGGGCTCTGTGTTTGTTTTCTTAGCAGCAACTACTTTTCATTTCCTATGAGACCTCCATGCTAGAGGGAGCCAATCGCTAGAACCCAAAAGGGAGGGAAAGAGGCCCTGGGAAGAGACCAAAAGGGAAAGGTAGTCTTTATTTTAATCTGACACCCACCATGTGCCAGGTGCATCTATGTGCTTTACCGTACACAAATCATTCGCTGTTTTAGCCTCTCTTGGCTGATAAATGGAGGCGTAGTTGGGGCAGAGCTGTCAAATGCTATTGACAGTTTATCTGGACAGCATCTAGGCAGTTCTGAAATCTGCTAATAGTTCAGAATTAACGGGGTGGGGACGCTACCAGAACATGAACAGCTGCTGCCTTGGCTCTGGCACAGACTTCAGCCTGGAGCCTGGGACCTTCCTCTCAGCCGTACTGGGCAGACGGGTCCCCTTTTATTAACTGCAGCTGGGCTCCCTGTGCCATTGAACCCACATTAGGAAAACAAGGGAGAGAGAGATGGGAGAAAATAAAAATGGGAGTAAAAGTAGAAAGAAACAAAGGGAAGAGAAGGCCGGCAACCAACTCGGTAACGATACTCATTCCTTTATTATTGACTGTTAAGTTGAACAGGGCTGGGGCCTGCAGGCTGCTGGCAGCACCAGGGTGCAGGTGCATTTCTTGTCATCTAAGCCAAGGAGATAGAGGGCAATGTTTTATATATATATATTTATATATTACATATGTAATATACGGGCCACTGCATCAGCTGTTGTCCTAAATAAAGACCATCGCGACAGACATGGAAATTTGGTCCTAATCAGGGCCCTTACTTTGTCAACCAAATGTCTGATACATCGAGAGAGAAAGAGAGAGAGAGAGAGAGAGAAACAGAGAGGCCGAGATCCAACCACCCCAGTGGCCCTGTTCCCAGCATATCTTACGCCGAGTGTAGAGTATTCCCGGTGGAGTTAAACACACACAAACACGCACACACATACGCACATACACAAAACTGCAGGCAGGAGCTCCTCCTCTGACCACACCTCGGGCCCAGCCCTCAGACCAGGGGCGGTGAACTTGGGTAGATTGTGCTATAAGACTGTGAGGGTCAAGTGACCAGACAATGCAGAGTCAATGTGTCCAAGTGCGAATGGGGTGACATGTGTTGCTTCATCCACAAACGAGAAGGAGGTCACTGGGAGAGGCTGCTCAATGCAGACCTGGAGGCCCCCTGTGCCCAGGCCACCTGGGGGATTTCTACATACAACTCCTGTCCCAGCCTCAGCCGAATCAAGTATCTGAATTCTGAGTCTCAAATAATCTCTTGGGCTCTGATGAAAAAATGTTATATCCTTGATGGACAGGAGCAAATGGCAATTGAATTTGCCCAACCATCTAGTCCAGAAATTGCAGCAGAAATGGCAGCATATTGATTAAAAAAAACACACACAAAACCCATAGTTGGTCCTCAGAGCAGAACTTGAAAAGTGTAAAAAGGGTTAATTTCCTGATGGAAAGAGAATAACCAGGCAAACAGCCCCACCACCACCTCCCACACACTAAATTTCAGGCAAATCAGTCAATTTTATGATTTTATATAATGACTAAATTCCTCATATTCTAGGAATTGCAGACTCCCATTAATAGGGCATTTTAAAATCCTAAACCATTGGTTTTCTCCCATGATTACCTCTTCAACCCTCCACAAACACACATACTTAAAAAGTCAATGAAAATTAATCTCTTTTCTTTTTTTGGTAGAAATTTACTTATCACTTGAGATACCTGGAGACATCTTGGGATGTCACAAAAGAAGACGGAGAGCACTTCCTTAGGGACCAATGTGCACAATGCCGAAGATGGGGTTGGTTAGTTTTCCACAAAACAGAGCCCAACACAGGTGACTCAGAAGCAGGGGTAATAGGCCAAGCTGGCAGATCGTGCCGGGTCTCCGTCTCCTGTGCTAAATGAAGGGGGAAGCAACAGGTTCCGATACCTTTGTGTAGCCGGGGGGATACTGACATCGCTCCCTCCACTATGAACTGGGATCCAGGCAGCTACAGGGAAGACATTTGAAGCAGGAAGGAGCAGCATCTCAAAAACAGGGAGTTGGCTTGACCACTTGTTGACCAACGTTACTTCTCGGAGGGGCACAGACACAAAGGACATGGGAGGAGAGGAGGGACTTCCCTTGGTGACTGTCCACAGTGTCTCCATTACTGTTCCATTTCCTGCGGGTCCGAGGAGGCAGCAACTGGTTGGTTCCCAACTCCTACCCGAGGCTTGGGAAGGTGCGCAGGAAGCAGTCTGGGAAGCCATGGGTTCTTGGCAAGCTGAAGAGCAGGGGCTGGGAGGGTGAGGTCTTTCAAGTCTTTGAGAAGGAGCCCGAGAAGCTGAACAAGGTTTTCTGAGGCCCAGAAAGTGCTGGGAGCACTGTCAGGCCCGCTCCTGTCCTCAGGGGCACCCAGCATTTTCCCAGTCCCAGAAGGTGCTTAGGAGCTGCTCACCATCCGCATAGGAGGAGATGGAGATTTTGGAGACAGGTAGAAAAAGTCCTCTCTTCTCAGGCACTGGCCACCTTCCCTTCTGGGGAGAATGAACAGGGGGGAGCCTGAGGTCTGACTCGGGGGGTGGGGGGTCTAGAGTCAGCAGAAAAGGAGGCTATGCAGTGACCACGGCAGGCTCAGGCGCGGGCCTCTCCCTGACACGAACTGAGCTCCATGAATAAATAACATTAATTAAATAAAGGAGGCTGAGAAGAGCAGGCAGAGGCACGGTCTGCCAGAGTCTCACCCCCTCACACATACAAACACGCACATGCGCGTACACACACACACACACACACACACACACACACACACACACACACCAAGCGGCAGATGAGATGATCCAGGGTTGGTGGGCCCATCCCAGGCGTCTGTCAGACGGGCAGCCTAACTGAAGGTTGTCACTCATGGTCTAGCACTGTCGCGGGGCGCAGAGCAGCGGAGGCCAGTGAGGCGTGTGCGGTGGAGGGTGGAGGCCGCTGAGGACTCTGGCACCTGCAGGGGGTGGGGACAGTGGGTGAAAGGGGAGGTTGGGAAAGTGCAGGAAAGAGGGCAGTGAGGACCGTCCATTCTCTCACCCTATTGCTGTAGAAACTCCTCCCCCACAGCCCCCGTCATCACCCCCCTTCACAACCTCCCGGTAGCCCCGTAGCCCGTGCAGTCCCCCTGCCTCCGACCCTGAGGCCACTGCCCACTCTGGTCACGGTGGTACTGACCAGGATCTGGATTTTCGAACTTTTGATGTGGAGGGTCTTTCCAGAAAGCTGTCCAACCGCATGAGCCTCTCCATGTGTAGTGCACGGGGATCTTGGTCTTGGTCATGAGAGAATTCCATCTCAAAGACAGTGGGAGGGGACACATCCAACTCCAGAAACATTATGTTTTCAGCCTGTGGTAGGAGCATCATACCAGACATAAGCAGCAGCCCACGACTGTACCTTCTGGGCACTCAGTAAATACCGGGTGTAGCAAGGGTGATGAGGTAGGTGGAGGCAGCAGAGGCTGTGAGCATCACCTCCCCTGGGCTCGCTCTCCCCTCCCCCCTTCTACTTTCCAGCTTCTTACCCTGTACCTGGGGTGGGACCCCATTGCCATGGCAACCCGAGCATACTGGCTGATAGGCCTCTTGTAGCCCACTGCAGAGGTTGGTCGCTTCTTCATTTGGCTGTTATTGCTGTAGGGGAGAGGCTATATTAGAATGGATTTCCTTCAAACACAAAGGGAAGATGATATTCTGAGGAAGTAAGTATCATTCAGGTAGACAGGAGGCCCTGCAGACTACAGGTTCTGGAATTTTCTTCTCTTTGCTCTAATGTAACCTCACAACTAAAAGTAGTATAGCATAGAAAAACAAACAAAAGCAGTATAACACAAGGAGGCACATGTTTCTTCACTCTTGTTGCTTCAATTATTTCCCACAGTACCAAGGGTTGCTTGAGGACTGGAATGAAAAAATCAAATTCAATTTTTTTTTTTAGCTTTCAGATTCATATACTAATTTCACATACTCCACAAAACCACTGATGACTGGTGGTTCTGCTTCTCATTTTCCTTCATAGGAGTTAGCACAACAAAATGACTAAAAACTCAGGCTTGAAATGCAAGGGTCCAAAAATAGCCAAAACAATCTTGAAAAAGAACAAAGTTGGAGGACTCACATTTCCCAATTTGAAAGCTTATTACAACGTTATAGTAATCAAGGCTATATGGTACTGGCATGCAGACAGATACATGTATCAATGGAATAGAATGGAGAGCCTAGAAATAAAGTGTCATATTTACCATAATTAATTTTCTATACGGGTACCACGACCATTTAATGGAGAAAGAATAGTCTCATCAATAAATGATACTGGCAAAGAACATATAAACATAGCCATGGACACAGACAACATGTGGTGAGGGACAGACGGAGGGGAAGGTAGGGTCTAGGTAGAGGGGGGTAAAGCGGTGGAGGCGGGGAGGAATAGGGGACATCCGTAATAAGGTCAACAATAAAAATAAAATATAATTTTTAAAAAGTGATACTGGGTCAACTGCATTATGCACAGGCAAAAAAAATGAGGTTGGACCCTTACCTTGCACCAAATATAAAAATTAACCCCAAATGGATCATAGACTTAAATGTAAAAATCTAATCTATAAAACTTTTCAAATAAAACATAGTAGTAAATCTTTATTCTCTTAAGTTATGCAATAGTTTCTTACCTATGACATCAAAAGCTCAAGTAACTAATGAAAAAAAATAGATAAATAAGACTTTATGAACACTACAAACTTTTTGCTTCAAAGGAGAGTAGAAAGAAAGTGAAAAGACAACCTACAAAATGGGGGGAAATATCTGCAGATCATGTATTTGATAAGGAACTTGTATCCAGAATCTATCTATAACTTTTATAAATCAACAACAAAAAAGACACACAACCCAGTTTTAAAATGGACAAAGAAGCTGCATAGCCATTTACAAACGGCCAGTGAGCACAGGAAAGGTGCTCAACATTATTAATTACAGTCAAACCTCGTTTCTCGAACGTCTCCCATCTCCAACAATTTGGTTCTCGACTGTTCACACAAAAAATGTCTCGGTTGTTGACCCAAACTTCAGTTTTCAACCTGACAAGCCTTTCGTGCTGAACTGAACCAGTGACTTCTTGGTTCCTGGGTTAACGCTCAACCACTGAGCCACACTGGCTTGGGCATATTTTAAGATAACAATATAATATATATATATATATATATATATATATATATATACACATTTTTTAAATATATATTTTTATTGATTTCAGAGAGGAAGGGAGAGGGGGAGAGAGAGAGAGAGAGATAGAAACATCAATGATGAGAGAGAATCATTGATCGGTTGCCTCCTACATGCCCCCCACTGGGGACCGAGCCCACAACCCAGGCATGTGCCCTTGACCGGAATTGAACCTGGGACCCCTCAGTCCGCAGGCCAATGCTTTATGCACTGAGCCAAACCAGCTAGGGCAATGCATATATATTTTTATGTATATATTCTCTTGTTGATGGTTATCTAGGTTGATCCCTCCCTCCCCCCCATTAAATACATTAAATACAGTGCTGCTGTGAACATTTCTGTACAGGTATCTTCAAGTATATATTCAACAGATTCCTGGGGGTAAATACCCAGGAATGGAATGGTCGCATTATAGGGTATGTGCATTTCAACTTTACTAGATATTGCCAAGTTGCCTTTCAAAGTAGTTATTCCTATGAAAGTTTCCATTGCCAACTCATGGTATGTCAGAATTTTTACTTTCAGCAATTTGATGAGTATGATGTATTGCTTTATTATTAGAAACAAACAGAAAAAGATAGAAAAGAATACAAGAAAGTTATTTTAATTAAAAAACAAACAAAAAAAACCCACACAGGTTTTGGAGGAAGACGGACTGGGGTTTGAATGTTGGCTCTGGGAGCTTTGAGACCTCGGGAAGTGGCTTCCTCTCTCTGAGCCTCGGCTATGGCAGCCTGTCCTCCAGCAAGGCTGAGATGAACCAAGATAAACACCGAGCACGGGACACCGCAAGGACTCTGCACATGGCCCCTGCGATGGTGATTTATTCTCAATGCCACTTGCTAATTTCAAGCAGGGACACAAATGAGCAATGAAAGAAGCCAAAAGGCAGACAGAAGAGGGGATGAAACAGGCAAGTAATTCACAGGTAGGACGCTCTGTCCTTGAATAGAACGAGCCAGGCAGGAGCCCACGAACAATGCCTGCCGTCTGCAGCGAGAGTGGTAGCATCCTTGTGGTTCATTTTATGAAAGGTAAAAGAGGAGTGCGGGGCCCCACCTGGGGTCCCTGTTGACTCCTCTTTATGGAGGAGGGCAAGCAAGGATGAGGCTGCAGAAGCCCCACCTCTCGGACTCTGCTGGGCTCTGTGCACCCGAGAGACCAGCATCGTGACAGCTCGGAGGGCAGCGGGGAAATTAGTAAAATAATAGCTAAGCATTTATAAGGAGAGCCTACAGATCCCATTTGAATTGGACCACAGCCTCCTGAGGTGCAGACAGGGCAGACACCATGCAGTCTTTGGTGTCCAAGGTCATCCAATTAGGAAGAGACAGGAACTGAACCTTCCCGGATATTCCACGATGCGGTACTGTCTCAGGAGTACACGTGAACCGGCCTGGGGCTGAGGGGCGCCTTGAAGGCTGCAGGCTCTGGGAACAGGACAGAGGACATGGCTGGGCGGGGTGAGCAGAGCAGTGGATCAGAGTGAATTGGCAGCCTGACCCTACAAAGATGCCAGGGCTATTCTGGGTGGCATGCGGGAAGAAGGGGCTGGGGGAGGGGAGTCTGTAATTGGGACACCAAACTCCCCACCTACTCCCTCTTCTGCCCCAGGCCTACTTTCCGTGATTGACCCTGTGCAGTAGGCTAAAGAGCTAAAGTTACAATAGAATTTTGTCAACTGTAAACCATGCGCTACAGACACTGCCCAATATCCAACCCTTAGAAGATAATTTTGTATAAACACAATTAAAAATAAGGTCTATTATGAGAAATAAAAAATGAAAAGGTCATACTTGAAAAAGTTATTGCTAGAGCTGGTTGAAAAATTGTTGGTGATGAAGGAAGGCACCTCACCTGGAGATGTTGTGTATCAACCAGTAACCACATAGAGATAATGGTGGAAAAATAAAAGATAGACTCCAAAATAAGCTGATATGGGCATGTTTCAAGAGTTGCCTGACAGCCCTAGCCGGTTTGGCTCAGTGGATAGAGCATCGGCCTGCAGACTGAAAGTCTGGGTTTAATTCCAGTCAAGGGCACATGCCGGATTGAGGGCTTGATCCCCAGTAGGGGGCGTGCAGGAGGCAGCTGATTATGGATATTTTTATCTCTCTATCCCTCTCCCTAAAATCAACAAAAACAGGGTTTTTAAAAATTAAATAAAATATAGCCCTTCTCAGTTACAGATTATAGAAGACTAAAGAAGCATGACAAATGCAATGCACCATCTCAGGTGTGTGGATTGGGGGAGGGGGAGGAAACGGCCATAAAGGACATTATTGTGGCACTGGCTAAAACTGAACATTGTTTATATAATAGTATTGTGTTGATATAAAATTTCCTAAGTTTGATCATTGTATTGTGGTTATGTAAGACAATGTCCTCATTTTTAGGAAATACAAGTGATGGGCTAGGACATCCGCCACTTAATCTCAAAGGGTTGGGGTGGTGGGGTGAAGGAGTTATTAATAAAACAAGAGGTGGTAAAATATTAATTGGTGAATTTTCATGAGGGTATATGGGAATTCTTTGTATTATTCTTGCAATTCTTATTTTTCAAAATAAAAAGTTTAAAAAACACATCCCTTCCTCAGGTTCTCTCTCATCCCATATTTAGCCAACACAAAGAAATTCCTCCATCTGCAAACTTGAAACTGAAGTTTTCTAAGCACAAGATAACCCTAGAGCGGAAGCTTCACTAGCATTTCCTTCCAGCAGAGGGCGCTGGAGTAGTAGTTTTTGAGCCCGGCTTCCTTGTTGGAAGCCTTACCTGGAAGCTTTGGGGAAAAAAAAAAAATTGTCCTGGGATCCACCCAAGACCCTTTAAATCAGGCGCTTTGTAGCGCTGCTTACAGGTGATTCTAGCTTCGGCCAGGGTGGAGAATGTCTGCATTAGATGCTGTACTACTGTGGGTCTCTACCGGGATTGGAAAGGTAGATTTTAAGTGCAAAATGACACGATTGAGAAGTCTTCTACTCATGAACTTGCCCCTTACAAACCTGTGTAGTGTCACCTTGGGCAGGATCAGCCTTTCAGAAAGTAGTCAGATGAAGCGGCATCTGATGCTCCAGTGAGAAGCTACAGACCTACACAGCTAGCCTCCCAACCCCGCTTAGGGGAGACTCCCGCCCTCTCTGGGCATTAATATTTGTGGACAGAGAGAGCAAAGAATCTCTGGGCAAGTGCACTGGTATTTGGCCTCCTAAATACCTCCATGTGCATCAGTGAGTCTACAGGACTAACACACAATCAAGGTGTCAGCAGGACTGGTTTCTTCTAGCAGCTCCAGGGCGGAGTCTGTTCCTTGCCAATGCCAACCTCTAGAGCAGCGGTTCTCAACCTGTGGGTCATGACCCCTTTGACGGTCGAATGACCCTTTCACAGGGGTCGCCTAAGACCATCCTGCATATCAGATATTTACAATACGATTCATAACAGTAGCAACGAAAATAATTTTATGGTTGGGTCACAACATGAGGAACTGTATTTGAAAGGCCAGCCAAAAGGTTGCCCTAACCGGGTTGGCTCAGTGGATAGAGCGTCGGCCTGCGGACTGAAGGGTCCCAGGTTCGATTCCAGTCAAGGGCATGTACCTTGGTTGCGGGCACATCCCCAGTAAGTGGTGTGCAGGAGGCAGCTGATCAATGTTTCTCTCTCATCGATGTTTCTAATTCTCTATCCCTCTCCCTTCCTCTCTGTAAAATATCAATAAAATATATTTTTTAAAAAATAAAGGGCCAGAAGGTTGAGAACCACTGCTCTAGAGGCTATGGGCATTCCTCAGAAATCTTTGCCTCACAGCTATGTCACTGTGGTCTCTTGTTTCTGTTGTCACATCTCTTACTTCTAGCGTCTCATCTTCCTCTGCCTTCCTTTTTTAAGGACACTTGTGATTACATTTAAGGTCCACCTGGATAACACAGGATACTCCTCCTCAAGCCCCTTAATTTCATCAGACCTGCAAAGTCTCTTTTGCCAGATAAGGTAATTTTCACAGGTTCCAAGGACCTAGAGAGCAGAAGCCTCACTAGCATTTCTTTGGAGGCCATTACTCAGTGTTCCACAACGGTAATTTAAAGATTCTGCATATCCTTTTTTAGTTAATAGTGTAGTAATTTATTTAATGTGAAATCTGTAATCAATTGTATGAACTTGTAATTTGTAGTAATTTGCTTAATATGTCCATCACTAAGCTTAATATATAAATTGAATGAAAATATATACTAATTTAAAAATAAACCTTCAATACACACAGATTTTCAATGAAGGGACAGTGGTCCAGCTGAGTGAGGCAGTTACTCTGTTGGGTTTGACTATCCGGCCTTGTTCTTCATGGCTACCAGCAGAGGGAGCTGCACACCCACCCAGTGGACTCAAATACCTAAGGGCTAGGATGTGGAAACAGGTGGAAATGCTGAATCATGGAGCTGAGTGAAGCTATAAAGACTGGGTCCCACCTCTATCATTTCCTGATCTAGTTACTTTCCTGTATTCCCCCCCGGACTTGTGTGCTGACTGAGTTGGATTTACCTGCTGTCTGCAGAGTCTCCCATTGTGCCCAACACACAGGAAGGTAAATATTAACTATTGCTGCTGCTCTTGGCACCAGACAAATGAAAATTCATCAGACTGGCCAAATGTTAGCATTCACTGGGATTGCCAAGAGGCTGAGATGCTCATCCGCACCTCCCCCCTCTCTTCAGGCCTGTCATATAAAATTTTCTGCATCCCAGGCCAAGGAGACATTTTTTGGGGGGGTAGGGGGACACCATTCCTTCATGAAGACCCTTACATCAGGTCCTGGAAAATCCATCCTCCATCTGAATCATCCTCTTCGCTCTCCAATCTATAGAAACCTGTCTCCCCACAGGCCCCTGGCCACCTCCACCCTGGCCCAAGTCCTGAGGCCCAGGCGACTGGGTGAGAGACTCACACGCCGGCTGGCACTAGTGGCTGGAACTTCCACTGCTCCTCCTCACAGTCCAGGAAGAGCCGGTTCATGATCTTGTTCTTCTCCTCAGGGGGGATGAAGTTTTCAATAATTAGGTACCTGGGAGCAGAAAGGAGGTAGGGATGGGAATTGGGGAGAGGGACCCCACACGTATCTGTGAAGTTGAAGGGTCAGAAGAAGCAAAGAGGCAGAAGGAAGGGACACAGGCGGAGAAACCACAATGTTGGGGGAGGGGAAATAGCAGGCCTTGAACATCACTTCTAACTCAAAGAGTGCCGGTTCAGGGCCAAAGGGGTTCCTTCTGGCCAGCACCCAGCCTGCACTTTGGGGGAGTTCATCAAATGCAGGCTGGGGAGGGAAGGAGGTAGAAGAAACTCCAGAACCTGGGCCTCTCCCTCATCCCTCCGGCACGTTATTCCTAAGACACATGGACTTATGGGTGACAGGCGGAAGGAGGCCTTCAGGAAAGAGAAAATCCTGTCGGGAGAAGCTCGGGGCCCACGGGCTGGCTGTGGACCAGGAATGGGAA
The DNA here is from genome assembly GCF_963259705.1 of Myotis daubentonii. Classification (NCBI taxonomy): domain Eukaryota; kingdom Metazoa; phylum Chordata; class Mammalia; order Chiroptera; family Vespertilionidae; genus Myotis; species Myotis daubentonii. The sequence continues at coordinate 69,307,587 of NC_081851.1, read as the reverse complement.
GAGGAGGGAGCCTACTTGAGCTTGAGCTCCCGGGTCTGCTCATTCTGCGCCTCCTCCAGGTCCTGCCGCACACGGATGTACTCGTCATGCTGGTCCTGGATCTCCGCCTTCACCGCCTGCAGCTTGGCGTAGAGCTGGGTGGGGACAGGTGCAGCTCAGAGGCCACCCGGGCTCAGGGTCCCAGGCTCAGCACAGGATGAGGCCAGGGCCCGGTCTGAATCTCCCTCCCGCGGCTCCACCACCAGTCAGGACAGGCGATCCAAAGGCTGCCCTGTCCCTCCTGCATGCTGGCCTGTTACCTGCTCTCTCAGCTGCTGTTGGCAGCATGGAATGTTCAAACTGGAAGGGACTCTGGGGACCTTTTGGCTCAACACCGTCTTTCTATAGGTGAGGAAACTCATGCGCAGACTTGCTCAAGGTCACAAAACCAGTTAATAGAAGAGCCAGAATCAGGGCCTAAGTCCAGGGCTTAGGCAGTGGAGGGGGTCTAAGCCAGTTTGGAAGGTGAAGCACCCCACTCCTCCCTCTCCAGGGGTTCTCAGAAGTGGGGGTGTGGAGGGCAGCACTGACCCCGCTGCCCCACTCCCAGCCACGGAGGGTGTGTCCCTGGAAACTGCCAGGGACTGGGCCGCTGCCTGGCCTGCTCTGGGGCAGCCACATCAGCAACCATAGGAGCTCTCCAGGTTCTTACTAGAATCCAGGCTGAGACTTGCAGCTTCCTACCCTCGACCCTCATCTCATGCACACACGTTTTCCCGGCATTGCCTTTGCAGGGTTCTGGTGATGATAGTCTCATCCCTTCACATGCTCTTGAGGGCCCTGTGTTTCCTTCTTGGAGCTCCCCCAGGCTCACCACTCCCCTGGCCCTGCTCCAGGCCCCGCTATCCAAACTGTGATTCACTGGCGACACTGTAAAAGGGGAAGTTACCCAGGACCATGAGGACAATCACCCTGAAGACCAGAAATGACGGTGTTCCCAGCCCATCAGGCCTAGCCTGACCCAGGAGAAACAGCTCTGTTCCACCCTAACACCAACCCCTGCCTTCTCCGCTCCTCACCCCCAGCAGCCCAGGCAATGTCACTGGGTTCAGCAGTTCAAGCAAAGTGGGGAGAGGACCTAAAAGACACACCCCTTGGAGAGGTGACTGTCCCTCACACCCCCAGACCCCGTCCTGCTGTGGCATCTCACCTTCTTGAGTTTCTTGGTTTTGACCTCCACCTCCTGTTGCAGGGATGTGTAGGTGCCCCGGAGCTCCATGGTCTCCTCATCTCGGAGCATCATCTCCTGCTGCATCTCCCGCTCGCGGCGTTTCTAGGCCAGTGCAGGGCATAGGGGCTCAGAGCAGCAGCACATACCAGGGAAGGTCAAGGGAGCTCAGGGACAGGCTCACTCTGCCTCCCATGGGCATGGCTTCCCTATGGCCCCAGCTGCCAGGAGGGAGAAGGGACAGTAGCATGGCCCTCATCCATGGCTCCCACCCCAACCTCAGTGGAGCCTCTCCTCTCTGAACCTTCTTCTCAGCTCCTATTGCCATGCCTTTCCTAGGCACTGCCCCTGGGGATGGAGACCCAGCCCTCGTCACTGGCACATTCCAGAGGTGTCAACCACTTACACAGATGTCTGCATACGGGCTTCCCAGCCGCCTCACCATCTCCCCACCTAGTGTTACAGTTGACTGGTAAGAGCAACAAATTGTGGTTCGTGATGATTCAGGACATAGCCATACACTTGGCCAAGGACTCGCACCTTGTGGAAGGCCCAGGAATGCGTATCAGGTGCTGTGGAGGCTGACATGGTGGAGAGCCACCACTTTCTCTCACCCACCAGCTAGCAGTGCCCCTGCCAGAGACAGGCCCTGGGCTGGTGGACCCATGGGATCCAGGGCAGCTTGTCTTAGGTTCTCGGCGCTGGTCCACATATCCTGAGTCAAGGATGGCTTACTGCCCCATGCCCCTCAGACATGACCTCAAGGCCATGCGCCCCCAGGGACCTGAAGCCCCAGCCCTACCTGCTCAGCAATCTCCTGCCTCTTCAGTTCCAACATCTTTTGCTGCTCGTTTGTGTGATCCATGATGTTCCTGCCCCCGATGAGCAGCTTGCTCTCCATGGCCTGGGGATACAGATGGGGTTAGAGACAGGCTTTTTAAAGGGGCACAGGATCCCCAGGCTGAGAGGTTCTGCTTCCCTGCTCTCTGTGGTCCTTCCAAGAAGGGACACAAGACGTGTCCCAATAGGGCCTCCAACAAGAAGGAAGTGTTTTCCTCCAGCTTCTTGGGCCCCAGCACAAGGCGACCATTGTTGGCAGGACCATTGGGTGAGAAAAGGAGAGGGAATCCCTCAGGGGACATAGGGCACCTGATCTGTTTGCTTTGGATCCAGATGGAAGGTGGTTCACAGGCCTGGCGGGGGGGCGGGGGGGGGGCGGGGGGTGCAGATGGCAACCTAATCCTGGCGATCAGCACCCAGCTGGTGCTCAGGAGGGGGAGCTCAGAAGATAGTCACTGGGCGGCCCAGCTTTTTGGATGACTGTCTCCCGATGCAGGAAGAGGGATCTCAACACAGGCAACGGAAGAGCCTAGTTGTAGGCGGACATGGAAAGCAGAAGAAAAGCCAAAGGCAGAAGACTCTGTAATACTAAGGGGCACATGGGGCCCCGGAGGCACATAGCTTTGGAGATGGCCAGACAGACGGGGTTCTACCCACTAACTGCAAAGCCTTGGCCAAGTTACCCGCTTCAGTTCTCACATCTAACATCAGCACCGACTATGACCCAGGATGGCTGCCAAACATGTGCTAGGGGCTGAACTAGACCCTTAACAGACATTATCTCTGTCCTTACCCCGAGAGAGGTAGTATTACTTTCTCTGTTTTTAAATTTTTAAAAATTTATTTTAGAGAGAGAGGAAGGGAAAGAGAGGGGGAGGGAGGGAGGGAGGGAAAGAGAGAGAAAGAGAGAAAAACATCAATTGGCTGCCTCCTGCACATCCCCCCTGGGGATCGAGCCCACAACCAGAGCATGTGTCCTGACCAGGAATCGAACCAGTGACCTTTTGGTACCTGCCGCACTGGCCAGGGCTACTCTCCCTCTTTAACAAAGGAAGAAATTGAGGGGAACTAGCCTCAGGTCATGCAAGTAGTTAACAAACCCCCTCCATCCCCCACACCCCCACTCCCGGTCTCACTGTGGAAGTGCCTAGCCCAGTGCTTGGCACAGACATTCCATGGGTGCCTGCTGACTCTGAAGCTTAAATGGTAACAGATTTGTGTGAGCTGTGTAAATTGTGACTACATGAAATGCATTTTCACTGTTGCTAGTCAGAGGTGCTGCCCCAGGGCACTCCAGCTGTCCTCTGATTTCATCCCAGGCTTCCTGGAAGGCTGAAATCACCTTGAGCCACCAGGAAACACTGGCTGTCTCCTCACTGGAATTTTTCCGAGTGGAACGAGCTGAGCTGCCTGAGCACTTTCAAAGCAGTGGGTGCTGTCAGAAGGGGACCCCTATGCCACCTGTGAGACCCATCACTGGGGACAGAGCAAGGCAGGGGTTAAGGGTGCATTTGGGAGGTCAGAGGTTGAAATATGTGAAGGTGCCAGAGGACACTGAGCAAAGTTGGGTCAGTTAGAGCAGCCCCATGCAGCCTTGAGGCCAAGGAGAGAGCTGCTGCAGGGAAAGGCGCCCTCCAGTGGCTGCCTGTCCTCGCTACCACACCACAGCCACCTGCTGCACTTGAACCTTCCCAGGCCCTGCTTGGGGTTAATGTCTCACCATTCACCCCCCCATAGATCACAGGCCTGAACTCATCCTAGACTCCCCTTTCACTCAAGGTGGGCGAGCAACTCCTTACATTCTGTGTCCTAGGCACCTTGCCTACCTCACCCGAGTGCCCGCCCTGCATCTCACACACCTCCCAACATCGGCCAGTCCTCAAATCCCATCAGGTCTGTCTTCTTGGTGTGGCCCACACCATTCTATTCTTTTCAGCCTCGTGATAGCTGCCGACTTCACTGCGATCCTCAGGACTCACGTGGACCACTGCCATGAGCGAGTCACTGCCTCAGTTTCCCCTTCCATCCATCTCCACATGACACTCAGAGGAGCCACCAGAAACACAAGCCTGAGCGTGCCTCTCCTCTACTGCAAACTCATGCACTCCTTACGGGATAGACACCCAAGTGACAGGCCAGTGGGCTGGCCTAGCCTCCCAGTCTCCTCTTACCGCTTACTCCCCGCCCCCACGGTGTGCTCTGTACTCCTCCAGCTCCCAGGATGTGCTGAGCCTTTCCACCACGCTGCTCTCTCTTCCCACGCCACATCCACCCGGAAAACCGCTACTTCTGCAAAGACGCAGCGTGAGCATCTTGGGACTTTCCTCTGATTCCCTCCACTCGGCACATTCCCTCCACTGGCTTCCTCAATAACCAGGACACCTTCCTGCTGTTCTGCCGTCACATCCCACTATTGGTTTACGTCCTGCCTCTCCTGAGAGCTGCTTCAGGGCAGGAATCATGTCTCATCGATCTCGGTGTCAGGGCTTAGCACAGGGCTAGGCACAGAGTAAGTGCCCAATCAATGTTTGATGAACTGAAAGGAAGCCATGGGGTTGCTCCAGAGGGGGGCTCCAGGTCCTTTCTCTGGGCTCTCTCATCCCAGCTTCAACGGACCAATCCACACTCACTGTTGCAGGGCCAAAGGGCAGAGCAGCAGGGGCTGGGCCTCTTGGGCACCTGTAGGAGGGACTGGCTGGGTGTGAGGAGGGAGAAGGAGAGAAGGCACGAGGAAGCCACCTAGTGCTGTGGGCCATGGATGACGGGTCCCTCCAACTACCGGGGAAGGGAGTCTCGAGGGACCACCACATTCTGGGACGTACTTGGCCACTCCAGCCCAGAGTCCTTGCACTTCCCTTGGCATTGTATTTAACTGCAGTGTTCTTCAGTCTTTGCTAGCTAATAAAAAGACACTAGTTCTCAGACTTGGTTACATATGAAAGCTGAGGCGCTTTTAAAATTCCCAGTGCCAGGCCCACTGCATTATCCCGGTCCCTTCCACTCACAGCTGTGAGAACTAGGACAAGGGCTCTAGCGAAGACCCAACAACAGTAGCTGCCCTGTTGTTTCCTGCCTGATTTAAAGACTGGGCACTGGGGTGGAGAGTGGGAAGCACAGGACAAGCAACCAGGAGGAAGAAACCCATTATTTTCTTTGTACCTACTACGTGCCGGGTTTATCACATCACCTCACATCACATCCCCTTTAAGCAGTGGGTCTCAAACTTCCATGTATATTAGAATCATCTTTGAAAAAACCAGTGCCCAGGCTACACCCCACTGCCAGTTAAACTGGAATGGGGGAGAGAGGGCAGGGGGTGAGGTCCAAGCACTGGTGGTTTTGAAAGGTTCCCAGGTGATTTCACGGCGCAGTCGAATTTGAGAATCGCTGCTTTTTGAAGTCTCCTGAATCAGCATTACTTGGGAGCTTGTTAAAATGCAGAATCTCAGGTCCTACCAGACCCAGTGAATAAAAAAACTGCATTGTAACGAGATCCCAGGTGACTTTAAGGGTCATATTATTAGCACCGTCATTTTTCCAATGAAAACGCAGAGAGGTTAAGTAATCCATCCAAGGTCACATCATGGACATTAAATATAAATGGAGAATCCAGACCCAGGTTGGCCTGGCTCCAAAGCCCATGTTCTTTCTACTGCAGACATTGTGCTGAGTGCTCCAGGAAGCAGAACCTGCTCAAAGAAAAGCAACATGTGTCCAGCAAGAGAAAATCATATCTGACTAATCCCCGAGGTCATTACCATTCATGGGGAAGCCAGTGGCCAGAATTTTAGAGGTTAAAATGCTCCTGGCAAGGTTCTTCATCAGAGGTTATTCAAAGTTACATGGTGGGTGAGGAGATGGAGAAAGGGCAATGTTTTCTCATAACTGAAAGGTGGGTTAACAAAAGAAAACAAATACATGGGCGTCCCTCGAGATGGAAAAGTGTTCAAACGTTAAATGTTGGGGGGACTGATCTCTGTTGGAAAGCGTGCACTGGTGAAATGAAATGCCCAGCTTCACAGATGCTCCCACATCCTTCCCGGGGGTAGCGCACAAGGGAATCTCTAGGCTGGGTGAGCCGACAAAAAATGGCAGATCAGCTTCAATGATAGTTTTACAGTTTGGGAAAAAGTACTTCTAGCCCTACTCATTAAAGGATAGCTATGAGCAATCAGTTATAAGCCAGAAGGGGGGGGCAGGGGAGTAGAGAATCGATCTCTACTGTTCCCAGAAGGCATTGGCTTAATATGCTGCCACAGCTAAAAACGCCAACCGCATCTGGCCAGCCACCATCCTGAAGGCTTTTTAGAAACAAAACAACAAGCATTCTATCCAAATATAAAACCACGACGAAGCTGAATCTGGAGTACTGTGCACAGTTCCCTCCCTGTATCTCCGGGGACACGACGGCAAGAGAACCAGAGGAAGGCGTCTAAAACCATTCAGAGAAGGGCTATTCTAAGAGACTTTAAAAAATAGGACTCTACTCTGCAAAGACAAAGGAAGGTTAGATGCTAGGCCTGGAAACCATACAATCAAGAAAGGTGTGAAAAGCAAAGAGCCAGACCTTTCCAATCCATCCTGGTACACAGAGTAAGAGCTTACACCTTGAGTTTTTAGGAGAAACAAAGGGAAGTTCTACTGTTTACGGGTGATACATTTATGGAATCTGGCATCTCAGGAGCATGAAATCAAATACTTAACAGTTTATGCCCAGCCAGTGTGGCTAGGTGGTTGAGCGTCAACCTGTGAACCAAGAGGTTACGGTTCCATTCCTGGTCAGGGCACTTGCCGGGTTATGGGCTCAGTCCCCAGTGTGGGGTGTGCAGGAGGCAGCCGGTCAATGATTCTCTCTCATCATTGATGTTTCTATCTTTCTCTCCCTCTCTCTCTCTGAAATCAATAAAAAAATATTTTTAAAAATAGAATAAATACTTAACAGTTTATTAAGGAATTCTGGGGACATATTTTTAACCTTTTATTGTCTTCCTCTCCTTTCAGAAAAAAAAAAGCACTAACATAAAAATAACCAGAGAAATAATATGAGAAAATACTTCACATTTTTCTCACCAAAGCTAATCAGCTTCGGTTATATCCCTGTTTTTATCAAATTTTCCATATGCACACATCATTTTTTCATGGCATAAATACAAGCTTATGTCCTGTTATTTCCACTTTATCAAATATTTCAAGCATTGTCTGTTACTTCCATAATGCTGATGATTGTAAATTTAATGATTGCATAATATTTAGAGTGGATAATTTATAATATATCTAATTAACACCCATTATAAGATTATTATTGGTTGTTTACAATGTGTGCAATAAACATCCTTGTCCATATAATTTGCTGCCTTTTTAGGTGACTTTCTTAGAAGGAAATTTCAGGGGTGGGCAAAGGGTTACAAATAATTTGGGTATCTTAGAACACACTGTCAAGTTACCTTCCTAATGGTTCATACCACTTAAACTACTGCCAGCAGTAATAATGGAACCACTTTCATTAGAATATCATATGCATGAGTTCTTATTATTTTTTGATTGTCTATAATAAGAGATATAAAATTGAGCCTCCCTACTTACTTTATACTCCTATACCTTAGAGGCCTGATATCCCCTTTTACAAGATACACTTTTATGCTTTTGGGGGGTGATTTTTAAGTGAGGAGGTAGATCTCTGACTCAAAACAATTGTTTATTTAACCACTTTTCTACCTAACCACACCTAGTACCACGCTCTCCTCATTCAACATTCTGCCTGACAATGCCCAAATTGGTTCAAGAACTAGGTAACCAACCCATTTGGACATTATGAGCCAGAATTTGAGCTGCTAATCAGGCCTGGAATTTGATGCATAAGCCAAGACGACGAGGCCCCCATCCCCATGACAAGATTCCCAGGATTGGGTTCTGTGTTGGTTCTTGCTCATCCACCGTGGTTATGGACCTCTTCTTTAGGATCTCTCCTTCTGGCTGAGCCTGGACTCCATCAAGAGAATTCCTGGACGATGCCTGGCTGCCCATTATCACCCCATTCTGTTTGTTCACTGCCCCAGTGTTTCTCTGCCTGCTCTGCCAGAACCCAGCACAGACGTGGTCTGAATGACAACTGAATCTGCCTTATCGGTTACTCGCCAAACCTTGCCCACTTGCCCAGCCCACACTATCAGCCAAGCCTGCCCGACAGAACCTGTATTGTGCTAGAAGAGGGGGTGGGCCCTGGCACGAAATCTGTGGGTGGGCCTCCATCCAGGTGCAAGGTCTCAGCCCCCTCCCTTTCCTCAGTCTCAATTCATGCCGTCTGCTTCACCCCCACGCTCTGAAATATGTCATGCATGAGCTTCAATTCTTTGCTTAGAAACAGGCTTTTTTTTCTTGCTTTTGTTTGTTATTTTCCCCATTTCTCTGAGGATACCAGTGGCCACCTTCTCCTTTTCCTCAGAGATCCTATCCTTAACTATCACCTACAGAGAGCAGGGAGGGACAGGATGACTTCAGTGCCTAGGCCCACTTCAGGCTGGGGGTAGTAAGCAGAAAGGCAGGAAATATGGGCTTCCTAGTCCCAGGAAAGGTTCTCTGGAGCTCTGAGCTGCCCGAGTTTCTGCCTTTGTGATCTCTTGGACAAAGGAGTACCGGTGGGTGAAGCCTGTGGACAGAACTGGGTTTAGTCCGGGTGGTTCTAAATACATCCAGTGTGGCTAAGAGGTCAGCAGAGGCAGTGGGGGCAGGAAAGACAGGTTGGGAGTTACAGGCACCATGGTCTGGCTCTGGAGAGAGGGATACAAATCACATGCTAACTAGCTGACCTCAGGGAATCATCAACCCTAAACGCTTTGGCTTTACAGATAAAGAAACTAAGGCCCAGAGATGGAGTACTCTAAGCCCAAAGTTCATAATCAAGGAATCTTTAAGTGCATTTGCTCCTATATTGACTATGCACTTTCCAGATAATCTCCCAATTTGATCTAAGTCTTTAAAAAAAATTATTGATTTCAGAGAGGGAGAGAGAGATAAACATCAATGATGAGAGAGAATCAGTGATGGGCTGTCTTTGACATGTGCCGTATCGGGGATTGAGCCTGTAACCCAGGTAGGTGTCCTGCCCAAGAATCAAACCATGACCTCCTGGATCATAGGTCGATGCTCAACCACTGAGCCAAATCCTGATCCCAGGTATTAGAGGCAGGTCAGATGCTATGGCAGTTTACTGCCGAGATCACCAGAGGAACCATGTTCGCTTGCACACATAGCTTGGGATATTCAGAGGCTCACCTTTTCCTGTTCCAGAAGCAACTGGAGTATAAAACCGGAAGACGGAGAAAGGAGGCCACAGCACTCGTTAAGTGCTGATCTGGAAAGCCAGAATGGAGACAGCCAGGCCCAGCCAGCCACTCTTCCGAGAAGATACCATCAAGTATAATTTACAAGGACAGAGAAGCCAAAGGGGCTCTTCCCTGCCACTGCCAGCTAATCTGTGACATTTTGCAGGAGCCAGGAATCTCAGATACAAGTTGCCATGTGCCTGCAGCTGGGCTAGGTCCTTTTTACATTAATCATCAAAGTAACCTTATGAGATAACGAATATGATCCCCATTCGACATAAGAGAAGACGCAGGCTCAGACAGGTGAAGTGACTTGCACAAGGTTATGGTGCCAGTAATTGGCAGAAGTGATATTTGAACACCAGCCTCCTAATTCTAAGTCCAGTGTCCTTTCCCGTCTTTCACAGCTTTCTCCCAGGTTCAGGCAGGAAGGCACCTTGGAGAGAAGCCACATTTGGTATTTGCACCTCTGTCAACTCGGGAACCATCGGAAAAGCTCAGAGCACCTTTTCTTCCTCTTCCAGGCAGGGTGCTGAGAATGCTTCTGCTTTTGTGAGGCTCTGAGATGAGTAGGTTAGAGTTTTTAGCTAGGAGCTTGGGGGGAGGCTGTAATTAGCATCCCTAAGAGAAGCTCAAACCTGGAATGCTTATGGGAAGGGCCACCTCACAAGTTCCAGGGTAAAATGACATAAAGAGTGCTGGGAGCCCGGCCGGCGTGGCTCAGTGGTTGAGTATTGGCCTATGATGGTTCGATTCCTGGTCAGGGTACATGCCTGGGTTGGGGGCGCAATCCCCACTGTGGGGCGTGCAAGAGGCAGCCAATCAATGATTCTCTCTCATCACTGATCTCTCTCTCTCTCTCTCACTCTCTCTCTCTTCCTCTCTGAAATCAATAATAATAATAATAATAATAATAATAATAATAATAATATATTTTTTAAAGACTGCTGCGAAAGACAGCCTGGGTCCTTGTCACACTCTGCCACCCTGTTTGCTAAGGCATCGGGCCCTGGACTTCAGTTTTCTCATCTGTAATATGGGGAGAATCCCCACTACCTTGCAGGCTTTGGGGGGAAATGGTGAGTTGGGTAGTTGTTGTGAAAGCACTTGGTAAATGATAAAGCAATCAAACATCAGTGGTTATTTGCTGTTTCAGTATCTAATGGACATTTACCCACCACTCATCACAAAGAGCGAAACAAAACAATTCGCACAACCGTCTCTTAGGAAACAGTTATCCCCATCACCACAGGCTATTTCTCCTTTGGCGGCTTCCTGGTTGTCGATCTTGAGAAGCCAGCAAGAAGGGAAGAAGAAATGAAAGAGAAAATGGTGAAGGGAAGAAGAGTGCTATTTTCAGTGATTCTCTGTCCTGGGATTGGACACAAATCAGGAGTCTCATCAAGAAGCAAGGACAGTTAGAGATCAGGAAACATATGGGCTGGAGAGTGAGGTGAGCTGGACTCTACTCCAGCCTCATGCTGGACAGGCAGGGGATGGATGCCCAGAGTGCTTCAGTTCACCTTGAAGAAAAGCAGGGAGAAAAAAGCCAGCCCATCTACTTCAGTCCTGACCTTCATCTTTCTCCCCTAATTCCCGTCTTTGTGGTATTCTGCAAGGTTTCTCTTCAGCACCAGGGATGCAAATCCAGCCAGACAATAGAATGCTACAGTGTCAGAAGTGGGTGAGACCTAAGGATGCATAAAGTACAGGCTCAGCGTTTTACAGGTCCAAAGGGCTTAGGGGGTAGTCCCACATCATGCAGCCTCCAGCTGCCAGACGGTGCTCGGTGCTCGGTCATTCCTCCAGCCCTCACTGCCCCCATTCAGGCGGATCTCTAATCCTGGGCTCCTGACCCACTGCTTCCAAGGCGAATCAGCAAATGGTGCAGAAAGCAAGGAAACATCTACTGATTACTTTTTACAGTCCCTGGAAGGGGACTGACTTGTCCAAGATCACCAGATTACCAATAACTGGGTATCATTGAGTATTATTATCAACCCTGGATTTCCCTCAATAATGCATTACCTTTAAATCTTCCAATCATGCCAAAACCGGTTTGGATCAGTGGATAGAGCGTCGGCCTGTGGACTGAAAGGTCCCAGGTTCGATTCCGGTCAAGGGCATGTACCTGAGTTGCGGGCACATCCCCAGTGGGGGATATGCAGGAGGCAGCTGATCGATGTTTCTCTCTCATCGATGTTTCTAACTCTCTTTCTCTCTCCCTTCCTCTCTGTAAAAAATCAATAAAATATATTTTTTAATAAAAAATAGTAAAAAAAATCTTCCAATCAGGTGTGAACACATTTGTTTTTATACGTTTTCTCCTTTCAAAAATTTAGATTAGTTTTTGTTTAGTTAGCAAAGTAATATATGCTTACTATAAAAAAAATAAAAGTATAAAGTAAAAAATAAAAGTATCCCTTCCTATTGAAATCCTTAGAGATAATTGCTATTAGTGAGTTATTGTGATTCTTTCTAAAAACTTTATTTTATTATTATTTGTTTATAAATATATTTTTATTGATTTCAGAGAGAGGAAGGAAGAGGGTGAGATAGAAATATCAATGATGAGAGAGAATTTTCGATTGGCTGCCTCCTGCATGCCTCCTATTGGAGATCGAGCCTGCAACCCAGACATGTGCCCTAACCCAAGAATTGAACCGTGACCTCCTGGTTCATAGGTCAAAGCTCAACCACTGAGCAACACCAGGAACTTTAATTTAAAACCAAAGTTAACTATATCTACTGATTTATGTTCTTGGCCATGGCTACTCCAAAAGATTTGTTGATTATAGGAATGAATGGTGCTCGGCTGAGGTCAGGGGCCAGGGGCTTGCATCACACAAAAAGGCAGATGAGTTAAGCATCTCAGCAGACAAGAGCTCCCAGGGAGATCTGGCTTAAATCCTTCTTTTCTGAGTTCATAGTACACTGTGGAGGTTAAGAACATGGGCTTCGGACATAGGCTCATATTCTGGCCCTAACACTTCCTAGGCATGTGACTATGGGTTGTTTCTTCCTTAATGTGCCTCAGTGTCCTCATTTGTCACATGGAGATTAAAATAGTACTGCTTCTTATGGTACTACTGTGAGGATTGAAGAAAACAATGCACATAATAGAGCAGAGTGCTTGGCATTAAGCGTGCACTAAAGAAATGGTAGCTACCATTATTCTTGTTGTGATTATTTTTCTGCTGGCGCACCTCGAGGAGAAAGACTGAATTACCTAGCGCTATAGAAACAATTCAACTCAGGGCGTGGTACTCCTTCTGGTGAGTACATCTGGGGGAAAAAGGAGACAACTCAAAAGTAACACTTCAGTCTGACTAGGAGTTAATGACCAGAAATGTCTCCGGATATTAAAAATTCTAGATACACCAAACCACAAGGGCAGGTGCCCTACAGGCTATGAGCATAGAGGTCTGTCTTGCATGGCCTGCAGGGCTGAAGGACCTGTGGGAAGAAGACCATTCTCTTATCCACTCAGACAGGCCACCTGGTTCAGCCGCTCTCAGAAGTGCTCCAGACTGGCCAGCCGCAGCAGGCTGGCAGGGATGCCCTTCTCTAGCTGAATTCCGGGCCCTTCCTCCTAGTCCTCAGTGCACAATGAGAGCACTATCACAGCCACTTCATCCAATCTAGCACTATCCGGGGCTGAAAAAATGACTCAGGGCAATATGATAATACACTCATCCAGCCAACACACATCAACAGAAACCCAACACTTGACCAAAAGGCCTGCTGAGCCTCCACATAACTTGAAGCCCAGAACCTCTATGGAAATGCATTAGTTTTATATACCTCCTGCTGGTCAAATCGTGACAAAATGCCCCAGCTTATGACAATTCTGTTAACTGATCACACCGCCAGGGGGGAGAAGGAGCATAAGTCACTGCTTCCATCAACGCCAAGAGGCCATGACTCTGATGCCAGACACAGCTTGGAGCACTGGTCACTTATTATCATGAGGCTTCTCTCAAGGGTCATGGCTGACTCCGATTGGGTGGGGGTGCACACAATCCCTGCTCACCCAGCCCCATAAACCTCAGTGTCTAGTATGGGGCTGGTGTCCTTGAGGACATGTGGATGGAACCAGACCAGCTTTGGAAAATTAGATGCTCCCTATATTATTGGGGGGTCTCTGGAAACTGGGTATAGCCCTATTTGGAGACCAACATCAAGATCAGGACAGTGGAATGGCACTGAGTATTTAACTCTCTCCTCTACACTATGTTTTCCCAATTGGGGTTTCTTCTCCCAGAAACCCTACCCTTTACCCACCCTTACTCTATGACTCTATTTCTCTTTTCCCTCTTCACTGCCCGCCTCTATTTCTTTTCTGTCCTTTTCCTCATGTTCTTCTCTTTCTGCTCTTCTTTGCCTTGTTTTTCTCTAATTGGCCATGGTAGAAAGCTAAAAAAATTATCTTTCATTATTGGTTGAATTCATACATTAAAATTTAAACCCTCTAATTTTCAAAACAATGAAACATTTTATGTTTTACTCTAGGAAATGTTATCCTCACAATGAAGGACTTTTAAGAGGAAGAAACTCTGGCAGTCATCCAGTTCAATGGTGTTTCTTATCCACGAACCCTTTAGAGCACCTCTGACATTCAGTTTCTCCTTGAACACACATCCAGAGATGGGAGTCATTGCCTTTTGAAACAGCACAATTCTAACTGCTAAAAAGTTCTTCTTTATGTTGAGCTGAATCTACTGCCATAATTTCCTTATTACCCAGGATACAAAAACACTGTGATCAGCCAAAGGGCAGTGAGGCACATTTAGGGTAAAAGGATAGGGGTAGACCAGCTGGCTGTGAGGTTAGCCTATTGGAGTAGCTTGCTTGGGCAGGAAGATTGAAGAGATATATTGCAGTCAGGCTCTGGCGGGCTTTGAATGCAGAGTAAAATGTGATGTGTTTGACATATGAGGAAGGTGGCCGAGTGAAAACATCCATTGGACAGTTGGAGGTAACACTAATAAACAGTTGTTACTTACTGACCACTTACACGCCAGGAACTATGCAAAGTGCTTATCTCATTTAATGCTCTCAATAGCACTATGGCATAAGTACTAGTATCACCCTATTTTATAGATGAAAAAACTGAAAAACAAAAAAAAACTGAGGCCTTGGAATTAGTAAGTCACTAAACCCAGGCCTGCCTGACTCTGATGCCTGTGCTCTGAATACAATGCTCTACAAAATAAGGTCAGCAGAGAGACCAGGACAGGAGACTTCAATCTGGGAGTCGCTTACATAGAGGGAGAGAATGCCAAGAACAGAAGCCATAGATTTCATTCCAGCCTTCTTCTGAAGATGGGCCCCAATCTCCGTTTCCAGTCTTGTGCTTGCTCCTAAACTCACTGCGTGTCATCAGCTGACCACTGGATTTTGTCACCAGCTCCTGTCATTTTTCACTACCTTCCCAGCAACCAGTTCCAAGCCTGATATTCCTATTCTTTAAGCATGAAAGTGGATCAAATTTTGTGTCAAACCAACCTGGGCTCAACCAGAAGTGCCATATACAAACCCTGAGGCTTTGGGCAAGTTACTGAACCTTAGTGGCTCTCAGTTTTCTCATCTATGAAATGGAAAGTCACAAGACCTTTCTTGGAAGGTGCTTATGGGGATTAAATGAGACAATTTGTATATAACAGATAATATAGTGCTTGGCATCTAGTGAATGTCTGGTAAATGGGATTATTAGTGCTATGACTGTTGTTTCTCAGGTTTAAAAGTCCCTCTCTTACGTATCCATTGATGGCTCATTCTGATGCTGAGAGGTGGGAGGAAGAAGAGGGACTCACAAAGGAGATGATAAAAAGTCAATGCAGTTTGTGCTCCCTGCAGTGACCTCATCCTTCTGACTTCTGGGCTGTAGGGTCTCTTCCACACCCACAGAGAGAACTGGGCTCTAGCCAAGACCCCCATTCTCCCGCCGAACCTTTTTACTTGGGGATCAACAAGCAGTGTTGCTGTTTCTACCTCTTCCACTCTCTTCAGCTGGAGCCTGCATTTTGTGTCATCTGTTGCCTTTGCCTCCCCAAACACCCTCCTTTCCCTCAAAGTATCTAGAATCAAAGTTTTAGAAATCGTCTAGTCCAATCCCTCAAAAACTGAAGTTTAAAATTAAAAGCCATTTTAAAAAAAGGTTCTTCTCTGGCTGGCGTAGCTCAGTGGTTGAGCATTGACCAATAGACCAGGGCAGTGGTTGGCAAACTCATTAGTCAACAGAGCCAAATATCAACAGTACAACGATTGACATTTCTTTTGAGAGCCAAATTTTTTAAACTTAAACTATATAAGTAGGTACATTGTTATTAACTTAATTAGGGTACTCCTAAGGCTTAGGAAGAGCCACACTCAAGGGGCCAAAGAGCTGCATGTGGCTCACGAACCGCAGTTTACCGACCACGGGACCAGGAGGTCACAGTTTGATTCCTAGTCAGGGCACGTGCCAGGGATGTGGGCTCAACCCCCAGTGTGGGGTATGCAGGAGGCAGCAGATCAATGATTCTCTCTCATCATTGATGTTTCTATCTCTCTCTCTCCCTCACTGAAATCAATTAAAATATATTTTTAAAAAATTTCTTGCACAATTAAATTTAGTAAAGTAGGCCTCTCCCAGTCAATCTGCATGCATCCATCATCATTGCAGTATGTGCACTGTGTGTGCACAAACACTTGCATTTTCACTGTGCACAGCCAACCTCAGTGCAGGTCTGTCTGGGACTTTACACCCCTCCCTCCCAGGCCTAGTCAGCTATCCAAGCCCCCGGTGATATACGTAAGTTCGGATGGCTAATGATGGACAGTAACAGGGCACTGCTCACAATCACACACCCTCACGCATGTGCGCACTCTAACATCCCCCGAGGTCCACAGTAAATATGAAAGGAGACTCTAAGGAGACAGGCATGGTGTTTGTACACAGTGAGGGGAGAACAAAGGCAACAGGGAGCCTGGGGGTGGCAGGCAGGAAAAGCAGGCGAGGCAGACGGTTAGATGAGTCAAAGAGAGTGAATGAGGGCACTGGGTCGCATCAGCTATTGCTTAGCTGCCTCCAGAGGGTAGTGTGAACTGGAAGAAGGGAATGGGGGGGGGGGGGGGAAGGCGAGAAGGGGAGTTGGTGCTATTACTCAGAAAGTGGGCACCAGTTCAGCTCATTTCCAGGAGGGACCCAAGCTCTCGCCTTTTGATCTGGTCTCCCCTTGCCTCCTCAACCCACCTTGCCTGGCTCTGCTACTAGGGCTTCAGGGTTATGGCAAGGCAGCCGGGATGGCAGAGGAAGGAAGGAAGGAAGGAAGGAAGGAAGGAAGGAAGGAAGGAAGGAAGGAAGGAAGGAAGGAAGGAAGGAAGGAGTTAAACTAACAACAAAGATGTCAGTCCTGGAGATCACTGGACCCCTGCTTGACAGACAGAAGCCACCCGTGGCTGCTAGTGCCCTCCATTTATTTGGTGCTCTCAACATAGTTCAAACACCCTCACACTAAAGGTCTCATTTAGTCTTCAGCACAGCCCTGTGAAAGAGGCAGGTCTGGGATTATCTCTGACATGTCCCTCCCCTCTTTTCCCTGTGGGTCCCTCAAGGACCCTCAAATTGCTTCCTCCACAGAAACATCCCCCGTAGGGCCTATAAGGAGGTCCTCTGCCTCGGCTCCATTCCGGGCTTGCTTGCTGCTGTCTGTCCTGGGCTGGGTCTGACGAGAAGTCACAGGATATGGAATCATTCCCCTCTTGGAATTTCCCAGGCACCCTCCCCCTTTGCTTATATCTGAAAGCCTGACACACAATGTCCATTTCACCCACTCCCCAGAGAGCTATGTCAGACTTCTCCGCATTAGGCGAATGGAAACCTGAGGCCTAGAGAGGCAAAGGCCTTTGCCCTGAGTCACATAGTGAGCAAACATGGAGGGCTCTGTGATGACTTAGGAAGAACACAGGACTGGGGAAATCAGAAAACCTGGGTTCCAGTCCTGGCTCCACCCCTTATCAGCCAGAGTCACCAGTCACTCAACCTCTCCAGCCTTGGTTTTCACTAACTGTCAAATGGAAATAATACTCATCTCTTGGGGTTGCTGGAAAGATTATAAGAGATCAAGATGTCAAAGTATTATATAAAAATGAATTACTCTCATTATCAAGTGACATAGGTAACGTCAGGATTATGGCATAATGGAAAGAGGCTGGGCCAAATATAGTTTGGGCTTTCCTTAACTCACCTGTGGGGCCCTGGGCATGTCCTGGCCTCAGTTTCCCAAGGCCGTGCCAGCTCTAACACAGGGTTCTGAGGGCTATGCCTCTGGTGCAAAAATTCTGGCATCAGTCACCCTGATCTCCTGACGGTCCTATTATCTGTGCCCCACATTGCCTTAGATCCAAGCATCTTATTGAGGGAGCCGGTCAGTCCCCCACAGTGGGAGGTCCCACTGGAGGCTTTGCTCCATCCCTCTACCCATGTCCTCAGGGCTGACGTATGCTTCGGGTACTCTCTTGGCCTCAGTGGCTTCTCAGCCTTAAGGATGGAGGGGGGTAGGGATGGGAAGGGGAGCGAGGGCCATGGCAGGTGGGCATAGGTGCTCTTGGTAGTGAAGCCAATGACTGATTGCCCATGTAAGATTTCCCAGTGGAAAGCACAAGATTGCCGGATTCCCTTCCTCCTAGGGACAGCTGACTAACACATCCTGCCTTTCACATCCTGCTTCTCCCAGGACGGCCCCAAATGTGCCAGGCCCCTGAGGAAGCAGCTCGGCATGACCCTTGCTGAGCTCATAGAGGCGAATTAAATACTAAATGTGCCAGGCTAGGGCGCCTGGTGCAGCAGCACATCCCCACAACACGGACAATGGCATCCCACTCATCTGTCACCACCACAGAGGCTCCAGCCCTCCCTTTCCAGGCTGGACTTCCCTGCTCCCAGCCCACACTCCTGAGAACAAGGAATAAGAAATAGTAATGTTCTGCTGTCCCCAGGAAGTAACCAGCTATGGGTCCCTGTGACCCTCTTCCAACCCCCAGTGTTGATGGCCCCAAGGACCTAAAAATGCCAGGAACATTGAGTTATGGCATCTGCAGCACTAAAATTTAGCAGGTCTGTGGCTGGCCAGGCGGGGGCCTCTGTAGCCAAGCCTAGCCCCTAAGGCCTGGGGGCTCCCCGGGGGAGGGGACAGCTCAGGAAGGACACTGAGGCCTGATATCTCGCAGGGCAATGGGGAATTGGCTCTTACTGGGATGAGGCCTTACTCTGCCTCAGTTTATTAATACAGGTCAAAGAATTAGCAGATTGGAAGAGCCTCAGAAATCATCCAGGCCAATCTTCCATTTTCCAAAAAGAAAAACTGAGGCTTTAGGAAAAGAAGAAGCCACTTACACAAGGTCTCTCACTGAGACTAGACTCCAGGTCCCCAGTGTAGAGCCCAGTAAGTGCTCTTTCCCCCCTCTGCCGTGATCCCCCAAACTCCTTCTCAATGATACCATGTAATGGGCCTGCTCCGCATGGGCCCAATGGACCTCATTCACAGGGAGCAGAGCCATTCCTAGTCCCACCTTGCCATCCAAGAACTGAAGAGCATGAGGCCCAAGGGTCCCCGCTCAGCTCTGCCTTAGTTCCCCGCCTGTAAAATGGGGATTTAAGAACCAGTTCCCCGGACGGCTACTGTGAGGATCCAACGAGATCACATATGTGGGACACTCTGTAAACTGTGAAGAGCTCTCCAAATGTCAGATATTCCTAAAATGGTGTGAGGTCTGAAGGTGCAGCAGAGGGAGGAGGTCACAGGTGAGGAGGCTATGCACGAGTGAAAACCCACAACCACATGGGGCTGAGGGCCTGCCTGGTCACCCCATGGACCTGACTGATACTAGGGGCCACCAGCAGAGACTGGCAGGCAGCAGGTCAGACCAGCCCAAGTCCATTGGCCTAAGAGACTGGCTGCCTGCTTTGTCGTGTGTGTGTGTGTGTGTGTGTGTGTGTGTGTGTGTCCCTGTCCGTCCTCCTAGGTACTCCAGGGAGGCTAGCCTGGAATTTGCCTGGCTTTTCCAGGGAAGCATTTGGCAGGAGGGCAGTGTATGGTGCTGGGAAGGGACCCCTTGCTTCAGCCAGCTCACAGACCCACATAGGAAAGCCTGCCAGCCCAGATCCCTCTGGGGACCTCTGGGTGTCCCTGCTTCCTTGGGGACCTTACCTTGTACTTGGCTGCGAGCAGCTCTGTGGCCTGCTGCTCGCGCCGCAGTTCTTCCAGCATCTTCTCCTTCTCCTCCAGCAGCTTCTGCTTCTCCTCGCTGACCAGGCTTCGGTCATCCTGGATGGCTGCCTTCTCTTCCTCCAGCCGTTCCTTCTGCTCCTGCAGGTAATTCTCCATGTTCTTGTCCAAGGCTGAGTCCAGGATGGGCTGGGGCGGGCGATGGTTGTTGTTGTTGTCATCCTCCTCTTCGGCCACCCAGGCCTCGATCACTGGCCCCTCGGGGTAGCCGGCGGGGGCCGACACGGCCTTCTTTCTACGACTGCTCTTTCTCCGGAGCCGCTTCCCCAGCATCCCTTTCTTCTCTAGCTGGGCCTTCAGGCGGGCGATCTCCTCCTGGAATTCCCTCAGCAGTGTGTCCTTAGGGTCCTCGTTCACCCGGGGCCTGTTCTTGATGTTTTTGGCCCGGTTGGCAAAGCGCAGGGTAGAGAGGCTCTCATCGTAGCTGTGAGAAGCTGGCCCCAGCGTGGCCACCATAATGGTCTTGGCATTCCCCCCAAGAGAGTCCTGGAGCAGCCGGGTCAGCTTGGAGTCCCGGTAGGGGATATGGGTGCTCCTGTTGCCCGCCAGAGCAGCGATCACGTTGCCCAGGGCAGACAGCGAGAGGTTGATTTTGGAGGCTTCCTTAGGCCTCTCCCCACTCCCACCGCCCCCTCCACCGCTGCCACTACCTGTGGACTGTGTGGCAGCCCCTCCAGCCGTGTTGGGGCCCGCCTTATTCTGCCTCTCACTACCAGCCAGGTCCACCAGGTTGAGCTTGCCCACACGGATGTGGTCCTGGCCATCTGAACCACGCTCACTGCACTCCACGGTGATGACGAAGATGGCGTGGGAGCGGGAGCTGACCTCATTCATGTGTGTGCTGCCCACTGCCCGGGTCTGGTTCCCCAGGTTCATCACATGCTCGATCTCCTTGACATTCTTGGTGACAAAGGAGGAGAGGTCCTTGATGTAGACACCTGTCTCTGGATTTTCCTTCAGCTCCAGCCTCTTGCCAGGCTCCTTGGAGAGCAAGTCTCGGATCTCCTCCTGGTAGATCTCCAGGTAGGAGGCCCGGACCAGGTACTGCTGGTTCTGGGAGCGAGAGATGTGGGTGAAGATGTGCTCGAAGGCATTAGGGATGACCCCACGCAGCTCGGGCTCCACCCAGGTCCCTTGCATAGTGTAGGTCTTGCCAGTGCCCGTCTGGCCATAGGCAAAAACCGTGCCATTGAAACCCTGAAGCACCGAGTCTACCAGGGGCCTCACAGTTTCATCATACAAGTCTGCCTGCTTGGAGCTGGCATCATACACGGCATCAAAGGTGAAGGTCTTGGGCAGCTCCCCCAGGGCAGCACGGGGGTTCCGCAGGGTCACCTGGCCCAGTTTCACGTCCATGGTCAGGATTTGCTCATGACCAGCAGCCTCCTCCTTCCGGCTGAGGGGGCGGCACCGGGCCACCACCTTCAGGGCCTCACTGCCCTTGGTTTTATTGGCCATCTTGCTCCTGTCCTTCCTGCCCCAGGGACCCGTCCGTAGGCTGGGCAGTCCTGCGTCCTCCCTAGGTAGGTATCAGCGGGGCCGGCCCAGCCCAGAGGCGCCGCTCTTCAATCCGCATGCAGCCTCCCAGGGTGGGGATGCTGGGAGGTGGCCCCGCCGCCGCTGCAGTCCGGGCCTCCTCCGCTCTCTGGTCCTCGCTGCACCGGCTGGACAGGGAGAATTAGGCAGAATCTCCCGGCAGCCGCGGGAGCCGTGCCGGCCGGATGGCAGTGCCCGGAGCCTGCCCCATGCTGGGGCAGAAGAGCCCAGGCGTAAACAGCTACGGCAACAATGAGATAAAGGAAGAGGAAAATGGGATGGGGGTGGGCGGCAGAGCTGTCTTCTCAGCCTCCTCCTCTAGGGATCCATGGCGGGGGCTGCGGATCCTGGGCGGCCGGGGGTCTTGGCCCTGCTGAGGGCAGAGGCTCACCTGGAGTCCTCCTCCCCAGCTGGGGGGTCATTCATTGCAGCCAGCGCTGCTGCTGCCGCCGCCGCCTCTGCCCTTCCCCGCCGCCACCGGAGAATGAGAGAAAAACAGAAGGCGATGGGGCGGAGCAGCGGCGAGACTGATGTTGCCGCTGCGCTGTGGCCCCAGCTAAGCCTCCGGGCTGGGGTGGGGCGCGGGGCGGGGCCGCGGGACGGGAGGCGCCAGTCCGCCGCAGCCAGTGCGCCCGGGACGACCGGGGTGCATCGCCGATCAGCGCCCTTAGACCCCTCCGGAATGACAGACTCTGGTGCCGACTCAGGTCCTGCGCCCACCAGGCGAGTGGCAGCGCAGCCACCGCCCGCCGTCACCCCACGAAGCCGAGCATGCTGGGAGTTGTAGTCCCGCCTTTGTTAACCCGGATCTGGCAGGTTGCTGCTGCCTTCTCACATCAGGGGAAGCCCCTCCCTCTCCGGCATGAAACTCCCAGCGTGACTGCTGAGGTTTCAGCCTACCTGGTGGGGGAAGGGGGGTGACCCACTACCCACATGTGTTCCCTCCACAGCCACCATCCTTGTCTCTCCAATGTGCCTGCCTTTCTGTCTGCAGACAGGTACATGTCACCCCTCCCCTTCAGGGTCTCCAGGTACCCTAATTTCTAATCTTTTCCTCGCCCTACCCTGGTTTACTTCTGTCTTCTCTCTCCTGGAGCCTCCTTCCAGCTGATTTTCTCCTCACCTCCTCTCCTCACACGCACCCCTCCTCCTCCACCAGCCTTCTATCCTATATAATAAAAGGCAATGTGCAAATAGACCGAACAACCGGTGCGCTGACCACCAGGGGGAAGAATATGGTGGGCGTCGGCAGCAGGTGGCAGAGCACCGAACATGGCCGACGTCAGCTGCGGTGGAATGGTGGAGCAGGTGAGTGGGGGATGCCCGACCAAGGTGGGGCGCCAGTCACTGTCATCGGGCCAGCCTCTGGTGGTTACTGAAAATTCTTTGCTCCCCCATGTTGCAGTCCCGCCCGGCGCTCACACCTACTGCCGGCGCTGGCCCTGCTCACACCTGCTGCCGGTGCCCGGTGCCAGCCCCAATTGCTTGGCGCCATCAGCAGGTTCAAGCAGTGGCTGCTGGCCCTAATCGCCCCTGAGGACTTCTCCACTTCCCCCTGCTCCTGAGGGGTGATTGGGACAGCAGCCACCACTAGCACCCGCTTCTGGTGTTGGCCCCAATCACTCTTTGCTGTCAGTGGGTGTGAGCAGTGGTGGCGGGAGCAGGGCTGCCAGCAGACAGGGGACCAAGGCGGGAGGGGCCAGGCAGGGGCACGGAGGATGGGCCAAGACCCGCCCTTGTGCCCTAGCCGGTTTGGCTCGGTGGACAGAGTGTTGGCCTGCAGACTCAAGGGTCCCAGGTTCGATTCCGGTCAAGGGCATGTACCTTGGTTGCAGGCACATCCCCAGTAGGGAGTGTGCAGGAGACAGCTGATAGATGTTTCTCTCTCATTGATGTTTCTAACTCTCTGTCCCTCTCCTTTCCTCTCTGTAAAAATTCAATAAAATATATATATATATTTAAAAAGACCCACTCTTGTGCCCACCGCACCCTTGCGGCCCACGGTTCCTTTCAAGGTGCACGAATTCGTGCACTGGGCCCCTGGTATCGTATAAAAGGCTCTCCATCTTCTGACTCTTGCCTAACTTCCTATCCTCCCCCACAGCTACTCTCCTATGGAGAGTCTGTGTTCCAGACATTCCTTCCTTCAAACCTCGCTTGCTAAAACCCAGGCCCCATTCAAGGAGCTGGACCTTCTTGTCCTCAAGGAATTCACATTCTAGAAACCATGTTTTGTTTCCTTAAATGGCTGTGCTGTGTTGCATCTTTGTGCCTTTGCCCAGAGGACCCTGTCCCCCTTGTGTACTTGGCGCCCTGACACTTGGGCAGTTCAAGCACCTCCTCTGTGAAGTCTTCCCTGACCAATGTCTTTCCCATAGCAGAAAGAGACACATAATCTGCATAAAACAAAAAACTCACATTCCAGTTCCAGTTTTGCCCTTCATCCAACTGTGTGACTCTGGGCAGTCACTTACCTTGCCCTAGCTTTAGTTTCCTCATCTGTTTAAGAAAAATTGGAAAGGGGGCAAGAAATAGTGCCTCCTTCTGGGATGGTTGTGAGACTCAAAGAATGAATCATAAAGTATCGCACCAATGAAAAGACTTGCTTTAAGCAAGCCCTTAATAACGTACATGACCTTGGATTGTCTGATAGCTCCTGCTTCCTTGAGCATCCTGGATAGCCCAGGCCTATGCTTGCTGTTCCTCTTTGGTGTCTTCATATTTTTTTCCTTTAGGATACAAATCACTTATAATTCTTCAAATCCAAGGACGAAGCCAGTATCCTATCCATGTTCCACTCTGCGGAGTGGAGCTGACTCTGTGGACTGGGCCCCAGTTGTCCTTATCCTTCATATGAGATCCAGACAGAGGAGGTGCTGTTATCTGAAATTTCAGGCCATTCATAGAGGCACCAGAAGAATCTGTCCATACAACATTTTCAATCATGCTATTCTCTAGGGAGCCTAACTGTGTGTTCTTCAACTCTACAGAACCTGTCTCCTTAATTCTTCCCTGTCTTCAAGGCCCTAGGACCTGAATGCCAGCTCAACTGGGAGCTTGAGGCTTAGCTGGTGGCTGGTCCACGTCTGTAACTTCTTGGCCTTCCTCAGCCCTCTCTTTCTTTGATCAAGCTTAACTGCTTGTGATTAACTTGGCTTTTGAATCAATTCTTGGGTGGGGTTTTGGCTTTGTACACTAACCTCTCTTGGCTCTGGCAACCTGACTTCTGGATGGACGATTTGGCTGTTGAACGATTTTCTTGTTGCACTTGGCTTTGGTTTTTGGACTACCCTTTCTCTACTTTGGCTAACCCACCTGACTCTACAGTGCTGGATAAAACAGATCCTTTCCCCGTTCTCCCCACCTGATGTCATTACCTGTCAGGGCACTCATCCAAATCCTCCCATATGGGAGGGATACTGGATTCCCATTGCTTACATAATGTATGGCCCTGAGTAAAATATTAAACTTCTGAGCAGCTATTTTCTCAGCGGGGAAAGTGAGGATAAGAATGCTTGCCTGACTCACAGGGTTTACATGAGGATTAAATGAGATAATGTATGTGAAAACTCCCAGGGCATAGAAGACATTCAAGAAATTGTAGTTTTCCTCCCTTTTATCCTTTGCATACAGGTTGTTCACATTCTTTGTCTCCCTTTTCAGCACTGTCTTCAGCCATCCTTCTTTCCGGCACCCTCTTACACACTCAAGTCTCCAGCCTTTCTGGTTCATAAAGGTCCTCCAAACACACAGTTTTTCATGTTTCCCTATCTTTGCTCATGCTGTTCCTCAGCCAGAAATGTCCTTCTAACTTTGTCCCTGCCTACAGAGCTTCACCTTCTATTAATTCCATAACTTGACCTTACATGGCTTCTACTTCTACAGCTCAATAGAGATTTCTCTTATGAAGGACATCAGTTAACTCCATGGCCAATTCTAGTGGGCCCCTTTCAATAGGAGCATTTGATATAATCCACTTCATTCTTTTTTTTTTTTTAATATATTTTATTGATTTTTTACAGAGAGGAAGGGAGAGAGACAGAGAGTCAGAAACATCGATGAGAGAGAAACATCGACCAGCCGCCTCCTGCACATCCCCCACCGGGGATGTGCCCGCAACCCAGGTACATGCCCTTGACCGGAATCGAACCTGGGACCCTTCAGTCTGCAGGCTGACGCTCTATCCACTGAGCCAAACCGGTTTCGGCAATCCACTTCATTCTTTATCAAACTCTCACTGCCCATGGTTTCCATGATTCTGCACTTTTCTGGTATTCTTCTACAGCTCCCAGAACTCGCAGTCTTCTTAACTGGTTGATCTCACTGAACCCCAACATTAAATGTTGAAGTTCACTAAGGCTAAATCCTAAGCCCCCTTTTTCTTCCAGTGTCCCTCTCTGATGATCACTACAGCTTATGGGTTCAGTATTGTCTAAGTGATTCCTAAATTTGTATCTCCAGTCCAGACTTCTCTGAGTTCCAAGTTATATGTCCAGTTCTCTAATGGACATAGCTACTTGGATAGCTCCCATATATATGAAATTCTATTTGTCCAACTGAATTCATCATCCTCCCATCCAAACCTGGTCCTCTAGGAATGGTCCTTAGCTTTGTAAACAACTCTTGCCTCACCCTCAATATATCCATTCAAACACCAAATCCTATCAACTCAACTTCCTAAATATTTCTCAGATCTATCTACTTTTTTTTCCAAGCCGTTACCTTCTCTGGCCTGACCTCCCCAAATACCTCCAATCTGGTCTTCCTAGGTGTGCTCTTGTCTCTACCCATCCATTCTCTATAAGGTAATCTACACTAATAAAAGAGAAACATGCAAATTGATGTCACTCCGCTATGCCCACCAGCCAATCAGAATGAGTATGCAAATTAAGCCAACAAAGATGACGGTTAATTTGCATATGCAGGCACGGAGTGAAGACTGAAGAAGACTGAAGACGACTGAAGACTGAAGAGGCTTGCCTTCTCCACTGCGGCCAGAGCAGAGAAGCATCCAAGCTTGGCTTCTCCGCTGCGACCAAAGCGAAGGCCTGGGTCCTGGGTGCCGGAGGAAAACCGGTGCCGGCAGCCAGGGGAAGGAAGGCCTATTGCACAAATCTCTTCATGCAACGGGCCTCTAGTCTTTCAGTAACACCTGACTAATCATATCACCAATGCTTAAAACCTTTCAAGGCTTCTCACTGCTCTTAAGGTAAAATCCAAATCATTAATGCAGCCCCCAAGGCCCTACATAACCTGGTACCTGCCCATATCTCCTGTCACATCTCATGCCACTTTCCACCTTGCTCTCTGGGCTGTTATAACAATGGTTTTCTTCAGCTCCTTTCCAACTTCCCACCACAGGGCCCTTACACATTCTGTTCCTATTGCATAGAACATTTATCCTCACCATCTTTGCCTAGGTAACCTGCTCTTCATCCTTCAGCTCTCAGCTTGAATGTCACTTCCTAAGGGCACCTTTCTTGACTTTCCCACCTAGTTTATGTCCCTTTGCAATATATTCTCATTGTTCCCTGTATTTCTTTCATAGAAGTTAGCATAATTATAATTAAATGGTTATTCACCCACCTCCTCTGTTGTTCTTTGAAGACATAATATATCTGCTTCATTCAGTGTTTTTTTATATACAACGACTAGTCTAGTTTCTGGCATATAATATGTGCTCAGTAACTATTTTTATAAATAAGTGACATAAATAAAAGCCCCTTATGAATATCACCTCTTCTGGGGATCTTTCTTTGACTTCCCTGAGTCTACCTTCTAACTAATCTTTACTTTTTTCATGATCCTATTGCTCATTATTGAACTAGCCGTATAGTACCCATCATAGTCTGACTTATACTATGATTACCTGCATATGTCCCCCTTACCATAATGTCTATCTCCTGAAGACAGGAGCTGTGGCTTTTGTCATTGTGCCTCATTTACCCATATCTAGAACAGTACCAAATACACTTTGGGTAATCAATATCAATGGCTAACCAAGTGAATGAATGTTCCAAGACCTTCAGGGCAAGAAAATGGGAAGACAGAATGAAGAACAGTAATAAATTCTTAGATTTGTGGAATACGTTACAGTTGACAGAGTATTATCACATATATTACTCACTTGATCCTCATGTCAACCCCAGGAAAGGGGAAAATATTAATATTTTCTTATTGTAAAGAGGATTCCAAGCTTCAGACCAATTAAATGACCAAGGAAGGAAACCCAGCCACCAAGTGGCAAAGTCAATCTTCAGACTCCAAATCTGCAACCTGGGGTCTTTTCCTATGTCAAGCGGGGAGCTTACCATGGAGAGGGCAGAACAGGTGCTTCTCAGTCCTGGTTTGAATGACAGTTTCTTTGGAGTCCAGACCCGTCTTTGGCTTGGTAGGAGGCAAAAGCTTCCTTCCTGTTTCTCCTTTGACAATGACCGTCATTTTCTCCCAGGGGATTTCCACACCAGCCTCTTCTTCCAGTGTGATCTCAGTAACAGAGTGAAATTATACCAAGAAGACAGAGTTAGCTCTTTAGTAATCCTGGGGCCTGCAAATTTCCATAGGCACGTAATTCAGGATTTGAGTTTGCCTTGTAAAACCAAGTTCTGCCAGCAGATGGAGACATGAGTATGTGACAGAATCACTGGATGAGCTCCAAGCTTCCGGCTTCTCAATCACTGCGACATGATCTAATTCAAGAGACACCCAGTTGTGTTCAAATCTAGATTACTAATAGCTCCTCTTTTCCTTCTTTCTCTGCTGTAATTTCTGGAGAATGGGATTTGAGTCAACTCCCCATCCCCTTCCCTAAAAGAATAGAAAAATCTAAATATTAAAAAGGCACTGTTTGCCCAGCCAGTGCGGGTGTGGCTCAGTGGATTGTCAACCCATGCACCAAGAGGTTACTGGTTCGATTCCTGGTCAGGGCACATGCCCAGGTTGTGGGCTCCATCCCCAGTAGGGGGCATGCAGGAGGCAAGCAATTGATATTCCTCTTGCATCAATGTTTCTATTTCTCCCTTCCCCTCTCTCTAAAAATCAATAAAAACATATTTTTAAAAATGCACTGTTCTTGGTAGCTTTGTTGAGCACCTAATAGGTGAGTACAGATGTTTTATTTAACCTTCACATTAACCCAGGTGGTAAGTGGCAGTACTAAGACTTGAGCAGTACTGAGGCTTGAGCCTAATTTCTCCAACTCCAAAGCCTGTGTTCTTTCCACCACTGGGCCCTGAGGTTTAGCTCCCAATCCATCCCCTAGCTGGACTAACTCTACCTTCTTTCAACACTTTCCTGCCTCTTCCAGCCTCAGGGGTCTCTTCCCTTCTTTACCGCCTTTAATAATGAACATCTGCCTTTTTGTTTTATGATGTGATCATATCACTATGAAAATATTCTGTCTCCCCAACTGCATTTCTTCTACTTTGCTATACTTAAGTTTCTCACTACAAAAGTAATTAAAGATCGCCCTGGCCAAAGGGTTGCTGGTTTGATTCCAGTAAGGGCACATGCCCAGGTTGTGCGGGGGTCATTCCTTGGTAAGGGGTATGCATGAGGCAGCCAATTAATGTTTCATTCTCACATCGCTATTTCTCTCTTTCTCCCTCTCCCTTCCTCTTTCTATAAAAGTCAATAAAAATTTGTATTTTTAAAAAAGTGATTGAAGAACATGTTTGAAGAGCTTTCACTATATTGGGTTTCTTTTCTTTTTTTTTCCAATCCTCACCCGAAGATATGCTTGTTTTTTATTGATTTGAGAGAGAGAGAGAGAGAGAGAAACACTGATGTGAGAAACATTGATTGGCTGCCTCCCGTAAGTGCCCTGACCGGGATCGAACCCGCACTTAAGTATGTGCCCTGACCACGAATGGAACCCAAATGGAACTCCAACCAACTGAGCCATCCGGCCAGGGCTAAGTTTTTAAAATATTATAGACCTTATCATCCACTTTTTCCTACTCTACATGCAGTCCATCCACAAACCCCATCTGGGTCCTGCCTACAAAAATCTACCAATCCTGACTCCAAAACCCTGTGTGCCACCACTACTGCCACCCTAGCCCATGCAACCTTCACCTCTTGCCTGGACACCATGGTAACATTTTAACAGGAAACCCTGCTTCCACCACCCTAATCTCCCTCCTCCACAGAACAGCCAGAGTCTTCCTTCTAAACTATAAATCAAATCACACCACTTCCTGCTCTAAACTTCCAATGCCCTCTCATCACTCTCAGAATAAAATCCGAAGTCCCTCACCAGGGCGCTCAGGCCTTCCGCGATCGATCAGGTCCCTGGTTACGTCTCCCATTTCATGTCTTCATACTCTCCCCTCCCCTCCCTCTGATCCAGTAACACTGGCCTCCTTGTTCTCTGGGCCTGCCAGGCACATTCCAGTTGCAGGGCTGTGCACTGCTCTTTCCTCTGCCCGAGGCTTCTCTCACGGCTGCTCATGGTTCTCTCTCTCATTCAGCTGTGCTTTCAAATGTAATCTCCTCAGAGAAGCCTCCTCAAGTCTCTCTTCATCACTCTCCTACTCTTACTATCCTTTGTTTATTCATAGCGCTTGCCACAATATGACATTCTAGATGTTTCTATGTTTGTTTATGGATTATTTTCCATTAGAAAACAAGCACCATGACAGAATTTTATTCTGTATTCCAATGTCTGGAAATATGACCAGTTCATCAAAAACCCCAGGAAGCATTTGTTTAATGAATAAACGAGTGCATGAAGTTATTAATAGCCTTCACAATCATTATTTTGAATGTTGCTTAACAGTGTAAATTGTGAACTTTCATTGTGAAATATTAGGTTGAACCATATGAAATGGCCATTTTGTAGGTTAAAATGGTTGAATATTGTCAATGCCATGTATTACAATTGCATTAACACTTAAATAATTATTATAAAACAACATCCCTGTACAAGCCACCCAGGCCAAAAAAAGGACATTGCCAGGATCCCTGAAGTCCCCTGCATCTCCACACTGCCCGTCTGGTGCCCTTACGCTGACTCACCACCACCAATCAGCAATCAGACCAAGGTCCTGGCTTCTGCATCCTGGAATGCTGCAAGGGCGGTTTCCTGGTGTGATTCACCAACAGCAAGAATGCTTCAGTCTGACACAGAGACCGACTTGGGGAGGGGGACTCCGTGTCCTCAGCCAGGAAGCTTCCTCGGAGCCTCCCAGTCCCCAGAGATCTCTGCCTTTCTGAGCTCACAATCTCTTTCATCCCCGGTTTACTGTGTGGCCCCAAGAAGACGCTCACTCTGTCCTCTTTGCTGTTATCTCCCCCCCCCTCCCCCCCCCGTGGTGCTGTTTCTCCAGCTGTGAGCAGCTGCAGGTCAGGGGCATGCATGAATTCCTCTGCCTTGCCCTGACTCGGGCTGGACATGGATAACACTCCATGTGAAAGTGAGCCAGCAGATGAGGTTTGTGGGGTGCTTAGGCATGAGCACATTTTGTGGTTAGAATCTCACCTGGAGGAAGGATTCCAAAATGATCCCAAATTCGCACCTCTGCCCTATTGGTTGACTACCCTCACGGAGGAGTGACAAAGGGGCCTGGGTAAACTCCCACGGCTCTGGCAAGTAGACTTTCAAAAACCAAGCCTGTCTCAAGTATCCTCTGAAATAGCTCCACCCAAGGTCATGCTCACTGATGGGGAAGTTAATCCCCTAAGAAGATGCTGTCTGTACCCTCTGAAGGTGTAGAATCTAAACAGAACAACAGCTGGTACGTACCGGGAGCAGAGTGGCTCCAGGCCCGAGCTGCAGTCAGGAAACCTGAGCTCAGGCCTGGCTCTGCCACAGCACACCCCGTGACACTGGGCCTGCTGGTGACTTCAGCTCCTGAGCCTGTGCCCTTATATGCCCAGCAAGGGGCAGCCGTGCCCAGGCACTGCACAGAGATGGTGTCAGAAGAAATGGCACATTATATGTAAAAGTACTTTGAAAAGCGTAAGGTGCTACACCGACACGAAGGGTTATTAGAAAGAAGAGTGCTGAGAGATGAACGGGGCGGGCCTCGTACACTTCTCATTATGATTTGCTGGGTAATAGAAACAATCCGTATTTGTTCAGTGCTTGATCCTTCACAAAGGGTTTCTCTAGGTTCTTTATCTCACCTGAGCCTCACAGCGACCCAGTGAGGCAGGCAGGGTGGGGATTATTTCCCTTGACCACTGATCAGATGAAGAAAAGGAGGCTTAGAGACCATGATTTTCCCATGGCCCTATAGTCACAGACTTAGGACTAAAACCACCCTATGCAGCTCTCCATGCTCATGAGGGGCCCATTATGGTGTTCTCTCTGTTTCAGTTGCTGTAACCCCATGAGGCAATTTCCCATAAGACCTGTATGAACACATCCTAGCAGGCCCTAGAACCCCATGTGACTGGAAGGGGTGCGGCAGGAAGGGGGAGCAGAGTGAAAAGGGGGTGTGGTTATCTCATGAGCAATGGGAAGTTATTAAAGGTTTTTAGGCAGAGAAATGCTGTGATCAGGGCTATATGTTTTTAAAAATACCTTCCTTCCCCACTTCTTTTCCTTCTCCTTCTCCTTCTCCCCTCTTCTTTCTCCTTTTTATTCTTCATTTACTTTATAAAATTTCCTAGGAAGAGAAAGAAAAGAAAATTTTGGGACCTTCCATCACGAGAACTCTTGAGTGCCCAACTAGCTGGAGCCCTAACTGGCTGGCTCCTTGAATTTATTTATTTATTTATTTATTTATTTTACCACAGTTTCCGATGAGAACAACAAGTTGTGGTTCTCGTTTTTGTTCAGATTTCCAAGGTGGTTTTTTTTAAAAGGCTCCTTGCATTTATAAGATGCCAGGGTCCTGCTCAGGGACTCCCCTCTCTAGGGGGACAGTTTTAGGGGCTTCCTGCTCCAGGAGCAAGGCCAGGATTCAGGAAAGGAGTGCGCTGTAGCAGGCACAGCCCTGGACCGCTTGCCTCCCAAAATGCTGGAAACAGGTCCCCAGGTCCCTCTTTGGCAGTGGTTCTCAACCTTCCTAATGCCGCGACCCTTTAATACAGTTCCTCATGTTGTGGTGACCCCCCAACCACAAAATTATTTTCATTGCTACTTCATAGCTGTAATTTTGCTACTGTTATGAATCATAATGTAAATATCTGATATGCAGGATGTATTTTCATTGTTACAAATTGAACATAATTAAAGCATAGTGATTAATCACAAAAACAATATGTAATTATATATTCAATATGTGCTTTCCGATGGTCTTAGGCGACCCCTGTGAAAGGGTCGTTCGACCCCCAAAGGGGTCAGACCCACAGGTTGAGAACCGCAGCTCTTTGGCCTCCTGGGAAGGACCATGCCTTAGGCACTGCCTGAAGTGGCCCAGAACTGGGATTCCAGTGTGTGCCCTTCTCCAGTGGGTACTGCCATTCAGAGTGGCCAGCTCCCTCTGGGCTGTCTGACTCTGTTCCTTAGCCTACTGGCCTAACTTCCTTCCCATAGTCTGTGTCCCACATAGATCGCATGCCTGGCTGCTGGGTCCCAAGTCAGAGGCTTTGGAGAGGATGTAAACAGAAAGGGTTGGTGAGCCTGTGTGTGTGCGTGTGTGCGTGTGTGTGTGTGCGCATGTGTGCATACTAGTATAAGCATGTGTGTGTGTGCCTGTATGCATATGTCTGTATACATGCATGTGTCTGATGTGTGTGTGTACACATGCATGAGTATGTAATATCCTGGGAGGAAAAAGTACACACTCTCTCCATAGAAAACCTCTGCCTAATTGTTCTTGCTCAATATTATATCCCCAGTACCAGGCAAGTACTTGGCACTTAACAAATATTCTTTGAATAAATGAATGAGTGAACCATAAATGGATGAAACAAGACTAGAACTGGAGCGTATCTTGTAGCTTCAGGCAGAGCTGGATTTGAAGACCCAAACAAAGTCTCTTGGCTTCACTTTCCTCTGTGTTGGCTTTATCCTCTTCCCCAACTGTTCCAGGAAAGGTCTGGATGTCTCATTCACCGGCTTGGATCACATGTCCATCCCTAAACTACTGTGGTCAGTGGTGAGCTAGGCCTGGTAGGCTCACCTTGGACTTAAGGGTGGAGTCAGAACCCGTGGATGGTCTGAGAGTGGAGAGAGATGCCTTCCCCAAAAAATTCAGGGTGCCAGGTGCTGAAGGTGGGAGAGAGGCTGCTGAGCAGACAAAATCAATGGATACTTTCCAGCTCTCACTTCCTTTGTGAGTGGGAATCTGTTCTGCAAAATGCTTAAAGATATTGGGGGGGGGGGGGGGGGCGTGGAGAGAGGGAAGATTAGGGCAATGAAGGTTTTTTGAAAACTTTAAAATTCAATAGAAATGGGAGTGATTTTGAAGACGATTGTTTACCCTTTTATCACACTGATCACCTATCCAGAATGCCCTTTGACTATTTTATCTGAAGCTGACTCTATTCCCCAGTCCAGTGAGAACTGGACTTTCCCCAGCACCTAGAGCCTCTTGGGTACCTGTGGGTCCCCTCGGCATTTAGTTCTCCTGCATCACTTAGCAATTACTTAGATATGGCCTTTCATTATCTTGTTTATTTATTGTTTAGGAATATTACAATGTATCTGACAGTCCTCTACTCTGTATAAGGCACAAGTACAGTGAACACATTTTAAGCGTGCAAGATATTCCTTTTGATTGATTCGAGAGTTGACTAGCTAGGTTGGAAAGGTTTCTACTCATATCATAGTCAACTTGGTCCCAGGGCCCACAAATCTCCAGCTGACAGCTGGTCTCATGATGTATACTTAGTTCCAAAGTTCTGGTGAAACTATGGGCACCTTTCCCAGGTTCCTTGTCCCGGCTTTTGTCTCTTCCTTGAGGGGGTGCCAACTTACCACTTATTTCCCCAGAGCTACTGCCTTTGTAACCAGAGCCAACAGAGATTCTCACTCTGCCATTCTCTGGAACTCTTCCACCAGCCCCAATTTCTACTTTAAGGAATACGGGTGTGTGTTTTTGTTTTGTTTGTGTGTGGGGTGTGTGTGTGTGTGTGTGTGTGTGTGTGTGTGTGTGTGTGTGTTTAACAAAGTAACTAGAAGGAAGGCAGAACTTGAACATGAACCTCATGTTCCAGAAGAGGCCTTTCAGAGAATGGATCGTTCCTTATAGCCCAATCGGCGAGCCTCACCTCAACCATTTAATGCCCTACACAAGCATACAAGACACACATACTAGTACATGCAAAATGTAATAAGGGCTTAGAGACAAACAGCATCAACCCAAAGAGTCTCTTTCCTTCAGAGGGGTACCCTTCACTCTGGCAGGCCATGGCAAAGACACGTGGGGGCCCTGGGATTTTCCTTTCATTTCCTTGTGTCTTCAGGAACCACCCCTAGTGGCTCGCTCGGTTTAGACAGGTGGGGCACGGCTTTCCATCCAGGTTTACCCAGTTTTCCCAGGCAGAGGAGTGTGCTGAGGCCGCAGGCAAGAGAGGAAGCCCAAGACAGAGGAAGGACAGGGTGTTGCTTTCTCAACTTGTTGAGACCAAAGTTGTGTAGCAAGACAAGCTGGAGCCTGCTCAGCATTTCTCCTTCCTGACTTGGGTTTCACCTCGGCCCCAGTTCAGTGGCAGCTCTCTTGGTTCAGAGGGCTGAGGGATCCAAGAGGAGGAAGCTTGTACAATCCCTCATCTAGTAGGGTGGGGGTGGGGTGGAGTTTTATAGTGACTTTTAACAAAGGCTGAGTCAGTTATATTGCTCCAATTCTGGATCTGGCTTCTCTTGTTCCTCTACCCTCCTCACTTTGCCCTCTAATCACACCAAATTTCTAATCACCCCTGACCATGACGGGCATGACTGCGGTACCGATTCATGGGTAGTGCACTACACAGTTCCTAGAGGTGCCATTCCCATAGACAAAAGAGTGAACTGCGCCTCCAAGAACCATTACAACTCTACCAGGCAGCCCTGAGCCAAGACATTTTATGACTTTCTTCCTTCCCGTATATTGCACCCTCTGCCAAGAACACCCTTGTTTGCCTTTCTTCCCATCATCTCTTCACCTGGTGAACCATCCAACAGTTAGCTTTCAAACTCTCAAACAACGTTGAGGAACACGTATGTAACCACGGAATGCTTTTGGAAGTGCTCAAAGCCACTGAGAAGAAACACGTTAATACAAGAGTCTCAAACAGCACACTGTTTGCTCCTTCTGCCTGGTAGTTTTATTATGCCTGTGGTGTTTGATGAAAGGCAATTTAAGTGAAATTTATCAAATGGATAAAAAGGAAAAGACATAATAGCAAGTGTTGGTGAGGATATGGAACAACTGGAACTCTGATACAATGCCAGTGGGAATGTAAATTGGAATAACGACTGTGGAAAACTGCTTGGTGACATCTATTAAAGTAGAAGAGAAGCCTAGCCTATGATTCAGCAGTTCTATTCCTAGAAATACAAACAGATAACATAAAAAAAAACTGAGCAAACATGATCATAGCAACACTATTCATAATAGCCCCAAACTGGAAACAACTCAAATGCTATCAACAGCAAAATAGATGAATAATATGGTATATTCATAAAATGGAATGTGATAGAGCAATGAAAAGAAATGAATTCTTGCTTCACAATAAAATGGATAAATCTGACAAACATAATGCTGAGTGAAAGAAGCCAGACATAAAAGAGTACACACTACGTGATTTTATTTATATAAAGTTCAAAAACAGACACTACAGTGTTAGAAATTACAATAGCCCTAGCCAGTGTGGCTCAGTTGGTTGGAGCATCATTCCATATACCCAAAGGTTTGATTCCTGGTCAGGGCATGTACCCAGGATGTGGGTTTGATCCCCAGTCAGGGTGTGTGTGGGAAGCAGCCAATTGATGTTTCTTCCATCGATGTTTCTCTTTCTCTCTTAAAAAAAAATCAATAAAAAATATATCTTTGGGTGAAGATTATAAAACAACAAATGAACAGAACATTAGTTAGCTGATACAACCTTAAGCCTTACATACATGTACCTGGAGTCCCAGAAAGGGGGAAGGGGGGTGAACGAGAGGCCAGAAAAAATATTTTAAAAAAACAATGGCTGAAAATTTGATAAAAACTATAAACTCATAAGCCAAAGAAGCTCAACAAGCCCCAAGCAGAAAAGCGTAAAGAAAACTCCACCAAGGCACCTCATGATCAAATTGCTGAAGAAAACTAATGATAAGAAAATGTGAAAAGCAGCCAGAAGGAAAAAAACTGATTATGTGCAGAGGAACAAAGATAAGGATGCTAGCAAACATCTTGGACACATTGCAAACCAGAAAATAGTGGAGAAACATCTTTAAAACACTGAAAGAAAAAACTGCCAACCAAAAACAAAATATCTTTCAAAAATGAAGTTGAAATAGGGTCTCAGAAATACAAAAGTGAAACTCTGCTTCTGGGTTTGCTAAAGACTATACTGCACAACTCTTGCCTGCAGAAAACAGTCATAAAACCTGGGATTAAAACAAAAGGAACTGCCTAAAGATACTAAAGAAAAAAACAGAATTGGATAGTCTACTCACTTCTCGGACTGTCCTCACTGAATGGATAAACAATCTATGGTATGCCCATGCAACGGAGCACTACTCAGCAATCGAAGGGAACAGACTACATGCATAATATGGATGAATCTTACAAGCATTATGCTAAGAGAGAGAAGCCAGACACAAGACTCTGTAATGTATGGTTCCATTTAAATAAAATTCTGGAAAAGGAAAAGCAACAGTGATAAAAAGTAGATCAGTAGTTGCCAAGGGCCAGAAGTTGGAAAATTGAATGCTAAGGGCCATGAGGGAAATTTTTAGTGTAATAGAAACACTCTGTATCATGATTGTGGCAGTGGCTGCATTTGTCAAAACTCATTGAATTGGCCCTAACCGGTTTGGCTCAGTGGATAGAGCGTCGGCCTGCGGACTGAAGGGTCCCAGGTTCGATTCTAATCAAGGGCATGTACCTTGGTTGCGGGCACATACCCAGTAGGGAGTGTGCAGGAGGCAGTTGATCGATGTTTCTAACTCTCTATCCATCTCCCCTCCTCTCTGTAAAAAATCAATAAAATATATTTTGGGGAAAAAAAAGATGTAAAAAAGAGGACTGGAGGCATGTAGCACAAGGCCCAGGTTTCCACTACCTTCTGCACATTTGGAAAAGTGTCCCCCTCCTCAAGTAAAAACCATTGTCAGTATATTTTTTGCACAGCCTGTACAGTGGCATATGCAGGCTCAGCTCCTTGGCTAGACTCAGGCAGCCCTTTAGGGTCCTAGCATGGAACATCCATGATTGGGCCCAGGCATACTCACACCCTTGCTCTCTCCCACACAGCTCATTGCCACCTCACCCTTCCCCCCAGCCTTCTAGGTGAACTATGTCAAGTTTAGAGTTGGGGGAGGGGGAGTGTGAGAAGTTGGGCCTCTGAGAGGAACAGGTGGTAAGAGACGAGACCTCAATTATACCACAGTGCCTTTGAGACAGGCATGGCTGTGCACTGCCTATGAGCGCATGCAAGCATTTGCTCTCAAGTCTGTGCATAGCTGTGTATGCTAGTGGGGGTTTCCATAGATGGGTGCTGCTCCAGCCCAGAGGCTTAGAATGTCTACAGCTGCTTACCTATTTTCACTCAAGTTGGTCGTGTATGTTGCCTCCTTCAATGTGGCCCTGGGTAAAGATTCCTAAAACCTCTCTTCTTCCTAAGGAGAAACTCCTACCAGTCATCCGAGAAAAGGCAAGAGGTGGAGATGTCAAATCTCCTTTCTTTCCACACCTTCCCAAATGAGACATTTTATCAGAAATGTCTCAGGTCTCCATGCCAACTTCTCCACACAATACCAGCAGGACCTAGGAGGGGGTGGGGGAAGGCAGCAGATGGAGCCTTCTCTGCCCTTCATAACTGACCACCCAGAAGTCTCCTTCCCTCTGACATCTTCTCTCCCACAAGAGCACAGATGTCGGAGAACCAAGATGGCGGCATAGGTTAACGCCGGAGTTTGCTGCTTTGAACAACTACTTCAAAAGTGAAACTAAAACACGGAATGGACATCACCCAGAACCACAGGAACGTTGGCTGAGTGGAAGTCCTACAACTAGGAGGAAAGAGAAACGCACACGGACACTCAGAGGAGGCGCAGTGGTGAAGTCAAATTCTGAGGTGCGGAGTGCGCGGAGCAGGCTGGCGGCGGAGGGCGCGGTTGTTGTTTTCAATCGGGAGGGAGTCGCAGACTCTGAGCTCCAGATCCGGGCGAGTCTTTAGGAACCCAGACTCAAACGGGAGAAGCGGGACTGTCTGGCTTCGGTCAGAGCGAGGGCAGCTTTCTCTCCGAGCTTTGCAGCGGGTGCTGGGACTCAGAGAGGCAGAGCCCCTGGGGACAGGACTGAGAGCCGCCATAACTGCTCTCTCCGGCCCACCCTGTTGATCCTGTGCGACCCGCCCCGCCCAAGCCCTGCACAGAGGCATTTGCCGGATAGCCTCAGGCAAAGGCTAGATTAGCACCTCCCTAGAGGACAGAAGTTCTCTCACTGCTGACACAGCTGATTCTCATAGCCACTTGGCCTGGAGGTCAAACCCTCCCTGGAATTAGCTACAACAATCAAGATTTAACTATAAGACTTCGAACAAAGACCACTAGGGGGTACACCAAGGAAGCATAACAAAATGCGAAGACAAAGAAACAGGACAAAATTGTCAATGGAAGATATAGAGTTCAGAACCACACTTTTAAGGTCTCTCAAGAACTGTTTAGAAGCTGTCGATAAACTTAATGAGATCTACACGAAAACTAATAAGACCCTCGATCTTATATTGGGGAACCAACTAGAAATTAAGCATACACGGACTGAAATAACGAATATTATACAGACGCCCGACAGCAGACCAGAGGAGCGCAAGAATCAAGTCAATGATTTGAAATGCGAGGAAGCAAAAAACATCCAACCGGAAAAGCAAAATGAAAAAAGAATCCAAAAATGCGAGGATAGTGTAAGGAGCCTCTGGGACAGCTTCAAGCGTACCAACATCAGAATTATAGGGGTGCCAGAAGATGAGAGAGAGCAAGATATTGAAAACCTATTTGAAGAAATAATGACAGAAAACTTCCCCCACCTGGTGAAAGAAATGGACTTACAGGTCCAAGAAGCGCGGAGAACCCCAAACAAAAGGAATCCAAAGAGGACCACACCAAGACACATCATAATTAAAATGCCAAGAGCAAAAGATAAAGAGAGAATCTTAAAAACAGCAAGAGAAAGAAACTCAGTTACCTACAAGGGAATACCCATACGACTGTCAGCTGATTTCTCAACAGAAACTTTGCAGGCCAGAAGGGAGTGGCAAGAAATATTCAAAGTGATGAATACCAAGAACCTACAACCAAGATTACTTTATCCAGCAAAGCTATCATTCAGAATTGAAGGTCAGATAAAGAGCTTCACAGATAAGGAAAAGCTAAAGGAGTTCATCACCACCAAACCAGGATTATATGAAATGCTGAAAGATATCCTTTAAGAAGAGGAAGAGGAAGAAAAAGGTAAAGATACACATTATGAACAACAAATATGCATCTATCAACAAGTGAATCTAAGAATCAAGTGAATTAATAATCTGATGAACAGAATGAACTGTTGATTATAATAGAATCAGGGACATAGAAAGGGAATGGACTGACTATTCTTGGGGGAGAAAGGGGTGTGGGAGATGTGGGAAGAGACTGGACAAAAATCGTGCACCTATGGATGAGGACAGTGGGTGGGGAGTGAGGGTGTAGGGTGGGGCGGGAACTGGGAGGAGGGGAGTTATGGGGGGGAAAAAAAAGAGGAACAAATGTAATAATCTGAACAATAAAGATTTAATTAAAAAAAAAAAAAAAAGAAGATACATATGGATAATGTCAACTTGTCTATACTATGATGCCAGATATTTGTTCAACATTATTCTGGATGTTACTGTGAAGATGATTTTGAATAAGATTAATATTCAAATTGAATAAAACAAATTGTCCTCCACAAAAAAAAAAAAAAAAAAAAAAAAAAAAGCACAGATGTCAGTCTTTGTAGTTCACATTAGTGCTAATAAATGACAGGAGATCTTGGTCTAGTGTGGCCGCCTTCCAGGATGTTCTCTTTTCAGTTTTGCAGATGCTGGACCTCAAAGAAGGAATTGCATTCTTATGCTTCAGTATTCAGAAGATCATCTTTCTATTACATCTTTTAAAAAATATATTTTTATTGATTTCAAAGAGGAAGGGAGATGGAGAAAGAGATAAAAATATCAGTGATGACAGAGAATCATTGAATGGCTGCCTCCTGCATGCCCCACAATGGGGATCAAGCCTACAACTCGGGCATGTGCCCTGACTGGGAATTGAACTATGACAGTGATGGCGAACCTATGACACGCGTGTCAGAGGTGACACGTGAACTCATTTTTTTGGTTGATTTTTCTTTGTTAAATGGCATTTAAATATATAAAATAAATATCAAAAATATAAATATTTGTTTTACTATGGTTGCAAATATAAAAAAATTTCTATATGTGACACAGCACCAGAGTTAAGTTAGGGTTTTTCAAAATGCTGACACGCCGAACTCAAAAGGTTCACCATCACTGAACTATGACCTCGTGGTTCATAGGTCGATGCTCAACCACTGAGCCATGCCAGCTGGGCTTTTTTTTTTTTTAAAACAAATACATGTTAAGCAACTATGCTGCCATGTACTTGCTAGGTGCCAGTGATATCTCAGTGAACAACAACAACAAAAATGTATATTCGGAGAGAAACCAAGATGGCGGCATAGGTAAACACCTGAAATTGCTGCCTCACACAACCACTTCAAAAATACAACTAAAAGACAAAACAGACATCATCCAGAACCACAGGAAGGCTGGCTGAGTGGAAATTCTACAACTAGAAGGAAAGAGAAAAGCACACTGAGACTCAGAGGAGGTGCGGAAGTAAAGTGCAGAGGTAAGGAGGCACACGCAGAAAGGGCTGGCAACTGAGGACGCGGTTGTCTTTTTCAATCGGGAGGGAGTCACAAGCTCCCGAAGGCTCTGAACTCCAGTTCCAGGCGAGTCTCTGGGGACCCAGGCTCATATGGGGAGAAACTGGACTATCTGGCATCAGGCGGAACTCGAGGGCGGCTTTCCCTCAGAGGTGCTTGCAGCGATTACCGGGACACTGAGATGCGGGGCCTCTTAGGGTAGGACTGTGGATCAGCCATAGCTGTTTGCTCTGCCCTGTTGATTCCCTGAGACCCCGCCCCACCCAAGCTGTGTGCAGAGGCTTTTGCATATGAATGACCTGGCCCTTTGCAATCTAAAATTACCTAACAAACTGCAGCTGGGTAAGAGAGATCCAGAACATCCAAAAGAAGGCCCAAGGCCCCACAGCAGCTTGCATTGCTTTACAGCTGGGCCTCATTTAGGCACCTCCAAACCCCAAACAAAGAAGAGGAATCTGCAGATCTCTCTGTAGCTTCTGCTGGGTAGCCTCAGACAGAGGCTAAATTAGCACCTCCTTAGAGATCCAAGAGCCAGTGTACCCAGTGGTCAGAGTGGGACCATCCAGATTACAACTCCTCAGATCCATAAGGGATACACTCAGGGGGCAGACTCAGAGAGCACCAAAGCCCCACTGAAACAAGTCTTGCCCCATAAGGGTGTCTCCAGCACAGAAGTTCTCCCACCGTAGACACAGCTGAATCTCACAGCCAATTGGCCTGGTGGTCAATTCCTCCCACTGATACCAACAACAATCAAGGCTTAACTACAACAAGACTGTGCACAAAGCCCACAAAGGGGTGCACCAAGAGTGTCTACCTCAGGTAATTGGGGGAGGCTGAGCCACTGGGCCCTATAGGACACCTAGCACAGAAAGCCACTCTATCAACACAGGGAAGCAGCCAAAATGTGGAAACAAAGAAACAGGTCACAAATGACAGAAATGGAAGAAAGCAAACTACTGGATATAGAGTTCAAAACCACGGTTATAAGGTTTTTCAAGAATTTTCTAGAAACCGCTGATAAATTCAGTGAGATCCTCTATAAATCTAGTGAGACCCTCGAGGATATGAAAAAGGACCAACTAGAAATTAAGCATACACTGACTGAAATAAAGAATATTAAACAGAAATCCAACAGCAGACTAGAGGATTGCAAGAATCAAGTCAAAGATTTGAAATATGAAGAAGCAAAAAACACCCAACTGGAAAAGCAAAAGGAAAAAAGAATACAAAAATATGAAGATAGTGTAAGGAGCCTCTGGGACAGCTTCAAGCGTACCAATATCCGAATTATGGGGGTGCCAGAAGAAGAGAGAGACCAAGATATTAAAAACCTATTTGAAGAAATAATGACAGAAAACTTCCCCTATCTGGTGAAAGAAATAGACTTCCAAGTCCAGGAAGCGCAGAGAACCCCAAACAAAAGGAACCCAAAGAGGACCACACCAAGACACATCGTAATTAAAATGCCAAGAGCAAAAGACAAAGAGAGAATCTTAAAAGCAGCAAGAGAAAAATAGTTAGTTACCTACAAGGGAGTACATACGACTGCCAGCTGATTTCTCAACAGAAACTATGCAGGCCAGAAGGGAGTGGCAAGAAATATTCAAAGTGATGAATAGCAAGAACCTGTAGAGGGCCGCCTGGGAGGCAACTAGGCATTTTCTTATAATTATTGTCAGCTGAACTCAGAGCATAGGCAGAGCCACGCCCTGGGAACATGCTTCCCCAATAAGGCTGGACATGTTAATCAGGCAGGGGCAGAACTAGATATGTAAATCTAGGCCTTTAAAATAAACCTGCTGTGTGGATCAGCCTGCCTTTTTGCCGCCTCTCCATCAGAGAGGATGGCGCCCACCTGGCCCCAGCTTAAAATCTATTTCTGCATCTTGGTCTTTCTTTAATTTCTTAATCCCCAGCTCCTCCACTCAGCAAATGACTGTTTCCTTTTCCATGCGGGACATGGAAAAGAGAGAAACAGCCCCCCACAGAACCTACAACCAAGATTACTTTACCCAGCAAAGCTATCATTCAGAATTGAAGGTCAGATAAAGAGCTTCACAGATAAGAAAAAGTTAAAGGAGTTCATTACCACCAAACCAGTGTTATATGAAATGCTGAAAGGTATTCTTTAAGAAGAGGAAGAAGAAGAAAAAGGTAAAGATAAAAATTATGAACAACAGCCCTAACCGGTTTGGCTCAGTGGATAGAGCGTCGGCCTGTGGACTGAAAGGTCCCAGGTTCAATTCCAGTCAAGGGCATGTACATTGGTTGTGGGCACAATCCCGGTGGGAGGTGTGCAGGAGGCAGCTGATTGATGTTTCTCTCTCATCGATGTTTCTAACTCTCTATCCCTCTCCCTTCCTCTCTGCGAAAAATCAATAAAATATAAAAAAAATTATGAACAACAAATACCTATCTATCAACAAGTGAATCTAAAAATCAAGTGAATAAAAAAGCTGATGAACAGAATAAACTGGTGAATATAATAGAATCAGGGGCATAGAAAGGGAGTAGACTGACAATTCTCTGGGGGAAAGGGGTGTGGGGGATGCGGGAAGAGACTGGACAAAAATCGTACACCTATGGATGAGGACGGGTGGGGGGGGGGAAGGGCAGAGGGTGTGGTGGGAACCGGGTGGAGGGGAGCTATGGGGGGGAAAAAGAGGAGCAACTGTAATCATCTGAACAATAAAGATTTTATATATATATATATATATATATATATATATATATATATATATATATATTCATGCCTTTATCTATCCTTAGGTTTTTAAAGGCAACCTAAGGACAATTGCCTTTACCAAATACTTTTTCCTCCCTTTCTTTGCTGTTAAAGTAAATCTTTGCCCTTCAAATCTAAGCTCAAATAGCAAAGAGACTAGAAGGTCCACACCACCAAATTGTTATCAATGGTACCTTTATGGGTGGCTTTAATTGCCCTTTGTTTCTGTATTTTCTAAAGTTTCAACATTTGCTATTACTTTAAAAAACAACCACCTCAGTTTAAATATTGCCTCCGCAGGGGCATTTCCCCTGATTACCCCTCTCTCCTGTATGACTTAGGGACTCCTCTTCTGTACACACAGCACCCCGCACTTCCCTCTCTCCTAGACATTGATGAAGCACAGGAATCATTAATGTGTGCATCCTCCCTTGGACTGTGAACTGGAGTAGAGGGCAGGGAATGTGTCTTATTCATTTCTGAATTCCTAGCCCCTAACAAAATGCGTGGTGCCAGTAAGAGTTGTGTTGAATGAACAAATGGATGAGGTTAGCAAGTCTTGGCCTCAGAAACAAGGCTGAGGTCCAGAGACCAGAACTTTGGTGGTAAGAGAGGCAGTGGGTCTTAAGTGTAGTTACTGAAACA
Source organism: Myotis daubentonii (assembly GCF_963259705.1). Taxonomy (NCBI): domain Eukaryota; kingdom Metazoa; phylum Chordata; class Mammalia; order Chiroptera; family Vespertilionidae; genus Myotis; species Myotis daubentonii. Next base: position 69,263,029 of record NC_081851.1, on the reverse strand, counting down.
CATTCTCTCAGAGTCTGGATCAGACCAGAGGGGAAATTTGATGCTGAATCCTTTGAGATTGGGCTAAAGCTTAAGTCTTCCTGGTGAAGGTGAGATGGGGGGGGTGGTTCACAGAACTTGGGATACAGCTGAGCCTGTAGAAAGGAATTCAGTAACCTTAGGTGTGAAATATCACAATGTGAAATTATCTATTGATTTGTGTTGTTATTGTCACCTCTCTTAGTGTGTGCACTCCATGAGGACAGGGATCTTAATCTGACTTGCACCACAAGGCCTCGGACCTATGCCTGGCACATAGATGGCACTCAGTAAATATTTGTTGAATTAATGTTGAATGAATAAACTCACTCTAAACCAAACCCATGAAAGAGAGGCCGGATGCAGCATTATTCATTCATCCAGCAGAACATAATTGACAATAGGCCCGAAGAAAGCCCAGTCAGCACATTTTTTACTCTGTGGGAAGGCGTACTTCAGAAGCCACAAGCAGATCTGAGAGCTGTTTGGTAAATACAGAGTTGGACTAAGGGGACTTGGAAGATCTTAAGCGACTGTGTCACTGAGCTGTGGCACCCTGATGAGTCACGCTTTCCCACACGGGAACAGACTCCCTTGCCAAACAGGATCCTGCCTTGCCCAATGCTGCCTTCTCTTTCCTGTCACTGTGGGAGAGACTAACAGTCTGTCCTCTCTCATTCTCCCTTCTCTGTGCTCCCTATTGGTGACAATGCTTCACTCCTTTAGGCTCGACATCGCGTCACATCACATCCAGGATGACACAGTGTCCCTTACTGGTTACATATTTCTGTTGTGGCTTCCCAATGAGATTTTGGCCACAATTTCACGTACCCTGCTAAAGATAAACAATCCTAGATCCCGGATCAAAACCTTCCATTGTCTGAGTTGCAAAGTCACTCAGTGTCACTGTACCTCAATTTCCCTATGTTTAGAAGATGAAATACTACGCCTTTTCCATGTATCCCACGGGGCTGTTAAGCCAAAGAAACTGAAGATTATGAAAGTGAGTTGCTCAGAAGTTGTGCTTTGACCCTTATAATTAAAGGTCCATTCCAGATTTGCCAGTAATGAGTTACATGACAGTAAGTAAGTCATTTTGTGAGATACTTAGCCCAGTGTTTTGTTCTTTTTTTTTTGTTAATATATTTTATTGATTTTTTACAGAGAGGAAGGGAGAGAGATAGAGAGTTAGAAACATCGATGAGAGAGAAACATCAATCAGCTGCCTCCCGCACATCTCCCACTGGGGATATGCCCGCAACCCAGGTACATGCCCTTGACCGGAATCGAACCCGGGACCTTTCAGTCTGCAGGCCGACGCTCTATCCCCTGAGCCAAACCGGTTTCGGCCAGTGTTTTGTTCTTAATAAGCCTTCAGGAAATATTTATTATTTCCTAATAATAACTGAGACACCTCCCCACTTTCCCAAAGAGGATGCTTGAGGGAAAAGGGTCAGTTGCTTTTCAGGTAGCCATTGTGTTTTTGTTTTGTTGAGTGTGTTATATAAACTTGGTACCATAGCTTGAATGGTTTGGGGAAAAAAGAGGGAATGTCAAAGTTGTGTAGTAGGAGGGATAAAGAGAAGAGACCTGGCAATATGGTAGCAAGGGAGAAAACTTTTGGAGGAAGAACAGGTCTAGCTAGTCAGATGGAGGGATCTAATTAAGTATTGCTTTATGATCTTGATGTAATCCTCTTCTCCATCTTCCCATGAGGCCTTCAGTAAAATCTCATTAGTCATAAATACTGTTGCATTTGAATGTATTGGGGGGATGCAAAGAAAATGCTCAGCCTGGCCGTGATGGGTACAGGGAATAAGTTGATAATCCAATCATCTTCTGGTTATATTATCAATTTAAAAATAAGGGGGTGAATATGTGACCATATGGGCTCTTAGTGGTCTATGATTTTATATATGGAAGATATAGACTATCACCAGGAAATTCTTTTATTTATATATTTATTTATTTATGAGAGAGGGGGGATCTGAGAGGGGAGAGAGAGAGAGAGAGAGAGAGAGAGAGAGAGAGAGAGAGAGAAGAAACATCAATTTGTTGTTCCACTTATGTATGGATTCACTGATTGACTCTTGTAAGTGTGTTGATGGAGGATGGAACCCACAACCTTGGCATATTGGGAGAATGCTCTAACCAACTGAGCTACCTGGCCAGGGTTGCCAGGAAATTCTGATGCAGTAAGTTGGGGTGGAGCTTGTGAATTCCCATGAAAAAATGTTTCACAGATTATGATGATGCACACCAACATGTTGGCATCATTGTACACATACTCATCATATTCTATAGTCAAATGTTTACTCACCCACAGAAAAATCACCCTCCTCCTCAATCTCCAGCATGCAACACTGCTGACAAAAACAACTGGGTGTGCTCAGAGGATATAAACTCATATTAATACTGTTCTAAGTAAAAACATGTTTATAAAAATATGGTTGTACCAGTAGGGGAAAGAATACAACAAATGGTGCCAGAAACAAAAAAAATAAAGTTGAACCCCTCCCTCATACCATATTAAAAGATTAACTCAAAATGGATTATAAACCTAAATGTACAAGCTAAAACTATAAAACTCTTAAAAGGCAAAACAGGAATAGTTCTTCTTGACCTTGGATTAGGCAATGGTTTTTTAGATATGATACCAAAAGCACAAGTAAGAGAGAAATAAAAGAGGTAACTTGGACTCTGTCAAAATCTAAAACTTTTGTGCTTCAGTGGACACCATCAAGAAACTGAAAAGAAACCCCACAGAATGGAAGGAAATATTTGTAAATCATATATCTGATAAGGTGCCGGGAGCCGGTCCATCCTTGCTGTTTCAAGGGACCTGGCATATATGGCATACGGTTCTTAATATGTTTGCTCACCTTCTTGGCGCTGTGTTTTAACCAAGGTCTCTGAGAAGGGTTGTTTTCCCCAGGTAGGGATTTTCCCCTGAAGTTAGGGAGGGAATAAAACCCCTCAACTAAGTGCCAGGTGGGTAATTAATCCCTTTAACTACGAACAATCATGCTTAAACTACATAATCTTTTCTCCCTGGAATGGAGATAAGAAACGCCCTAACCTTTGTAATAGAGATTGATAGGATTGAATCAACTGGTATAAATACAGTTGTAACAAGACAGAAACACACAGAACTTAGAACAGAATCAAGAAGACAGAACCTACATGGAGCCTAGAGACAGAAGAACTTCGCTGGAGAGAGCATGCCGGAGGATCCTGGAGAGGGACTGGCCTCGGAGCCTAGAGACAGAGCCTAGCGGGAGAACATGGCAAGGGATCCTGGACTGAACCTGACTACAGAGATTGGCAGGAGAACCTGACTGGAACCTGGACACTGAACCTGACTAGAGAGCCTGGACAGAACCTGGCTGGAGAACCTAGCGAGGGAACATGGCTACAGAACCTCGCTGGAGATCCGAAGCAGAACCTCTCTGGAGATCCAGACCAGAACTTGGCTGGAGATCCGGGCTAGAGATCCTGGCTAGGCTGCTGATCAACTGAACGCTGTCTCCATGTCCTTCCTTCTTCGCCGACTCCGTCCGCACCTTTGGGGACCCCTGGACCCGCTGGGGTTGGACCCCGGCAATAAGGGACTTGTATTCAGAATATATAAATAACTCTTACAAAATAAAAAGACAACTCAGTTCAAAACCAGGTAAAGGATTTGAATATACATCTCTCCAAAGAAGATACACAAAAGACAATAAGCACATGAAAAGATGCTCAAGATTATCAATATTAGGGAAATGCAAATTAAAACCACTAGGATAGCTAACATAAAAAAGATAATGACATGTGTTGCTGAGAATGTGGAGAACTAAAACTCTTAAACATTGCTAGCAGGAATTTAAAATGATGCAGCTACTTTGGAAAACAGTTTGACAGATCCTCAAAAAGTTAAACATGAAGTTACCATATGGCTCAGCAATTCCATTCCTAGGTATGTAACAAAGAGAACTGGAACATATGTCCACACAACAACTTGTCTATAAGTGTTCACAGCAGCATAATTTATAATAACAAAAAAGTAGAAACAACATAAATGTACACCATTCATGCATATGTAAACAAAATGTGATATATCTATAGAATGCAATATTGTTCATCCATAAAAGGAATGAAATACAAATTCATGCTACAACATGCAAAACCTTAAAAACATTATGCTAAGTGAAAGAAGGCAATCATAAAAGACCACATATTATATGCTTCCATTTGCATAAAATGTCCAGAATAGGCAAATTCACAGAGACAGAAAGTGGATTAGTGGTTACTAGGGGTTAAAGGAAGGTGGGGGAATGGAGTTTGGGGAGTGATGGTGATACAGTTTCTTTTGGGGACATGACAATATTCCAAAATAAGATGGTGGTAATAGTTGCACAATTCTGTGACTATACTAAACACCACTAGATTGTATACTTAAGTGAATTTTGGATGCCTGAATTATATCTCAATAAGGTTGTTATAAAAATAATGTTGTATACACAATATGATCATACAAAAATTATTACATAAAATAGAACATTTTAGATTATGCACTGCTCAGCCAATTACACACACACACTGTATTAGTCAGGACTTCTTTTGCAAGTGACAGAAATTCAGCTTAAACTGGTTTAAGAAAATAATAGAATGTATTGGCTCACATAGCCAAAAATTATAGGGGTTGTTGGCTTTAGGCGTAGCTAAATCTGGAGGCTCAAATGATGTAACTCCAGAATCCCTTTCTTTCCATTTCTCAGCACTGCTTTCCTCCGTGTTGGCTTCGTTCTCAGGCCGACTCCGCCCAAGTGGTGACAAGATGGCCACCAGTGTCTACAGGATTACAACCTTCCAACTTAGCAGGGAAAGAAAACGCCTTTCCCAACAAAAATCCAGGAGTAGACTTTGACTGTCATGGACTAGCTCATGTGTGTGGCCCCAGATGTGTGACTGGCCTAGTATTACGGTAAGGGACAAACTATAGTGAGTTATTGTTGATGCTATACATGTCCAAATTGGGTTTTTAAAAGCATGTGATCTTTGGGTGTTTTGGAAAAGAAAGATGAATACTTGGAACCAATTTCAATTCACTTAGAACAAATGGATCAAACTCTTAACTAAACAAATAGATTGCAAAAGTGGCAGGAAAGGATAATGCTTGAAATTTGGCATTTCTATTTTTGCAAGGAGCTAGACAAGTCTTTCATGTTATCCTTGTAAACAAAGACTGGATAACTGAGGTAGGTGGAGTCATGGTTCATTGATCAGCCATTTCCAAAGAGGACTGACTGATGCATCAACCTTGTGGATCTTGGTGAAGCATAGAGATCTGTTCTTAGTTCTGACCTGGTTGACCTGTTTATTAACAACTTAGATATAGGTACAGAAATCGTACTTATTAGATGGAGGAGAGTACAGGGCTAAGAGCAGTTAATATTCTGGATGACAGAGGCAAGATACAAACTAATTTTCATTTTGGATAGTTTCAAACATTCACAAATGTGGACGTTACAGTATAAGAAACCTCATGTGCCAATCATCCAGCTTCAGCAATTTTCAACTCAGAGCTGATCTTGTTTCTTCTATACCCCCATGAACTTCCTTCCCATTATTTTAAGTTTGCTAAAAACAAACTCTAACACTATTATCACACCCAAAAAGAAACTTCAATCATTTCTTAGCATCATCAAATATCCAGTTCCAAATTTCCAATTGTCTCATAAATATAAATTTTGTAGTTTTTTTGTTTAAATCAGGATCCAAACAAAACTCTCACATTGCAATTGGTTGATATATCATTAAGCTTCTTTCATTCTTTTTTTTTAAATTAAATCTTTATTGTTCAGATTATTACATTTGTTCCTCTTTTTTCCCCCCATAACTCCCCTCCTCCCAGTTCCCGCCCCACCCTACACCCTCACTCCCCACCCACTGTCCTCATCCATAGGTGCACGATTTTTGTCCAGTCTCTTCCCGCATCTCCCACACCCCTTCCCCCCCCCCCCCCAAGAATAGTCAGTCCATTCCCTTTCTATGTCCCTGATTCTATTATGATCACCAGATTATTTATTCACTTGATTCTTAGATTCACTTGTTGATAGATGTGTATTTGTTGTTCATAATTTGTATCTTTACCTTTTTCTTCTTCTTCCTCTTCTTAAAGGATACCTTTCAGCATTTCATATAATACTGGTTTGGTGGTGATGAACTCCTTTAGCTTTTCCTTATCTGTGAAGCTCTTTATCTGACCTTCAGTTCTGAATGATAGCTTTGCTGGATAAAGTAATCTTGGTTGTAGGTTCTTGGTATTCATCACTTTGAATATTTCTTGCCATTCCCTTCTGGCCTGCAAAGTTTCTGTTGAGAAATCAGCTGACAGTTGTATGGGTATTCCCTTGTAGGTAACTGGGTTTCTTTCTCTTGCTGCTTTTAAGATTCTCTCTTTGTCTTTTGCTCTTGGCATTTTAATTATGATGTGCCTTGGTGTGGTCCTCTTTGGATTCCTTTTGTTTGGGGTTCACTGCGCTTCCTGGACTTGTAAGTCTATTTCTTTCACCAGGTGGGGGAAGTTTTCTGTCAATATTTCTTCAAATAGGTTTTCAATATCTTGGTCTCTCTCATCTTCTGGCACCCCTATAATTCTGATGTTGGTACGCTTGAAGCTGTCCCAGAGGCTCCTTACACTATCTTCGTATTTTCGGATTCTTTTTTCATTTTGCTTTTCTGGTTGGGTGTTTTTTTGCTTCTTCACATTTCAAATCTTTGCCTTGATTCTTGCGCTCCTCTGGTCTGTTGTTGGGAGTCTGTATAGTATTCTATATATTATCCAGTATATCTGGAGCTCAGAGTCTGAAACTCCCTCCCGATTGAAAACAACAACTGTGCCCTCCGCCGCCAGCCCGCTCCGCACGCACACTCCGCACCTGAGTATTTCACTTCAGCACTGCGCCTCCTCTGAGTCTGGGTATGATATTCTCTTTCCTCCTAGTTATAGAATTTCCACTCAGCCAGCCTTCCTGTGGTTCTGGATGATGTCCGTTCCGTCTTTAGTTGTTTTTTTTGAAGTGGTTGTTCGAGGCAGCAATCTCCGGCGTTAACCTATGCCGCCATCTTGGTTTCCCTTTCATTCTTTTTTAAATATATATTTTTACAGTGGGGCCTTGACTTACGAGTTTAATTCATGCTGAAACTGTGCCCATTAAGGAGTTCGTTAAGGAGCTTGTTAACTCAAATTACTCTATCAACTCAATGCAAAAAATCTGCGGAGAGACAGCTGGTATCTCAAAAAACTCGTTAGTCGGGACACTCGTAAGTCAAGGTCCCACTGTATTTATTTCAGAGAGGAAGGGAGAGGGAGAGGGAGAGGCAGAGGAAGAGGGAGAGAGGGAGAGAGAGAGAAACTTCAATGATGAGAGAGAATCGTTGATCAGCTGCTTCTTGTATGCTCCCCACTGGGGATCAAGCCTGTGCCCTGACTGGGAATTGAACCATGATCTCTTGGTTCATAGGTCGACAATCACTGAGCTATGCCAGTCAGACTCTTTCATTCTAAAAGTTGCCCTCTTACACTTTTTCCCTTACACTTTATCTGCTAAAAAACCAAAATAGTAATCTTGATAACAAAGTGATATTTAGTAGAGATAAATAGATGTCATACTAAAGTTGAGCTTATAAAATCAGCTGTCACAGTACAAAATGACATCTGGGAGACACCTGCAGTTTGTGAATGAAGGTCTATAATTTCTAGTTAACCACAAACCTAAAAGAGCAACATTAGGACATAGCTGCCAAAGTCCTATGACTTAGGTTACATAAACTCCAGGACATATGCACACCACGAGAAGCGGCGGTCTTTTCTACCCTATCAGGACAAACCATTCCTGGAGTATTGTCCCGATTGTGGCTCCCAATCCGATTTTCACAGGGACTGAAAAACTGGCATGCTTACACAAAGCCCTGATCCTGGGAAGAGAGCTGTAACACCCTTCCCTGGGCCAGGGAGCTATTTGGGGAGAAGGGAGGAGCTAGCTGTCTATTTGGGTCCAGGTTTCGTTTCTGGTCAAGGGCACCTACCTTGGTTGCAGGCTCCTCCCTGGCCTGGCCCATAGTTGGGGGCTCATGCAGGAGGCAACCTATCAATGTGTTTCTTTCACATTGATGTTTCTCTCTGTCTTTCCCTCTCTTTTCCACTCTTCCTAAAAATCAATGGAAAAATATCCTTGGGTGAGGAATAACAAAACAAAACAAAACAAAACAAAAAGAATTGGGTCTCCATATTGCCCCAGCCCTAGTTGCTTCTGGACTTGAGTCTAGGGGTAGAATCCTCCTCTAGAGGAAGGTGAATGGTATCTTTATATTTTCTTCTGCTTTTTTCCTAAAGCAAATCCCAGAGTCACCCAGAAAAGGAAGATTTTCCTTGACAGATGGCAGGAGATTCTGGTACACAGCTTATCCTTTCTACCCAGGGACAGATTCCAGAGCCATTTCTACATCTCCAATCGCACGGAGGTGGTCTTTCAGCTCCCTTCAGAGCTAAAGTTCCAGGCATGAGATTGCTGTTTTGGATGACAAGGGCAGTGCAAGGGTAGGAACTCAGGTGAGAGTAAGGGAGCAAGAAGCCAACGACTGAGGAAGATGCTGAGACAGGGCGGGGTTGGGCTGGCCCAACTGGTTCAGCCCAGCCTTGAAAGGGCAAGTCAGATCTGGCTGAGCAGTGGGGGCTGGGTGGGGAGTGGTGCTGATTCAGGGCCTGGCAAGTCAGGTGACAGCACAGGGACAGCTGTTGCCTGGGTGTTTTTAGAAAACTTTGGCTGCCAAAGACTCTTACAGGCTGCTTCTGCACCTACCTACTCAGAAGCAGGCAGAGAAAATGAGGGCATCTTTAAAATAAGCTCTAGGCATGGGGAATTAATATCTGGCCATACTCTATTGATCCCTGCCATGATGTCCCTGAAAACAGGAGCAGAAATTTGTCAAGAGGCCTCTGAATCCCCTTTGAATGCTCTGAAAATCACTAATCTGTTCCTCTTGGTCTTTTTAGGTACCTTGGGGAGGATTCGTGTAGAGAGGTTAAGAGAGCGAGCATTGAAGTCAGGAAGGTCTGGAATCTAAACCCAATCTTATTACTTATTTCTTGTATGACTTTAATCAAGTTTCCCAACTTAAAAGAAAAACAAAACACATTTCTAATTATGAAAAATTTCAAATACATGCAAATTAGACACAATAGTATAATAAATTCCCATACACCCATTATCCAGCTTGTATAATTATCAACCCATGGCCAATCCTGTTTCATCGACATCCTACTTATCTCCCCTCCTTCCAATTACTTTGAAGGAGATCCAAGGCATCATTTCATTCCATTCCTCTTAACTTCTTAAAAAATATATTTTTATTGAGTTAAGAGAGGAAGGAAGGAGAGATAGAAACATCAATGATGAGAGAAAAATCATTGATTGGCTGTCTTCTGCACACCCCACACTAGGGATGGAGCCTGCAACCTGGGCATGTGCCCTTACAGGGAACCAAACCGTGACCTCCTGATTCATAGGTCAACCACTGAGCCATGCCTGCCAGGTGTCCCTCTTAACCTCTTTAAACTCTTGTTTCCTCATCTGAAAATGGGTACTATAGTAGTCCCTACCTCAAAGTATTAATGTGAGGTCATGCATATTAAGGGCCAGCACAATGCAGGAACTCAGTGAATGAAAACTTATATTATTAGATAAAATATAAAAACAGGAAAAGTCTCTGCTACCTTCCCACCTCTCTGCCTGTGCTCCTCTTTCCTCCTGGTGACCCTCCCATCTGGCATCTGAGGACTCTCTCCTGTCAGCACGAGGCCTACTGCTGACATCACGACAGGGTTAGGATGACCACCCAGCTCTCCAGGCCTCAGAATGGTGTGGGAGCATAGGACGCCCGAGTCCTGGGAGGGACTTAGAGGAGGTGTTGGAGACACGGGGAAGAGGACTTAGGAGAAAGACTGGCAGACAGGGGCCAAGACTGAGCAGAGGTGTGGCATGTCCAAGTGGTAAGGTCAGCAGAAGATGGGAAAGAGAAAGTGCACACGGTGGGAATACCAGGCAAAATTGAAGTCACATAGGAGTTCCACCAGAAACAAATATGTCAGTCAGAGATCCTGGCTGCAACACAAATACACTTTGGCAAATAGAAGCAGAAAATAAATTTATTGAAAGGCTGTTGGGAAGCTCTCAGAATTATTGGGAGGACTGGATAACCAGGCTGAAGTATTGGGGGGCAGAGACAGACCACAGATGCAGTCTGTTGAGGCCAGACCATGAGGCCATCACTGTCCCCACTGGAAACCAAGAGATTCTGCAGCCCGGAGCACAGCTATGGCCAGCACTGGACCTGGGATAGCATCCGGCTCTGGGGATTATATTATCAATTACAATATAACCTATCATATTATATTATATTATACACAGGTGCCCTGGAAACCCAGTGCTGCTGCCGTACCCTACTGCCCTCTCAGTACATGTTCCACGGTGCCTCCTCTTTTGTGTCCTTAACCCCTGTGTCAAGGTTTTAGGCTGGTGCCTCAGACTGGTAGAGCCCAGCTCATGTCTCCACAGCCTAGATGTGTATTTAGGGGGACAATGTGAGGTGGGTGCTGAGGAAGGGAATACAGTGGGAGGAGGGGTCTGCATACTGAAAATCTGTGGTGGAGAGTTTCCTAGTCAAAGGAAGGAAATTCAATGCTGGGCAGCCAAAGATCTGGAAAATTCATTACTCAAGGAGGTGAGTGAATATGGGTGACGGCTGGGAGCCCGGCACTGCTAGGAACAAGGCAAAGAATCAGGATCTCCATTTGGCTGCCAGGGATACCAATGCCCCGAGGCAGGACAAAAGGCAGTGGAACCCTGGATGCACGAGCTACATGGGCAAGGGCCTGGCTTCCTCTCGGGGGTATTTTGGGCAACATAGATGGCTGCGCTCAGGTATTAATCTTGACGTGTCTAATTTAATTTGTATGTAGCATGAAGGCTTTTGACACCCTGAGCTTCTACCTCTTTCTGGCTCCAGGAAAGAGGTGGGGCAGCCTGTAAATAACTGGGTGCTTAGTCCAGAGAGCTGGAACCAGACAGGGCGGGGCAAGGGCTGACAGGTGACAGCTGAGAGCTGAGCACCAAGCTTCATGAACAGACAATTCCATGAAGTCTGAGCTTCCATAATCAAATCAATGTGATCAAACAAATCTGTCACAAATTTTTAAATTTGCATAACTATGTTATGTTACGTTGCAATTAGGCATAAAGGCAGACAAGTTAGAATCTGTATTCTTTTTATCAAACCAAATCAAATATTTAGTTTTTTTCTCACTTTGCTATTAATCTGACATATGTAAGGCACATCAATATAAATTTCCTCTATCTCCATGTACTATTTAATCCCTTCCTCACTTTTGTTTTGTTTAAAATTTTAGATCTGGGAGGCAGAAAGAGCAATGAATTAACCATCCTCGCTTCTTAGCACACTAACCACTGACATTTTTAATCTGTGCGAGGTCCTGCTCATTTTATCTCATTTAATATTTTTCCCTTTCCCCCTTCTCATTGCCCTCCCTCTCCACAGGTTCCTGCTCCAATATACTTGATGTATGTTATTAAATATATATGAAACCTCATAAAGTACAGTTTTGTATGTTTTTAATTTTACATGAATGGCATTGTACTATAAACCATTTTGTTTTTGTTTTGTTTGTCTTTTTAATATATTTTTATTGATTTCAGAGAGGAAGGAAGAGGGAGAGATAGAAACATCAATGATATGAGAGAATCATTGATCGGCTGCCTCCTGCATGCCCCACACTGGGGATCGAGCCTGCAACCCGGGCATGTGCCCTTGACCGGAATCGAACCTGGGACCCCTCAGTCTGCAGGCTGACGCTCCATCCACCTAGCCAAAGCAGCTAGGGCTGTTTTTGTTTTTTTTGTTTCAGTTCTCCATGTTGCTGTATGTGCAGCTGGTTTCTAGCTTATTACTATTATACAGTACTAGAGGCCCGATGCACGAAGATTCGTGCAAGAATGGGCCTTCCTTCCCCTGGCTGCCAGCACTGCCTTCGCTCTGGCTGGAGCCACCTCTCCGCCTTCCCACGCTGCCCAGAGGCCCCGAGTGGCTGGGGCAGTGCAGAACACCTGTGTCATTGCCATGGCGACGACGCAAGCCTCCCGCCCTGCCCCTGGCCACTAGGCGCCTGTGTATGCAAATTAACCTGCCATCTTTGTTGGGTTAATTTGCATACTCACTCCTGATTGGCTGGTGGACATCACAAAGGTATGGCCAATTTGCATCTTTCTCTTTTATTAGTGTAGATTTTATAGTATCTGGGCTAAGCCATGGATAGGGATGCTATAAGCTCAATTTTCTGTACAATAGAGGATGTTCTTACATGGTAGATGGTAGATACTAGAATGCTGACCCAAACCCTTCCCAAGCCTAATCTTACAAATACTTTAGAATTGACTCTGAACTCATTAGACCAGTTTCTTCCCTCTAAATGTCCTGAACCGATCACCAGAATTTGGCCTGTTTCTGTGAGGAACTAGGAAGACATTGTTTTTTGCTTTGCTTGTTTGCTAATTTATTAGAAAACTGAAGTGATAACAACCTTGGCTTGGGTCTGAGTTGCCCTATTAGCCAATTTTCAAACCCAAGCTGACCCTTTGGGACCTGGACTAACCAATATGCATCTACCACCTTTATTTACTTATGCCCCTGGTAACAGAGGCTTAGGTGGATTTCAACATCTAGCTGCCACAATCAAAGCCACGATGAGAATTTCTCTTGGACACACCCAGGAGTGGTATTGTTGAGTCACAGGCATGCACATCCTTTATTAAATATTGGCTTATTACTGTGCAGAATAGCTGGACCAGATTGTACTCCTACCATCTACGCATGAGAGTTCTTATCTCTCTACATCCTCACCAACACTTGGTATATCCATCTTTCTAATTTTTTATACTCTAATGGGCAGAAAATACTATCTTAATGTTGTTTTAAGTTAAATTTATCTAATTACAAATGAGTTTGAATATTTCTTCATATATTTTTCTTATACTTCTGTAAGTTGCCGATCCTTTCTTTTGTCTATTTTAATTTGTATATGTAAGATGTAATTTTCATCATAATTTATTGGAAAGTTTTAGTAACTTAAAGAATGGTTACAATGTAAGCTTGATCTGGGAGGTGGTTTCTTCTCAATCAGGGATTACATCGCCTCAGTCTTAGGGAGTATCCCAATCGGCCCTTATTTCTATAACCTACTAATGTTAGCCTGATCCAGGCATTTCCACAGGGTTAAGTCCTCAATTCTAGCACAGTGCTCAATTATGCATGCCACATTCCAAGAGGGTCATATGCAAACCAGAATGGTGTGCTGTCTTATATGAAGGAAGTTCACTTGGAGCAATTTAGAGGAAAATACCAATGCTATCTTCAACTAGTTGAAGAGCTACCACATGAATGTGGGGAAAGGTTTATTCTATGTTGCTTCAAAGGACAGAGTTAAAGCAAATGGGTGATGTGACAGGGAAGCATAGTGAGCAGTATAGGAACACCATTCTGTCAAAAGTCAGTCCTTTTCAAAATATATATATATATATTATTGATTTCAGAGAGGGAGGGAGATGAAGAGATAGATAGAAACATCAATGATGAGAGAGAATCATCCTGCACACCTCACATTGGGGATTGAGCCCACAACCTGGGCATATACCCTGACCAGGAATCAAACTGTGACCTCCTGGCTCATAGGTTGATGCTCAACCACTGAGCCACGCTGGCTGGGCAGAAGTCAGTCTCTTTGGCATCAGGAGGCTCACAAGCAGTATTCACAGAGGCTGGACAGGCCTGTGATTGGTTAGAGCATTTATGCATGGAGCAGAAAATTAGTTTAGATGGCCTCCAAGATTTCTTCTAATGCAGAAGTAACTGATTCTAATTAATATTTATTGATCCCCTATTACATGCAAGACAGGAGGCTAGGTGTTACAAGAGATACAACAATAGTTCCTCAGATGGTTTACATCTTATAAGGCAGGTTCTCAACCTGTGGGTCGCGACCCCTTTGGGGGTCGAATGACCCTTTCACAGGGGTCGCCTAAGACCATCGGAAAACACATATATAATTACATATTGTTTTTGTGATTAATCACTATGCTTTAATTATGTTCAATTTGTAACAATGAAATTGGGGATCACCACAACATGAGGAACTGTATTAAAGGGTCATGGCATTAGGAAGGTTGAGAACCACTGTTATAAGGGGAAGAAAACCAATGTTTAAGGAACTGCTAGTCTCACTGCCAGGTTCTTTGCATGAAATATTTTAATTTTCACCATAGCCTGTGTTGGTAGTTACTGATAACCTCACTTTCCAGATGAGGAAACTGAAGTTCAAGTAAGTAGTAATTATATAAGATGACCAGTTAAAATGAGCTACAACAGGGATTCAAGATAGAACAGGGATTCAACTGTGACTCCATTATATCATGCCATGAGTCTATATATCATAAATGTAGTTTCATATTTCTTGGCTTCACATAGAGTTAAAGCATTTTCTTTTGTCATTGCCTTTTTAGGTCTGATGGATCTGTCTCTAGATCTTGACACTTGAAGGTACAGTTTTCTAGAGAAATAGCTAAAGTTGAATTAATTTCTGTTCCATTTGGGTTCCTTGAGCAGCCCTCTGTCCTCACTTTGCCAGGACTCCCCTGATCCTCAAATGGAAAAAGTTTTCTCAGTTCTTGTGCTGGTAATAACATTTCTGAACATTAACTAACGGCCAAAGACAGTGTCTTCTTTAATCCTCACTCAACCCTATAGTAATTTCTATCTTGTTTTCACTTTGCAGAATAGAAAACAGGTTCAGAGAGGTTAGGTAACTTACTCAAGGTCTCTATCTCACAAGAGACAGATGTGGAACCCTAGGTTTACTCAACTCCAGGCCCATGTTTTAACCACTATGCTGAACCAATTGCTCCAACATAGGTGAGCTGGGATTGATCTGATGGAGCTGACGGTATGAAGTTTTCAGTGCGTGTGTTTGTGAGGTTCTGCTGCTGTTAGCCACTGAATTTCTTTCTTTTGGTCTCATTACTCCTTTTTTTTTTTAATGTTTTTATTGATTTCAGACAGGAAGGGAGAGGGAGAGAGAGATAGAAACATCAATGATGAGAGAGAATCATCGATTGGCTGCCTCCTGCATGCCCCACACTGGGGATCCAGCTCACAACCCAGGCATATGGTCAGACTGGGAATCAAACTGTGACCTCCTGGTTCATAGGTCAATGCTCAACCACTGAGCCGTGCCAGCCTGACTCATTACTTCTTTTGATGATACCTTTGAATCTTGGCAACTCAAGTCATTCCAATTCTTGCTTCTTCTAGTTTTAATCTTTCATTTCTCCTTCTCACCTATTCCTGTTCTTAGCTCAACTTTCTTTGACCATTTTTCTCCCAGTATGGCTTGCTGCTTTGATCATTTATAAGTATTCTCACTTGTAATTTTTCTGCTTTCTTTTTCCTTATGGTGCAATTCATCACTCTTACCTCTTTTTTTTAATAAATATATTTTTATTGATTTCAGAGAGGAAGAGAGAGAGAGAGAGAGAGAGATAGAAACATCAATGATGAGAGAAAATCATTGCCGGCTGCCTCCTGCGTGTGCCCTACTGGGGATGGAGCCCACAACCCGAGCATATGCCCTTGACTGGAATTGAACCTGGGACCCTCCAGTCCACAGGCCGACGCTCTATCCACTGAGCCAAACCAGTTAGGGCTCATCACTCTTACCTCTTAATAATAATGGTAATCACTATATTTGCATAGTGTTTTATGCTACATAAAGCACATTAATTTGTATTATCTTGTTTAATTTTTGAATCAACCTCATGAAGTACTATATCCTTTCGACATATTGAGAAAATATGCTTAGTGAGGTTAAATGAATCATCCATTGTCACAGAGTTAGTCAGTAACAGAACAGGTTCGTGAGTACAATTTCTACCTCCCAGCTTAGTGTTCATTCCACTATCACAATTGCTCTATTAGCCTTAACAGTATTTCTTATTCACAGAAATAAACTTTATCATGGAGTTGGGTGAGTTCTTCATATATTTTCTTAAATAAATGAATAAATAAATAAGTAAAACATTCCTCCAACAGTTTTATCTTTCCATTACTTTTGAATTTTCAATTTTCCCCCAACATTTTGAAAATTTCTCCAAGTTAGTATTGTTTTCTAGGAAACAAAACATGAATCTCTTTCTGAGTTTCATTTTCTTTTTCCTTCAATAAGCATGTTTTGATTTTCTAGTATATTTAAGGCAGTGTACAAAGTGATATATACAATAGTCACACCCCTCAATATTCCAATTTGAGAAAATAAGATATGCACATAAGTATCTTTCATAAAATGTAGAAAATGTGTCATAAGATATGTCTAATTAGAGAGCTATAGGCAGAATATCCATAGGGCTATTCACCAAAATACTAATAGTGGTTCTCTCTGGGGGTAGAAGTGTTTTCTATTTTTTAAATTTATTTTTTTTATTGAAGTATTGTTGCTATACAATCTTATATTGATTATATTAGTTTCAGGTATACAAAATAGTGATTCGACATTTTTATACCTTACAATGTGATCACCCCATTAATTCTAGTAATCATTTGTCACTGGGTGAACTTATCACAATATTATTGACTATATTTCCCTTCTCCTTTGTACCCTCTCACCCTCCCTCCCTCTGGTAACTGTCCCTTTGGTTGGAGGTAGGAGTTTAATAATTAAAAAATTTTGTTTTGCTTATTGGCAGGTTCTAAGTATCTAGGAATAAATATATATTACTTGTGAAATAAAAGAGGGAAACATAATTGATATCTAAAAGTGAGATACGATTTTCTGCGCAAGAGTGTTGGGAAGACAAGCTATGGTCAGGACATTTAAGCTGAAGACTGAAGAGATGTAGCTGGGGTGAGGAGAGTGCATTTTGTATAGAGAGAACCACATTAAATTAAGCATGAAATCAAGCAGATATATAGTAACTGTGAAAAAGAGGACTAGTTCATCTTGTCTGGAGTCTAGTGTGTGAAAGCTAGGATGGGAAATAAAGCTCATTGGCTAGGGCCTGGAGCCCCTTAAGTGCCAACTGAGGTGGCCAACACTGAGGTATCCCTGGAGGAGACTAACACAAACACATCAGGTGGGCTGGGGAAGGCTCAGGGGGCAAAAATTCTCTAACAGGAGGTATGACTAAATCAAGATATGCAGACAGAGCAGGATACTGGCAGGCTATGGTGATAAGAAAAGTTGCAGCCTCTTGGCAATCAGTAGTTAGTAGCTCATGGAAGTCCCTGGGAGACGATTGGGAATACGGACACAGCAAATAGGCAGTATATAAATAGGCTAAGTCCCTGAGGTTTTATAGCAACGTGATGACATAGCAGTGGGGCTACCATTCAAAGGAAGACTCCATTCTTAGGAAGAACAGAGAAAGCAAGGGCGGAGAGATTAAGGAGGAAGAAATCAGGTACAGAGGCTGGAAAATATACACAGGAAGAGGGATAAAGATGACCCAGAGTCAATACCTCTTGAGGCAGAGATTTCTTATAAAGCAGGTCCTGAGAGTTGATGCTGACGATTGGAACTATGAGCCAGCCAGCTGTGCGTTTTCTAGAAAAATATAGAAATAACACCTTAATAGTATAAACATATAAATATACCAATTTTCTTTCTTGGCTTTGCAAATATTTGGACTAGATTTTTTGCAGAGCAATTTTGAAAAAGGCATAAACCCTAAGCTAGTACTAAACTGGCACTTTCTTTCATTTAGTTTGAAACTTTTTCAAATATTACTTCACAACTCTAGGTTTACCTTTAAGGCCTACATAGACCCCCATTTTATTCTTTTTTTCAAGAGTCAGGGGATCTTCCATGCCTGATCACTCCAGCTGCCTTCAGTAGTAGATATGGCTCGAGGCTTAGGCCTCACTCCAGCAAAACCTTTAATTAACTTTAGGGAAGCCAAACATTAAGTACTGACAGAGCCTTCCAAGTCTCACTTTCATGCAATATGGTGTCCTGTGGAGGTTTGCTTCTCCTTCCCCTTGCCCATATAGTGTTGGCTCTGCCACTAACAGTGTGATTTCTGACAAGTCCCTAACCTCTCTGAGCCTTAGACTCATCTGTAAATTACAAGCACAAGTTAAATTATGATTTATAAGATATGACAGCCCTAAAATTCTAAGATCCTAATCCAATAATAAATACATTTTATTAAGAAGTATAATTCTTTTAAAAAATATTTTTATTGATTTCAGAGAGGAAGGGAGAGGGAGCTAGAAACATCAATGATGGGAGTGAATCATTGATCGGCTGTCTCCTGCACCAATTGAGCCCTCAATATGGGCATGTGCCCCAACGGAGAATTGAACCATGATATCCTGGTTCATAGGTTGATGCTCAATCACTGAGCCTCGCCGACTGGGTGATAATTGGTTCTTAAAGTTTGGAGTCAATGGAGAAAAGGCTCTAATTAATGAAACTGCTGAAAACATGGTAGAAAGAATACTTTTTAAAAGTTTTTCGTTTTTGCCTGCCCCTTACCCCCCAAATTTATATAGGAAAATTAATTAGGCTCTCTACATTTAAAAATCATAACAATTCCAAAATGCTTTACAACACTGAGGCTTGAGTTAATAGAACTTATTTTGAAAGAATCAAGCTAACAAGATATTCCTGAGGTGCTCAGGGTTGATTCTGAGTTGATAATAAAACTGAGAAGCACCGACCATCGCTCATTTTGTCATTCCCACAGCTCGCCTATTTTAGAATTGTTGGCCTTATCATAATAAGACATTCCCAGTTGAAAGAAAGAACAACGTTTCGATGACAAGACTAAAAAGAGCGAGCATAGAAACAAACTGAAGAGCAAGATGTACTAGAGAAGATGAGCATCTTTAGTAATGAAGCTTCAGGGGTCGTTTTGAAGGAAGAACGCAAAACAAGTCTTTAAAGAATGGGTGACTGAGATATGATTAATTCCTTGAAGGACTAATTTTAGCTACATATTAAATACACAAACATCTTGGTGGTGGGTGTGGGTGTGTGTAAAAATGTAGTTCTCGCCGAAACCGGTTTGGCTCAGAGGATAGAGCGTTGGTCTGCGGACTGAAAGGTCCCAGGTTCGATTCCGGTCAAGGGCATGTACCTGGGTTGCGGGCACATCCCCAGTGGGGCTGTGCAGGAGGCAGCTGATCGATGTTTCTCTCATCGATGTTTCTAACTCTCTATCTCTCTCCCTTCCTCTCTGTAAAAAATCAATAAAATATATATATTTTTAAAAATGTAGTTCTCAATGCCGTTTCTTGCTATCAGATGTCTTCGTTTTCCCCTGTGTCAGGTGGAACCAGCCCAGGTTCAACTACTCTGCCATCCTAGCTGTGCTTTGGAGCCATGAAGCACACGGATACTGGTAGAGCAGGAGTGTGATTATTGATTGATTGATTGATTGATTGATTTCAGAGAGGAAGGGAGGAGAAACATGAATGATAAGAGAATCATTGATCGGCTGCCTCCTGCACGCCCCACAAGCGATTAAGCCCACACCTCGGGCATGTGCCCTGACCAGGAATCCAACCCTGACCTCCTGGTTCATAGGTCCAGGCCCAACCACTGAGCCACGCCGGCCTGGGCTGGAGCATGAATACTTAAATTACAGAAAGGAAGAGGAAAGGGTAGTCGTTATAAATAAGGCTGATGGGAGAGAGGAAGGATGTAAGGCGTATGGAAAGAAAGTGCCAAGAAGAAACCGTGTGGGGTTGGGGTTGGCTTCGCTATGCTCCAGTTTTGGACACCGGCGGCTGGATTTTGGCGGGAGGGAGGGGACCTGCCTGCTCGGTACAGCGCCCTTGGGCTCTCCGTATTCTAAGTGGACGCCCAGGCCCGGAGCGGGTTCTCCATGGACAGCACCGCGCCGAAGGTTCCACGTGCTGGGCGGGTTCTCCCGGCGCCCGGGTGTCCCTCAGCCTTCCACGCCTCGCGCTGGAGGATGACATCATGCCAGCCAGAGCAGCGTGGCCAGCTTTTCCATGTCAAAGCTCTCGAACGCCAACTCTTGCTCCTTCAGTCAAACGGGATGTAGCTTTAACGTTCCCCCTGTCACGACTAGCCCACCACGGAGGGCACGCCAGGATGCGCTGCATGTCAGCCAAGTATTAAATGACCGAGGCGCCGCGTTTACGAGGTTCAGCTACACAGGAACCCAGGGCCACCAAGCCGGCCGCCGCGCCGAGAGCAGCTCGACACCCGGTGACACACAGCCCGGGGCATCCTCCTCGCAGCGGGCAGGGCGAGCCCGGGAGGGAGAAGGGGGTGAAGGGGCTACGCCAGCCGACCGCGCCTGCGCAGTTACTACGCAGCGCCACCCGCGCGGGGCGTGCTCGTGCCGCCGCGCACCCTATCAGGCGGCCGCAGGGAGCGCGCCCGCGGCCTCGCCCTCTCTCGCCCCGCCCCTCTCGTCTCCGTCTGGCCCGAGGCTGAGGCTCGGAGACCCAGCGCTCCGCCCCCCGCCCCCGGCTGCCCCCCCCCGAGCCCCTGGCGCGCGTGCGCAGAGGCGGCCCGCAGGACGAGGGCGCGAGGGAAGGGCGGGCCTACGTCCCTGCGTGAGTCAGGCAGCGCGCACGCCGGCGTGAGAGGGCACGGGGAAAAGGTGGCTCTGGCCGGGCGGCTCGGCTTCCTGTGGCTATGTAGCTGAGCTCTCGGCTCGGGGTCCTCCTTGGCTGCCATCGCCGTGCCCTAGCGCGGAGTTTCGGCTCGGGAGAGAGACTGTCTTCACGCCCTCCGCGCTCCCTCGACGGCCGAGCTCGCTGGCTCGCCCGTGGGAGCGTCCCGGCCGAGCAGCCCTGAGGGGGGAGGGGAGGCCATTTTGTCCCGACCGACTCCCCGGAACCGGGCAGAGCGGCTTGGGAGAGGCTGCGGAGCCGCGGTCGCCGCCCTCGGAAGCGCCGAACGCCGCCACCGTCGGTGCTTCCTCGACGAGGCCGTTCGGAGGTCGCCCGCGCCCTCTCGAGCCCTCCTTTTTTCCCACGCTTCCCCGGTGCTCCGGCCTGAGGACACCCGAGCGAGGAGTTGGCCCTAGTGAGAGGGACCGATCCCTGGGGGCCGCCCGCGGCGAGCGCCGGAGCCGCTCCTCCCAATGGCGAAGAAGACGTACGACCTGCTTTTCAAGCTGCTCCTGATCGGGGACTCGGGCGTGGGGAAGACCTGCGTCCTTTTCCGCTTTTCGGACGATGCCTTCAATACCACCTTTATTTCCACCATAGGTAAGACCCGTGGGAGGACGGCGTGTGGCCTGCGTGGCTGCAAACCGTTTCTTTTTTCACTCCGGACATCTTGCTTCCCGGAATAGACGCCTTTGTTTCAGTGATTCCCATCCCGGGCGACAGACCCAAGTTACTGTGTTTGAATCGGCACCGAGCTCCCCGGGGCGGGGTCTCCCCGTGGCTTTCTGTCCGGCCTCCTGCGTCCGCGTCTCCCTCTCTGCCCGCTCGGTGCCCGTTGGTACAAAATGGGCAGCTCCCACAGGTTACTGTGTCTTTAAGCGACCGGACTGGCCTTTTCCATACCCATGTGGCCTTCCCAGATGTCGGTATCGGTACGGGCTGGATTCTAGTGGTGGCGTTGGGAGCGGCCGGTGGTGGTCATTTGGCAAAGGCCTGGTCTGTACTTCAGGGTACAGAGAAGATTCCATATGGCCATGACTTCGAGTGAACTTGAGGGTTGGTGGGAGGAATCGCTAAAGCTTGAGGGGAGAGGGGAGCTGGGCCTCAGGTGACCGATTCATTGATGTGTCAAACAATCGGAGGCTCGCGGTGCTTGGGGTGGGACCCTGGCCTACCGGCCTCCACTGAGCTTTCCGGGACGACGGCAGAGCAGCAGTCTCCGGGGAGGGGATCTGCCCTCTCTCTCTCTCTCTCTCTCTCTCTCTCTCTCTCTCTCTCTCTCCCCCCCCCCCCCCCGCCCCCCAAAAGTTTCTGTTTCACTTGACGCTAGAACTTGCAGGTCAGTATTTTGCCAGTCATAGCCCTAGAGGGCTTCCCATGTACTTTCACCTCATGTTTCAGAATTACTGTGATTCTGAAGATGGACCTTTTTTTTTTTTTTTTTTTTTTAATCGGTTCCCCGTTGAGGAAAAGAAAAGGGAAGGCTCTAGGAAAGTCCCTGTTGACCCTGGTGGGAACGGTTAGTGGCATTCACACCAATTGTGTGGAATGGATTGTATGCGAATCCCGCCCCCAGTAAATACCTTAAAGGACACCTGGTTGCCTCTGTCCCTTGAAGGCCCGCACTCGGTCTTGGGACAGTGCAGTGAAACTCCTTTTTGGTTTTTTGTGGGTTGTTTTTTTTTAAATTTTTATCTTTTTGAGTGTAACTAGATTTATGTTTAGACGATTTTTAAAAGTAACTGCAGTCTTTGAACTCTGGAAATTATCAAGCTTAAGCTGATTTCATACAATTTATAGCATTATTGAAGTTGATTTGTATCTTATGACATATATTTCAGCTACTTAATTCATTCTCATAAGTTGTATTGACATTGAATTGAGCAAGTGATCATTTAAAATAGATTTTTATTTAGTTCCCCTTTTTATGGAGGGGGAGTGACAGCCTAATAATTGTTTCCTGAGTATTTTACTGTTCTCTTGACCTCTCATAAATTTAGTGAAACTTAGAACTTGTG
This sequence comes from Myotis daubentonii, assembly GCF_963259705.1. Lineage (NCBI taxonomy): Eukaryota > Metazoa > Chordata > Mammalia > Chiroptera > Vespertilionidae > Myotis > Myotis daubentonii. The sequence continues at coordinate 69,240,236 of NC_081851.1, read as the reverse complement.
TCTGCCTGTGGGTTAGCACTCCTACCACTAAGATTACTTTTAATATTCCACTTGAGTTGTAGCTGGGTGAGTTAGGTGATTAGATAGTCAAGCAAACATTTATCGAGTCCGTAATGCTGGGCACTGTGGTAGGCACTGCTGATAAGTGATGATAAGAGACCCCTCTGGGGGCCGTCTAGTGAGGACAGCCACATTGGAGTGTGCAAAGTGCTACATTAGGGGTAAGCATAGAAAGGAGGGGTGACTAGCCTCAATTGTGGAAAGTCTGTGTTGGCATGCATGGAGATGATGTTAAAACAGCCGTGGGCAAACTACGGCCTGCGGGCCGGATCCTGTTTGAAATTAATAAAACTAAAAAAAAAAAAAAAGTACCCTTTTATGTAATGATGTTTACTTTGAATTTATATTAGTTCACACAAACACTGCATCCATGCTTTTGTTCCGGCCCTCCGGTCCAGTTTAAGAACCCATTATGGCCCTCGAGTCAAAAAGTTTGCCCACCCCTGGGAAGCCTCCTGGCTGGGACACTCAGTTGGTTAGAGCGTCATCCCCATATGCCAAGGTTTGATCCCCGGGCAGGACACATGCAAGAGACAACCAGTGAATGCATAAATGGGTGGAACAACAAATCAATGTCTGTCTCTGTCTATCTCTCAATTCCTCGTTTTCTCTAAAATAAAATAAAGCCTGAATGACAGATAGGAATTGGACTAGAGGGGTGGGATAGAGCCTTTCTGGGAAAGGGATCCGTAGAAGAAACCTGTAGTAAGATCAGGGATTTAATTCATGTGATCAACTTTAACCTGCCATTGAAAAGGGTGGGGTGGAAAGCAGGAAACAAAGCATTAACTCCATCTACTCCACTCTTTTTTGTAATGGGTGCACACTCCACTAAAACATAATCCTGTAAGATAATGACATAATGTTTTTGTGTAGTCCTTTTACGTGGGAAAATATGTGATGGTTTTGGATAAAGCCTGCTGGGTTGGAATTGTTTGGCAGGTTAATGGGACTTTGGCACTTTGGCAAGTTACTTAATATCTCTGTTTCAGTTTCTTCTTTAGTGTTAATGATAGTATCTACCGCATAGGATAGTTATGAGGATTTTATGGGTCAATGTGAGTAAAGCGCCTAGCACGGTGCCAGGCACACTAAGGGCACAGTACATATTAGCTATATATAGAATATGTGACCCTTCTGCTGCTCAAGGGTGGCAGAACAAATTACTTTATGGATTGAATGTCCTACACAAGTGGCCACCCTCATATTTGCGAGTGCTCTGCTAAACAATTTCACTTTAGATTCTGAGACTTCTGCATTTTGATATAAAAATGTTTGATATGTTTGATTATTTTTATATGGTTTGTTGAACAGTATAAGTTGAGAAATGAATAAATAAATATAAAATTCTGAGTACAGTTCTAACATGTATTAGCTCTGTGTGCAGGTTTAGAAGTCTATATTGTCTTAATCTAGTGCTGTCCAAAAGAAAAAAAAATGTGAGCTACAAAGATATTATTTTTTAGTAGCCACATTAAAAAAGTAAAAGATGCTCTGGCTGGTGGTTAGAGCTCGGGTTCGGTCTCTGTTCCCAGTCAAGGGCACACACCTGGGTTGCAGGTTCAAGCCTTTGGAGAGTGAAGCATGTGGGAGTCAACCAGTTGATTTGTCTCTCTCATATAGATGTTTCTCCCTCTCCCTCCGTTACTCCCTCACTCCCTCATTCCCTCCTTCCCACCTTCCCACCCCCCCATCCTTCCCTTCCACTTTCTCTAAAAATCAATGGAAAAAATATTCTCAGGTGAAGATTAACCAAAAAAAAAGTAAAAAGAAGAATTTAATAATATATTTTTGCTTACTTTATTCAAAATGTTTTATTATGTAATTAATATTAAAAAGTTTTGCGATATTTTACATTCTTTTTCTCCAGTGTGTATGTTATACTTACAGCTCATTTTTTAAAAAATATATTTTTATTGATTTCAGAGAGGAAGGGAGAGGGTAGGATAGATAGAAACATCAATGATGAGAGGGAATCATTGATCAGCTGCCTCCTGCATGCCCCCTACTAGGGATAGAGCCCGCAACCCGGGCATATGCCCTTGACCGGAATTGAACCCGGGACCCTTCAGTCCGCAGGCCGATGCTCTATCCACTGAGCAAAACCAGCTAGGGCACTTACAGCTCATTTTAATTTAGGCACATTTTAAGTGTGGCAGTTGGCTACCATATTGGACAGTGCATGTCTATATAGTTTGTCTAAACTAGCCATTTGTCTAATGTGCAGATAACTAGAAATCCTTTGAATATACACTACTTTTAGGACATTTAAAATTTTATCAGTTGACTAGGAGTTTTTTTCTGTTTCATTTTGCTTTTTTAAAAAAAAATCTAAAATATTCTCTAATTATAAATGATAGTGAAATTTGAGTTGTCACCTGATAGTGAAAACCTCCTGAGGTTGGAATAGAAGTTGTTATCTTGCAGGTTCAGAGGGGCCAAACTGTCGATATAAAGAAAGCCACCATTTTTTCAGGCACAGCCATTTCAGTTACTTATTGGTTATTGATTCTTGGAAGAAATAATTTTTATAGGCTTATGGTGCTTGCTTCCAGTGCTCACAAAGACTACTGTATTTAAATTTTTCTGTATACTTTCAGTTTCCACACATCTATATGAGAAATTACGTATGATGCTCATAAAATTTATTGCAGATGATTGCAAAAAATAAAATTACTGGTATGTTCCATACTCACTAATTTCAAACTGAATAGAAGGACAGTAGAAACTCCACAAGGGCAGAGATCTTTGTCTTCTTTTTTTGCTGATAGATGTTAAGCACCTAGAAGAGTCCTTGCATTTCATGGGTTCGTGATAAATAATTATTGAAAACAGGCAGACAGGTAGTACAAGCAGGATTCTCTAATACAGAATTGGGGCTCGTTTTATTTTAATATTTTCCTGTCTACCTACTTCCTGAGTATTATATATGTGATGTAGATTGGGATCAGATTTTACTTAAGAATATCAGCTGTTTGGCTAATAGAGTAATTTTAGGGTAAAACTGGTCTTGGAAATTCAAAGATTGAGAAGTATTTGCTAAACAGAGTTACTGGTTTTGAATGAGCAGATTTCAGTGGTTGATCTGACCATAACCCTCTTGGCAGTAAAGCTCAGGAAAGCATTACCCTATAGTGATAATGGCAATTACATAGACTATGTAGAAATTTTTGGTGGGCTGTTTTACTGAATGTATACCTTTTGGTATTGTTAATCCTCCCACCTCTAGATTATTATTACTTTTTTAAAATGTATATATTTTTATTGATTTCAGAGAGGAAGGGAGAGAGAGAAAGTGATAGAAAAGAGACATCAATGATGACAGAATCATTGATAGGCTGCCTCCTGTATGCCCCCTACTAGGGATGGAGCCTGCAATCCAGGCATGTGCCCTGACCAGGAATCAAACCGTGACCTCCTATTTCATAGGTCAACACTCAACCACTGAGCTGTACTAGCCAAGCTATTATTACTTTTTCCATAGGGTATACTTTTCATGGGAAATGGAGTCTCTGGGCTTTGTATAAGAAATTAAATTGGTAAAGCCTCTTGTTCCTAGGAAAGGTATAATGAACGCATCCTTTTTGTTGTCTTTCTGGGTGTTTTTCTGGCTTTAGAAGAGTAGGATGGTTTCACTAATCTGCATTTAAGAACTGGTTGGTTAAATTGAACTGAGCCCATTTTATATGGAGAAGCTACTTTTTAGAGAAATGAGTAAAACCTTTGTCATATTAAACATGTCTGTGCTTTGCTGTGATACTCAGGCAACAAGTGGCTCATGCTGCAGGAATGCCAGAGTGCCTAAGGAATTTCTTTCATTCAAACACATATTTTTAGGATTGATTAAAAACTATTCAGACATTTTCCCAAAGAAGATATACAGATGACCAAGAAGCACATGAAAAGATGTTCTACATCAGTAATCATTAGAGAAATGTAAGTCAGTACCACTATGAGATGTCATTTCACACCAATTAGGACTTATAAAAAATGAATTTCCTCATACAATTACCTGCTCAAGTGCTTGCTTTCCGTTCTTTTGGGGGTATATACCTAGAAATGGAATTGCTGGATCATATTATAGTTATATTTTTAATTTTTTGAGAAACCACCATATTGTTTTCCATCGTGGCTGCACTGTTGTACATTCCCATTAGTCCTGCACCCACGTTTCAATATCTTCATGTCATCATCAACATTTGTTATTATCTGTTGAGCAGCATTATTCATAGTAGCCAAAATGTAGAAATAATTCAAATGTCCAAGGGATTAATGGGTACACAAAATGTAGTTTATACATAAGGTGGAATATTATTCAGCCTAAAAAAAAAAGAAAAGAAAAAGAAATGAAATCCCGATATATGCTACCACAGTGTTGAAAACACTGTGCTAAGTGAAACAGTCCAGACACAAAAGGACAAATATTATGTGAAATCACTTATATGAGGTACATAGAATAGACAAGTTTATAAAGTAGAAAGTGGTTACCAGGGCCTGGAAACTGGGTCATAAGAAGTTATTTATTGCTTAATGGGTACGGAATTTTAGTTAATGGGGAATTATTGCTTATTGGGTACAGATTTCATTTTGGGAAGATGAAAAGGTTATGGAGATGGGTAGTGATGATGGTTGCATACCAATATGAATATATTTAATGCCACTGAATTATACACTTAAAAATTGTTAAAATGCCATTTATAGGTATCTAAAGTCAATTTCATAGAAACAGAAAGTAGACTGGTGGAAAGTAAAATGATAGTCCCCGAGGACAAGGGAGGTGAAATAAGAAATGGTTATGAGTTTCAGCTTTGGGAGATGAAAAAGTTCTGGAGATTTGTTGGACAACAATGTGAATATACTTAACACCACTGTACTCTACATTTAAAATGGTTAACATGGTAAATTTAATGTTATGTTTTTTGTGTGTGTGTTTTTTACTTCAATTGAAAAAAATGGTTTAAATGGTAAATTTTGTTATGTATATTTTACTACAAAAAAACCCCAAAACCAAACAAATAAAAACTAATCAACACTTAATCCAGCTCTCTAAAGAGCATCTGATTACAGACAGCTAACTCCTCACTATTCCATGTAATAACTAGTGTTAACTAGTGGTCATTGAGTCCAGAGGATCCCTTTATGGTACTTTCCCATGCTTAATATCACTAGTCTGTATCTTTAGATATTGAAGGAAGTTTGTGTTTTTGTTATGTGTATTTACATAGAACTCCATGGAATGTTAGAATCACAGAATATTAATGCAGGAAAGCGCCCTACAATGAATCTTAAGAGTTAGGAAACAGGCAAGTGAAGTAATTTTCTAAAAGATTATATGAAAAACTTTTGATTAGAGTCTATATCCTATCCTGTTCATAGCCCTGTTTCTCATTCTAAGAATTTCATTATTTTACGCATATGGAAAAATTGATAGGATGATTCTCCTACTCATTAATTTTAATTTGAAAAGTAGAGTTGCAGTATTTTTGTTCTGTTTTTTTGACAGAAATGGAGAAGTAACAAGTCAGTACCAAATATCAAGTGATTTGTTCAGCTTACTTGTTCTTTGCAAATTTAGAGCATAACATAGCAGAGCTGAGCTGATAATGTTAGGGATAATTATTTTCTTTTCAAGAATTGTAGTGTATAATGGTGTACAAGATGTGGCAAAAGAAATACTGATATTCATGTTTGGTTTATAAAATGGAAAGAATGATAGAAGAAATAATGGCATTCTGTTTTAACTTTTAAAAGTACAAGGCTGCCCAGTTTTTTCTGTGGTAGGATCTATGGTGAATAGAGAAGCAAAGGCTTGTTGTGTTAATTTACAATAGTTATTTAGCACAAAATATAAATTGTTTGATTGGCTAGTGAGATCTGCATGGGAAAACTGCTTATGGAGATAGGTCATAAAGGAAGTTTAAAGGAGCTTCAGAGGGTGTTGGGGTTAATAGGACATTGTCTAAATCCATAAAACTGATAAAAGTCTTGTAAAGGTCATGGGTTTGCTTCCTTCAAATAGATAAATATTGGGAATTAATGGAATAAGTAATTTGGATTATAAGAAAAGGAATTTGAAAAGATTAAGACTAAAAATTTGGTGAAGAAAACTCATTTGAAGGGAAATCCAAAATGAGAAATTTTCTTTGATGACAGTGCCATATAGGGTTACATGCAAAAGTGATTGCTTGATATTTATCCTTTTTTCCAGAGATGAAAAATAATATGTTTTTGAGGAGTACAGCAACTGGTGATGGAACATTAAGTTTCCAGTATGACCCAGAAACAAAGCATCCAAGGTTGTAAAACATTAGAAAATGGAAAAAATGTTATTCTGGAGACTCAAAAAATACAACATATCAAAATCAGAACAGAGGACAGTGTTGATTTGTTTTATTCCTATCAATAGCAATGCTTATGCAGATTTTTTTAATTGAAAATTTTATTTAAGGCAATTGTATATTCACATACAGTTGTAAAAAATAATACAGAGGGCTCCATTGTACACTTTGCCTGGTTTCTCCCAATGGTAACGTTTTGTGAAACGAATATAATCACAACCAAGTTATTGACATTTGTGGTAGTACACTATTTTTATTCAGATTTCCCCAGTTTTACTTATACTGTGTGTGTGTGTGTGTGTGTGTGTGTGTGTGTGTGTGTGTTAAATTCTCTACAGTTTTATCACATGTATAAGTCACCATCACAGTCAAGATACTGAACAGTTCCAAGGGACAAGGATCCTGGTTCTTCTTTTTTTTTTCTTTAACATATTTTTACTCATTTCAGAGAGGAAGGAAGAGGGAGAGAGAAATAGAAACATCAGTGATGAGAGAGAATCATTAATCAGCTGCCTCCTGCACATCCCACATTGGGAATCTGGCCCACAACCCGGGCATCTGCCTATAACCTACTGGTTCATAGGTCAATGCTCAATCACTGAGCCATGCTGGCCGGGCCTGGGTATTCTTTTATAACTATACTAGAGGCCTGGTGCATGAAATTCGTGCAAGGGGCTCAGCCCCCGCTGCTGCCACGGCTGCCTCTGCCCCGGCCCCTGCCACCACAGTTTCATCCGGAAGGTCTTTCAGAAGGACATCCAGTCTAATTAGCATATTATGCTTTTATTATTATAGACTAGGGGCCCAGTGCACGAATTCATGCACCTTGAAAGGAACTGGGCTGCGAGGCTGCGGTGGGCACAGGGGTGGGTCTTGGCCCATCCTCTGTGCCCCCGCCTGGCTCCTCCTACTGCGGCCCCTGGGTCCCCTGTCTGCCAGCAGCTCCCGCTGCCGCTGCTTCCACGCACTGATGGTGCTGGCCCTGCTTGCACCCACTAACGGTGCCGAGCGATTGGGGCCAGTGCCAGCAGTGGGTATGATGGCAGCAGCTGCTGCCCTGATCGTCCCTCAGGAGCAGGGGGTGGTGGAGAAGCCCTCAGGGGCGATCGGGGCCAGCTGCCGCCACTTGCACCCACTAATGGCACTGAGCGATAGGGACTGGCGCTGGGCACTGGCAGTGGGTGCGAGTGGTGGCTTCGGTGCCAGCAGCAGGTGTGAGCGCTGGGCAGGACTGCAGCGCGCGGCAGCAAAGAATTTTCAGTAACCACCAGAGGCTCGCCCCAATGATAGCAACAGGTGCCCCGCCTTGGTCTGGTGCCCCCGCTCACCTGCTCCACCATCTCACTGTGGTCTACACCCACCATGTTCTGTGCATGCCACCTGATGGTCAGCTCACGTCATAGCGACCGGTTGTTCAGTTGTTCCGCCGTTCAGTCTGTTTGCATATTAGGGTTTTATATAGATAGATTCTTTTTCTCTCCTCCCCCTACTTTCATCCAAAAATTTGTTCTCTATAAAATTTTATCATCTTATAAATGTAATGTAAATGGAATCATACAGGATGTAACCTTTTGAGATTGGCTTTTATTCACTCAGCATAATTCCCTGGAGATTCATCCAAGTTGTGTGCATAAGTATTTCTTTTTTATTGTTGAGTAGTGTTCCATGGTATACATTCACCACAGTTTAACCATTCACCCATTGAGGAATATCTGGGCTGATTCCAATTTTTATAAATAAAGTTTCTATGAATATTTTGCATAGGTTTTTCTGTAATCATAAGTTTTCATTTTGGGGGGATAAATGCCCAGTACTGCAATTACTGGGTCATATAGTAATTACAAGTTTAGTTTTGTAAGAAACTACCAAACTGTTTCTAGAGTACCTGCACTGTTTTACATTCTCATCAGCAATGTGTGTGATGTAATTTCTCTGTATCCTTACCAAAATTTGGTAGTGTTACTATTTTATATTTTAGCTTTTCTGGTAAGTGTGTAATAATAATCTCATTGTGTTTTAAAGTTAATTTCCCTGATGGCCAGAGATGTTGAGAAATCTTTTTATGTCTTTATTTTGCTCTCTGTATATATTCTGATGAAATGTCTGAGTCAGTTGCTAATTTTTCTAATTGGATTGTTTTTTACTGTTGAGTTTTGAGAGTTCTTTATACATTTTAGATACAAATTCGTTGTTGGGTATGTGGTTTGCACATGTTTTTTCCCAGTCTACATCTTCTTCACATGGGCTTTCACAGAGCAAAAGTTTTAAATTTTTGTGAAGTCTAATTTGTTAATTTTTCTTTTTATGGATCATGCTTTTGGTGTCTAATAACTTCGTCTGATACTAGATCCTGAAGATATTTTTCTAAAAGTTTTATAGTTTTCGATTTACATGAGAGCCTATGTATGTATGGTCTTTTACATATGGCAGGCATTTTTTTAAAAACATATTTTATTGATTCTTCCACAGAGAGGAAGTGAGAGGGACAGAGTCAGAAACATCGATCAGCTGCCTCCTGCACACCCCCCACTGGGGATGTGCCCGCAACCAAGGCACATGCCCCTGACCGGAATCAAACCTGGGCCCCTCAGTCCACAGGCTGACGCTCTATCCACTGAGCCAAACCAGCCAGGGCCATTTTTTTTTTTTTTTTTAATCTCAGATGATGCAGATGGTCTGAAGGCTTCAGAGATTCTGTATGATACTGCAGGAGTGAAAATTGACCCTTTTATAATAATTTATACTGTTTTCTGAAAGGTTTTAAAAATTAATTTTTATCAAATATATATATATATGAAATAAAATATTGCTAAAAGAGTTACTGTAACCAAGAAAGCAATCTCTTGTTCTATCCCCAGGTCTGCTCTAGAGGCATCCTCTAGCTCTTTGTTCTATTATATACCTCTGTATTTTCAAGTGATAAGCTTATACTGCCATTTCTTTTCTTTTCTTTTTTCTTTTTTTTTGTTTTTAGATGCAATCTGAAGTTTATTCTTCCACAGAGAAACTGACCGATTAGTGATTTAAAGTCACGCTGCTCTAATTGCTCAAATACTGCCATTTCTTGAGTCATAATTTAATATTAGATGAAAATTTTAACCTCTCATAATCTCATCCCACTCTTTATCCCAATTTTTTGTTAAATTGATATCTGGTGGTTACTTTAATATGCCTATTTTGTAACTATTCCCTGTCAAGCCAATATATAGTCTATTAAAACTATATTTCCATAATTTAAAAAGACCAAGTTTTAGTGCCATATGTATAATCAGGCTTTAACTTTAGTGGGATAATTGTTCCACAAGATGCTGGATAAGTTATTTATTTTAAAATAACAAAAATTACTTCTTATAGTCAAAAATATTTTAAAAATTGGATGCATCGATGGAAAAGTGAAGCCTGAGGGTGAATATACAAACAAAATATGAGCGTGGATAAAGTACACCAATCCTCAAGTACTAAGATTGTCAGAGGATTCCTTTGAAATGTGAATGGACCAGTTTTGAAGATAAACATACAGATTTTTCCATATTGAAGAATACCTTTAAATAAATGGATTTATTTTAAATGGATTCAAAAGGGTTTGCACAGATGTGAAAATGTCAGAGCCATAAATAGCACCTTGTGAAACTGGCTTATGCCTAACCTTTAAGATGGACTTCCAGGAGGTCAGCCATGCTCTAAACTTAATATGCCTCCCTTAAGAATAGTGGGCTTTTTATTTATCTGTAATTTTTTTAAAAATCCTCACCCAAAGACATGCTTAGAGAGAGCAAAGGAGAGGGCGAGGGAGGAAGAGGGGGAAGGAGAGAGAGAGAGGGGGGTGAGATAGTTGCCTTCTATATGTGCTCAGACCATGAATTGAACTGGCAACCTTTCCATGCACAGGATGATGCTCAACCAATTGAGTCACTCCAGCCAGGGCTTTAAATATTAATTTTAAGGAAAGCATTATAGCCTAACTTAATTTCAAGAGTAAATAATTCAGAATTTTTGTTAATTTGTTTTTGACTGTTTAAAATACATCTTCCTGAAAACAGTGTTGTCCCGTGCCTGCTTGGAATTGCATAATCATATGTTGTTTTGTAGATTTTGAAATCTACACTTTTCCGTACCTATATGGTATTTATGTTAATTTTTTGTCAGAAATGTTTTTTATGTACCTATTATGAGCATAATACTTATTAAATTATTTATTACCTACTACTTATTAACTCTTATGACCTATTACTTTACATTTTTGGCATTTGTTGGTATTCAGTTTTTGAGTGAATACTAAGAATCTGAAGTAAATTATTTCATTTTCATGCCTCAGAAAGACTGGTTCTATTTTTTAGAATGAAAGAATTTGTTTGTAAAGTTCCAAAGACATTTATCTGGGCACTGTTAATACTTAAATTTGGGGAATATGACTCTTGCTGGGCGTGTGATAATTTTGCCAATGACAAATAAACTGAGGAAAAGCTTTTAATTTTACCTCAAATTAACTGTGTTTACTTAAAATATATTAGAACAGTGCTAAATTTTAGTTCATAGCATGTGTCTGGTAAATTTCCAGATTTTAAAAAAATGGTTGTAAATGAAAATATAACAGACCTTTAAGTTAAAAATACTACTTTAGAAAGTGGCTTATTCTATCTCTTTTGATAGAGTATTACAGAAAGAAAGTTGTTGACAATAAAAATAACTGAGGTATATATTTCCTTGTAATTAAATTTTTTTTGGAGTTAGCAGTTGAAATCTGGATTATGGTGAAAAGTCTTTTCAACCAATGTGATACCAAGGAATTTTGGTTATTTCAGTAAGCACTTATCCTATATAATAAAAGCTTAATATGCAAATTGTCCCCTTGGGAGTTTGACTGGGAGTTCGAACACTTGCTATGACATGCGCTGACCATCGGGGTGGCGCAGGGGGATGGAAGGCCCCAGCCAGCGGTTGGCAGCCTGGGGAAGGAAGACTCCAATCGGCCCTGACCACCAGTCAGGTCTAGGGACCCTACCCGTACATGAATTTCGTGCGCCAGTCCTCTAGTTGGGTTTATCTATAATAATAAAAGTGTATTATGCTAATTAGACCGGGCAGCCGAACAACCTTCCAGATGAAGCCAGGGCTGCAAGGGCTGAGCCCCTTGCACGAATTTCATGCATTGGGACTCTAGTATTGTGTATAAGGGGCATGATGCTTGTGTAGAGTTGAAAGGAAAAAATATGAAAGTTTCTCTTTCAAAGAGCTCACAATTTAGTGATCCTGTTGCTCACCTAACTTCAATAAAATGTGTAAAATTATAATAAAGCTATGTAAAGATGTTATGTGTGAAACAGGAGGGCCTGGTAAGCTCTGATTGGGAGTATAGACCTCAGAGGAGGTCATTTAAGCTGAGCCTTAAAGCATGATTAGTAAGGTACAGGGTTTGAGGACTATGTTCAGGTAGAGGGAACAGAATAGGAATGTAGTTGTTTGTACATGGTATGTTTGGAGGTTGCAGGTAGTATAAAGAGGCTAGAGTGGAAGCCATGCAGGATATAAATTGTGGCTGGATTGTAGAAGGCCTTGAAAGTCTTGTTAAGGAATTTGGATTTTCTAAGGTTATCAAAAGTTTGAAGTAGAGGACAGTGATTTCAGATACAAGATACGACTTTTTTCCTGTTTAAAAAGTGTGCTTTATATACTTTGTGTAAAAAAGAATATGAAGAGATGCATACTAAACTATTAACATGGGAGTTCATGGAGGCAAAAGATTTGCAAAATGCTGGGCAGAATCCAAGAGAGAGATGATGAGGGGCTGAGCTAGGAAGATAAGCATTAAAATATTAAAGAAATAGAGCTGGCCCAGCCAGTGTGGCTCAATGGTTGAATGTCTACATATGAACTAGGTGCTGCTCACGGTTTGGTTCCTGATCAGGGCACATGCCCAGGTTGAAGGTTCGATGTGTGCAGGAGGCAGCTGATAAATGATTCTCTCTCATCATTGATGTTTCTATCTCTCCCTCTCCCTTCTTCTTGGAAATAAAAAAAATATATTTTTAAAAAGAAATAGATTTGATTTATTGTGATTAGATGTTGGGGACAAGATTGGTGAGAGCAAGGAATCAGTTAGATTTCTAACTTGGATAACTAGTAATTGATAATATCTTTAACTGAAATAGTTTATAGTAGGTGACAGAAGGTTCCCCCCTTATTTGTGAATTCATTTATATCAGGTCTCTAATCTGTATAAACTATTGGAAAGGTTGAAGGGATGAGCTGTTCAGTTAGGAAGCGCTGTGGGCATTGTGCTGGGTCTTGGGGAAACCATGAACAAGAGAGTGCTAAAAATAGTTACATCATTTCTCAAAATGTATATATTTACAAACCCTTATGTTGAGGGCTGATTTTTATTGAAATATTTGATACTGTTTTTGTCTATTCAAAAACAGTTTTCAAAAGTTATTTTAAAAAATGAGTATGTGGCCCTAACCGGTTTGGCTCAGTGGATAGAGCATCGGCCTTTGGACTGAAGGGTCCCAGGTTCGATTACAGTCAATAATCAACCAAAGACTACATAAATAAGTGGAACAACAAATTGACATTTCTCCCTCTATCTTTGTTTCTCCCCCCCCACCCCCGCCCAAAAAATGCACACAAAAACCTGGGTATGCATTTTTAAATAGACAAGATTATTTTTTAAAAATGAATGTAGCAAAAAAAGGAAATGAATGTAGCCCTGGCTGGTATGCTAAGTGGTTAGATTAGTTACAGATATACACTATAAAATAATGATCGAATCGTTGTAGCCAACGCATTTATACTCTCTCTGTATATCCCGAAAGGACTGCTCATGCACATTTCATGTATACATATAATTTTCCATGTTTCCTATTTATTCCATTGTCTGGTAACCTGATGACTTTTTTTGCATCTTGTTGAAGCAACAGTTTTAAACATTCTCCTCCTAACATCTGTTAAGACCAGAAGGAGTTGGCTGCTTTTTATTACACTTGATATCAGCTTGCTGTGCTGGAAGGGGAAATGTATTTTGCATTTGTAGAGGATTGGGAAAGGGGCAGGTTACCACTGGTCATCTTTTTAGATTTAACCATGTGTTGCTGTTTACATTGCACATTTGTCTCACATAACAGTGTAAGTCCTTGGCAGAATTTTTAGTACCAATTGAAGGTCTACTAAACCCTCTCCACTTACTTTAAAGCAACTATGTTAAAAGTGTAAAATCTGAGGCAGTTAATACATGTGGACAGGATGTTGGAAAACATGACAAATGAAGACTCTTCGGGTCAAACAGATTTAGTGGTCCCCTTACCTGCAGCAGTTTGGCGGGATGATAAATATTCATCCAATAAACAAAAACACCAAACCAGAAATGTGAAATCAGAATAAACGGAGGTTCTTATTCTTAATCTATTTCAGGGCATGGGCAGGTGGATCAGGAAATGCTCTCTCTCCTAAGAAACTGACATTTATGCCAGTATCTGAGATGTTATTGGGGTAAGGTAGGAGAAAAGAGGAAGGAGAGGAAGGACATCCCAGGCAGAGGAAAGAGTCACAGAAAGGTCCTTGGTGAGAAGGTAGGCTATTGAGTGCAAACACGGAAAGAAGGTCTGTGTTTCTGGTGTGAGTCAGGTAGGGAGAACAGAAACAGATGTCGAAGAGCAGGTGTTGGCCAGATCAAGCAGAGCCTGGTAGTCCTTGCTAAGGATTTGAATCTCATTGAAGGTTTGAGAGGAATGTGACATTTAAATAAAAAAAAAAGATGGCTGGCCCAGGTGATAATGCAGAATGGATTCTAGTTAAAGATTTATCAAGATGTATTTAAACTCATATATACATTGAGTGATTTAATCTTTAAGGAGCATGGGAGACTGTATAAAAGGACCTATCAGTGACCATGAGCCTATAATTTTTCCTGGAAATGGACTTTTAGTGCCAAATATATTAGAATATTGAGCCAAGAGGCAGGGTTCTAATCAGAGTTAATTTAATTTGTGAGCTTGAGCAAGTCATTTAACCTCTGAGCATCTTTCTATATTTGTAAATTGGGCATGTTAGAGAAATATGTGTTTAACTTAATAGTGTTAATCTCTTAACTCTTGTTAACATATGGGCTGAGTCTTGCTGAGTCATTTTTCTCAGATTGTGTGGGCAGGGTTTAATTAAAGCCAGCTAAGCAAACTTAATGACATCACACACCTCTTTTGTAGAAGTTTTATGTTTTGTTTTTAGTAAGTTTTTTTTGGAGAGCAGTTAGTATATCAGTTCATACATATTCCTCAAGAGAATACTGTACACTATGGCTAGGACCACTGATGCACCTCCTTATATTTCAGTGGCGGTTTGAAATTAAGAATTTCTGATTTGTGTTATGCCTCTCTATGATCTCATATATTTAAAAACATTTTTCATCTGACAATACATTATTATTGGAAAATTTTTGTCTCCCTCCATGAGCTTGACAGGTTTCCAGTACTTAGGAGATCCCCCTGATGATGTCCATGGTAATATTAATGAATATGATTTTTTTCATATTGTGTAATGAAATGTGTCAACATTTGGAAGAACTGTGTAGTGAACCAATATTTTCCAAATGACCAATACATGGTGTTATAAAATCATGCATGGATAAAAAGATACAATCAAAGTATAAAGTAACAGATGGATTTAATGTAATATGAAATATTCATTGCTAAGGTTTCAGATTCCACATTGCGACTAATCTCTAAGAAACTATAACTTATTGACTTTTATAGTGTCCAAGAAGAATATTTAGAATTATCTGAATAGCTCTGAAAATGCTCCTCCCTTTCCAACTACATATCTGTATGCAACTAGACTTTTTTCATATTCTTCATATGTTTCAACCAAAATAGCATATTGCAACAGATTGCAGAAGCAGATATGAAAATCCAATTGTCTATTAAGCTGGACATTAAATTTGCAAAACTATAAAATCATGCCACTCTTTCTCACTAGTTTATTTTTGTTTTGGAAAATATATTTATTTCATAAAAAGTTTATTTATGGGTCTATTATTTTAAAATAAATTTTTTCTTAGATTGTAATTTTAATTCGTAGTTACCATTTAGCACTGAGAGAGACTCTAGTGTGGGTTGGCATACTTTTTCTGACAAATTTTTTTAAATAAGATCTTTTAAACTTATTTTTTACTTTTATAGTGTGAACATAGAGTCATTAAAATATATTTTAAAGCATTCATTTTCAGGGACTCTTAATATTTTGTTCATATAATTTTATTTTTAGGTCCATTTGTGCTATCATTCTTCTGTTTCTAGTTCTATATTCATTCCTCATTTGTCAGTGGCTTAGTAGTTCTCCCCTATCATTTTTCACTGCATCTTTTACTGGCTTTGCAGTCCCTCTTTGTAGTTAAGTTTACACTGTTTTATTGGAACTATTTGGCAAGAGACGTACCAACAATGTTCAAATTCCACTACTCTGCTGGAATGAAATGGTGTTGTGCTTTGGCTGGTGGTATCCTAAATGAATCAGTGCAGATTTAACTTGTTTAAGCAGATGTTTTGTCTTCTGATAAATAAGCTAGAGAAGAGATTGCTTGAAAGGGTTTTTGTTCTTTTTTAGCCAAAACAAAATGTGAGCTGAAAGCTAGAGGTGAGGAGGAGGTAAAGGTTTGTGGAAGCCAAATAACTTAGCAGAAATTTAAAGTAGTTGTGTTTTTATCTAATACAGGATAAACAAATACCATTGCAAAGTATTCTGATGTAAAAGTATCATGACAAATGACAGGTTGTCATGATATTATGTGGAGAGTAAACATTATGTATTAGTAAATTTGAAACAGTTAATCAAAAAGTCCTAGATTCTGACGATTTGGTGGCCTTTAGAGATAGTATATGAACTTATTTTTTAACAGTTTAAAATAACTTTTATTGCCCTGGCTGGTTTGGCTCAGTGGATAGAGCATCTGCCTGCAGACTGAAGAGGGTCCCAGGTTCGATTCCGGTCAAGGGCACATGCCCGGATTGTGGGCTCGATCCCCAGTAGGGGGCGTGCAGGAGGTAGCTGATCAGTGATTCTCATCATTCATGTTTCTATCTCCCTTCCTCTCTGAAATCAATAAAAATATATTTTAAAAAATAAAATAATTTTTATTATGTGACAAGTTGTCATATCCATAAAAGGGAGTGGAAAGTGGGAAGCAGACAAAGTTTTGGAGATAAGTGAGCAAATTCGGGGAAAATTCACAAGAGAGTTGCTGACCTAAGAGTCATGCTGTTTGCTGTTGTCTGGGATACAGTTTGGACTGGATCAAGATGCCTAATCAGGAGAAAACGATAAGGGCAGCTGCAGGGAGGATGGACAGTTTGTCTCACTAGTGGCAAAGCATTCGACAGGGAGAAGGCTGAAGTTGAGTGGCTAGAGGAGTACTCAGAACCAATTTAATAGCTTCATTGGGGGTTTTTAACATAATAGGCTATCTACGCATGGACTCATTTAATCCTCACAACATATTGGAAATCGTAATTCATACTGTAGTTGGGGAAACCAGAGGTATATCTAGAGAGGTTCAAGTTTCACCCAGTGCAACACAGCTAGTATGCGGCAGAGCCAGAGACCGTGTTTGCCAGTGTCCTCTTAATTATTGTGCTCCATACTGCCTTTCTTAATTCCTAAAGTGAATTCACACAGGATTTGTATTTTTTATTGATATACGGTATATAACCTAACAGATAATCATATTTTCAAATGAGAAAATTTAACTTTTTCTAGCTGGGTGACAAAAGGCATACTTTTGTGTACAGAGAAACATGTTAATTCTTTGGTTTTATGGTGTTGCTCTTCTTGTTTTTATATTATTGTCTACTAACAAGTATTGTGGAATTTTTCAGATTTCCCAGCTGTCTTCTCTAACTATACTACTTCTAAGAATCTTAAACGACCTTATGAATTAAGGGAGTTTCTCTAAAATTAGTACATAACAAATAAGACTTTCTTTATCTTGACTTATACCTAGAGATTGAGCAATTTGGGGGCTTTGTTATATACTAGAGGCCTGGTGCAAGAAATTCATGCACGGGGGGCGGGGGCAGGCAGGGGGAGTCCCCCACAGCCTGGCCTGCATCCTCTTGCATTCTAGGACCGCTGGCTCCTAACTGCTCACCTGCCTACCTGCCTGATCACCCCTAACCACTCTGCCTGCCTGCCTCATCGCCCCTAACCGCCTCTGCCTGCCTGCCTCATCGCCCCTAACCACTCACCTGACTTGCATGATCGCCCCTAACCACTCGCCTGCCTGCCTCCTTGCCCCTAACTGCTTTCCTGCCTGCCTCATTGCCTCTAACCACACGCTTGCCTGCCTCATCGCCTCTAACCACTCACCTGCCTGCCTCATCGCCTCTAACCACTCGCCTGCCTGCCTCATCACCCCTAACCACCTCTGCCTGCCTGCCTGACTGATCACCTCTAACCGCCTCTGCCTTAGCCCCCTCCGCCATGGCTTCATCAGAAAGGATGTCCGGAATGACGTCTTGAAGGTTGTTAGGCTGTCCGGTCTAGTTAGCATATTATGCTTTTATTATTATAGACTAGAGGCCCAGCGCACGATTAAGTCATGTGCGTGTAGGGTCCCCTAGGCCTAGCCTGCCATCAGGGCCATGTCCACTGCCCCGCGATGCCTCACACGCTCCACGGACGCTGCTGGCTCCCCGGGGGTGTGGGGAGAGGGCCCCCAGAGGTGCTCCAGCACCTCCTGGTGACTGGTTGTTTGGTCGTTCCACCGTTACGGCGTCACGACCACAGGCCTTTTATGATATAAACTAGGGGCCCGGTGCACGAAATTCGTGCACTGGGTGTGTGGTGGGGGGGGGGGGAGTGTCCCTCAGCCCAGCCTGCCCCCTCTCACATACTGGGAGCCCTCAGGTGTTGACGCCCCATCACCCTATAATCGCAGGATCGGCCCCTTGCCCAGGCCTGACGCCTCTGACAGAGGCGTCAGACCTGGGCAGGGGACCCTCATTTCCCCCCATCACTGGTTCTGCCCCCAGCCCAGGCCTGATGCCTCGGCCAGAGGCGTAGACCCCCATCACCCTCCAATCGCCTGATCGGCCCCTTGTCCAGGCCTGACGCCTCTGCCAGAGGTGTCAGGCTTGGACAGGGGGCCCCCATCTCCCCCTGATCACTGGCTCTGGCCCCCGCCCAGGCCTTAGGCCTCTGACCCAGGCTTCAGGCCTGGGCAAGGGGACCATCATATCCCCCCAATCCCCAGCTCCGCCCCCCACCCAGGCCTGATGCCTCGGCCAGAGGAGTTGACCCTCATCACCCTCCAATCACCAATCACCGGATCGGCCCCTTGACCAGGCCTGAGGCCTCTGGCAGAGGTGTCAGGCCTGGGCAGAGGACCCCCCAGCTCCCTGCGGTTACAGGCTCCGCCCCTGCCCAGGCCTAACACCTCTGGCCTAGGCATCTGGCCCGGGCAGCGGGGACCCGCAGCTGCAGCGGCCCCGCAATCGTGGGCTTCGCTTTAGGCCCAGGCAAGGGACCCCTAGCTCCCGGGACTGCCAGCTTCGACCGTGCCCAGCTCCCATCGCTGGCTCCACCCCTACTTCCTGCTATCACTGGCCAGGGCAGCAAAGGCGCCTGATTCTCTGATCATGGCTGGGGGGCAGGGCAAAGGCGGCCCCAGGGCCGCCTTTGCCCTGCCCCCCAGCTCTTAGCTCCCCCCTGGGTTTCCGATCACTGTCAGTGGCAGGGGGCTTCTTCCTGCTTTCCCTTTCACCTCCCTGCATTGTGCCTACATATGCAAATTAGCCACCATCTTGTTGGCAGTTAACTGCCAATCTTAGTTGGCAGTTAATTTGCATATAGCCCTGATTAGCCAATGAAAAGGGTATCGTCGTACGCCAATTACCATTTTTCTCTTTTATTAGATAGGATAACTGTGTAATGTCAGCTTTTGTTTACTTGGATGGAATTATTTTTTGTTAGAATGACTTTTGTCGTCACTTGTAATTTTAATGCTTTGCTTTCTAAAAGTCTATAAATGGGTCTTGGACTCTGGTGCAGTTGGTTGAATGTTGTCCTATGTACATAAAGGTTGCTAGTTCGATTCCTAGTCAGAGTACATGCCCTAGTTGCCAGCTCAGTTCCTAGTAGGGGGCATGCAGGAGGCAGCTGATCGATGTTTCTCTCCTTTTGTCTCTTTCCCTCTCTCTAAAATCAATTAAAAACAAAACAAAGCAAAACCAAAAAAGGGAGGGAACACTTTGATCATTTAAAAGAAAAATGTCTATAATGGGATACAAGAGCAATATACAGAAATCAAATGTATTTCTATATACTAGCAATGTAATTAAGACAATAATTCCAT
Source organism: Myotis daubentonii (assembly GCF_963259705.1). Taxonomy (NCBI): domain Eukaryota; kingdom Metazoa; phylum Chordata; class Mammalia; order Chiroptera; family Vespertilionidae; genus Myotis; species Myotis daubentonii. The sequence goes on along the minus strand of NC_081851.1, from coordinate 69,220,499 downwards.
TTATAATAGCATCAGAAAGAATCAGTATTTAGGAATAAATTTAACATAAGAAGTACAAGACTTGCATACTGAAAACACTGTTCAAAGAGATTAAAGAAGATTTAAGCAAATGGAAAGATACCCAATATTCATGGATCAGAAGGCAAGATGGCAGTACTGCCCAAAGTGATCTACAGATTCAATGTAGTTCCTACTAAAATCCTAGCTAACTTATTTTTAGAAGTTGCCAAGTGGCTCTAAGAGTCATGAAAATTCAGAGGACCCAGAGTAGCCAAAATAATCTTGAAAAAGAAGCACAAAGTTGAAGACACACTATCTGATTTCAGAACTTACAAGAAAGCTATAGTAATCAAGACAGTGTGGTACTAGTATGAAGATAGACATACAGATCAGTGGATTAGAATTGATTGAGAGTTCAGAAATAAACCTTTAAATTCTGGTCAATAGATTTTTAACAAATATCAAGCATCTTAAAATGCTCTTCTTTCCTGTTTACTCTGTCTCTACCTTCTCAACCTCCTCCATTACTTAAATCAGTAAGTACTTATTGTTGAGTATGGTGATTTCTGAGGAGGTATTTACTTACATGCATCTGGCCTGACAGGACTGGCTTATGCTCCAAGGACTAGTAATCTAGGAAAGTGCCAGTTTTTAACAGCACTTAGAGAAGAATGAGTAGGTATGTATGTGAAATACAGTAGCCCCTCCTTATCCATGGTTTTGCTTTCTGCAATTTCAGTTACCTGCAGTCAACTTTGGTTCAAAAACATGAAATGGAAAATTCCAGAAATGATCAGTTTTAAATCACACATCTTTCTGAGTAGCAGTGGTGAAATTTTACAATGCTCTGTCCTGCCCCATCCAATCCAGGAAGTCAGTCAATCATCCCTTTGTCCAGAGTGTCAACACTGTGTACTAGGCCTTCCCAGTTAGTCACTTAGTGGCTATGTTAGTTATCAGATCAACTGCTGCTCAATCACAGGTGGTTATTTTACTTAATGGCCCCAAAACTCAAGAATAGTGATGCTGGCAATTCAGATATGCTAAAGAGAGACTTCAAAGAGAACGTACTTCCTTTAAGTGAAAAGGTGAAAGTTCTTGACTTAATAAGGAAAGAAAAAAAAAATTGTATGCTGAAGTTGCTAAGATCTGGTAAGAATGAATCTGCTATCCTTGAAATAGTGAAGAAGGAAAAAGAAATTTGTGCTAGTTTCACTTTTGCATTGTAAACAACAAAAAATTATGGCCACAGTGCATGATTACATGCTTCGTTAATATGGAAAAGGCATTAAGTTTGTGTGTGGAAGACATGAACAGAAAATGCATTCCCAGTTGACAGCAGCTTGTTGCAACAGAAAGCATTGAGCCTGTATGAAGACTTCAGCAAGAGATCTACTAAAACAAGTGACCACATTCACATAAATTTTATTACAATATAATCTACACATTCACATAAATTTTATTACAATATAATCTATTTTGTTATTAGCTATTGTTACTAATTTCTTACTGTGCCTAATTTATAAGTTAAACTTTATCATAAATATGTATGTATAGTGAAAGACTCCATATATGTAGGGTTTGGTACTGTGCATGGCATCCACTGAGAGTCTTGGAACGTATGCTCCACAGATAAGGAAGACTACCACATATATATCTATAATTCAGTATCACTGTTGCTGGTGGCAAGATCGGGAGTAGTAAAATAAAATAATTTGCTTTTTAATAATTATATAATGAAAGAAAGCAAATTAAGAAATCAGGTACAAGTCCAGATTACTTAGGCTTTGTTTCTTAAATCTGTAGTATCAAACTGCCAGTATGTTGCCATGAAGATATGAGAAATATCTGCTGCCACATGTGGAGAAAGAATAGTAGCTGGATTTTTTTTCTGAACTTTGATCAAAGGAGACACTCTATAAAAAAGTAAAACAACAACAACAACAAAACAGACTTCCCTGGCTCAAATATTTTAATTCCAACCTTAGCAAGTTTTCAGGAAATAAAAATTGGCCCTACAACCTTGAAAGAATAACACCATGAAACAATAGAAGGCAGAGGGACTGAGCATAGGATCCATGATTTTCGTTGGGTTCTCAAATTATTTTGAACATATTCCAAAAGAGATTAAGGATTGCTTCATCTTTAGAAGACAGTAAAGCTGTTGAGAACTTTCACTTCTAGATATTACAGAGTAACTGGTACTAGACTACCCTTTGGCCATAAACAGCTAGGTAACTGGACAAAACACATGAAACAACCTTTTTTTAAAAATTTGGTAACAGGCAGGGCAGGACTGCAATCCCCAAGAGAAGGAAAACAAATTGAGCTCTGCTATCTCCCTGGCTGTCTAGATTCCGGTGCAGGATCTAAACAAAGCAAGGCAGTCCTGTTGGGCCAAGGAAATAGAAATGAGAGACTGGGGAGGCTGGAATTAATTACCATTGAAGATGGAGTTATACAAACAGATCTAGAAATCTGCAGAGGAGTTCCTTTGAGTCTTTGTCTGGATATTAAGCTGCATGGGGCTCCATGGGCTGGATAAACAACAGCTATTGGGAGAACAATTACCAGAGAGCTGGTAAAAGTATTGAGGTTTATAATGAGTTAGGAGATATTTTAGTTCTGACCAGCTAGAGTGGAGAGATTTCATTGAATATCAGGGCCATTTGGAAGAGACCCCAGAAATGGCATTCCCTAGGAGTAGGGCTAAAGTAACTCGAGAGAAAAGGCTACTCCAGCCCTACTCTAAAACTGTGCTGAAAAAACAGGCCTCAAAAGGATTAGGGTGATTCTCAACTAAGTTAGCTGCCTACCTGAACAAAACTTAACGTTTAAAAAATCCATACATTGCCCTGGCCAGTGTATCTCTGTTGAGCATGGTCCCATGTACCAAGAGGTTGCCGATTTCATTCCTGGTCAGGGTACATGCCCAGGTTGTGAGTTCGATCCCCTGTAGGGAGCATGCAGGGGGTAGCTAATTGATGCTTCTGTTTCTCCCTCTCCCTTCTCTCTCTAAAATCAGTAAAAATGTATTTTTTAAAAAGAAGCAATGGATGTTTAAAATTTAAATAAAAAATTCATGCATTGACAAAATACACAAAATGTTAATCTAATCCAAAATAACTAGACATAATGATGAAATAGAAAAATGTAGCCCTTAACTAGTAGAAAAAATCAATAAATGGAAATAGACCTAGAAATGGCAGGGTTGATAAATTTAGAAGACAGATGTTGCATTTAAAGGAAAGTGTGAGCATGAGAGAAATACAAGATGTAAAAAAGACCTATTAGAACTTCTAGAATTGAAAAATACAATTGAAATGAAAAATTCAGCAGATGGGTTTAATAGCAGATTAGGCACTACAGAAGAAAAGATCAGTGAAAGGGTAATAGAAACTTTTTAAAAATGAAGCATGGGTGGGGGGAGTCTGGGAGGAAAAAGCCTCAGTGATATGTGACATTATCAAGTAGTCTAATATATGTACATTTAGAGTCTAAGACTCAGGTGGGAGCTGTGGTTGCAGAAGAAACATTTGAAGAAACAATGGCTGAAAATTTTCCAAATATGATGAAAGCTATAATTCCATAGATCTAATGAACCTAGGTAGGATACACTGTGTCATATCCTACTCCAACCATCTATGAAGAGAAATCTTAAGAGGGCGGGGGGGATATAAATATATCAAAGTAACTTTAGAAAATAGTATTTTGATTAGATACTGTAACACTAAAGATAAAAAGAAAATTGTATACCAGTATTTAACAAATCTAGTTTCTCATAGGGCATTGGTTAGCAAGTCTGAAACTACTTTATGTATGTAGCAGGTCCTCAAGTAATGTAGTTTTGTTTAATATTCTTTCATTACAACATGGATAAGAAGCAAAATCCAGGATCACTGTCTTGTGTGGAGTTTGTACATTCACCCAATGTCTGTATGGGTTTTCTCCAGGTACTCTGGTTTCCTCCCACATCCTAAAGATATGCATGTTAGGTGAATTGGTGTATAATTGTCCAAGCCTGAGTGGGTGTGGCCCTCTGAGAATGGCATCTGTCAAAGTCCCAGTTTACAAGAACCTATTGAGTACATTAAGAGGGTTTACTGTATACTAGGACTCAAAATATAAGTAAACAGATTTTAAATACTGAGAGCCAGGTTTCTAATTGTTAAAGAAGAGGGTTACAAGAAAAGGAGAAAGTCTAGATGAACTCTTGTGCTGTTGGATTGCAATCAGAGGTGTCAGTATGAACTGATTATCTTATACGTATATATATATAGATAGGTATGGAATTGTAGGTATGTGTATGTGCATGGATTAGTATACATAAATATATTTCCTCTGTTTTGTGGGAAGGCCTCAAAGTAATGACACTCTGGTAGCAAAGGGCATGCTTAATGTCCAGATCTCGGACTCTACAAATCCTCAATAAAAGTAACCAGGGCTCTTCAAAGAACTGGTTGATTCCCAGAGCTGAGGTAGGAGAAATGCAAGATGTTCCTGGAACATCTTTAGTGCCAGAAAACAAAGAAGTGCTCAGAAAAGGTGCATTGTACTAGTGTTACTTTCTTGTTTCTGATAAATGGTTGTGTATGTGTTAACTAGGAGAAGATCGATACATGAATGCTGCTATTTCTGCAAGTTTTCTCTAAAATCGTTTTTATCTTTCAAAAATGAAAGCAAAATAAAGACATTTTCCAGACAAACAAAAGCTGCGAGAATTTCTTGCTGGCAGTCTTGCACACTATTAAAAATGTTCAAGGAAGTTTTTCAGGCCGAAGAAAATTACTCCAGATGGAAACTCAAATCTACACAAAGCATTAAGAGGATAAGAAATTGTAAAAATGTGGAGAAGGAAAATTTTTTTTCTCAAATTTTAATATATTTCAAAGACAATGGAATGTTTAAAGCAAAAATATGAATGTTTTAAAAAGTAAAATTTAGACATATAACCAGTAGAAGTATGGGTTTTTAAAAGCCCAATAATAGGAGGGAGAAAATACAAGTATACTACTGTAAAGTTCTAGTATTAATGTAAGAAGCAATATAAAATTGTTTGAAGGTAGATGGTGGTGTTAAATATGTATATTATAAACCCTAGCACAACCACTAAAAAAATGAAGTATAATAAGCTACTAATAAAACACACACGTGGCTATATTAATATTAGACAAAGAATATTTCAGAGCAAGGGATATTAGAACGAAGGGTTTTTTAATAATGATAAATGTGTCCATTTGTCATATTTGTATATTTAACCAGAGACCCGGTGCATGAAATTCGTGCAGTGGTAGGGTCCCTAGTGGCTGCCGGCCAGGTACTCCCTCTCTTCCCCTAGCCACTTGCCACTGCCAGCTGGGGTCTCCCTCCCTTCTCTGGTGGCCGCTACCAGGCAGGGCCTCCCTCCCTTCCCCTGGCTGGCCCGCCCCCTGGCTGGACTCCTGGATAAACTCCCGGTCGAGGGGACAATTTGCATACTACTCTTTTATTATCTATATAATAAAAACCCAGTGGTCGTAATGACCAACGACTGGTCACCAGGAGGTGCATTGATGGGTCCGGCAGGCCTTGACACTGGTTCCTGCGGTGCAGCAGGTCTGGGTCTTGTGCAGTTTCGTGCGCTGGGCCTCTAGTATAGGATAACAGAGTTTCAAAATACTTGAAGCAAAAACTGACAAAATTGGAAAGAGAAATAGGCAATCCATAATTACATAGTTGGATATTTCACCATTCTTTAGTAGTTGATAGAGTAAGTGGACCTGTATTAAAGAAATTGACTTTTGCCCTAGCCGGTTTGATTCATTGGATAGAGCATTGGCCTGTGGACTGAAGGGTCTGGGGTTCAGTTCTGGTCAAGGGCATGATCCCTGGCCCTGGTTGGGGTGTGCATGGGAAGCAACCAATTGATGTGTATCTCTCACATCAGTGTTTCTTTCTTTCCCTTTCCCTTCCACTCTCTCTAAAAAATCAATGGAAAAATATCCTCAAGATTAACAAAAAGAAAAAAGAAATTGACTCTTAATTAAGATTTTTCTGAATAAAACCTCAAGGCCCAGATGGCCTTTTGCATTTTGGATTCTAGTGTTGCTGTTAAGAAGTTTTGAGGCTTTCAGACTTGTCATTCCTGATTGTAATTTAGTTTGTTTCGTTAGCCTAGTTTATTATTTCTCATGTCTTGAAATGTCATGATTATATTACTTGGTATAGATCAGTGATGGCGAACCTATGACACGCGTGTCAGAGGTGACACGTGAACTCATTTTTTTGGTTGATCTTTCTTTGTTAAATGGCATTTAAATATATAAAATAAATATCAAAAATATAAGTCTTTATTTTACTATGGTTGCAAATACCAAAAAATTTCTATATGTGACACAGCGCCAGAGTTAAGTTAGGGTTTTTCAAAATGCTGACACACCGAGCTCAAAAGGTTTGCAATCACTGGTATAGATTTTACTTCATTCATTACTAAAGCCCAGTGCACAAAATTCATGCATGGGTAGGGTCCCTAGGCCTGGCCGGCGATCAGGGCCGATGTGTGGGGCAACCAGTGGGGCGATCTGGGGGCCCCTACTGGCACCTGCCTTGGCTGGCCTGAGGGCTGGGGGCAGCTCCTGCGTTGAGCGTCTGCCCCCTGGTGGTCAGTGTGCATCATAGAGACTGGTTGTTACACCAGTCGTTCCGCCATTCGGTCGATTTGCATTTTAGGGTTTTATTATATAGGATAGGATGCTATGCACTTAGCAGTGGGTCTTTCAGTCTAAAATATTCTTTTTGTTAAGTTTTCTTGCATAATTTTAAAATTATTTTCTATATGTCATTTTTTTTTCTGTTCTTTTTCCTGAAGGTGAAGTATCTATATGTCTTCTCTGGTACCCTTTTACTTTCTCTAGAAAACATCATTTAGGTGTTTATTCAACAAATATTTTTTGAATGCCTGCTTATATGTCAGGCATAGCTCTAAGTACTGGGAATTTAACTGAATTAAAGAGACAAAAATCCCTACTCTTATGAATCTTCTATATTGGCAAAGGGGGACAGATAATAATAAACAACTGGAATAAGTAAATATATACAGGATATTTGAGGAATGTTAAAGATAAAAAGTAAGGAAGTATTACCAGACATTGGACATGTGGTTGGGGGACATGGGGAAATGTTGCAGCTAGGTTAGGGGATCTAGGGGAAGGAGCCATGATAGAAAGAGTATTCCAGGTTGGGGGAATAAGTATATGCAAAGGCCTTGAGGTAGGAACCTGCCTGTTCTGTGTGTGGAACAACAAGGAAGCCAATACAGCTAGCTAGATCAGAGTAAGATGGTATTAAAAGTGATGAGGGCAAGGTGGAAGGGTGGGGATGGGGGGCAAAATGTGTAGGGCTTTATCGACTATTTTAGCACTTTTGCTAGTCTTTGTGAAGATGGGATTTGAGATAGCCAATAAGCAGTTGGGTATCTTAAGTTGGAGTTTCAGAGAAGATCTGGGCTGTGATACAAATTTGAGAGTTATCAGTGTGTGTGTGGAAGGAATTTAAAGCCTTGAAATTTGGGGAAATCAAGGAAATCGGATAGAAAAGAGAAGTTCACTGCAAATTTTATTTTATTTATTGATTGATTTTTAGAGAGAGAGAGGATACGTATGCATTCATTGGTTAATTCTTATATGTGCCCTGACCTGAGTTGGAGCCCACAGCCTTGGCGTATCGGAATGATGCTCTACCTGGACAGGGCTCATTGCAATTTTTAGAAAAGGTCAGAGTGATGAGGAGAAACAATAATGAAGATTGATGAATAACCACAGAGGTAGACACACTGGGAGAATTTTTGTGCAGAAAAGAATGAGGAATTGCTTCAACTACTGCTGATTAGTTTGAAGATAGACGAGGTGAGATGGAGAGGGAAACTCACGAAGTCTTGGATGAGGTTTATATCTTAAACAGATAGGTGTGTATCTTAAAATCAGGCAAATGTAGGCATGGCCTGAGGCTGTAAACATTGAAATCTGAGGTTTATAAATATCAGATAAGTGGCCCCTTTTACCTTGGGTATGGCAAACATAATGGGACCAAGTTGGAGATTTTTTGGTTGGTTAAATAGCAGATTCTGTGGGACCTGCAATACTTTTGCTTCGTGTATTTCGATGCTCTGTATTATTAGATGCATATGCCTTCTTAATTAATTGATCCCTTTGTCATTATGAAATGACCCATCTTATTCCTCATGGTTTTCTTTTGCTCTGCAAGCTAGAAAGGCTACATTTTTTTCCTAGTAAGAAATTTCTTTTATTTATTTGCAATAGATATTTTAAATTGTACTTTTAAAAAATTTCCTAATTGTAAGAACTCATTCTTTCTCTATAGCTATTTCCTTTACCATCTTGGATCTTATATATTACCACTCAGGTTTAAAATTTGATACATTTGCTCAGAATTGAGTACTTAGTGACTGTCTAAAGCCAAACATACACAGCATATTTTAAAAGTATGTTTTATTCCAGTTAGTTTTAATATAGCTCAGTTTGGAGCCAGATACAATTTACCTTTTTTTTTTTTTCCTATGTTGTAGGAATAGACTTTAAGATCAAAACTGTTGAATTACAAGGAAAGAAGATCAAACTACAGATATGGTAAGTGACGCTAATTTACTTACTTGATGTGTAGAATTCCAAGTCTGAAGGTCTTGTCACCTGTTAGATTCTGTGAGACTTCCCTTTCTAAAGCCAGCAATCAGGTGGCCTCCTTTCAGTGAAGTAAAAAAATTATTGCCATGGATTTTGGAGTCCATGAGATCTAGCTGAGTATTTTGCCTTTTCCATTTACCATATGAACTTCAGCAAGTTACATATCCATTGTGAGCCTCTTATATCTTCATATGGAAAATGGATTCTCAAAAGATTGTTATAAGGATTTCATGAAATAATCTATGTAAAACCTCTAGCACAATACTTTGCTCACACTCAATATAAAAAGTTAATACAATCCTTTTGATACTTTGGCTTAAGCTGAAATATTTATTTCCTTTAATGTGTAACTTTATAGGCATTATTTTTATTAATTCTTTTAGCCCCCCCCATTGAAGTATAATAAAATTCTTTAAATTTGTATCAAGTATGAATCATAGACTTTAAAATTATAATAGTAATTTTCAGTGAATATTAAGTTTTACATGTGTGTTTTAACCTATTAAATATAATTTCCCTGTGAAATGTTACTTTTTTAAATTGAAGTATAACTGACATAATAAGCTGTATATACTTAAAGTGTGTGGATTGGAAAGTTTTGATGTGTATAAACGTGTGAAGACGTATCACAATCAAGGTAATGAACATATTCATCAAAAGTTTCCTCAAGCCTCTGTAATCTCCCCTTCTTCCCTATCCCTGTTCCCCAGGCAACCACTCCTCTGCTGTCTGTCACTGTAGACTTAGTTTCCATTTTCTAGTACTATACATAAATTCAGTCATATAGTGTTTTTTTTGTGTGTTTTATTATTATTTTTTTTTTCATCTTTTTGTGGGGGACTTATCTGGCTTCTTTTACTCAGTATAATTATTTTGGAAATTATCAATGATTTTATGTGTATCAGTAAGTTCGTTACTTTTTATTTCTGATAGTGTTCCATTTTTGATATATCACAATTTATTCACCATAAAACTGCTATAAATCTTTGTATAAGCATATGCTTTATTTTCTCTTGGATTGTTTCTGTTTTACAGATAGTGAAACAGGCATTTTGATATGATTTAACTAAGGTCTTTTTTTTTTTTTTTTTTTTTTTTTAATATATTTTATTGATTTTTTACAGAGAGGAAGGGAGAGAGATAGAGTTAGAAACATCGATGGGAGAGAAACATCGATCAGCTGCCTCCAGCACATCTACTGGGGATGTGCCCGCAACCCAGGTACATGCCCTTGACCGGAATCGAACCTGGGACCTTTCAGTCCGCAGGCCGACGCTCTATCCACTGAGCCAAACCGGTTTTGGCTTAACTAAGGTCTTGTAGCCTGAAAATGTCAGAGCTAGAATTCATTACTTGCTCAGAATATAAGTTGAGAGTCGCATTCTTTTTTTCATTGTTTTTTTTTTAAAATATATTTTATTGATTTCAGACAGAGGAAGGGAGAGGGAGAGAGAGAAACATCAATGATGAGAGAAAATCATTGATAGGCTCCCTCCTGCACGCCCCCTACTGGAGATCTAGTCCACAACTGGGCATGTGCCCTGATGGGGAATTGAACCTTGACATCCTGGTTCTTGGGTCTACCACTGACCACACCAGCCGGACAAGAGTGGCACTGTTAATTGCTTTTGCTGCTCCTTCCAGTTATGTCCTTTTCTTTCTTCATTGCAAATCAGTAGTGTTGTTTGCATTCACCTTGGGTTTCGTTGTAGAAGGACCTATCATAGAATGGTTATTAGGATGAGTGAGACATGTAAAGTACTTAGAGCAGTGTCTGATGCATAACTAATGATCAATAAATCATAGCTGCTATTTGGGAATCACCTTTTCTGAGGATAGAACCCTAAGAATAATATTTTATTTTAGGATATGAGCAGAGGAGGAAGTTAGCAAAGGAGATTGCAAAGCCATACTTAGAGAGGGAAAAGGAAAATTAGGGGAGAACAATGTCTTAGAATCCAAAAGACAGTTTCAGAAAGTTAGTTCCCTTTTAAAGGAAGCTAATTAATAGTAGGTTTTTTTTTTAACCAAAACGTCTTCATTACCTGATGGTGTAATTTGAAGTACAGTCTTTATGGCATCTTTAAAATTTAATACAAATTTAAATAAAATTTAAACATTCTAAAATGTTTTCTAAATTTAATGAATCTATTTGAAACATAACCCAATTGATAATCAGTGTGTTTTCCTTACTTTGAGAAATAACTCAGCAAATGAAACATATTGTTTCATTATAACTAAAGCTGATCTCAAGGAAAGAAAGGATGTTAGTTATTCTGAATTTCAACCAGCTCTGCCCACCTTTTTTAAAAAATTTACTTACTGGTTTCAGAGAGGAAAGGAGAGGGGGAGAGAATCACTGATTGGCTGCCTCCTGCCACACACCCCAATGGGGATCAAACCTACAACCTGGGCAGGTGCCCTGACTGGGAATTGAATTGGTCGACACTCAACTATTGAGCCATGCCAGCTGGGCTCCTCCTAGTTTAAATGCATAAATTCAGATTCTTGCTTCAGCATGAAAAGTTCTGTGATTAAAGTTTAGGTTTGGAAACTTCAGTCTGTGCTTAAAGCTTTTTCATATATATATGTGTGTGTGTGTGTGTGTGTGTGTGTGTGTGTGTGTGTGTGTTTAACACAGCAGTAATTTATTCTGAAATGTCCATTTAATTTTTGTTGAGACACAATTTATGTCTCATTAATGTCTTATTTTTTCTTTATTCAAATGATCTTCCCTTCTTGTTTTCTTCCCAGGAGACTTGTAGTCTATCTGTTGCATAAGAGTGGGAGATGGGTCTCACCCTGGTTAACGCACATGTCTGTAGGCCTAATATTAGCTTGTTTGGCTGATAGAGAAGTATCTGCAGCTTTTAAAATCCCAGATCTCTAGAAAGTTCCACTACATTTTTCATGGAATAACGGGTCCTCTCAGGAAAACAGCCATAGTTGCTTCAAGTTAGCCTTTTTTTTAAGGAGGGGTGGTCAGAAGTACTTGCCCCAGTCACTAAAAATTGTTAGTGTCCCATTGTAGAGGAATTAACTGTTTACCTTCGTAAGGTGCCAGAGACTTCAGAATCATCTTTGAGTCTTTCCATTTCCTTTAACCCCAACACCCAATTTTAGCAAACCTCTTAAAATTTATCTAGAATCCATATACAATTTGCCATTTCCATTGTTACCCACCCTAGTGGAAGCCACTATTACTTCTTTGAATCATTGTAACAGGTCCTAATTCCCTTTTGCCTTCTTCCAGTAATTTTTTCCAGAGAACAGCCAGAGTAATAACCTTTTCAAGTCTAAATCTGGTCATCATGGTTGTCATTCCTTCTCCTATTTATAACCGTTTTAAATTTCCATTTCACTTCAAATGAAAGTCCAAATTTCAAATCCAAATTTTTTTTTTTAAATATGTTTTATTGATTTTTTACAGAGAGGAAGGGAGAGAGATAGAGAGTTAGAAACATCGATGAGAGAAACGTCGATCAGCTGCCTCCTGCACATCTCCCACTGGGGATATGCCCGCAACCCAGGTACATGCCCTTGACCGGAATCGAACCTGGGACCCTTCAGTCCGCAGGCCGACGCTCTATCCACTGATCCAAACCGGTTTCGGCCCAAATTTCTTATTACAGTTTGTAGAATGGGTCCTGCCCATCTTTCTGACTTCATTTTGTGCTCCTATGTATATATAGTTTCTGCCCCCAGCTGATCTCCTTTTAATTCCATGAAAATGGTAAGTTCTTTTCCAGTTAGGACTTCTGTACATTCCCTGTAGCCCTCCCTCAACCCCCTAACCTCCCACTTCCTCCCGACTGTAGGTAGGCTGAACATTCCGAAGTGCCACTCCATTCCAGAGGCTTCTCATTTCAACAGAAATACAATTTGAAAACTCCATGTTCTGGCTACTGTCCCTTCCAACCTCATCTCTCCTCAGCTTTGCTCCAGTTACTATGGCCACTTTTTTCCTCCCTTGACCATGCCAAGCATGGTCCCATTTCAGGGCCGTTGTATATCAAACTGTTCCTTCTGCTCAGAATGCTTTTCGTCAGATCTTTGCCCTCCTGTCTTCTCTCATTCAGATCTCAATTTATTTGTTTATTTTATTCCTCACCAGAGGATATTTTTTCCATTGCTTTTCAGAGAGAGAGAGAGAGAAATGTGAGAGGCACATCGATTGGTTGCCTTCTGCTCTTGCATCCCAACTCAGGGTAGGGGAGCGAACCAAAACCCATGTACGTGCCCTTGACCAGAAATCGAACCCATGACCCATCAGTGTGTGGGCTGACACTCTAACCATGGAGCCACACTGGCCAGGGCAAAACTTATCATATTTTTAAAATGTATTATTTATTGCCCCTTCCACTACAGTGTAAGCTTTTTTGAGGGTGGGGTCCAATCTGTCTAATTTGTGGTTATATAACCACCTAGAACAGAGCCTAGCAAATGTAGACACTCAATAAATATTTATTGACTAAATGACTTTCATTAATTTCTGTTCATATTTCTCGTCACATTAAGCATCATCTTTATAGAGAGGAACACCCTGATCATTTTATCTAGATTACTTCCTCCCTTACCTTATTCTTCATCATGCCACCTTGTTTACCTTGTTGGCATTTGTCACAATTTAGGATTATATATTTATTTACTTGTTCATTCCTATCCCCATAGGATTGTAAGCTCTGCAGGGCCGGAATTGGGCTTTAGATTTTTTTTGTTTTAGACTTTTTTCTATTTTTTTAATGAAGATAATAATTTAAGCTCATGGTGGTTTGGATGTAGAGAAATTACACATCTATGAGGAAACCCAGATCTTGTTAAAATAAAACTCAGTCTGAGAAATTTGACATCCTAATTTAAATTTGGAGCCTTTAACTTATAGAGCAGATTGATGTTGTCTCTGGCCTGTTCCAGGGCTGTCAGTGCCCAGACTAAAAATAACTATCATAATAGCAGCTAGAGTACACAGCTCCCCTGACCCTGCATGTGGGACTAACAATTAAGGAAATAAGCTATTTTAGTTGCTAAAAACATATCACTCCTTTTATACTGTGTCATTGGGAAAAAATATTCTCTTAGCTGTGTATTGTCATTTTATGTAAGGAGAATTCTATTGTCATTGGTTTACAATTTCAGAAACGTGACTATTATACATAGGTTTAGAAGAAAAAAATTAATGGGAGAGGAAAATCAAGTGAGTAGTTTTGTAAAAACCTGTATTATGGTGACATAAAAAAAATATTCTGAATATATACAATGTTTATTTGCTCTCCAGATAGTTCACATCTGCTTTTATTGGAACCAACCTGCTGTCCTTAGACCCGGGTGTATGTGTGTGGGGGCAAACCTAAAAATAATTTGAGGATGAATAAGCAGCTGTGGCTATTTTTAGCTCTGGGCAAAGGGTCACCAATTAGCCTAGCAGTAGTGGGGAAAGGGCTCTGTAGATTGCCTTAACAATTGGTGTGGGCTGGTATAATGAAGATCCAGGAAAAGGGTAATTTGAGATCAAGGTGTCAAGGAGCCAAATCATCTTGTGGGGTGGATACAGTGATGTTGAAAAGTGTCAAAGTATAAAATGCATAAATGAAAATAGGTTATAGAAAGTTTTAAAAACCTTAATAGGGAGAGCATATAAAAAGAGGGAAGATATTTGTGTGCAAGGGATTTTGGAAGATGGAGGAGACAAAATTAAAGAATAGAGTAGTGTGCCATGGATCAAAACAGAAAGTTACTTTGAACTTAAATAGTGATTATTTTTCTTTTCAGAAGCCATTAATGTTTCACTATCTCTTATATTAATATTTCATAACTAACCAGCATTATAATATAAAATCTTCTCTCCAAGGGCTGTTGATGTAGACTTAGTTGCTTTTGCAGAGTGTTCTTTCTTGGTGGTGAATTTAGATATAGATTTGACACTGAAGTGTGTGTATTATTTGCTAATTGTGTAAGGTGAATGAATGGGGAAGAAGGAAGCATATAATACATAGTGTTGGGGTGGTGCTCATAGTGGAATGTAGTGTTAGGTCTCCCTAAATTGTCACTACTTATGACAAAAATTGAAGTGAAAGTTTTCTATTCCTCCTGTACTACAGCTGCTTGGCACTGCTGGAAGCCCAGGTCCTGTACACGCTGTCTTGGATAAGTGCATTTCCAGCCTGGGTTTTAAGTAGGGAATGTTAATCTCTCTCTGGGGTTATAGGATAATTAGTTAATTTATACTTTTTACCAGTTCAGAAAAGAACTGAACTATTTCTACTGTGATGAGAGACAGTTTTTTGTGTGTGTTTTTTTCATGAAAGCATTTATAAATTACACCTGATTTAAGGTACTTTGTAACTAAATAGGTAAGATTAATAAAACATAAGAATTTGTAATTCAGAAAAATGGAAGATATAAATATAGTATCTCTAAAGGACAGTTTGTTTATTATGCTTGCTTTTGTAAAATTTACCTATAAACTTTTTTTTAAAATACATTTTTTTAAATATATTTTATTGATTTTTTACAGAGAGGAAGAGAGAGAGAGAGTTACAAACATCGATGAGAGAGAAACATCGATCAGCTGCCTCTTGCACACCTCCTACTGGGGATGTGCCCGCAATCAAGGTACATGCCCTTGGCTGGAATCGAACCTGGGACCTTTCAGTCCACAGGCTGATGCTCTATCCACTGAGCCAAACCGGTCAGGGTTAAATACATTTTTATTGATTTGGGAGAGGGAGAGAGAGAGAAACATCAATGATGAGAGAGCACCATTGATTGTCTGCTTCCTGCAATGCCCACAACCTGGACATGTGCCCTTGACTAGAATCAAACCCAGGACCCCTTCAGTCTGTAGGCTGACACTCTATCCACTGAGCCAAACCAGCTTAGGGCCCTATAAACTTTTTGGCAACCAATGCAACAAAAGGGACTGGAAGGGGGTGTTACCCACAAATATAATGTGGGGGGGGGGCATTATATCAAAAACAGGATAAATTTTTCATAGAGCTAGATTTTGTAGTGATTCTTAATAAGTTGATATAATGTTAATGGTAATGGAGATAAAAATTGTAGCCTAAGAATGTAAATAAATATATAAATACAAATGTGTGTGTGTGTGTGTGTATCCTCTTACTGGTTTAACATGATTTAAGGATACAACCTAGAAGAATTGGTAGCGTGTCTCTTAGATGGTTTTTCTTTTTAATATTTTTTAAATTGTTGACAGTAATACAGATGTTTCCTGTCTTTCTGCCCCACCCCACCCCTACCCCCAATGGTTTTTCTTAAATGGCATTTCTTTTGGCAGTTTTTTGGATAGGTGTTGCATTACTCCTAGCTCTGCTTCTTGCACACACACACCCATTTTCAACACAGTAGACAGAGTCTTTATAAACCCAGGTGTTTCTTTGCACAGATGCACCAATAGACTTCCTATCTCGCTTAGGGAAAGCAGAAATCCTTGCAGAGGCTGATAAGATCCTACATAATCTTTAATTCCCCCTCCCCCACAACATACACACACACACACATCTGTTTTTTAATTGATTTTAGAGATAGAGGAAGGGAGAGGAAGAAAAAGGCAGAAGCTTCGAATGGCTGCCTTCCATATACACTGCAACCCAGGGCATGTGCCCTGACTGGGAATCAAACCCACAACCCTTCAGTGTTCAGGATAACGTTCCAACTGAGCCACGTGGGCCGGGGCTACTGGTGTTCGTTTAAAAATAACTTTAAGAGTTTTATGTGTCACTTCTTACTGTTTTCCCTTCCACTTTTTCATCCAATATAGGTACGTCATTAATTTTCTTTGACTAACAAGTTTTATATGTACATATATGTTTATGGATAACCATAATGGTTAACCATTTAAGAATTAAATGAGTGGTGGTTCTGTTTTGTGTTGTGTCATATATTTCTGTCTTAACTAAACTATTCTACTGTTTCACCTTTTATCTATAACTAGAGGCCCAGTACACGACATGCGTACACTGGGGAGGGAGGGGGTCCCTAAGCCCGGCCTAGGCCCTCTCGCAGTCTGGGACCCCTTGGGGGATGTCCTCCTGCTGGCTTAGGCTCAATCCCCATGGGGTGTGGGCCTAACCCAGCAGTCAGACATCCCCCTCGGGGTCCTTAACGCTGCCACCACCGCCACTGCACTCGCCAGCAGTCAGCTAACTTCTGGCTGAGTGGTGCTTCCCTTATGGGAGCACACTGACCACCAGGGGGCAGTGCCTGCATTGAGCGTCTGCCCCCTGGTGGTCAGCACATGTAATAGCGACCAGTCGTTTGCCCTGTTTGGTCCATTTGCATATTAGGGGGTTATTACATAGGATATAGAATATCAAAATGCTCAACACAAATTGTTGTTGCCCTAACCGGTTTGGTTCAGTGGATAGAGCATCAGCCTGTGGACTGAAAGGTCCCTGGTTCGATTCCAGTCAAGGGCATGTACCTTGGGTGTGGGCACATCCCCAGTGGGAGGTGTGCAGGAGGCAGCTGATTGATGTTTCTCTCTCATTGATGTTTCTAACTCTCTATCCCTCTCCCTTGCTCTCTGTAAAAAATCAATAAAATATTAAAAAAACAAACAAATTATTGTTGTTTATTTCAGGGATACAGCAGGCCAGGAGCGATTTCACACCATTACAACCTCCTACTACAGAGGAGCAATGGGTATTATGCTAGTATATGACATCACCAATGGTAAAAGCTTTGAAAACATCAGCAAATGGCTTAGAAACATAGATGAGGTAAGATGAAGAAATTGCATAAACCCTTCATAAACACATTTGTATACTTGGTTGAGAAGAATAAGTGTTCTAATTGATCTTTAGGATATACTGTACTATCATTATTGAAGTCATTATTATTGAGCATTTCTTTTTGATGGAGTGAGCCTTTGTTTTTAACTGAGCAGTGTAACGTTTTGAGACTTTAAGGGCTCTGTAGAATTTTTAATTTATACTTCTATAGAATAATACATGATCTAAAATCATGATCCAGCTTGAATTTAGATTATGCATAAGAGATTTAGGCTTTAGATCTTTTGCCCAGATCCTTTTTTGATGAGAACATAACTAGGAACTAGACAGCCTTATATAGTGGGAAAATAATATTTGACAGGGATATGTCTTTGTTTCTTTTTCTAGGTAATTTAAGAATTTATGTAGGCTTTTAGCTTGGGGTGGTTTCAGGGTGATTGGTTTAAAACTTTCAGACTATTGAAATGGCACTGTAAATTGAGAAAAAGTCATTTGGAGGGAATATTAAGCCATAATTCATGGTAGTGTGTAAATAAAATTTTTTATTCCATTTCAGCATGCCAATGAAGATGTGGAAAGAATGTTACTAGGAAACAAGTGTGATATGGAAGATAAAAGGGTTGTACCTAAGGGAAAAGGAGAACAGGTAAAAAGTTCTGAATGAAACTTATGTGCTGTCCTTAATTTGTGAAGATGGTATTGCATTTGATTGTTTTTATAATAGTGGTAATGGAGTGCCCTGAGCTGCTCACATCGGTCTTTAAATGCTGTTGGAAACAGTAGCTTATCATTTGAGTGAATTTATTTCAATACATAACCAGCTCTGTGGCAGTACTATTTTCAGCCTTATTTATACTACAAAGAGGGGAAAATACAAATTAGTGATCTCAGTTTTTAAATTTAAGACATTAAAGAAATATATCAATTGTTTCAGTTTGACAGTCAGTAGCCTGTGACAAGCAGAAACTAGATACTGCTTAAGTCACTTGGAACTTTTCTTAAGTTTGCCCCTTGGGTAAAATCACAATTGACCCTTGAACAATGTGGGGTTTAGGGTGCCGAACCTTGACTCCTGTGCAATCGAAAATCCACATAAAAACTTGGCTACAGTTGTCACTCAGTATCCACAGGGACTTGGTCCTAGACCCCCCGTGGAAACCAAACTCTGAGGATGCTCAAATCTCATATAAAATGGCATAGGGTAATGCATACAGTTGGCCCTCTGCATCTGCAGATACAAAACCCAAGGATATGAAAGGCCAAATATGCAGGATGTCCCCCAAAATGTGTACATACTTTAATAGCTGATGGCTCAATTTTGAAAATAAAATGTATTTTAATAAACAAAGCCTTTATAATTATTCAAAGTGTGTGTATACATTTTGGGGGGCATACTGTATTGCCTGCTGGAAAATATCCACATGTAAATGGACCCATATCGTTCAGACCTGAGTTGTTCAAGGGTCAGCTATACTTCAGAATATCTGAAGTAAACTCTTATAGTGAAGAGAGGATTCTTTTATTTTATTTATTTTTAAAGAGCTTGACTGTTTGAATCTTAACCCATTTAAATCTGTTTTATATAGCCTAGTTAAAACTGCTGCCTATAGCATAATATTACTATTTCCTTTAAGTCATCAGTTGGCAATCTGTACTTGATAATTTTATGACATTTTGCTTCTATTTCAGATTGCAAGGGAGCATGGTATTAGATTTTTTGAGACGAGTGCAAAAGCAAATATAAACATTGAAAAGGCCTTTCTCACATTAGCTGAAGATATCCTTCGAAAGGTAAGCTGCTATTTTTATCTACTGTTAAGGTGCCCAGTGTCATCGTTGAATACTTATAGTCTTTTCTAAAGTACTAGATTTACATCCAAAAATTAGGCTTGGGTGTTAACTGTTTCAAAACAGTTACGCATCACCAGTATCTAATCCTTCAAAGTGAAGTAAGGTACTGGAAGAACAGGGAGCCATCTAGAAATCTGTAGGATCTAGTCGGTTCAGTTAATATTCTGAACACCTATGCTTATTCTCTAGGCCCCAATTTCCTACTCCTTTTTTTCCTTTTTTGTCTGATCCATTGTGTGGTGGCTTTCTGTTTACTTTTGGATTGATTTCTCATACATCCTTCGCATTTCCATAGATTATTATTTTTAATTTAAGGTAAGTGGCGATACTGTATTCTGAAGTTAATGCTACAGAATCAGTATTCTTCTGTACAGTCGTTCTCAGACATGCCAATAAAGGGCATGCATATATTATATACTGAATAAACAGACTAAATCTACCCCCAAGTTTCATTAGGGAATCATTTCAATCTGTGATGTAAAAAATAATAATGACTAGATTTAGTTATGAGTCTTGAATTCTCTATTCAGTGTGTGGTATATTTATATGCAAATAAAATTAGAGAAATCTGACACAAATCCTAAAGGAGAAGCAGACAGTGTATAGGAGAAAATTTCATTGCTTCTGGTAACCTTTCTGTTTTTATACTTGAAATATT
The DNA here is from genome assembly GCF_963259705.1 of Myotis daubentonii. Lineage (NCBI taxonomy): Eukaryota > Metazoa > Chordata > Mammalia > Chiroptera > Vespertilionidae > Myotis > Myotis daubentonii. The sequence continues at coordinate 69,200,559 of NC_081851.1, read as the reverse complement.
CATATTTTTTTAAAAAACCAACTCAGAGATAGTGTGTGTGTGTGTGTGTGTGTGTGTGTGTGTGTGTGTATAAAAATAGAGGTGGTATATCAAATAAAAATCTAGTAAAATTTCTGAGAAACCAAGCAACTTAATTTTTCTGGAGGGAAATGTTATGTGTTAACTGTGATTGAGTGTTCAAACTGCGTAAGATAGTTATCAGTTATTGCCATTCAGGGTGACTGCAAAACAAAGGTTGTGCCCTTTCATATCGGTCAACATCCTGCATATTAAGTTTGATAGTTAATATATATTGAGTAATAAAAAGTAAGTTAGGATGTAATATATGTAGTGTGATCTTATTTTTCAAAACTATGTATGATACCAAACACACGTATATGCATGAGCACGCACACATCTTTGGTTATGTTTAGCAAATAAACTGGAAGGATAGTGAGTACTCCAAGGGAGTAAGAGGAGGGGGATATAGGACAGAATCACCAAGTGGTGGAAAGCACTTTCTATTTCAGAGGTAGGTGAGGCTCAGTGAAAAATTATTCCAGTATTTACAGAACTTATCACAAAACTTGTTGAAATACCCTTGTCTCTGTATACTTTCTGGATATTTTGGTCTTCTTCATTGTTTTTATTTATTTCTGTTCCTACTGTGTTCCCTGATCTTCTCATTAATCTTTGCATATTTTAAAAACTAGTGCTGCCCTGGTTCGTGTGGCTCAGTTGGCTGAGCGCTGTCCTGTTCACCAAAAAGGCCACCAGTTTGATTCCCATTCAGGACACTTACCAGCTTGTGGGTTTGATCCCCAGTCAGGCGAGTACAGGAGGCAACTGATCGATGTTTCTCTCTCTCAAATCAATAAAACGTATTAAAAAAAACACACAGACTAGTGCAATATAGTCATGATATAATCTGTGTCCCCATGAGGTCAGTCTTTCTTGTTACTATATTAAAGGTTAAAAAGTATGGATGCACCAATAAATAAAGCTCTCAGTTTAGCATCTTCCCCATGTAGGCAGGCCCAAATATGAGATAGCTTTATTTTCATACACTTTAATCTGGTAATATGAGTTAAAACATCAAATGTAAACTTGCTTAACAAACTAGATGTGGAATACAATGGTGATTTTTTAAAAAATATATTTTTATTGACTTCAGAGAGGAAAGGTTAGGTAGGGAGAGAGAGAGAGATAGAAACATCAGTGATTATAGAGAATCATTAATTGGCTGCTTCCTGCATGCCTTCTACTAGGAATGGAGCCCATAACCCCGTGCATATGCCCTGGCTGGGAATCAAACTGTGACCTCCTGATTCATAGGTTGATGCTCAACCACTGAGCCACTCTGGCTGGGCTACAGTAGTGATTTTTGACTAGCAACTTTCTTTGCAGTATTTTCTCTCCTGAGTTGATAAAAGAAAAGTCATACCATAATACAAACTCCAGTCTTAAAAGGCAAATAACTACACAGAAAAGGGCTGTTTTACTTTCCTGAAGTTAGGCATGACCTAACATTGGTTTAATGCATATGCTTGATGATAATGCTTTTTAAGTCCTAAGTTCTCAGGGCTCTAGGCTAGGAGATAACGAACCTTTCTGCTGAAGTGTTAGCGGCAGGGAAGATTTCAGAAGTTTTATAAAGGAGTGCTGGGAGGCCTCTAGACATTTCACAGCTTGGAGAAGGCAGGCAAAAGGAAGACTTTTGAAAAGAAAGCTTCCAGATCTTTACTTTGCATGGGTCCCGTGACTGTAATTGCATTCTGTTACATAGATTAATGTTTATGAGTGTTTCTGTTGAATCTTGATTTATCCGTGGTAATGTTTTTTTCATGGGTTCCTTTCCTTGTGTATTTGTTCCAGACCCCTGTAAAAGAGCCCAACAGTGAAAATGTAGATATCAGCAGTGGAGGAGGCGTGACAGGCTGGAAGAGCAAATGCTGCTGAGCGTTCTCCTGTTCCATCAGTTGCCATCCACCACCCTGTGTTCTCTTCTTGCTGCAAAATAAACCACTCTGTCCATTTTTAACTCTAAACAGATATTTTTGTTCCTCATCTTAACTATCCAATCCACCTGTTTTATTTGTTCTTTCATCTGTAACTGCTTGCTGACTTTATAATTTTCTTCAAACAAAAAAATGTATAGAAAAATCATGTCTGTGACTTCATTTTTAAATGTACTTACTCAGCTTACCACTGCATTTCAGTTGTATTATAGTCCAATTCTTGTCAACATTAAAACTTACAGCAATCATTTCAACTCTATTCTGCAAATTGTATAAGAATAAAAGTTAGAATTAACAATTTTATTTTGTACAACAGTGGAATTTTCTGTCACGGATAATGTGCTTGAGTCCCTATAATCTATAGACATGTAATACAAAAGAAACAAACAAAAGCCAGGAAAACACTCATTTTCGCCTTGAATATGTAAATGGGTTAATTTTGTCCTGTGCCTTATGTGGAAAGGAACTTCTTTGGTTTTTCCTTTTTTGTTTTGATGGAAGCATGTGCAGGAGTTATCATCCAGATATAAACATTAAGATATTTGTGGTTTGCTTGGCTGTAATTTTCAAAGTAATCAATTGAGGACAAAGGATAATGCAGAAGTAATAGCTTTGGTTTGCTGAATCTCATTTTAAGTGGCCTTGATATTTAAAACTATTTCCTGCCACCTGTTCTCCTCCGTTCTCTCCTCGGCCACTTTTCCTTGTTTGTCTTCCTGCATGCTCCTTTATTTGCTTCTTTCTCCCCCCTCCCTCATGGTATGAGTTATTTAAAAATGAAAGGGGCAAACTAGTAGGTTTGTCTGTCGAGTTTAACGGAAAGCACTGATTTAACTTGCTAAGTAAACTGAAAGAAAGTCCTAACTGCCTACTAGTCAAACGTCAGTCAGTTGTGTCTTCCCCTCATTTTGTCTCCCCTAAACTGCTGCCCCAGATTCCTTCAAGTGCTGTTCGGCTTCATGTTCCTCTTTCCCCTCCCTCTTTGCTCCCTTCCTGTCCTCACTATTGAGTTTATGAAACGGAAGAGTTCACTGCATGCGCTAGTGTTTGGAGGGCGTTGTGGTTTGTCTTTCTAATTAGGTGTATAGCCTATTCACTTTCCTAGAATAAATCTTTCACCTAAATTTGAGTAATCTTCATTTTGGCAACTCCTCTAGCAGTTTGGTAGCCCGGTAAAGGTTGTTTTTAAAAGGTGGGAAGGAGGAGTGGAATTTATTAACATGTTTGCCAAATATATTGAGATTTGGCCTTCTCGGGAACACTTTTTCAGTGTTAAGTTATCTTTACCTTAAGATTTAGATATACTTTAGTGTATTATTAATTTTAAGTCCTCTCTTCACATCCCTTTGGAAAACTTGTATTACCATGGATTCAGAAAAAGAACAAAAGGCTTTTCATGGAGAGATAAGATCTCTAGCTATCTCTAACCCTGTCGGTTTTTTTCACTTCATTTTTTCTAGTTTTGCTTCATTGCTTATCAGTAGGATAGGGTAAGTTAAGTTTGCTATGCTGCTAGCATCCTAAGATGATACCTTTGTTGAAATAATTGTGAATAGCATGATTCATTTCTAGCAGAGGCTGAGTTTAGGACAGCAGCTCCCATTGAAAAGTCTTTTCTGTGTCGTGGGCAGCATTTTAATGCCCTCTTGGCTCTCATAAACAACACAGGGACGGATCTGCTCCAGACACCCAGGCATTTTTCAGGTAGTGCCCTAAAAACCATTTTCTACGCCTCACCTGATGATGGTTCTTCGTTATTTTCCCCTCACTTGAATTTTATCATTGTTTACTACTAGTAAAAGCAGCATTGCCAAATAATCCCTAATTTTCCTCTAAGAATAATGAAATGATGTTAAGCTTCTTGAAAAGCTTTGGGTTAAACCTGTTCTCAGATTAATTTTGATGTGTTTGTTGCTTTCCTTTATCTGGAATGTGGCAGTAGCTTTTTTATTTTTAACCTTTAATCCTTATTCAATTCAGTCAGTGACTTAAGGTTTGAGAGCTCAACACTGGGATTTTTGGGTAACAGACTGACAGTTTTGTTGTTTGCATAATTATAATCGGCATTGTACATAGAAAGGATATGGCTACCTTTTGTTAACTCTGCACTTTCTAAATATCAAAAAAAAGGGAAATGGAGTATAAATCAATTTTTGTATAATCTGTTTGAGTTTTATTTGCTTAATATTAGGGCGTTGCCCCTTTTTCTGTAAGTCTCTTGGGATCCTGTGTAGAAGCTGTTCTCATTAAATACCAAACAGTTAAGTCCATTCTCTGGTACTAGCTACAAATTCGGTTTCATATTCTACTTAACAATTTAAATAAACTGAAATATTTCTAGATGGTCTTCTTCTGTTCATATAAAAACAAAACTTGATTTCCAACTGTGTGGCTTGGTTTTCATTTATTTATGGAGTTGAAGATGGAGGATTACTTTGAAAAATAATGCAGAATGAATATTAGAGGACAAATAGGAGGGAAATAACTTTCTCAACCTAGAGAAAACTGAGAAGGCAATTTCAAGAACTATCTTTGGTAAGAAACTACATTAAAAAATAGACTTATCTCTAGGACACTAAAAAAACTCATTCTGGTATCAAAAGAGATACCACAATTTCAGTCACTTTCCAACTAGCAATACTAGAATGTACCAAAGGCCAATTCCTGCTGAAGTCAGCTGATTACCCATGGCACGAAGGCAGGCTTGCTATTCTGGAAGATGAACCCTCTTAGCATTGACTCCTTACCTGAAAAACAAAAGAATTTCCTATTTTTTTGGTGAACTATAGTGTGAAACATTTTTTTAAACTCACCTGAGAATATTTTCCATTGATGTTGATCCTCACCCAAGGATATTTTTCCATTGCTTTTCAGAGACTGTGAAAGGGAGGGAAGGAGGGAAGAGAGAGAAACATGGGTGTGAGAGGCACATTGGTTGCCTCCCGTATGCCTCCCAACTGGGGGCTGAAGCGAACCCACAACCCAGGTACTACGTGCCCTTGATCAGGAATCAAACCCAAAACCCTTTGGTATTTGGGCTGGTGCTCTAACCATTGAGCCCACGGCCAGGGATCCACTGATTTTTGTTTGTATTTTGAGAGAGAGAGAAGAATTGGTTACCTCCTGTGTGTGCCCCGACCAGGATAACCCAAAACCCAGGTAAGTGGGCTGATTGGGAATTAAACCCGCAACCTTTTGAAATAATGCTCGAATCAACTGAGCCACCCTGTCGGCGAAACAGCTTTTTTATATCTAGTGTGGAAGGAAATGTTTAATCCTTTATTAAGGCGTTATTAGACCATAAGCAAAGATAAATATTTGTTGACAGGATTGTGCTGGATGGGTGATATGTAGTTTTCTCACTGGCCCTTTAAATACAGTTCCTTGTGTTGTGACCCAACCATAAAATTATTTTCGTTGCTACTTCATAATGTTGCTACTGTTATGAATCGTAATGTAAATATCTGATATGCAGGATGGTCTTAGGTGACCCTGTGAAAGGGTCATTTGACCGCCAAAGGGGTCGCGACCCACAGGTTGAGAACCGCTGGTTTAGAAGAATCACCGGGAATGTTTTAAATGCTTCGTCATTCAGTTCCCTCCAACATACTGTTTTGTGTGTCTAGGTTGGGGCCTATGATTCTGCTTTTGAGATTCGTATAGGAAAATAGAACATAGTCTCTATCTCTCTATACGTTTTTATATATATAACTGATTTCAGAGAGGAAGGGAGAGAGAGAGAAACATCAATGATGAGAAAAAATCATTGATGGGCTGCGAAGACCCAGCCCGAAAACCAGGCATGTGCCCTTAACTGAAATCAAACACAGGACCCTTCAGCCCACAGGTCGACACTCTATCCACTGAGCCAAACTGGCTGGGGCTCTACCCTTAAATGTATGATCTACTTTTTAGAAAGCAAAAGCAATTTATCAGCTAAGCATATACAAGAGCCAAATAGTTGTGATCCAGATCTTAAGTACTGTATTAAAGAAGAGCAAGTTCAGTTGGGCAAGAGCAGTTGAAAGAATAAAGAGCAAGAATACAGTGGGGTCTTGACTTACGAGTTTAATTCGTTCTGAGACCGAGCTCATTAAGGAGCTCGTTAACTCAAATTATCAACTCAATGCAAAAAATCAGCCGAGACAGCTGGTATCTCAAAAAACTCCTTCGTCGGGGACACTCATAAGGCAAGGCCCCACTGTAGTTGGGATGGCTTTGGAGGGAGGAGGGACGTGAATTGGTTCTTAGATACAGATACTGGTTGGCGAAGGGTAAGAAGGGCCTATAGGCCGATCAGTAACAAGGGTGTGTGAGAAAGCAGCAGTCCAGCTGGATGGTGTGATCGGAGGTGGGAGACCTGTGAAGCCTTCGAAGGGGCGAGAGCAGCGTGTTTGAGGGAAAGTCTATAGGTTGGGAGGGAAACTGAAGGGTTCTAGAGATCACAGATGAAGTCAGATTTAAGTAGGACCCACCTAAAATGATGGCAGAGGGCAATGCAGGGTTAAAGTTCAAGGGACTATGTGAAGGAAGGGGAAAGACTGTTTCCTACTACTAGCTTGCTCGGTGCTGTGGCCTCGGGTTCTTGGGGTTATGTTGTCAACAACCTGGTGAAGTAGTACCCGATTTGCACGATTAACTCGGAATAATTTAAGGTTGCACAGCCAGTTGGTACAGGAGTTGGGTTTTGAAACCAAGCCTGACACCAGTGGCCACTCATACAGTTTCTCAGGATAAGGGCCTAAGGTTTGGTCATAATGATTATAATGGGGTTAATAGACGTGCCAGAGCCAACAGCAAGCAGAGTGGTAGTGAAGTCTTATCTAATGTAACCATTTAGCCCAGAGGTTCTCAACCTTGGCTGCACATTAGAATCACCTGGGAATCTTTTTAAAATCCTGATTTCTGGGCCTCATCCTCCAGAAATTCTGTTTCTTTGTTATGGGGTGAGGCCACAACATTAGTAACAAAGAATTTCTGGAGGATGAGGCCCAGAAATCAGGATTTTAAGAAGATCCCCAGGTGATTCTAATGTGCAGCCAAGGTTGAGAACCACTGATTTAGCCTGACTGGTACCTTGAAACATACTTGGCTCAGTTTACTACTGTTTTTGCTTTAAACCTTATTACCCCTCCACTTTGCTAATTCCGTTTCCTCCTCCTTCAAACCATCCTTTGGCTGAAAGTAATAAAGGCGGTTGCTTTCTGTTAGGTCGGAGAGAGCCCAGGATCAGATACATGCAGACATGTGATGAGACAATGGACTTCCCCTGGGATTTCTCACAGATCAATGTGCCAGACACAGATACCAGCTTCTTCTCCCTGAATCCACATACCCCCACACAGATAGGGACTTCTTCTGAATACCCCCGCCCATCCCCTGCGGCAGAGAATTCCTCAGCTCATGTCCCCGCCCCTCACCCAACTGCAGTATAAAAAAAGCGCCCCCCTCCCTGTTGGCGTGAATCCACGTGCCCTGTCCTGGGGGTACGTGGGTCTCCCGGGGACGCAGAATAAACCTTTTCCTTTCCTTTCTTTTCTGATTCACTGGACTCTATTTCTTGCGCCGCCTCCTGAGCCACCTAACCTAACACTTTCCACAATTGTTTTAATTGGCTTTTTGAGGCGAAACTTCGAGCAGATCTTTGTTGAATGAGTAATAGTGGTGAAATAACTCAAAATATAGGCTGGGGGGAGGGGGGGTTGTGAGTAAGGCAACTGGGTATAGTGTATGCCAGCTTCCCAGATGGACTTGCGACAGTTTAAGTCAGTGACTAGCGGTACAGTCTGACTCAATTGAATGTGAAGAGCTGTGGAGGGGAGAGGAGGCCCCGGGCTTTTCTGGGACACTGAATTTAGGTCTGAGATTTCCAGCCTCAAGATAGAGGGAGGGGTGGTGTATTCCTATTGCAGCCTGTTAAAGAGAGCATAACAGCTGATAAGGAAAGAAAATCTCTAGCACAAAACACACAAGTTTCTGCCATTAAGGGTTATTTACAATGCAAGTAAATTGTCTCCAATGCAAGTTCATTAAAATGCACATATTTGCTTGAATGCCTCTATCTTTTTTTGAATTTCAGAAAAAATGCAAGAGTAGATTGTAAATCAGTGGTGACATTTCTACAGGGAGCTTAAATAATAAAGTCTAGGTTTGTAACTTTATGGTGATTTGACTTGATATATACAGTTTACTGCTTCTGAAAAAAAAGGGTAATTCGCATTCTCATTAGAGTTGTTCTTTTGACTGGAGCGAGACTAGTCAATCCGAGATGAAGCTCCGGTGAGCGCCTGACGTGCAGGGTTTCAGTGCTGAATGAAAAGGAGGGCCCACCTGCTTTAGACACCAGAAGTGCAGGGAGCGGCGTGGATACGACAATGGAAAGAGGGGACTCTCAGAGAGGCCTTTCACCTGTGCCTCTTGTGAAGCGCCTGAAGGACTCCATGAAAGCTCTTAAGTTTCACGTCAATCACAGAAACAATTTGGGCCTGGGAGATTTCCAAGACAGATGTTGGAGTGAAACTACCAGGGTGAAGATGCTGCCCGAGCCACACTTGCTGGGGTGAGAGACAGATCTGAAGTAATCTATGGGGCACCGGTTGCTGTTCTGTGACCTTCTCGATGGTCCACATTCCTGCAGCTGTGAAAACACGGCCCAGTTGCTAAGTGCTGTGAGCTACTTGTCCTCTTAATCAGCACAGGCTAAGCTGTTTTTCCTTCTAACGGGCCTTGAGTGTTACCTAGGAAGTAAATGTTTGAAGAAAACTGTTTAAAGATCCTAGGATAGGTAGGGATGGCTTCTCCAGTTTAAGTTCTAGGTCACTCATATAGGAGATTACATTGAAATTTTAAAATTTATTTTCTAATCACTGAGCTTTGAGACCTCAACCACTGACGACCCTTCCCTCGCTGTCACCTAGTACCGTTCAGTTTTCTTACATTATCTCCCGTCTTCCCCTTGGCATTCCCACTGCCTAGTTTTGGTACGAGTCCCTCTCCTCTGCACCACCACGTTAATTTCCTAAGTGATCAGCTGGTGTCGGTCCCCCTCACACACCCCGGTCTGTCATGCACAGATGAGAGTGTTAATCCTCCAAATACCCACTTTCCAGAATCTACAGCAAGGGTCTGTCATGGCCGCATCGTCGTCGGGGACTTCAAGCATCCAGGGAAGTGTAAAGCAGTGCATTAACCTGACCCGACAATTGAGGACCTTCTCCAGCCCCCAAACCACTGTTTAGTTACTAGTGGTAGAGCCTTAACTTCCACCCCAAACCCACTCAGCTGTGCGTAGGCCTCAAAACGGATCTGGCAAGGTGGGGATTGGATTAGATGATGTGCTTTCTTGAGGGTGGTTTTGCTGGAGGGGGCCCCCAAACAGGCATTTCCAAGTTGTTCACGTAGAAGCACAGAAGCAATGGACAGGGCTTACTTAAAGGCAAAGACAAGCCTTTTACTAAAGAAGTTATATCCCTCGGGTGTGACTATCCACCATGACCTCCCCAGTTAGGAATTGATGATCAGATAACCCTTTGAGGTTACTATCCATAGAACCCCCTTTTCATCCACACTCCTATACAGACTCTACCACTAGTAACTAAACAGTGAAGGGGACCAGAATAAGCTGTTGTGTATACAAATTATTGTGAGCTGAGGCATTGGATTCCCCAAATCCCTTATCTGACTAAAAGCATAACTTCCCAAAAGAACTCATTTGTCATAAAACACCCTCTAGGGAGCAACTCTGAGCTCTTCTTGGAGAGATGTGTACCACACCCAAAAACATGCTCTCAAAGTTCTTATCTCATCTGTTCTCCTAAGGGTCCGGTTCTCTCTCCCAAGAGTCCTTTATTTTGAGTGACCTTCGTGCCCCTAGCCCTGATGAGAAGTCATCTGTTCTTCAGAAGTGCCTCTCTGCCCCTCCCCACCCCCTTGTTAAGGTGGTACATACCATATACGCCCCCAATTCTAGGAGGCACATTCTTCTGTGAACTCCCAGATACACGGTTAATAAAAATCTGTTGTTTTTGTTTTTGTTTTTGCTAATCTGTCTTTTGTCAGTTTAATTTGCAAACCTCCAAACACTGCACCTAAGAGGGTAGGGGAGGTTTTTCTTCCCAACAATAGTAAACAAGGTAATGTTTCTCCACAGAATTCTCTATGAAGAAGTTATAGTTAGAATTTTATTATTTTTTTAAATATATTTTTATTGATTTCAGAAAGGAAGGAGAGGGAGAGAGAGAAATAGAAACATCCATGATGAGAGAGAATCGTGGATTGGCTGCCTCCTGCAAGTCCCCCCGCTGGGGATTGAGCCCACAACCAGGGCATGTGCCCTTGACTGGAATTGAACCTGGGACCTTTCAGTTTGCAGGCAGCCACTCTATCCACTGAGCCAAACCCGCTAGGGCTAGAATTTTATTATTTTGCAACCTCTAATGAATCGATGGATCTAGGCATGATAAATGGCTACTAACTCACAAAGAGAGAGATCCAACTAAAGAGACATACAGACATTCATGTACCTTAGTGTCTCGAACACAGTCCTTCCAATAGTGAGGCAATGCCAAAACATATCAAACCTCAGATCAAACCTCTGTTCTAGATCCAGCTACCAATTTATAGGAAACCTGAAGACAGAGGGACATATTAAACTACATCAATTTATTTATTATTATTTTTAAATATGTTTTATTGACTTTTTACAGAGAGGAAGGGAGAAAGATAGAGAGTTAGAAACATTGATCAGTTGCCTCCTGCACACCCCCTACTGGGGATGTGCCCGCAACCAAGGTCCTTCCCCTGACCGGAATCAAACCTGGGACCCTTCAGTCTGCAGGCCGACTCTCTATCCGCTGAGCCAAACCAGCTAGGGCTAAACTACATCAATTTAAAAACCCAGACTGATCAATTTTGCAGGACAATCGATTCAGTGTTTTCCATAATTAAATTTCAATGGGGAGTGAAAGAGAATATAAATTAACAAGAGACTGAAAGGAAAAAAAATATCAGGCAAAACTAAAGCATAGGGTGTTTAGAGAAATACAGAGGTAATATACCATAAAGAAAATGATTAACCTCCAAGTCAGGTTGGGGATATTTTTAGCAGGGAGGGAGGAGCTGTAAATGGCCAGAGAGTTATAAATGGAGTTTCTGCGATACCTAATCCTATCTTCTGGCCTGGACGTTGTTTACAAAAGTGTTTGCCTCATAACAAGTCATTACTCTACACATTTGTTTTGTGTGGGTTTTAAATTTTGTATTACATTTACACTTTATAAAAGGCTCTGTGTGTTTAAAATTATAGGGGCTAGTTCACAATCTCCAGGACCATAGAAACAGTTTCAGAGTCTGTGCAGCCACGACCAGCGCTCAAAACCAGGCTTGGCAAGGTCAGCTGAGGTCCTGCAGTCCCTGCTGCTGAACATCCTGCCGCAGGAATTGTCACTGTTGCCTCTGGAAACAATGTAGCTGCCGCCAATGCCAAACCCTGGCCGATAAGGTTGATACTGGGTGGTCTCTGCTTCTTCGTCTCAGTAGTTTCTGCTGCAAAGTCTGGGGTGGTTTGGTTGGTGACGCCCCAAGTAGGTGCCCATGTTCCATATGCCAGGGGAATGGGGGGGAGAGAGATTCAGTAGTGGGGGGTGAGATCTGACCCTAAGGGGGGTTCAGGTGGACAAAAAGAATGACAAATGGCCCCTACGCTCTTGATACTCAAACGTAACTGCATATAAGAGCCACCGGGGAAGTGCTTTAAAAAATACCAGTGCCACGGTTGTACCCTGGCCCAATTAACACAGAATCTCTAGGATGAGACTGGACTGTTTAGTGGCTTTTTGTGTTTTACTTCCTGTGTGATTCCCATGTGCAGCCGAGTTCATAAACCAACTAGCGGCCTGGTGCATGGATTCGTGCACATTGAAAGGAAATTAATTAGAAGGTGGCCAGTGGGGCGGGACTGGGTGAGATGGGCTGGACACACCCTGGAGCCAACATCCCATGGCCCTTCCCCGGCCTGCCTCACCTGGGTTGGCACTGCAGCTCAAAGGGCGTCTGTGTAGTGAGTGGGGTCCCTTGGCAGGTGGGGTCCCTCGGTCTGCGGGGATCAGGCCAAAACGGCTCTTCGACATCCCCCGAGGGGTCCCGGAGTGGGAGAGCTCCCTCCTCTCTGGTTCCAGGGTGTATCACCCGAGAACCACCGCTGCCAAGTCACGGCAGATGGGCAGCTCCTGCTTTGAGCGTCTGCCCCCTGGTGGCCAGTGTGCTTCATACCTACCAGATGGTCAAACAGTGGGACGGTCGCTTAGCCTTTTATATATGCCTGCACCCTTGCCATGCAAAGTGTGGTCTTCAGATTAGCCACATTGGAATCAACTGGGAGCTTGTTAAGAATACACAGTCTCGGGACACACACACACAGCCCTGCTGAATTAGAATCTACCTCTAAACTTGCCCAGGGCAGTTACACACCCTTTTCCCAGGGCCAGCTCAAGACCCCCCAGCAAGGATGTTCCCCCGTCCTGAGCAGAGAAGCAACCTCTCTCCCTCCTCCATACACAGAGGGGCACTTGGACCTACATCTGTGTTGGGCACTTATGGCAGCGTCCCTTCCTGGTGGTTGTCCTCTGTTGACTCGTCTGCTTTCCAGGCTACACACCCTGGTGGGCAGGGACCCTGTCTGGTCTGCTTTGTGTCGGCACAGCACTCCGCACGGCTGCCCACGCAGCAGGAGCTCATGTGGTAAGTGAACCAGTGACTTTTTCTGCTTCCTTCTGTCCAGCAGATTCAGCAGAGGTGGTGCCGGCCTCCTAGTTCCCGCCCTCACTTCCATGCACTCACATTTATACCCCAAATTAAAAGCAACTTCTAATACAACTGGAAAAGAACCTTAAAACTCAAGTCCAAGTCTCTTCTGACCAGCTATCTCCAGGTCCAGGATAAAGTGGTGTCTCCTGTGGCTCTCGTTGCTAGGAGGTGGACTAGAAAGCCCTGGGAGACTCCGGCCCCTGTAACGGTCCGGGGCCTCCGTGGTTCCCCTCTGCTGGATTAACCAACACTCACAAGACTCCTGACTGTGGTGGGGTTGGTGGGGGTGGGTATGGAGCGGCTATGAATTAAATATGGAGTCATTGGGCCGCCTTGTGGCCATTCCTGGGAACTGCATGTCTCCTGTGTGTCACCACAAACTTCCTCAGAGCCCATCCATTCATGGTAGCTCTAGCTGCTTTGGCTTAGGGGGTAGAGTGTCGGCCTGTGGACTGAAGGGTCCCGGGTTTGATTCCGGTCAAGGGCACATGCCCGGGTTACGTGTTTGATCCCCAGTGGGGGGCGTGCCAGGAGGCAGCTGATCAAAGATTCTTTCTCATCATTGATGTTTCTCTCCCTCTCCCTTCCTCTCTGAAATCAATAAAAATATTTTTTAAAAAATAATTTATGGTAAACATAGCCACAAAAAAATTAAATTCTCTTTTCAAACCCCCACTAAAATGAAGAAAAGGAATTTAAAAAGCATAAGACTATGAAGACAGAACAGGCAAGAGACATCTGTGAGAATTAGCAACTGTTGAACTAAATCTTTTTAAAATGGGAGATGGAAAACAGAGCTGACTGTTGTGGGACAGAAGTTACAGCCTACATGTCTCAAAGGAGGATGCCAATAAAAAGGGAGCAAATTTGCCCCGCATCCCCAGGGCTCCAGGATTCAGAGGCACCGGTTGTCATGGGGAGGTCAGACATGTGGCAGGCAGTCGGTTACAAATGGGGTTGGGTAGGAAGCTTGTATAAAATAGTGGGAGCCCCAGGTGTCCCTTCCTACCCCTTGTTGCCTGCAGAAATGGAATGACAGAGCCTCCAGGCTCAAGGACGCCAGGCGTGGGGAGAGGTGGGGATGAGGCAAGGGACCAAAAACATGGAGTTCCGTGCACAGTGGCATCTCGCGGGATGGCCTCCTCACATTCATTCCTTCTCCCTTCCCTGGAGTTTGGCAGCCAGGCATACGTTCCCAGGCAAAAGGTTCAGAATGTCTCCTGTGGAGACCCTGGCATAAGAGAAAAGCCTCAATACCATCGGCTGGGGTTTTACCAACTAAAAGGCCAGGTTGTTGTAGATTATTCTGTGTAGAAAGTCTTCAGTCATCAAGGCCGATGAACACGCATAAAGCTTCCACTCTACCTAAAACATATTAAGTCATCCTAACATGTAGAAAAGTATAGGAAAACTAAGGAAAATCCACACACCTGACACCCAGATTGAGCAGATATTTGCATTCAGTCAGACCTTCAGTTCTTCACCTTAGAGCTGTGTGTGACAGCGGATGGGCCATGTGCTTCCACCTTAACATAAAAGAGAGAATGAAGCCCCGGCCGGTTTGGCTGAGGGGACAGAGCATCGGCCTGTGGACTGAAGGGTCCTGGGTTTGATTCTGGTCAAGGGCACATGCCTGGGTTGCAGGCTCAATCCCCAGTAGGGGGTGTGCAGGAGGCAGCCAACCAATGATTCTCCCTCATCATTGATGTTTCTATCTCTCCCACTCCCTTCTTCTCTGAAATCAACTAACAAAAAAGGAAAGGAGCCCTGACCTGTTTGGCTCAGTGGATAGAGCGTCAGCCTGGGAACTGAAGGGTCCCAGGTTCGATTCCGGTCAAGGGCACGTACCTTGGGTGCGGGCACATCCCCAGTATGGAGTGTGCAGGAAGCAGCTGAATCAATGTTTCTCTCTCATCGATGTTTCTAACTCTCTATCCCTCTCCTTCTCCCTTCTTCTCTGTAAAAAAAATCAATAAAATATATTTTTTAAAAAAAAGGAAACAAAAAAAATGCAGAAAACCAATGAAAACCACTGAACTCACTTTATTTTCTTTTTCTTTTTTTTTAATTGATTTTTTACAGAGAGGAAGGGAGAAGGATAGAGAGTTAGAAACATCGATGAGAGAGAGAGAGACATCGATCAGTTGCCTCCTGCACACCCCCCATTGGGGATGTGCCCTCAACCAAGGTACATGCCCTTGACCGGAATCAAACCTGGGACCCTGCAGTCCGCAGACCGACGCTCTATCCACTGAGCCAAACCTGTCAGGGCCCCCTGAACTCACTTTAATTAATATTCTTGGATATGCCATAATATTAAATCCATAAGGCAAAAATAGGATGGATTTAATATTTAACGGATTTAGTACAAAAAACACACAAAGAATGAGATAGAATTCACTACAATAAGAACTGTCAATGGAAATAAAAGATTTAAGAGAAGAATTAGAAGATAAAAGTCAAGGAAATGTCCCAGAAAGTAAAACACACAGACCAACAAAAGGAGATGGAAAAGAGGAGGAATTGATAAGAAATGTAGAGAGCTAATCCAAAGGTCAAATTTTTTTGATTCACTAGAGGTCCGGAAAAAGAAAACAGAGAAGAAAGCGGAAGGAAGGTGATGATGGGAGAGAGACTATAAGGAAACCTCCCAGAATTGAGGAATACTGGTTTCCAGATTGAAGGGGCCTGGCCTGTGCCGACACACACACACACACACACACACACACACCTGGCCTGTGCCAACACACACACACACACACACACACACACACACACACACACCTGGCCTGTGCCAACACACACACACACACACAGAGAGAGAGAGAGAGAGAGAGAGAGAGAGAGAGAGAGAGAGAGAGAGAGAGTGTGTTCCTGCACCAAGGAATGCTATCATGGCATCTCAGAACTCCAGGGATAAAAGAAGAGATTAAAAAAATATTTTAAAGGCACCCAGAGGGACAACAATAGGTCACATACAAAGAATCATGAGCCTAAATGGTGTAAATTTTCTTAAAGTAGTGCAGAGAGCTAGAAAACAATGGGGCAATAGCTTCAAAATTGTGAGTGAAAAGACTTTTCCCTGTAAAATCCTGTTCTTCAAATTACTTGTCAAGTAGGAAACGATGTATCCAGGTGAATGCTGTCTTCCCTTGTTCGCCTGCGCAGGAATCTATTAGCGGACATTCTCCAACAACAGGGGAAAGGACCGTGAGGAAGAGGGAGCCCCGGGCCCCAGGACACCAGCCCTGGAGGGCGTGCAGCTGGCCTAGGAAGTAACCAGTCTGGAGAGGAACTGGAAGCCGTGGCCTCCAGGAAAACAAGTGGGGGAGGTGGTGCTGATGTGTGACAGCTGATGGACCATGTGCAAATAATGAGGACGCTTTTTTATCAGGTAGGGAGAAGGCTCTCTGAGAGCAGGGGTAAAACCTGTCTTGTTTACCTCTGGGTCCCTCGGCCTACCTGTTCCTGGCACAGAGTAGGTGCCCAATAAATAATGTTGAGTGAGTGAGTGAATGAGTGACAGTTGATCAAGCTTCACATGTGTGCTTTAAGTCCGACCGTAAGGCCGACCAGCTTCCCTTCCCCACTGCAGGCATCTGAAAATACAGGGTAAATATAAATTAAAGTGCATAGCCCAGTGCTCAAGAAAGCAAGGACAAATAGGTCACTGAGAAACCACACTTCAGTGCTTTAATTTACAGACACCCAGCGGTGCAACCCGACATGCTCAGGATCCCAGCGGGTAGTGATTGAGCTGGGGCAGCCCGGCCGCTCTGCTCCCCATCAAGGCTGTTTCCTCCATCTCAGGCCTCTGCACTTGCAGCAGAACTAGCAAATGAGGTGCAGGCGTCCTGTGATGTGAAACCCTTCGCTTTTTTAAACTGGCTATAGTATTAAAGAGGAAGTTGTTTCTGCAGGTAAATTTTTAGTGTTGACAAAACTGGGTGATTCTGAAAGAAAATGCTTTCTACAGAAGTTGTTCCAAACCCCATTTAGAATAGAAGGCCTCTCTCTCTCTCTCTCTCTCTCTCTCTCTCTCTCTCTCTCTCTCTCTCTCTGTTACTGGGGAAATCTCTTTTTAAGGCCACAGTATTTCACACACGAGTAGGAGAAACAACGGCTTGAAACAGGCTGAAATCTCTTTAATACCAAAAATAAAAGCACTCCCCCTTGATCCCAGACGCCCCCCGCCCCAGCTCCCACCCATTTCTCTGCTCCCTTTTACAGCAAACTCCCTGAAAGAGCTGTCTGTATTCGAATCTGCAATCCTTCTCCTGCATTCCCTCTTCCGTCGGTTCAAATTAGGGCCTCACCCCACCACCACGTCAGGATAGCTCTTGCCAAGGTCCGAGTGGAGCTAAATGGGAGACGCTGGCTCACTGAATCCCTCTCCTTCCTAAAACGTTTCCTTTCCTCCACCTGCCTCCCGGGAGACGGCTTTCTACCTCCCTCACTCGTCCTCCTCAGTCTTGCTGTGCCTTCTTCATCTTCTTGACCGCTAAGTGTTGCAGCGTCTCAGAACTCAGTCAGGAGGCCCCCATCTCCCCTTTGTCTACACTCAGGCCCCAGGGAACTTCATCTGAGTTCTGGTCTTTAGAAGCCATGTATGTCCTCATGACTGCCCACTGGTTCAACTGGCCCCAAACAAACCCCTGACTCCCCCCCCACACTTCCCCACAGCCTTCTCCACCTGCAGTGCCTGCCATCCTTCCAACTGCTCTAACCACCTTCAGATCTCTTTCTCCCGTACCTCACATCCAGTTCATCAGCAAATCCCATTGGTTCTACCTTCAAGACATACCCAGAACCCACCACAGCTCTGCCGAGTCCATGTCCATCGTTTCCAGCAAGTAATAGCCAAAGAGCCCTCACCCACAGGCTCTTCACAACGCGGCAGACAGAATGATCCTGAAAACATTTAGATCAGGTCACTGTTCTTCTGAAAATACGTCAAAGGCTTCCTGTCTCACTCAGAATGAAAACTAAAGCCCCCAGAATGTCCCCCGTGGCCCCATCCCCATTCTGACCGCTCACAGACCATGCTCGGCCTCAGATCTTAAATCTGGGGGAGGAAGCTAACGCTCAGATCCAGGAATATTGTCCAAGCCATGGAAAAGCAGAAGTTTTAAATTTTAACGAAGTCCGACTTGTCAATTTCTTTTATGGATTGTGCTTTTGATGTATCTAAAAAGCCATTGCCCAACTCACGTTCATTTAGATTTTCTCTTACGTTATCTTCTACAAGTTCTATGGTTTTGTATTTTATATTTAGATCTATGTCCATTCTGAAATAATTTTTGTGAAGGGTGTAAGGTCTGTGTCTAGAATTTTTTTTTTTTTTTTTGCATGTGGGTGTCCTGTTATTCCAGCACCATTTGTTGAAAAGACTTTGTCATTATTTTACGGGGAGGAGTCTGCAACCGATTTGTTGCCCCCCTATGAGGCCTGGACAGGGAGGAGCCTGCAACCGAGGTAGGTGCCCTGACCGGAATCGAACCTGCGACTCTTCAGTCCGAGGGCCCACGCTCTATCCACTGAGCCAAACCCGTCAGGGCAGGATAAAGCCTTGATTTTGGCCATATCCCTAGGGAAGAACCCACGTCCACCCCCCACAGACCCAGGTGAGCTTAGGTCTATTGTCCATCCAGGTTACCCCAAAGTCGCACCTCTGTGGGGGTGCCGGAGGAGAAAGCCCTCCCCCTGTGGGTGTTCTGGGCCAGGCCCGGTTTGGAGTTAGCACTGCCTGCGAGGCATCCCGTCTCGGCTCTGCCTCTTCCTTGGGTGTGACCTTCGAGCAAAGCATTTCTGCTCCTGGAGACTTGGTTTCTTTCCTCCGCGGAAGATGGAGACTGAACAATGACCTGAACTGTGTCTCCTCTTGCCGAGAAGCTGTGTTCATCTTGTCTGGTGTCATTCCTCTTGGGGGTGGGGGGTGTGTGTGTGTGTGTGTGTGTGTGTGTGTGTGTGTGTGTGTGTGTGTGTGTGTGTTGAGGCTGAGGACTAGACCATGGAGCCGTTCCGCTTCTTGCGGGACACACAGGCCTGCACCAGCCCCCGATAGCCTGCAGGAGGCGCTGCAGACACACCCGGGAGGAAGGGAGTCCTCCGTCCCGGTGACAAGGCCCCGGCCGCCGCAGCTTCTGGGATGGGCTTTCGGGGAGGATGGAGCCCAAGAAAACAGGGGTTGGAAGGAGGAGGTGCGGAGAACAGAAAAGGGAGAGCAAATTAAGAGAAGGGGCCGCCCGAGAGAGGACTCCACCGGGTCACACCGCACCTCCGTTCCCCGCTGGCGGGATGAGAGCTTGTCCCGGGGTGTGCGCTGCAGCTCCGGTGCCCATCGGCCGGGGCGCGCTGGGAGCTTGCAAACTGCCCCCTGCGGGGGCCGGGCCGGCGGCGGCCGCCGGGGAAAGCAGGAGGATTTGCAGTCGAACCTCGGGGCCAAGTCTCGGCTGCCACTTGACGTCGGTGGAGCCTCAGTTTGCTCATCAGTAAATGGGTTAGTGAGGCGGCCTCGCCGGGCTGTGAGGCTGGAGACGATCGATGTCCCAGAGGCAGCGGGTGGATTCGGGGCAGGAATTGGGGAGCGAAGCGGGTCCTGAGCGGCCGGGCGGCGACTCCCGGAGGCCCTGGCACCAGGGGGTGAAGGGCGCCGCTCCCGGCGGGGAAGGGGGTCCGGACCCACTCGGCGGGGCGGGGAGGCCGACCCCCCACCCCCCGACCCCGCAGATGCCGCTTCGCCCCTCGCCTTCCTCTCCAGGCTCGCGCCCGGATCCTCGGTCCCCGCGGTCACCTGCGCGCTCGCGGAGGGCGGGCCGCGGGCCCCGGCGGGGAGGCGGGACTTGGCGGAGGCCGGGGAGCGGGCCGGGGGGTGGGGCGAGGGGCGGGGGCCGGCGCCCCGCGGGGAGCCCGGCCACGTGATGCTCGCGGCCCGGCCGGGCGGCCAGGCGGGGAGCGCGGCGGCCCCCGGAGGTGGCGGCGGGCGCGCAGCCCGGGCCGCGCGGGACCGGCCGCCGTCGGGGCGCGCATGCCATGGAGAAGCTGGCGGCCGGGCTGGCCGGCCTGCGCTGGAGCATGGGCGCCTTCCCGCTGGACCTCATCGTCAGCCGCTGCCGCCTGCCCACGCTCGCCTGCCTCGGGCCAGGTACCGGGGGTGCTGGGGAGGACGCCGCGGGCCGCCGGGGGCGGGGGCTCCCAAGCAGGTGCCGCGGGGCCGGCGGAGCTGCCCGCCCGCCGCCTCCCCGGGCGCCCGCGCAGCTCCCGGCGCACCTTCGCGGGGGTCGGGGGGCCGGGGGGCCCCGAGCCGGGCATCCGCCTCGTCCTGGCCCTGCAGACGGGCGGAGACAGAGACCCGGACCGGGAGGGAGCGGGCCGGGCCGGGACAGAGTCCTCTGGCCCAGCTGGGACCCAGAGCCCGGCCGGCCGCCGCGCCCGCCCCGTCGGTGCAGTGCCTTTCCCGTCGCCCGCAGACCCCCGCCTGGCCGCGCGCCCCCGTCCCTTTGTCTCCCCCTCTGCCCTCCATCCCCCGCACCCCGGGGCTCGGTCTCCGTCCTCCCGCCGCCGCCCCCAGCCCCTCTCGGTCCCTCCCGGGGCCCTTCTCGCCGCCTCCTTTCGCGCCCCGGGAGCCCCTGGGGTCCCTGGGCGAGCGGCCCTCCCTCGGGGCGTGCCCGACCCCCGGCCCTCCCTCCGCTGCCGGCCCCGCTCCTCCCGGGGCCCGGGCCGAGGCCGCGCCGCTGCTGGGACCCGCGCGGGGCGAGGGGACTGTTTGGGGAAGGAGGGCGGCCGGCGGGGGAGGGGCGGGAGCGGGGCCGGCAGCCAGGCCGGGGTTTTGTGCGCGAGAAGAATAGGGGTTTGGCCGCGTTGGCACACTCGCTTCCCTGCATGCTAATGGGGCCGCGGCCGCGGGCTCCCCGCTCTCCCCTCCCGGCGACGGGGAGCGGGCTCCGGGGCTGGACCGCACCGAATCGTGGGACAGGGGTGCCCCGCAGCCCTGCGCCTCGTTCCCCGGCCCCTCGGCCTGTGATCCCGAGACAGTCCTGTGGGCAGCAGGCTGTGCATGTCCGCGAGCGCATGGAGTATGCTGGCCGCTGCCCACGGTCCTCTGGCAGCTCCCGCTCCTGGGCGGGGGCTCCTCACTGTGCTCGGGCCTCCTTTGCGCGCCCCGGATGCTCCTCGCACCCCTGGCTTGTCTCCCACTGTGCGCCCCCAATGCCATGGTTAGTGCCTTGTTTTCACGCTGGGCCGCAGGCTCCCTGAGGGGGGCATCCTGCCCAGCGAAGACTGTGGCCAGACTGACCCACCGGCTGAATGAATGAATGAATGAATGAATGAATGAGTGAGTGAATGAGCAACTGGTTGGATGGCCCGCCTGTCTATGACCCTGGTGGCTGTGGTCACCGTGAGTGTGACTGTGTGATCAGAAGTGTGTCCGGAAGTCTTGAAGGTCCCCGTGTGCCTTATGCATTTGGAAGGGGCCCCTCAGTGGGGCCATGGGATTGAGTAGAGTCATCGGGGTGTGGGCCGGGTGGCTGTGCTGGCTCCACTGTTGGTGACCATGATCATGGCAGTGGGTGTCAGAAGGGTGGGCTGGGGCTTAGAGGAGC
The DNA here is from genome assembly GCF_963259705.1 of Myotis daubentonii. Taxonomy (NCBI): domain Eukaryota; kingdom Metazoa; phylum Chordata; class Mammalia; order Chiroptera; family Vespertilionidae; genus Myotis; species Myotis daubentonii. The sequence continues at coordinate 69,179,156 of NC_081851.1, read as the reverse complement.
TTTAAGAGGTGGGGTGCAGAGTAGCAGCACTTTCTCTGCCCAGGAGGAAGGCTCAGACCACTGCCCCCCATCCCGGCCACACCCACACACAGTGGGAAAGCCAGGTCTCCCCACAGCCCTGAACACATTCTATCCCCCCCCACCCCTCTTTCAACAAATCCACAGATTTCATGGAGCTCCCAGCCATCAGAGTAAATCATTTCCCATTTGGTTGGACAGTTAGTGAGTTGTGTCTGCGGGGGCTGGGAAGGAGGCATCTTCCCCCCACCCTGCCCGCCAGCTGCAGCCAGGAGACAGCTCCACCGCCTCCTGCAAGCTGGGCCAGCCCTCGGCTCCCCTGGAAACCGTTGCTGGGGTTGGAGCCGCCGGGGCCCAGGCCCCTCTCAGCACCTCTGCCCAGTGCCGCTTCCCCGGGACTAGCCCCCTCCAGCTTCTAGTCCACCCCCTTCTCCAGCCACCGCCGCGGTGTTCCACAGGCTGGGAGCAGGAAGGGCTGACAGGGAGAGCCAGGAAGCAGCTTCTCTGAGATGGGCTAGCAGGTGTCTGAGGCGTTCTCCCCTCTTCTCGGAGTTCCCCCAAGGGGAGGAGCCTGTCTGTGGCAGGGGGTGGAGAGGGGCTGCCCATAAAAGACCCAGGAATCGGCTCCTCTAAGCCCTGCCGTTCTCCTGGCCTGAGTGACTCGGGGCTCTGGGGGGCCCTCACAGCTGGACCTACAACGGGCAGCCCCATCTGGACTCTCTCCATTCTCCAGCCTGACCCTCCTGGCCTGGCCTGGCCTGGGCACTGACATGGGGGCTGGCATTCCGCTACTGTGAGTTCTGGTGGTTCTGAGGCCCAGCTTAAGTGTCTGCTGCTCAGTAGTCTCCCTTCCTCACCCCATCCTCAGCTTAGTTTGCTGCTCCCTTCTGTGAGCCCAGACAACCTCCACTCAGCGCCTCGCACTTGCCTATATTCTCTGTTCACATCTCTTTCCACTTCCCCCCAGGCCGACGGGGTCCTGGAGGGCAGGGACTGGGCTCATCTGCTGGGAGGGCCTGGGACAGCAGGCAGTCCAATCAGATGATGAGTGAAGAACAGCGTCCGGGCTGGCTGCTGAGGCCACATCGGGAGCCTGAGCCCTGAGAGAGGGCCTTGACTCAGCTGTGAGGCCACAGCTGGCAGCCCGGCTGTCCCTAGAGCAGTGATGGCGAACCTATGACACGCGTGTCAGAGGTGACACGCGAACTCATTTTTTTGGTTGATTTTTCTTTGTTAAATGGCATTTAAATATATAAAATAAATATCAAAAATATAAATCTTTGTTTTACCATGGTTGCAAAGATCAAAAAATTTCTCTATGTGACACGGCACCAGAGTTAAGTTAGGGTTTTTCAAAATGCTGGCACGCTGAGCTCAAAAGGTTCGCCATCGCTGCCCTAGAGCACTGCTGACCTGGCAGGGGCCATGGGGAGCTGTCCTCAGGAAGGGTCTTAGGGAGACGGTAAGGAGGTCATCTTGCCTGTTCTCTCTGGCCCTCCTAATGTTCTCTTTTTCTCTCCTTCCTCTTCTGTCCTTCTTTCCCTTCCCAGGGGAGTATGCTGAGGGCGTCAGTGAGCGAGACATCCTGCTCATTCACTCCTGCCGCCAGTGGACAACAGTGACGGCCCACACCCTGGAGGAAGGCCACTATGTCATCGGGCCCAAGATTGACATCCCCCTGCAGTACCCAGGTGTGCCAGCCAGGGACAGATGGTGTCAAGCTGGTGGGGCGGTAGGCTGGAGGGTACTGGGTAGGGAAGGTTTGGGGGAAGCTGTTGGTGACCAGCCTTTCCTTAGAGCCCCAGGGAGGCGTGAGGACGGGGCTGGCAGGGGGGTGACTAGGGTTAGGGTTGGAGTTAGGGCCCAGTGGTTTTTCTACTCTTGTGTCGAGTCCTGGATCTCTGGTTGCAAACCTCTGATTCACATTTTATTTTAAAATAGATTGTAAACAGATTTTAAAAATATCCACACTCTTTAAAATGCTACAAATCTAACCTTCACCCTAACTAGAGACCTTTGGTATTGTACCTCCAGCCGCCTCATTAACCCTTTTTTGTATAGATCCTCAGAACATTTCCTGCCAGCAGCTTCTCAGTACTGTGCAACCAAAAAAACTTCAGAAATGGCCCGGCCGATGTGGCTAAGCAATTAGAGCATCACCCCCTTGCACTGAAGGGTCTTGGGTTTGATTCCTGGTCAAGGGCGCCTACCTGGGTTTCAGGTTCACTCCCCACCCCAGGCCAGGGTGTGTGCAGGAGGCAACCAGTTGATATGTCTCTCTCACATCAATGTTTCTCTTTTTCCCTCTCTCTCTCAAATCAATAAAAACATATTTTAAAAATCGTCAGAAACAAAGAGATGCTCAGGCTGATCATCTGACTGCACCTGTCAACTGTAATCTTGATTTTCCCAATTGTTTTCATTGATGGCGTTTATAAGTGAATGTTAAAATTTTAGGCTTTCAAATAAGATTGTGCTAATGAACTTCCACTTTGATTTGTGTTCTATATGATGTTGACGTCTTACGTAAGATTCTGCACCGCACCAGGAACGCAGGGCTGCTGTCCCCTGTGTGGGAGGGATGGGGTCTGGTGGTCTCATCCAGAGGTGCCCCCATGGGCACCCAGGATCCCACAGCATTCCAGACACGGGGCTGAGCGCTTTCATCACTTCATTCTTGTGGGGAACTGGCACGGCCATGGCATACTCAGCCCCAGGGCGCCTTATGTGACATGCCAGCTCAGCCTGGTTCAGTGACCCTGAGTGGGGGGGGGGGGGTGAAGGGATTGAGAAAAGACAGACAAGAGAATGAAAGCTGGGTCTCGGTGGGACCCTGCTCCCTGATGAGGAGACAGCGCCAGCGCCCACAAGCCGTGTCTTTATTTTATAGCAGATGCCACGAGGCAGAGCAGGGGCGTGATCACGTTGTTTACAGCATTCTCGTGAGTTCCAACTTCACTCAACTACATGCACCTGAACTCTATCACCAGGCACGTGGGGCTACGTGTTTGGACCATAGGTTCAAGCTTACAACCACAGCCGTTGGCTATGATTGTGCTGGGCGGGCCCTGCCTTCCAGCTGGGACTTGCACGTGGCATTGAGAGGACCCTGTCCTTTCATTAGTCCGAGGCTTGAACCTGGCCAAAACACCGTAACCGCGCCCCACACGTTCTCACAGCGAACCTGTGACAGTCCTGTCAACTCCATGTAACTCACACGGAAAACGGGCCCCCGGAGCGCCAGTAGCTTGCCCAGTTCTGTGATTTAACTGCTACCTCCTCCTCTCCACCCCCAACAGATGTTGGGGACCCTTTGGGCGGGGAAGGCTCACAGCCCCTTCCTCACGGTACCGCTGTTCCCCCTCTGGCCCTGCCTGGGTCTCCCCGAAGCCAGTGGGACAGGACTCAGCCCTTTACCTGCTTTGGCCCTTTACAAACTGCCCTGGGAGGTTGGTGCCCCGGAGTCCCACACCCCGCTTAAAAGATTAGGAAACGCTCCAGGGTCTTTCGGACCTGGGCCTGGGCCTGGAGCCCGGGAGGGGTTCGCTGCAGCCAGAAGCTTCCCAGCCTGGGAGAGGTCCCAGGTCTTCTTCTTGGGATAAAAAGCAAAGATTAGAAATCGTCCTCAGGGTCTGAAGTGTGACTTAAGGGACTGTGCCATTTCAGTGTGCGTCATTAAAAATTTGGGAAACCAGGGCATAGAGCGTCCTAGAGAACTATGGGGCTCCAGCCCTTTCCCCATGCCTCTGGTGCTCCCCGAGAGCGTGTGTAGAGGGGAGGGCGCTCCGGGTGACAGCTGGCTGCAGGGGTGTCGCAGCCCTAACCCCATCTTTCTGGTGGGCGGCTCCGGCCTGCCCGGATGGGGGAAGGGAGGTCCAGGCCCCTAGGAGGGAGAGGGGCCTGCCCGGCTGGTGGGTTAATGAGGAAGCTGAGTGCACAGCTCGCTGGTTCCTCTTAATGAATTAATAATAGGGCGGGCGGGCGGGAGCAGCCGGCCTCGGACCGCGATGGCGGGGGAGGGGAGTTGGGCTGCGGGGCTTGGGGTGCTGCCCGGGGCCCACTGCCCAGGGGGTAGGGGTACCTGGCACCTCTGAGACAGCCCCCCACGCCCTGCCTGGGGCCGGGCTGCTTCCCCAGCGTTGGCGGGGAGAGGGGGCGGGGAGGGGGCCGTGGAGCAGCGGCAGATGAGCCCTGGGAGCTAAGTAGCATCTTTCATTTTACAGCCGGGAAACCGGAGCCCGGAGAGATTAAACAGTTTGCCCAGGTCACTCACACCGCTGGGTGGTGGCAGAGCTGGGGCTCAGCCGGCCTGTCCTGACTCCACGCTCTGCATCTGCCTGCCCTTAACGAGCATCTGCCTGGGTCAGGTCTGGGAGGAGGGTGATAGGAAAGACGGCTTCTCGCTGGAAGGGACAGTCCTGTTCTGGGCGGCCAGGGGGAGGGGCAGGCGGGGTCGGCAGGTCCCCAGAGTCGCGGAGACCTCGGGTCTCACGGAGAGGGAGGCAGGAGAGGAAGCTGCCCCCGAGGGGCTGCAGCGGGAGGAAAAGGCTTCCAGGGGCCCGAGCATCACTCCTGGGAAGGAGGCGCCCTTCTTTCCTCCCGGCAGCGGCAGCGATGACCGGCGCTGGGCTCCAGGCTGCAGCCGAGGGGGCGGCGGGGGTGGCGTTGGCTGCCATGGTTACATCGATCCTCCCTGCCACATCCTCCCCTGGCTCCAGCCCTGACTTGGCTCCAGCTCGCCCCACAGGGGGCAGCGGGCATTTCTCCATGCCTGGCTGCTTGTGATGGGGGGAGGGGGTTGTGTGTGGATATGGGGGAGGAGATGGGGTGATGGGGGGGCCCCTCACTGGTGGATGGTAGCAGACCCTGATTGCCGCTTCCTGACCGCAGGTCACTGCTCCCGGCCAGGTCCCCTCCCCACTTTGTCCCTCTGCCCTCTAGGGCTGTGGCCCATTCCAGGCCTCTGCCCACCAGGGTCTCAGACTGGCTAGGGTAGGACCTAGGGGGGCTTGTCCCAACTTTCTCCTGGGCACTGTCCCCTCCTTTCCTTGGCTTTCATTTCTCTTCCTGCGTCTAGGTGTCGGTGCTGTAGGCGCTGCCCTTGACCTTCTCCTCGTACCCTGCACTGGGGTGCGGGGGAGCTGCCTCTGGGTTTAGGGGCCCCAGGAACCCCTTGCACTGTATACCAAGTGGTATGTGTTCACGCTAGGAGCGCACTGTGGGCATTTCTCTGAGCCATCTTACCTGCCCAGCCGAAGCTGCTCCCGTGGGCCAGTGGCCCTCAGTCTGTACTTCTGACCAGCTCCCCCAGCTGCTGCCCCACACCCTGCTTCTTCCAGGTTTCCAGTTGTTTTTTTCTTCTCTTTTTATTGAATTTATTGGGGTGACACTCGTTAACTTCCATCACAAAGATGCACAGGTTTCAGGTGCACAATTCTACAACACACCATCTGTCACCCCCAGTCCAGTCTCCATCCATCACCATTTATCCCCGCCCCCCATACCCTCCGGTACCCAAACCCCTGGGTTTGGTTTTGCCCAATAGCTCCGCTGGCTCCATTTCTGACCAGGCCGGTGGACTGAGTCCCTTCCTTCCCACCGGACCCTCATACGTCACTCCAGTCTGACGAGTCTCCTTCCACAAGCTGCTGGGGTCCAGCCCCAGCAGGTCCAGGGGTCCCCAAAGGTGTGGACGGAGTCGGTGAAGACTATCCACCCTCTTCCTACGGTGGAGTCCTATCCATCCCGAGAATGGGGCTTACCTAGGGGTCCCTGTTCGGGCGCCAGATGCTGGGGTCCAACCCCAGCAGGTCCAGGGGTCCCCAAAGGTGTGGACGGAGTTGGCGAAGAAGGAATGACACAGAGATAGCGTTCAGTTGATCATCATAGCCGTGTTCTCTTGTCAGGGTCTGGTCAGGATCTCTAGCCGAGTTCTGGTCTGGATCTCCAGAGAGGTTCTGCTTAGGATCTCCAGCCAGGTTCTGTGTCTATGTTCTCTTGCTAGGTTCTCCAGCCAGGTTCTGTCCAGGTTCTCCAGCCAGGTTCAGTCACCAGGTTCTAGTCAGGTTCTCTTGCCAATTTCTGTAGTCAGGTTCAGTCCAGGATCTTTTGCCATGTTCTCTCGCTAGGTTCTGTCTCTAGGTTCTGAGGCCAGTTTCTGTCCAGGATCTTTTGCCATGTTCTCTCCAGCGAAGTTCTTCTGTCTCTAGAGAACGTTCTTTGTAGGTTCTGTGCCTAGGTTCTGTCTCTCTTGGTTCTGTGTTCTAAGTTCTGTGTCTTTCTGTCTTGTTACATCCGTATTTATACCAGTTGATTCAATCCTATCAATCTCTATTACAAAGGTTAGGGCGTTTCTTATCTCCATTCCAGGGAGTAAAGATTATGCAGCTTAAGCATGATTGTTTGTAGTTAAAGTGATTAATTACCCGCCTGGCACTTAGTTAAGGGGTTTTATTCCCTCCCTAACTTCAGGGGAAAATCCCTACCTGGGGAAACAACCTTTCTCAGAGACCTTGGTTAAAACACATAGTGCCAAGAAGGTGAGCAAACATATTAAGAACAGTGTGCCATATATGCCAGGTCCCTTGAAACAGCAAGCATGGACTGGCTCCTGGCAACAAGCCTCTCGGCATTCAGGGCCTTTGGAGCGAGAAGCTGTTTCACCTCCTGATATCCTCCCCCCAGCCCTCCCCTCCAGGCGCTCACCACGGGGGCAGGCCATCCGCTTTGGTGGCTCTGCATTTGCTCCTTCTCCTTCTTCCCCGTGGCATGTCCACTCTGTAAAACTCTTTCACTCTTAAGATCCCTTCAGGCTGCCAGGCAGCTTTCCCCCAACTCAGTGGTCCTCTAGCGCTTTTGTCACGAGTCTGTTGTCGCACTTGTCATATCGCGCTGCCATCATTGGGCGCGCACTGCCACCTCCATTGTATCTGGAAACCTTGGAAAGCAGACTGTATTTTGCCCAGGTTTGCAGCCTCTGTTGGGCCTATTGCACAGTGGGTGCTCCATAAGTGTTTGTGGCATGAACAAATGAATGGACTATGACTGAGGCAACCACCAGGAAGACCACAGAAGCTAAACAGTCACCTTGTCTTCTCTCAGCCGGTTGCCCTCTCCCCTGTACAGCACTCTTCTGTGTTAGGCCTGAGAAGAAGCCATCAGTCCAGGTGTCAGGGCGGTTCACAGTGGGCACGTAAAGCATGTGGGGCCAGTGAGGTGAGAGAGTTCCACAGAGGTCGCTGTATTGATTATCACCAATTTTTTTTTAAAAAAATATATTGATTTTTTTTTTTATTTTTTATTTTTTTTTTACAGAGAGGAATGGAGAGGGACAGAGAGTTAGAAACATCGATGAGAGAGAAACATCAATCAGCTGCCTCCGGCACACTCCCCACTGGGGATGTGCCCACAACCCAGGTATATGCCCTTGACCGGAAGCGAACCTGGGACCCTTGATCCGCAGGCCGACGCTCTATCCGCTGAGCCAAACCGGTTAGGGCAATTATCACCATTCTTTATCACCACTGGGACATCTGCTGAGCCAGCCAACATGCATTGCCCTAGACTGCAAGTTGGGAAGGCCTCAGGGAGGGGGAAAAGGGCAGATGGCTTTGCTGGGCTCAGAGGAGAGGCCTCTGGGACAGCTGAGCTGAGTGTTGGACAGGGGCAGGGCCTGGGAACGGAGCTGGGGTCAGAGTGGCTCTTCCTGAGCCTCCACGGCCTGGGGCTGGGCCCCTGGTCTGCCCAGTGCATCAGTGTGGATCAGCAGCCCCTGGTAGACGCACAGCATGCCGGGTCCAGGTAGGGCCCAATATCATCTGCCCCCACATCCTCAGATGAGGACTTGGAGACCCAGAAAGGAGAAGGGGCTTGTCTATGGGCATACCGAGCCAGAGTAGGGCTGGGACCAAGCTAGACGCCTGCATCCCCAGTGCCACAGTGGTGTTCGGTCAGAGGCCAACTCTGCGTCCAAGTATGTGGGTTCTAGTTTGCACTTGGGTTTCTCTGGGGAGGCGGCTGCTAGCCTCAGCACACACCCACAGCTCTCCATGGGGTGAGGGCTGGGCTAGTGGCTAGAGATCTATGCTCACCTCCCCCTGAGGTCTGAGCCAGTTGACCCACGCTGCTACAAACCTGCCCTTCTGCCCACCTGAGTTCCAAAGGGGCTGGCTGAGATGAGGGGAGCAATACGTGAGGACCCCGAGGTCTCTTGCCAGGCTCCCGGCAAGTGGGCCCACCCTAGCAGCCTGCATCTCCCCCTGTGCAGGGAAGTTCAAGCTCCTGGAGCAGGCCCGGGATGTGCGGGAGCCAGTGAGGTACTTCAGCAGCGTGGAGGAGGTGGCCAGCGTCTTTCCTGACCGCATCTTTGTGATGGAAGCCATCACCTTCAGTGTCAAGGTCAGTCCTTCTGGTCCCAGGCATGGTGCCCCCATACTGTCCCCTTCCCTTCAGAGCAACTCTGACCCTGGTGGGGTCCAGAAGGTGTCACAGTGTCACTTCTGACTGCCTCTTGAGGGCCATTGGCACAAAAGGGCCACGACCGATGAGCTGGATGTATGACCTTCTGGGCTGAAGAACTTCCTGCAAAAGATATGAAGCAGGAGGAAGTGTGTGGAGGGCCGTGCCCTGACTTGGAGACCTTTCAGGGAAGTGTATCCTTGCATCCACTGGTAGGGGTGGTGGAGGGGTGGTGACAGAGTGCAAACAGTCCCCCACTTGTGTACAGATAGCTCTTCATAAACCCTTTTCTTATCCATTAATTCTCAGTAGCCTTGTTGAATGGGTGGAGCATTATCACCCAAATTATAAAGATAATGATAAAAGTTATCAATTACTGAATATTTTCAAAGTATGTCACTATACATAGTCTATTTAATCCTTAGAGCAACTTTTCCAAGTAAGCTATTAGATGAAATAACCATGTGCCATGTGGCCTCTCTGGGGTGGAACGTGGGTCCCTGATACCCCCCCCCTCCCCGCCCCCTCAAGTGCTCTTGTCTGCTCTCAGCCCTGGGGCTGCCCTCCTGGGTCCTGGAGAGCCTCCCAGGGCTGGCTTTCCCTGGGGCCCTGGCTGAGGCCTCACCATGTTCGGGATCCCCAGGTGGTGTCGGGAGAGTTCAGCGAGGACAGCGAGGTGTACAACTTCACGCTGCACGCGGGCGACGAGCTCACGCTCATGGGCCAGGCGGAGATCCTGTGCGCCAAGACCACCAAGGAGCGCTCGCGCTTCACCTCCTTGCTGCGCAAGCTGGGCCGGGCGGGGGCGCTGGCCGGGGTGGGCGGGCCGGGCGGCGCCGGGGCCGCGGGCGGGGGCGCCCGGCCGGTCAAAGGCAAGATGCCCTGCCTCATCTGCATGAACCACCGCACGAACGAGAGCCTGAGCCTGCCCTTCCAGTGCCAGGGCCGCTTCAGCACGCGCAGCCCGCTGGAGCTGCAGATGCAGGAGGGCGAGCACACGGTGCGCGCCATCATCGAGCGCGTGCGGCTGCCGGTGAACGTGCTGGTGCCCAGCCGGCCGCCGCGCAACCCCTACGACCTGCACCCGGTGCGCGAGGGCCACTGCTACAAGCTGGTCAGCATCATCTCCAAGACCGTGGTGCTGGGGCTGGCGCTGCGCCGCGAGGGCCCGGCGCCGCTGCACTTCCTGCTGCTCACCGACACGCCGCGCTTCGCGCTGCCGCAGGGCCTGCTGGCGGGGGACCCGCGCGTGGAGCGCCTGGTGCGCGACAGCGCCTCCTACTGCCGCGAGCGCTTCGACCCCGACGAGTACTCCACGGCCGTGCGCGAGGCGCCCGCCGAGCTGGCCGACGACGGCGCCAGCCCGCGCCGCGCGCGCCTCTGCCTGCCCGCGCCCCCGCGGGGCCCCGCGCCCGCCCGCGCGCCCAGCCCGCCCGGCGACGGCGACCAGGAGTACGTGAGCCCCGACTGGGCCGGCGCGCCCGAGCCCGCCGCCTCGCCCGCCGAGATCCCCTACGAGGAGCTGTGGGCGCACCAGGCGGCCGAGGGCCTGGCGGAGGGCCGCCCCCGGCCGCCCCCGGGCCCCGACCTCATCAACTTCGGGACCGGCCCGCCCCGCCTGGAGCCCGAGGCGCCGCCGCCTCCCGTCCCTCCCAAGTCCGAAGCTGTGAGTGGCCGGCGGGGCGCTGAGCTCTGTCGCTCTGGCCTCCGGGGAGGGGCCAGCCAGGGGGCTCCGCTTGGGCCTTCGAAGCAGATCCCCCTGGGTGGCCGGCTGTTGGAGTGTGGGGCAGAGGGTGGCCGGTGCGTGGGGACAGGGTGGCAAGAGCGTTTGTACTTGGGGACACCAGGGACGGCGGCCTGGGGGCCGTGGGACAAAGATGCCAGTAGATCTCCAGCCACAGACAACTTGCGGAGAGTCTAGCACAGCGGGACCCAGACGGTTTCACGGAACAGTCTTGGAAGTTGCCCAGTGAAAAGCAGGTTCCATGGTGAAATGACTTTAGAAAACGTGTGTAGGACCTCCAGCCCTCCACTCTAATCCACTTCGGAGTTACAGCGATTGGAACATGAAGGCTCTGAGAAGACCTGCGCTAAGGAAACCTGCTTATCTGTATTTAACGCAGAATTTCCCAGCTTACATGTGCGCAGAATATGGAGGCCACTTTGAGTATTTGACCTTTGAGTAAGAGATGCAGATGGCAGATACTTTACAGACACTTTAATCCCCTCCCACAATGCCTCTTCCCTCTTTTTTTCCTTTTTGTGTGTGGAGGGAATGTCTGTTTTTCTGATTTTTTTTTTTAAGAGTAAGACAGGGCTCTACTTTTTTTTAAAAAAATATTTTTATTGATTTCAGAGAAGAAGAGAGAGGGAGGGAGAGAGAGAGAGAAACATCAATGATGAGAGAGAACCGTTGATCGGCTGCCTCCTGCACACCCCACACTGGAAATGGAGCCGGCAATCCGGGCGTGCACCCTTCACGGAATCGAAGCTGGGACCCTTCTGTCCGTAGGCTGATGCTCCATCCATTGAGCCAGGCCAGCGAGGGCTTTCTGATTGTTTTTTAATCTACTTTTCTATATTCTTTTTCTGACATTCTATAGATTTCCAAGGCAGTAGAAGACTGTATGTTGTGGGCTCTTGAGAAGTGAAACAGGCTGGAGAGAGGAGGGGTGGGGTGGGTAGGGTAGGTGGCTGGTGGAGGAGGTGCGGCGTGAGGCCAGGCAGCCTCTTGGCAAAGTGGGGCAAAGAGCCTCAGAGTTAGTTGTTCGGGAAGAGAAAGGAGGTCAGCCGCCTGTGGACGGAGGTGGAGTCATGCCCTCTGCTTGCAGGTGAAGGAGGAGTGCCGCCTTCTCAACGCCCCGCCCGTGCCGCCCCGGGGTGGCAGTGGCAGCGGCTGGCTCCCTGGCAGCCCCCCGGTGCCCCCACGCTTCCCCAAGCTGCAGCCTGTCCACTCGCCCAGCTCCAGCCTCTCCTACTACTCCTCTGGCCTCCAGGATGGGTGAGCCCTTTCCGCTCCTGGCCCCCGTTCTCCTGTGGTGGGTGAGGCCGGGGAAAGAGGAAGGGAGTCCAGGCTGAGGAAGGGAAGACTGCAGGCTGCGGGTTCAACGGGTGCAGGTCCTTGAGCGGTACCGAGGGGAGGGCCCTCGGTGGGGGGCTGGGGCCCAGCCACTGCTCTCCACGGTCCTGCTTCAGTTCGCCGCTTTCCTAAATGTGAGGATTGGACGGGAACATTGCGCTGGTTCCTTCCAGGCGGGGTCTCTTCCCCAGGATGAAGTGTTCCTTGCTATTTAACATTTTTTCCCTAATTCAGTTTCATTGACTTTTTCCTGGGGTTGGGGATGCCTGAAGAAAGAATGGAGCAACCCCAGAGGTCCCGGGCCTTGAGGGCTGGGGTACGGGCCTGTGTTGCCGAGATCGGAGTGGCGGCCTCTGTGGCCAGCAGAGTGGGGTTTGCAGGGCCATGGGTGTGGCCTGGCGTGTTTCCCTCTTGCTCTGTCTTACCCTCCGTATGTGTCTGTCTCTGCCCACAGGACGGGTTCCCGCAGTGGCAGTGGCTCCCCGTCACCAGATGCCTACTCCCTCTATTGCTACCCGTGCACCTGGGGAGACTGCAAAGTGGGCGAGTCCTCTAGCCGCCCCCCACCGCCGGGACCCCTGCCCTCCACCACGCAGCCCAGCCAGGCCCCACGGGCCCTCGCAGAGCCCCTGAGCAGTCGAGCTGCCTCCCTCTTGGGGGCTGACGCCCCTGCCAAGACCTACCACGGCTGCCCGCCCCCCCTTCTCAAGCCCTCTCACCCCCAGAAACGCTTTGCTCCGTTTGGAGCCCTCAACCCCTTTTCCGGGCCGGCCTACTCCTCAGGCCCTTCAGCGGCCTCCTCTTCGGGGCCCACGACCGTCTCGGCCGCCCTGGCTACCTCCAGCCCTGCGTGCTCCCCAGGCCCGGGCTCCCCCGGCCCGGCCTATTCGGCTGCACCCACCTCCTCCTGTCCCACCTCCTCCTCCTCCTCCTCTGAGTGGCAGGAGTCGGCCCTGGAGCCCTTTGACCCCTTTGAGCTGGGGCAGGGAGGTTCTCCAGAGCCCGAGTTGCTGCGCTGTCAGGAGCCCAGAGCTGTGGGGGTACCTGGGCCTGGACCCCGCCTTTCACCTCTTGGACCCCCCAAGGCCTTTGAGCCTGAGGGGTTAGTGCTACGGCAGGTCCCCACTCCACTGTCACCAGCGGCCCCGAAGGGGCTCAAGGCAGGTGGAGCACGCCTCCTCCTCACCCAAGGGCGCCTGGAAGGGCCTCCTGCCAGTCCCCGGGAGGGCGCCATAGGCTGGGGCGGCCGGGAGGCCTCCTGGCAGCCCCCCGCCGACCTGTCTGCGCTCTCTCTGGAGGAGGTCTCTCGCAGCCTGCGTTTCATCGGGCTCTCCGAGGACGTGGTGAGCTTCTTTGCCCGAGAACGGATCGATGGCAGTATCTTTGTGCAGCTCAGTGAGGACATCCTGGCTGACGACTTCCACCTCACCAAGCTTCAGGTCAAGAAGATCATGCAGTTCATCAAAGGCTGGCGGCCCAAGATCTGACCTTCCCAGCTTGTAGCTGCGCAGCCGAAAGGCTGGCACAGAGGCCCGAGGCCAGCCATGGTCTGCAGGGGACAGTGCTGCCTGGGAGGGTGCCAGGTAGCCACTCTGTGAATCCAGGGGAGCCACACTTGGAAATGGGGTCCTCTGGGACCAGACCCCTGCATGGGGACGGCTTGCCTTGGAGTGTGCAGAGGACAGTGTGCCGCACCTGCACCTGGCGAGGCACTGGCTGACTCCCATGGTGGGGTCAAAAGCTGGCCTCATGGTGACCTAACACCGTCCCACACTCTGAAGATATTCACAGACAACTCGCATTTCTCCAGTTTGTAGGTGCCGGTTAGCAGGAAGGGAGTCCATAATTTAAGCACAAATCCCCCAAGTGCCCTCTCTCCTCTGTGCTCTGGGGGCTTTTGGCCTAAGCTGCCCCAGGGTCGGGGTGCCAATTTCAGGACCTCTGCACTGCGATGCCCTTCCCTCCCCCCCTCTGCTGCACCTTGAGTAGGTCCCTGGCCCTGAGCACAGGTGTATCCAGTACAAGCCCGTGCCTTTCACCTCAGAGCCCCACTCCGGGTTCTGGTTCGTGGGCGCTGACTTTGGAAGAGCACAGCGCTGCTGTTAATGGACGTAGCTCATTAGGGAGGCAGATGCCTACTGGCGCCCTGGGTTCTCCTGAGCTCAGTGCAACTAGCCCTCATCCTGCCAGGGTGGGTCCAGTCTGCGAAGACTCAGACCCCACGGAAGAGCAGGCTGGTCGGTCGGCTGCTCCTTGATTCTGACAAGTGGCTTTCAATCACTCCCGCCTGCACTGGTCTCCTGCCTCCATCACTTGACTCTGGCAAACACCTGGTGTCCCCTGGTTTCCTGTCAATAGTCGCAGGTGGGATGGGTGGGAGGCAGCACAGTGGCTTGGGAAGAACTGCTCTTGCTCACGTGCTTTCGGACAGGCCTTTGGGCCCTGGATCTCGAGCATGGTGGTCCGTGGCACCCAGGGCAGGGTGGTCGTGTACAACTGCCTGTCCCCCATGCTCTTCCCGTCTCACCTGCCCAGGGGTACCAGCCTTCTGCCTTACCCAGCCGACCTAGATATTTATTTCCTGCCTCGAGAATAGCAAAGCCATGCTGGTGCCTGTGCCCCAAGCAGGCCTCAGCTCTGAGGGAAGGGAGTCAGGAAACAGCAGAGACCAGTGTGGAGACATTGGGTTTCCTTGCTGATCAGGTAATGAATCCCCGAGGACTCGTGAAATAAACGCTAGACGCTGAGGACAGTGCCGGTGCAACTCCGCTGTCAGCTGCTTTCTTCCCGTGAAGGAATGGTGGGCATGCCCCGCAGGAGAGGACTTGGGATGGTGTGTGCCTGCAGCCCATCCATGTGTCCCCAGAAAAGGCTGGTAGTGCTGCCCCGATTCCCTGCTGAGAGCCCCTCACAGCCCCTGCCCTAAAGAACTTTTCAGCTCCCACAGCTGTTCCAATGGAATTCACACCTAACTAGTGCTGTTCAGTGGAAGGACCACACTTCAAAGCTCCATGCCACCAGCCCGGGCCCAGGTTCAACTTCCTGCGCTGGCAGACCGCCTGCCTTGAGGTGCTCAGAGCCCCATGTTCTAAAGCCTGTTTTCTTATTTTTTTTTTAAAGATGTTTTTATTGATATCAGAGAGGAAGAGAGAGGCAGATAGAAACATCGGTGATGAGAGAGACTCATTGATCCACTGCCTCCTGCACACCCCCTACTGGGGATTGAGCCTGCAACCTGGGCATGTGCCCTTGACTAGAATCGAACCTAGGACCCTTCAGTCCACAGGCTGACGCTCTATCCACTGAGCCAAACCAGGTAGGGCCTGAAGCCTGTTAATGGCTGTGGTGCAAGGATCAGTTCTCTACCTGCGGACTGGTCATCTGAAAACCCCAACTCAGAGACGACTTGGTTTTAGAGCCTGGCTTCCTAGCAACCAATTGTCAGTGTTTAGTAGAGCCAGAGATAAGGTCCTTGCCTGGCAGTCCCAACAACAGAACTGGTCCAGGCAATGTCTGAAGTACTTGTTGCACTCAAACTGGCACAGAGGCAGGAGGAACCGTTAACTTCTCAAAGTTGAGAAGGCGCAGTGATGGGACATGAATGATTCTGCACACTCAGCATGGATCCTTCTGCCAGAACGAGCTAAGAGCCTCGATGCTGTTTACCCAGACTGGGCCCTGCTTCTGCCAGAACATGAGTGTAGGAACTTCCCACAGCGGAGGGCAGGGCGTAGGGGAGGAGAGGAGGGTCTCACAGAGTGGAGGAGGTGGTGGGCTGACTCAGCATCCCCTGTACTGCTCACTGTGCAGGCATTTCCCATGCTGTGGTGCAGCTGAGAGGTGCAGGAATCCGTGACCAGGAAAATGTGATCTCTCCTGATTAATGCCAACCTTCCCACAAACACCCCGAGAAGCATGTGTGAATGTGTCACACCAAGAAAAAACTGGGTAAAACTCTGCAACGAGGAAATGCAGTTTAGGGAGAGTTTGTTTTATCCTGGTCCTCCATACCTGGTTAGTCAGGGCCACTTCCCACTGTAAGCAGGAGCCCAGCCAAAGCATTTAAATAGTCAGGTTTAAAAGGCTTTAGGCGCTAACCAGTTTGGCTCAGTGGATAGAGCGTCAGCCTGCAGACTCAAGGGTCCCGGGTTCGATTCTGGTCAGGGGCATGTGCTTTGGTTGCGGGCACATCCCTGATGGGGGGTGTGCGGGAGGCAGCTGATCGATGTTTCTTACTCTCTATCCCTCTCCCTTCCTCTCCGTAAAAAATCAATAAACGTATTTAAAAATAAATAAATAAATGAAAGGCTTTAGCCTCAGAAAGTCCCACCCTCTATATCACAGTCTCTCTCTCTTCAGGCGCTGCTCAGAACTCAACGTTCTTACCCCAAAGCATAGGGCTTTCTCCCAGCCCATTCCCTGAAGGAGGGGTTTAAACCAGAAGGGCAAAGACAGTAGAAAAAGGAAGCAGGCAGGGAGGCTGATAAATAAGTTTGGTTTTTATTATCCTGTGTTTGGCCGAGTGTGTGACTGCCTTCGCCACCACTGGCTTCCTGGGAGGAACGCTGCCACTTGGGGTCTTTGGGCTCATAGATTCGTGAGCACAGTGGGTTCCACCTTCCAACAGGAAGTGCAAACACAGCCAGACTTCACCGGAAGGAGGAGACCGTCTTAGCCGAAGGCACTTTAATCAAGGCACACACCCAATGTCAGTGTTTGTCTTCCCTCCGGTTACGGATAAATCTAGGTGCCACTGTTGGAGACCAGCACTGCGGCAGGTGGGTTAGTGGGGAGCGAGCAGGTGTGAGCTGCTCACTGGTAAAACTTCTTGTTAGCGCTAGCCTGGTCGATCAGCAGCTGGCATGGGGTGAACTGTTTCCCGTAGGCAGCCTCGTACCTCTTGAGCCGGTCCACTATCTTCTGAGCACCATACAGATCCACGAAGCGGAAGGGCCCTGTGGGGGAAGCAGGACTTCGTTGAAGGAGGCAGCCATACGAGCTCTAGGATAAAGCAAGCTACCTCCCCAACCTCCAAGGCCCACCTCCAAGACAGGGGGGGAAGCCGAGTCCAAAGACCGCTCCGATGTCTCCCTCTGCAGGTGTGGCCAGGATCTCTTCCTGCAGGCACATGGCGGCCTCGTTCACGAACCGCGACACCAGGCGGTACTGGATGTCTTCGTCAGAGGAGCTGCCAACAGGGAGGGGCATTCAGGCAGAGAAGAGCGGGAGGGGAGGGTTGCAGGAGCCACACAGGGATGAGAGCTCGACTCCAACTTTAGAGAAGGTGCTGCCGGGAGGCCAGCCTTTCCCGGAAAAAGACTGGGTAGAGCTACTTGCCCTGATTAACCAGAAACAGCACCTAGAACAGGGTCTGCAACAGCTAGATAAGCACCTCTAGGTATCAGCAATGGCCAATTACAAACGATACTAAAGGGTGTGGAGCCGGAAGGGGCCTGGGACAATGGTCTTTCTAGCTGCTCTCTGGGACCTTCAGAGGGAAGGCTGGAGCAGGGGTCTACCAAGGCTGGGCGGCAGTTCTCCCCTGATGCGGGCAGAGAATGAGGTGGCGTGCAGAAGGCAAAAGTACAGAGCACTGTGCCAGCATCGGGGGTGTTCACAGTCATAACAGAGACGGAAGAGGGGCTGACAAGCTTTGGCTGATGAGGAACGTTTCCATGCCATGAGCCACTCAAATCGACTTACACTTCAGGCTTAGGAGACACCTGCAGGCCTGCCAAAACACTATCCATTTCAGAATTCAAATCCTTACTCTTCACACCCTCCTTGTAGACGTAAAAGCCCTTCCCAGACTTGCGACCTAGAAGCAGGAAAAGGTAGAGTTACAATTCTTAGAGCCCGGGCCTGAGAAATCACTTCCCTCCCTGCTGCTCTGCGGTAACGCTCCCGCCTCTCCTGCCTCTCGCCTGTGTTCCCGAGTTTTGAGTCTAGCTAACCCTAGACACCTGGTGTTTGTCAGAGAGCTCACAGAGCAGGAGAGAGGTCTTAGGGTTTGGGCATCGTTGTATCTGTATGGGAAAGGCCAGCTGGGTGAGTTTTAATGCCCAGATGTGCAACACCACGACCTGGGACGCCCAGGTCCTGGCACTGATGTTGCTGCTTTTTGCTGCTACTTTCAGAAGAGAAAGCCGCCTCTCGGTGGCCTCAACTGTACACTCTGTAGGAGAGCTACTTCCTCCACACCGGTGGCAGCAGCATGGTAACGCAGGGCACAGATGTCCGAGGCCCTGGGCAGGATGAAAATACTCGTCGATCTGGCCTAACTGGGGCCAGGTAGTGGCGGAGCTTCAGAAGGCCAGGGTTTTACCTTCTGTCCATAATCCACAGGCCCACACTAAGGAGAGGTTGTCATGCAGTCATTTTTGAAATTCCCTATGATACCAGGAAACACACACGGGCCTCTGTAACTCCTTGGTCTCCAGAAGCTGTTTGGAACTTGTGACCGATGGAGCCAGTTGTGTTTCTTTGAGGATACTCACCCAGGAAGCCCTTGGCCACCATCTGTTTCAGCAGCTCCAGGCTTCCACCTGCAAACCTCTCCCCAAAGGCTTTGCCTAGGTCTTCGGCTACATGTTTTGCTACATCAACACCAACTTCATCCACCAGGGTGGCCGCACCCACAGGAAAGCCAAAGCCTGTGGTCAGGGAATCCAGCTTCTTAGGGCCAACGCCTTCCTGAATGGGAAGGAAAGCGGGGACCTCAGGGGAAGCCATCCCTGGTCCCCCACACGGGTTCCCTGTGCAACAGCCACTTCTCTCCTGGCTGCCACCTGGCCAGGCCCAGGACTGGGACTGTTTCAGTCAGGGAAACACAGGAGGTTTGGGAGTCACACAGGCAAAAAGTCTGAGCCTTCCCTAACCTTTAAGGAAGTCTAGAGATGAAAGGTATTCATTTCCTTGTCTGCAATTCTGAATCTCAATAACCAGAAGATTCCATGGCAGACAGGGCTGGTTCCCAGGACTGAGAGGAGAGAGTCCAAGAGGCAGTGCTGCAGAGCCCCGGGATCCTGTGTCTAAGTGCCTGTGAATGACCTGTAGGGCCACCGGGGGGATGGGCTTGCACAGAAGCAGACACAACACCAATCAGACCACGCAGGCTCTGGTCTGGATGGCCCTTGCCGCTAAGGGGATGCAGAAACAGCACAGAAGAGCATGCTGGGAGGCCTGTGGACTAATGGAGCAGAGCCTATGGCTCCCCACCACCGTGCAGAAAGGGATGCCACGAAAGGGCGTTCTTGGAGAAAAGTCAGGGTAGTGCATTAGAAGGAAGCTTCTCCTCATCCTGACATCAGCGGTTCAGGGGACTGGTTTAAGGTGTGGAAGAGGCCTCAAACATTCCGAGAGCAATACCAACCTGGAGAATTCTGATGACTTCAGACATCATGGGTGCGAGACACCTCGTGGTATAGAAGCCAGGTCCATCCTGCCAAGGGGGAGAACATGAACTCGGGGCCCCTCTGTTGCAGATACTACCCGAGTCTGAAAGCAGCCTCCCTTTCCCAGATACCATTTCAGAGTTCAAGGTGATCATAACCTCAATCAGAATCCTTAAAATGAAATGGCAAGGGAAGCCACAGCCAGGAGCAGCAGGGCTGGAATCCAAGAGCACAGCATGTGGTTTCGTGGCCACCTGAAAGGCTGGGAACCTGCCACGTCCCAGACTTGCCCCACTCCAACCCTGACTCAGTGGTACAGTCAACACCACTATCCATACTGTACACAATCAAGGGGAAGTCCTATCAAAAGGAACGAGTTATAAATAAGCCGGGAGGGATGAGGAGTCTTAATAAAACTTATCCAAGTCTGCTGCTCTGTTCCACAGCTCCTTACCTTAACCACAATGATGACCTTCCCCTGCTTGAGACCAACTGCTACAGCGGACGCAGTCGTGTCCTTAGACGTCTTCTCGGTTGTGATAATCTCCAGCAGCTGCATCTTGTCCACAGGAGAGAAGTAGTGCATGCCAATCACCTGGCAAGGGGAACAAAAAGCCAACAGGTTTCACGCTGAGGAGGAAACGTAGCAGCTTCTCTTTCGCTGGGAAGCACTGGAAAGAAGAGCGGTGTGATCCAGGAGCACTGCCTGGCAGAGTCAAGTGGTCTGGTCCATGGTTCTTTGATCAAAAGTTCAGTATGTTCAGAGAGAGCTTACTGGATCCTCTTCCATCTGCTTCTAGGGCTTTTCACTGAGGGCAATTGGTCCTACCAACAACTGGTACCAAAATCATGGCTAAAGGCCAAATTGGAGTTATCAGGGAAGAATGGAGGGTCCACTTGTATTAATGCTGACGGTTTAGGTGAGAGAGTCTACTTTTTGTGGGGGGAGAAGGGACAGACAGGACGCCGTCAGTTCTGGGCAAACCGAGATGGTTGGTCCCTTTGGCCTAACTTGCATATGAATGACATTAGGTGATGAGAATTATCTGAGATCCTGCAGGCTAGACTGCAAAGCGCGATGCTTGCTCCTCTCCACTGGGGAGAACGAGAGGTGGCAGCAGAGGAACAAGAGGGCTCCTCTGCTGACTGTAAATGCTGCGGAGTTGCTCTGCGTGTGGTGACAATGCCAGACTGTCCACCTGCCTTCACACTGTGTTGTGTCTCCCCTCGTGTCACACTGTCAGCTGCCACTTCTCCTGTGACTTTTTCCTGCCATCACTGAGCCGGCCTCTATCCGGCCCTCATCTGCTGTGTGCTAGGAAATCAGCAAACTATTAGAATAGGAATAAAGAGGCTTTTGTGTTTTTAGTGCATGGATAATGTGTTAACCTTTCAAATCCTCAAGTCTTTTCCACTTCCTGCCTACCTTTGGCTGGTTCTGGTTGGATGAGGCCAACTGGGTCCCCTAAGAGGTGAGGTGTTTCATTTATCCTTGAGTGTTTTCACTTTCCCTTGATTTTACTCTGGTGGATAGCAGAAGCCCAAAGATCAATCTGTGGTCCTCATTTCAAATCGCTGAAAGTCCTTCCACACCCACCCCTTTCATGTCCTGGGTTAAAGGTCTAAGTAACCCCCACAGATAGAGACATCCTACCACACCCCCTGATCCTCATTCCTGAGTCTGGAACTGGAGCCAAACCTGTTCTGGACAGTCACCAGAGTCTGCCATGTAGATGAAGTGATATTTTGGAGCATCCCTTCTTAGGGCCTATCTTTCAATACCTAATTGTAATAAAGGTGGGTTTCATAGTCTGAACCTGAATAATTACACCCATGAGGATGCAAATCACCTATAGAAGCATTTTTAGTTGTATTTTACTTGTTCCTGCCTAACACACTGATCATGGTACTAGCTTTTTTGTGCCCAGTTTTGAGGAATACGTTGTCAGCCCCACCCACTTCATAATCCACACCAGTCCCTTCTCAATGGGTCTGAGGCTGTAAGACATTTCAGGGTTTTTCTCTTCAAAATTTACCTTCTCAGGTCTTTTGCTGACAGAAGCAATTTCATTGATTGGGAGAGCCGATGTGTTACTGGCAAAAACACAATGAGCTGGAATCACCTGCAGGGGAAAAGCATTGAAGAATGTGTCACGTGGGCCTGGGAGGTGACTGGAGTCCAAAGTCAAGTAATGAGTGACACTCAGGCCCAGCCATCCTCTCACCCAGAACTGCGCGGACTGCACACGCTGGCCTGACATTTCCGACTTGCAGGGCATGTGTTGAGGAATGTGTCGGCCTTGTTCTCTTTTCCATTCAGCCTTCCAGTTACGGCCCATCCTAAGGTTACCTAATCCTAACCTGGAGACTACACCCCAACAGTTACATAAATAAGACACTTCAGATAAACACTGAAAAAAGGTGACCTTGAATCAAAACTCAGTCATTTCAATATCCAGCATGGGTGTCAGTCCTCTTCTTGTTTGGATCTGCCCTCAAGTCTGAAAGCTTATGACACCCCCACCCTTCACCTTTATAAGAATAAGCCATAAAGTGCATGCCTACCTCATTTTATACACTGTGCTACTAAAACGTGATACACCACTATAATTACATCTACAGTACATGAATACTATTAACTATCAGCTTTATCAACCTGCAGAATAGTCTATAATGTAGACCCTTCTCAGCATTCTGTCCATGATCCCAAATTATTCATGTTTGTAATTCAGATGCCTGGATGAAAACATGGAAAGCACACCTGTGGCATTTGTGCAAATCTGGGACAGGCAGAAGCCTAACATCAAAGATGAAAATCGAGGTTCAAGATATAGTCAACACACTGAAAGCTGAGTGTAAAACAAGATAAATTAGAATGGGGATAAAGTATTGCACTAAGATTTTTTAAAAAGGGGGAAAAAAGAACTAAACGGGCACCTGATGAACAAGACCTGAACTGGCAGTGATCCCCTGATAAAGGTCCCAGGATTTTAGTTCATCAAAGTATAATGTGAGTTGACAGCAGAGCACGACTGTAAGAAAGCTACCGCAGTCTCCACTTACAATACGGTGGTACAGTGTCCAATGCTGGTGGCAAAATTCTTTATGAAGAACAAACCAATGTCTCCAAAGATGGCTGGCAAGAACTCTTCCCCTCTTGTACATGTCCCCAGGTTCTCCCACCCAGGAGAAGAGTCTATTTCTCTCCCCTGAATCTGAGCTGGCCTGTGACTTGCTTTGACCAATGGAAGGCAGCAGAAGTGACTGCCAGTTCCAGGCCTAGCCTTAAGCCCAGTAGCTCCTGCGTTTGCCCTCTTGGAAGGCAGCAGCCATGCTGTAGAGAAGTTCTGGCTGACTGCTGGTGCGGGAGGCCACCAGCAGAGGGAGGCCACTGGGAGGCGCTCCAACCAAGCTTTCCGCTGAACGCAGTCATGAGTGATGCTGAGTGAAACCACATGGTTAAGGACCAGTCGCCTCTAGTAAGCCCTATCCAAACTGCAGAACTGAATTGTTTTCACGTGGTTTGTCATATGGCAACAGAGCACTGAGACATGATGAAGATACTAAAGGGGACAAGCAAGACAGCGAGAAGTTTGGAGAGAAGGATTGGGAAGAATGTCAAAGGAGTGGGTTAGACGGTCATCTAATAGTAACGCTCACTACTCAGAACACCTAGAGCAGCCGTGGGCAAACTACGGCCCGCGGGCCGGATCCGGCCCGTTTGGAATGAATAAAACTAAAAAAAAAAAAAAGACCGTACCCTTTTATGTAATGATGTTTACTTTGAATTTATATTAGTTCACACAAACACTCCATCCATGCTTTTGTTCCGGCCTCCAGTCCAGTTTAAGAACCCATTGTGGCCCTCGAGTCAAAAAGTTTGCCCACCCCTGACCTAGAGTGTTGTCAAGTCAGCACCATGTTATTTATATCATTTATTAGCCCACGTTCTGTTTGTCTAACTGTAGGCTAGTCTAGGCACCAGCTCTATCTCATGCCTGGATTACTGCCATTTCTTCTTTTCTGGGCTCTTTCTTTATATTACAAGTACTTGTTTTGTTTCTGTCATCCCATCTCAAGAACTGTGACAAAGAGCATTTGGGATAAAGACCAAAGCAGCCCAGCTGGCATGACTCAGTGGTTGAGCGTTGACCTATGAACCAGGACGTCACGGTTCAATTCCTGGTCAGGGCACATGCCCAGGTTTCGGGCTCGATCCCCTGTGTGGGGCATGCAGGAGGCAACCGATCAATGCTTCTCTCTCATCATTGATGTTTCTATTTCTCTCTCCCTCTCTGAAATCAATAACAAATATATATATATATATATTTATTTATTTAAAAAAGCAGTATTTCCACAAAGCAGGCATTTGAATCCTGCCTGTTGAAATTGTTTCTCCCTATTTCCTTTGCTGCCTAGACCTGAAGAACTTCTGTTATGGCTTACGGTCAACCCAAAATGGCGAGAAATCTGCCTCTACTCCATGAGGTTGTTTGTATGCTTGGGTGACTGAACTCCCATGTACGGCTAACAAAACCTGTGCTTAGGATAATAAGCTACTTGATTTTCCTCCCATAGGACTTAGATTTGACATTTACAACATACAGCGTGCATGAGCGCACATAAAAACTTAGGCTTGGGCTCTTCATAAAAAGAACAATGAGTTTCCTGTAGTTCCTTAAACCCCATATCTGTGTCCTCCACTCACTTACTAGGATTCAAGTACTCAGGCCCCTTACTTACCGCTTCTACTTCCTTCAGTACTTTGTGCTTAAGATTAATGTCCTCAAAAACAGCTTCAATCACCATGTCGGCCTTTTCAAAACCCTGGTAGTCAAGCTGCCCAGTCAAGTTGTTGAAAATGAAGTCTCTTTCAAATGATGTTAGAGTTTTCTTCTTCACTTTATCGTTCAGTCTAGAAAAAAAAATTTCTAGTCAAAAGGGAAGAGTAGGAAACTAACATTTATTGACTGTCCATGGGCCAGAGAGTATATTATGTTTTCCACCAACTCTGTGAGGTCTTATTCCCATTTTGAGGGAGCTGACTTGCTCAAAAAGACTCAGAGCAACCTGTGGTCAAAGAGCTAGGTACCAGGGTACCTAGGGCACAAGGATTCAAAGACAGCTAACCCCCAAGTCCACATTCTTTCTCTTACAAGATGCCTCTCAGAGCCCAATTTACATAAACTGTATCATTCATAAACAGTTTTGCCATGAGGAGTAAACACAAATACTAGAATGGCAAAACTTAGAGCAGCTCTCAGCCAACCCATGTCCCTAGACCATATGGCTTTATAGTTGCTTAAAAATCATTTGGTTATTCTGTATTTATAATTTTCTAGAGGACAGAGACCAAGAATTATTTCTTATATTCTTAACTTTCCAGTCAATACCTAGTAGCATATTGTATTGATCACATAAAATATTAACTCAAGGTTTCTTCTTTCCCACTGAGAGCTAAAAGGATTTCTGCTACTCAAACATTTATCTGATTATTTTTTACTAGAGGCCTGATGCACGAAATTCGTGCAAGGAGCTAGGCCCTTGCAGCCCCATCTTTGTTGGGAAGGTTGTCTGGAAGGTCGTTTGGCTGTCTAGTCTAATTAGCATATTATACTTTCATTATTATAGATTGCCAAGGAAAACAGGCTCTCTTAGGTTTTCATCTGACCATATTTTCAGAATAAATGACCTAGAGTTTTCCTTTGAATGAAGAATGAAGCTAAAGCCCCTCCACTAATTTCCTTAACCAAAAAGAAAAATTAAAGCCACAAGGTAAGTTCAAAGAAGTATGCAAGTCTTAAAAGTATGGGTTCAAACCTCCTGGTTTCTGACAACCATGTCAGCAAACAATACAACTTGTCAGAGTTCAAGATATAATCAGTTGCTCTAATGCCAATGCCTAATGAAACTATTTCTGAGGGAGGACAGGATCCATGTAGGTCCCAAGTTAGCAGTCTGGTGAGGGGCATTCACCGGAGCCTGGTGTTTCTAAGGCAAAAGGGAAACCAGGACACCTGGACCCAAAAGAGATCCAGGGAGGAAGCTGTTCTAGAGCAGCCGTTTCTCACTAGGTGACTATGAAATGCTGTGGGGCGCTTGCAGGCTAGTCTAAGAGCAATGCTGATGTCTAGCACACGTGCTTTCTTTTGCTCCAACTCCTTGTTATTTTAAAATAATCTGCCAAAATGATTAAATCTGCCAGGTCCCTGGTAGCAATAGATGAGCTTCTCTGCAGAAAAGGGGTAAAAACATGCTTTAAGCTATCTAATCCACTTGAGAAACAAAAAAATGCTCACTCAGCTAAAAGTCACATGCAGGTATTCTAAGTGCAGCCAGCCTGTCCATTGCAGTGGAGCAGAGAGCTGAGCTGAAACCAATTCCCATCTGGAGAGGCTGCTGCTCCACTATTCCCCTCTGCAAAACAGGCAGCAAGTGTGTGTGGGGAGAGGGTTAGGTGAGCAGAGGGAGAATAATATTTACTCTTTATTAATTCAGAAGTAAGATGGAGACAGTCTTATAAAGCTTCAGACACTGTGGAACCAAATCAATCAACTGCTTCTCCACAGTCACGCCAGTCAACAAGGCTCAAGAGTTCTGGTCCCAGTGCTACCTTCAATGTGCAGTTACTGGCATTTCCTCATTCCTAACCTCAGTTCTCTCCACAAAGACAGGCCATAACAATAAGCTATTACATGGAAACTATCAAATTCACAATTTTCAGTCTGATACCAAAGTACAAAATAAATGTCATTTAAAAATATCTAATAGATAAAAGATTTTTCTTCTGCACTCAAAGACTACAGAGTCTGATAATACTAATAGTTTATAATATCTGTGACAACATGAAGTAAAGGAAGGAATTAGCATTTCAAAAAATCAGCCCTAGCCGGTTTGGCTCAGTGCATAGAGCTTCCACAGTTGGACTGAAGGGTCACAGGCTCAATTCCAGTCAAGGGCATGTACCTCGGTTGTAGGCCTGATCCCTGCAGGAGGCAACCAATCAATGTGTTCCAAATTAATTCATCTCTCACACTGATGTTTCTCTCTGTGTCTCTCCCGCTCCCTTCCACTCTCTCTAAAAGTCAATGGAAAAATATCCTCGGGTGAGGATTAACAACAACAAGATCAAAGGAAACATAGCTCAACTATGGAGCATCTAGTACTCATCATGTTCAGCAAAAAGGAATCAATGATGGCAAAAAACCACTAAAGCCATTCTAACTCCTGGCAATGGCAGAAAGCAGGCTTACCCTTTGAACACTTGTTGCTGTCCTCGGCCCAGCCCGGTTAGTGTAGCATCTTTAAGTATTGTCTTTAGGCCCTTGTCCACAGAGACTTGGGCAATGCCAGCTCCCATCAGCCCTGCACCAAGAACAGCGAGGTTCCTGAAAGGCAAGGATAAAATGACTTCTAGTAAACAACTTTTAATCATTTCCGTAAAAGCAGGAGAATGCCCAAGTTATCATCCAATAAACCAACTAAAGCAGACACAATCATAAGGTATTTCAAATAATTATTTATAAAAATACACCTTTAATAAATGACTGATTTTCAAAGTTAAATTCAAAAATCCTTTAGGTCTATAAGAATTGGACTACCCAAGAAGATCGAATCATATTGATCTTCAATAATGCCGAGATCACTGAAAAGAAAGCCAAAAAGTTCTTGGTAGGAATAGGGATCTAATGTGCCAGGACAGAGGTAGTTTATGGCAAGATTGAAGACATAAGTCTAGCTCTGTAGATTTTCCTCAAAGACATCTACAAGCTTAGCACGTGGGGAAGTCCACAAGGGCTTCCTAGGTAGAGTTTAACTTACTTAACCTCCTTCTGTGGCATTCCAAATTTATTCTTCTTGCACAGGACCTGACCATGGTACAGCCCTATCAAGGCCTTTGATTCTCTGGTCATCGCAAGCTCTCCAAATTTCTGAAATGTACAAAAGAACAAGGAAAAGTAGAACTTCATGGTCTCCGTGATATGGATTCCTTCCATTTGGTTTCTCTGGGGAACAGAGGTAACACAAGCAAAGCCACAGGTCCTCGGGGTCTCAGCGGTGCCTGTGCTGGCATCTGTCTCCTACGGATGCGTCTTCTCTTTTCCCTTCTCATCTGCAGCGCTTTCCGACTGCTGCTTTCAAAGGTGTTGGATAGAACTGAGCTCATTCTCTAGAGTCATGGTAACCCTTTTCATGGCGTTAGTGTGTCAGAGCCAAAATGGATCTTCATGATCATCTCAAGCAACCCTCTCGGCTTAAAGACAGGGAAGAGGAGGCCCAGAAAAATTTAATGACCTTGTTCACAGTCACACTGCCTCAGAGTGGCAGAAATGGAACCTGAAACCAAGCAGTATGACTTTCAACTCCAGTTCTCTTGCCACTGTAGCAGGTGGCCCACATGGGACCTAGCACTTTAAAAAGTATATCACCACTTATGGAGAACAAGTCTCAACTTAGTGGTGAGGAGCATGAGCTTTAGAGTCTGGTCTGACAGAACGGGTTTGAATCCTGGCTCTGCCATTTCTCAGTTGTGAAGCTTTCTTCATCCTTAAAATGGGAAAACAATGCCTCTTTTAACAGTATTGTGGGGATTAAATGAGAACACTAGTAAATGACTAGGGTCTCAATGTTGGCTATCGTCATCACCAATATTACTAGAATTTTTTGTTATGATTACAAGGTTCCAAATAGTATTACAAAGAAGGAATCCCTCTAATAAAGTTGCTATCATGTCCTCATAAAACATGAAACACTGTTCTACAGAATCAATGATTTACTAATCTTGATTTAGCAGTGATTCCATAAACCAGTGATTTTCAAAGTGTGGGTAGAAATCCATCAGTGTGCATGAATTTAATGGGTAGTGCTAAGTAGAATAGACAGGAAATACCTAGTACAACACATGCAGGGTGGACAATTATTGATGCATAAAATATGCTTCCATTTTACTGATGGAAGAGAATACATCAGAAGTGCACTGCAGTAAGCAGTAAGTACAGACATGTTTTCTTTGGAACTTGTCCTAAGCTCTTCCCATACCTTTTGTCCTATTACCAAAGAGCAATCATTCTTCAATGATTGCTTAGAACTTACAAACAACCCAAACCACTGAAATTTGCCGTATCACCAACTCAGAAAGTAAAAGGAGTGAGGCTGGTTCCTGTATCCCTTCTCTTCTTTCATTTATTTTTTTAAAATTAATTTATTTTTTTCTTTCTCTTTTTTTTCTTAGTGGGTGCAAAAAAACATTTCCTTTCATTTTCTAATTCAAAGTTTTATCGCTAGGCCCTAAGAAGTAGGGACTATACTTTTCTATCAATGTATCATTTTATCACAATACAATCAGACTGACTTCAGAACAAAATGTCCAAACTATTAATTTGAAAGAATTATAACTCTGCCCCTGCTCTTCCTTGTTATACCTTCGTAATTGAGAGCAAGTTCAAATAGTTGGGGACCACCAGGTTTTCTTGCATCTACTTGCCTACTGAGATTAATCAGAAAAAATGATAACCACTGGAGGAAATGTTTTACTAGGCTTTGAATAGTTTTTCTTTTTTCAGTTTTGTACATTCTCAGATCTTTGGTTTTCTTATATCTAATAAGCAAAAATCACAAGAAAAAACTTTACCTGAGATTCAGAGAGATAGCCAGCTTCTTTTCCTTCCTCAAGTCCAGTCTTGACCACCTAAAAAACATACAAAATACTTGTTCACTGTTGGAGTGGACTTATTCAGAGAAGGCTGAATAAAATTACTAGTGTTGTTAGTTTTTGTTTAAACACACACACACACACACATATAAATATTTCAAGTTGATTTCAGAGAGAAAGGGAGAGGGAGAGAGAGATAGAAACATTAAGGATGAGAGAGAATCATTGATCGGCTGCCTCCTGCACACCCCTCACTGGGGATTGTGCCAGCAACCCAGGCATGTGCCCTGACGGGGAATTAAACTGTAACCTCCTGGTTCACAGGTCGACGCTCAACCACTGAGCCAAGCCAGCCTAGTGCTGTTAATTTTTATTTTTAGCTTCTTTCTTCACTTATTTTAAAGAAAAGTTTATTTGATTTTTAAGGGAGAGTAACAGAGAGAAACATTGATGTGAGGCCAAAACATCTATCAGCTGCCTCCTGCACAACCCCTACCAGGGACTAAGCCCATAACCCGGGCATGTGACCCAACCAGGAATTTAACAGGGAACCTTTCAGTGACCAGGATGACACCCAACCAATTGAGCCACACTGGCCAGGGCTAGTGTTGTTAGTTTTTAAAGACTATATTGGAGCGAACCCGTAACCCAGGTATGTGCCATTAACCAGGAATCGAACCCATGGGCCTCCAGCGTGCAGGCTGACACTCTAACCACTGAGCAACCGGCCAGGGCCAGAACAAATTTCTAAACTCATTATTGACCAACCTTCTGCAAGCTAGCTTTGATCTGCCTTTCTGCAGACATCTCACTGTCCTCCTACAACACCTAATCTCAATGAAGTTCCTTGAAGAGCTTGGTGCTTCCCACCTTCTGAAACTTTACTCAAAATGCCCACCTGACCTGGCCCCACTTTCCTTTCACCTACTCTCTACCCATTTCTCAGGGCTCAGGTCAAATCCTGCTCTTCCTGACCTCTTTGGTTCACAGTGATTATTCCCTCCTCTGAGCACTCAGCAATTTTCCTCCGTCCCATGTATCCGGCAGTAGTCCTATGCTGCTTTATAATGTCCCTCACACTGTTATCTGCCTTACCACATATGTATGTCTAATCTCCCCAGCCCCGACTGTGAGATGAATGGAGGTGGGGGATTATGTTTCATATTTTATGTTCTTTGGTGTCTTCTGCCCAAAATATATCTGTTGGCTAATCCATTCTCCAATTTTGAGGTCTTTAATTATACGCTCTCCTAATCTCAGACTTTCCAGATCGGAGAGTTCTGTTTTAAAGTCTATCTTTAGGTAGAAGTTTCTTTAACCCTCTGATCATTTCACCTATTCTTTGTTCTTTTCGGAACTTTCCTATATCATTACGTCTCTTGTATAATTATGGCAATGGGAAAGTCAGTGAGACACTGTAGGTACGGACAATGGTTTTGACTAAGGATAGAATATAGCCATCAGTTTTGTTTCAACGCTTTATAAATGCTCAATATTTTACTGGCCTTGATATATTGATATGACATAGGTTCCATCCTGGTTTATAAGTGACAGCTCTAAACTCATCAACTAATAAATATGCCTGGCACCTATTATCCCCAAATATATCAATTTATATGAATCCTTATTTTTTGTAATTACTTTAATAGCAGAATTAAGAACTTCTGTACTGGCATATATAGTCCAGAATGGCAATAAAGAGTATTGTGCTATTAAAGAGTATTGTGCTATACAAAGGAGGAAAATATAAGAAATCTGAGAGGGGAAAAGACTCACGTCAATTATTTTCAGAGGTGCAGGATAGAGGCCTTTGGTCTGCTTTCGTACTTGTTCTTCCACCTTTTTGTAAACCTGTTGCCTGACAAATGGAATACCCATGGCGTACGATGTCAATCCTGTAAGGCAAAAAGCTTTTAGATACTTATTGGCAATAAGCATTTCTTGTTAGTTTGTTCTGTAAACTCCATAAAAATTCAATAGTTCTAGCTATATGAAAGAACTGCTCTTTACTCTGATATGCAATATCTACATTTCAACCTAAGCACAGCTTCAAACATAGCTTCATTATGTGATAAGTGCTTCAGTTGGGCGTTGTAATAGTATAATATACACTGTTACAGAATTCTTTTGTATTAATGTTTAAAATGTTCCAAAATAAAAAGTTAAAAAAAAATAGTTTTAACTTACGAGTATAAGGTTCAGAACTTGACCCTAGAGCAGAGTTGTTATATCCCTTAAGGTTAACTTTATGCTTCCAGAAAATAATGCATTTACCCTATCCTCACTTAAAATTTACAGCAAATAAAATTAAACTCCCTGGAAAGAAGCTTTGCCTTTATTCTTTAATAACAACACTCACTTTCCATCAATCCTTTGCTTCTCTTTGAAGATATTTTCTTATCAGCTAGTCCTTTGGCAAAAGTAACTGCAATTTCTTCTAGGTATTCAATTGTCCGTTCCTCTGGAGGTTTTATTCCTGGTCCTGCAAAAACAAACACAAGAGACTGGAATGCAAATCAGGTTTAGATGAGTCCCAGGTAGGCAAAAACCTAGGCATGCCGAAGCCAAAGGCTCTAGCACCCACTTTCAGCACAGCTTTCCACGTCAGATCAGAGACTGGTGGGTGGAGGAGTCATGAACTATGCACTCACAGATGGGGAAACTGCAAATAAAGACTAATTGTACTCTGACCACAACAAAATTAAACTAGAAATCCACAACAGGAGGGTATCTGTTTGTTTGTTTATTTATTATTATTACTTTAAGTCTATTTTTTTTATTAATTTCAGAGAAGAAGGGAGAAGGAGAGATAGAAACATCAGTGATGAGAGAGGATCATTGATCAGCTGCCTCTGGCACACCCCTTTACTGGGGATCGAGCCTGCAACCCAGACATGTGCCCTGACCGAGATCGAACCATGATCTTCTGGTTCATAGGTCAACACTCAACCGCAGAGCTATGCTGGCTGGGCAGTATTATAATTTTTAGAAAACTTCACTCTTCAAAATGATGACTCATTCCTTAAGAGTATGAGTTCCACTCTAACCAATATGCAAGATATTAACTCTTTAAGGAAAGAAATAATTTCATAAGGCCCAACTCTGAGGCATGCTAACACGTACCCAGCGGTTCCACCAATTGGTCAACCAATCCCATTTTCTTTGCTCTGTCCGCACGAATGTTTCTACCAGTCAGCATCATGTCAAAAGCAGCAGGTATACCCACCTAACATGCAAGTAAGGATCAGAACATAGGGGGAAAAATATCAGAGTGACAATTACAGTTTACAAATCCTTCAACTGAGCAAAATAAATACTAAAGTGAGGAAAGGCTAACCACTGCTATTTATCAATCAGTTATATTTTATCTTATATTTTACATACTAATACACATTAGTGTTTTAGGTAACTTCTGCAATCGGCCTCTTTCGGTTCTATACAATACAACAATGAGATCATCCAAATCAGGGGAAAGGTCTGCCTTTATATTTATCATGAAATATGACCCATGGATTTGCAAAACTGGTAAGATGTTATTGTGCAGAGAAGAAGCTGATTATATTATAAGCTTCAAAGAGGCAAGACATGTATCTTATTTATCTTTATCCTTCCTCAGGGACTAACAAAGAACCTTGATTAATAATTTTAATCCAAGAAACTGAAAAAATAAATTAAAAAATAAATACCAGGAAAAATCTGCTATTGATTCTAAATATTCGTATTTTATTTGATTTCTAAATCCTACAATGAATACCCAATACTACGCCTTTTGTATTACCAAAGGGGCACATAAGTACCAAGGTTCTGAAGTTCACAGTCGGGGGAAAGGGGGTCTTAACTCACCATTTGGGGTAGCCTTTGTGTGCCTCCTGCTCCTGGTAAGATCCCCAGCAAGACTTCAGGGACACCTAATACTGTCTTTTTATCTTTTGTTGCTATTCTGTATTGGCATGAAATGGCAAGCTTCGAACAAATGAAAAGAAAATTGGAATGTTAGAAAATGTAATCTTATAACAGCTTAGAATCCGTGAGGGTCCAAAGATTACTTCTTTAGACCAGGAATGTGCCCACAGAATAAACTGTAATTTCTTAGGCTGGCATTTAATGCTTTCTACAATTTACCCTTCCAGCCTTATTTCATACTTTCCCCTAATTTAATAACTTCTTTTTGGGCTGAAGATTTCCTTAAAAATCTGCTGAAAGCTATGGGAGCTCTCCATAGAAAAAATGCACACGCAATTGTACATGCAGCCCAGCTTAAGAAGCCCGTTACCCTACAGACTCCTTGTCAATCAAGCAGCCCTACCTGTGATGGCCTCATAGGCTTCTCTTATCCCTGGTCTTTGCTCACACCTCACCATACGTGGGATGCCCCCCACGCCCCCCGTTCTGGTTAATCAAATTCTGCCTATCTTTTAGGACCAGGCACAGCTTTCCTTAATTAATTAATTGTTGTGAAAGTGGCTAGCATAGAAGCCAGCATGTGAGAAATGCTCGATAAATATTATTTTCTTTTCCCTTTCTTTCCTACACGCTCTAATAAGCATTTCTTCTCTCAAATCTTTTAGTATTTACCACCTTTACTACTCACAAAGCACTTGTAATTATGCTTTGTGTATCTCAACTAGACTTTAGCTCATGAGCATGCATTACACTTCTGAATCTTTGCCCTGCAAACTTTAACCAGGTTTTTAGAACTGAAAGGCATCTAAGTGATCTAGCTGAAATCTTCTCAATTTATAAATGAAAACATCACACTTGGTTCACATGCTGAGCCATGAGATTAAGGATTAAAACAGATCCAGAAGTTTGATAACCAAAATGAAAGCTAATTTTCTGAGAACTTTTCCCAGGCAAAACTAGCCTATAGAAGTTTACAGTGGGCGAGTCCTCACACTGGGCTAAACAGTGACTCTGTAATAAACCCATACCTCAAGTCCTCCTCCTAAGCAGGACCCACTGATGGCAGCCACAACAGGCTTATTAGACTTCTCGAGTTTCTCAAACATTTTCTGTCCTTCTTGTGAAAGCCGTGTTACCTCTTGAGGGGTCTTGCAAGCGGCTATCATGCTGCAGTAAACGTGAAAGCCGAGAACAGAAAAAATCAAAGATGAAACTGTAGCCCACTTTGTTAAATACTTCATCTGCTATATCCTCAATCCTATCATATATCAATGTGTGGTGGTGAATCTTTAAATACTCACAAGTTTAAGTATGGATCTGCCTCAGATAGCACTAATATCAGTGACATCGTCTCTCTAAAAAGAGTGTTAAGTTTCTGGATCCAGAGAACATGAAACAAACACGTGGCACAATTTATTTTCGCTTCAATAACTAATTATTAGATTAAAAAGCTCTGAACATGAGAAAAATCATCTTCTAGTAAATATTTCCACTATGAGGTAGCTTTCAGATTAAACAGCAATCAAAATGGCAGGGGAAAAAAGCTCTCAAGTTGTTTAGAGGGATCTAAAATCTTAAATAGATCCCCTAACGATCAAAAAAGGTCTGCTGCAATAATGTAAACCATGCCCTTTAATTTTAGTTTGTTTCATTTCCTACTTACTTTGTTTCTGATAACATTTAAGTTGTGAATTCTGTACTTCTGACCAAAGACAACTATTTTTCTGTCATTTTATATGCTGGGAATTGCTCAACTAGCCTTATGGAAGCCGAAAGTATTTTCTTATGGATGTAGCTAACTACTGCCAAGTATAGTAGTGTCTCACTAGTCTCAAATAACTGAACTAGGAAACAAAGCACTCAATACACATAATCTTTTCCTAAAAAATAAACATTAAACAGAATATTTATAAATTTTTAGTTACACAAACAAAAATGGATACGCAATGTTACAGCAAGGTTTAAAAATATACAAACACCTTAAGTGCAAATTATTAAGCCTATAATATTGGCCAACATTGCCCAAAGCACAAAGAATAATAAATACCCCTATTTTGACAGAATTAACTGTTCACATTTTTTTTAATATATATATTTTTTATTGATTTTTTTACAGAGAGGAAGGGAGAGAGATAGAAAGTTAGAAACATCGATGAGAGAGAAACGTCGATCAGCCACCTCCTGCACATCTACTACTGGGGAAGTGCCCGCAACCCAGGTACATGCCCTTGACCAGAATCGAACCTGGGACCTTTCAGTCCGCAGGCCGACGCTCTATCCACTGAGCCAAACTGGTTTCAGCAACTGTTCACATTTTAACCCATTAAACTAACACTAAGATATAATTTCTTCTGCTTATACTGTATATGTATTAAAGAATTGTAAAAAAGTTTTACAGGTATACAATCTACCACTTAAAAAAAGAAAGTTTTAGTTGCATCAATAAAGTTCCCTTTGACAACCTCAAGTCCTACCAGCCACTTCATTTACCCTGAAACAACCATTTTCATGTTTGTATTGTAACCTTCCAGAGCAACTACTTATCTGTGTCCACAAAAAATATAAAGAATATTTCGTGTATGGTTTAAAAACATTTACATAAACTACATACTGTAGGAACATTCAATAACTTGCCTTTTATTTCTAACTTCACATTATGTTTTTGAGCTCTAATATTATGTTGTGGATCTAGTTAATTCCTTTGAACTGTTTTGTAGTATTTCATCATGTGAATATTTCACATTTTAATTATCCATTTTCCAAATGACTGACACTTAGCTTGTTTCAAATTCTATTTTAAACTATACAGAACTGAACATCCTTGCGCATGGGTTCTTAAACATAAGGGTGGGATTTGTCTAGCATATATACCTAGAAGAGGCATCACTGGATTTTATGGTACATGCATTTTCAATTTTACTAATGCTGCCAATTGCTCTCCAAAGTGGCTGTACAACTGGCATTCCAATTAGTAATATATTAACTTTCTCATTTCTCCAAGGGCTTGCTAACATGATAATTTTCAAACTTTTAAATAGCATCTCATTGTTGGCTTAATTTTATAATATTTTTATTCTACTGAGAGGAATTTGAACTGTTTTCAACTGCTTTAAGAAACAGCTATTTTTAGTCTTACATGGTTTAAGCAACAAGCCCCTCTTTTTAAATCAACTCTAATAAAACTTACTTGATATCAGCACCCGCAATAAAGCAGCCTGGCTTTGATGAGATAAGGACAGCACTTCTGACTTGATCACTAGCCCAGATTTCATTCATTACTTCCATGAACTCTGATTGTAGTTCTTTATTCAGTGTATTTACCTGTCAAAGAGAAATACATATAAATCCAAGGGTGTAAATTTGAAGAACCAGATGTGCAAGTCACTATGAGGTGCTATTTTGATGGTAGAAAATATGTTTATCCACCAGAAATATACTGCTTGAAGCAAGAAAGGGAGGCAGGGTTTCTTATAAAAAAAACCAAATACCCTGTAGTTTTCTATTCAGTCAGCTATAAGCAAACCATCCTTTAAAAATAGGTCTACTCAGCCTGGCTGATAAGTCTACAAACATTTCTGACATGGAAAAAATTTATATAACATTAAGGAAAAAAAGAATCAAAATTAGATACATAGTATGATCTTAATTTCATAAACACTGTTGAAACTGGATGAAATGTTAACAGTAGTTATTTTTGGGTTTGGAATATAAATAATTATATTTTCGTTATACAGACAGTCCTTGGGTTACGTCCTATTCAACATACATCATTTCATGGTTACGTCGCCATTTTCCATTTATTTATTAAAAAAAAAGTTCCGGCATTTCGACATATGTGCTTTATGTTTTTTATTATTTATTTACCACAAGTAAAGGTCAGGAATTGTTATCTTTCTTTTAAATTTCTTTTTACTGTTTCACTTCATTACTGCTGTGTACATGCTCTATGTGAGTGACGTAGGTGCTTATGTAGGTGGGTTCCAACTTACGGTGAAAATTGCGTTATGTTGCACCGTAGGAATGGATCTCTGACATAACCCGAGGACCTACTGTAGTTTTAAAATTTCCTACAATAGCTTGCCGGATTGGTTTGGCTCAGTGGATAGAGCATCGGCCTGCAGACTGAAGGGTCACAGGTTCGATTCCAGTCAAGGGCATGTACCTTGGTTGTGGGCACATACCCAGTGGGGGGTGTGCAGGAGGCAGCTGATCGATGTTTCTCTCTCATCAATGTTTCTAACTCTCTATTCCTCTCCCTTCCTCTCTGTAAAAAGATCAATAAAATATATTTTTTAAAAAATTCCTACAATAGCCATATGTTATTTTTTGTGCTCATGAAAAATGTTCAACTTAGAAAATTCTGAAAAAATATCTTAAGTTTGAATCACTGGTCAGTGAGTGCCAAGATTTACTCTAGAGATGGGAACTATCTCCTGTTTTCCTTAATTTGTGATAGTTCATTGCTTCCATCTAGGTCTTCCTATTTCATCTGGGCTTCTGATAACAAGATTTCTGAGTATAAAACCTTTACACCAATTTTAGATGGGGAGAAAACCATGAGCTTCCGAAATAAAGCTCCTCTTGGCAAAAGACTGGATGAATGCTATCTGCTTTGTTGAAGTTGCCCAAAACAAATAAAGCTCCACTTTGAACAGAACTTGACCTCCAATATGTGAATAGCACGAAGTCATTCACATCCCTCAGGAAGCTTAACAACCATATTTAACCCAGCTAACTTATAGATAATAACTAATGTCAAGCAGGTAATGAAGACACCAGATTCAATAACCTTATAGTTAAGATGAGTAGTTTGATTTTTATAAACAAAGCTTGTATTTTGGTCCTTATCTAATAAGTCATTATTCTACACTATGACAGAAGGTTAGTTTTATTAATCCTTGATGGTAATCTGACACCTAGGTTAACTAGAAGGAATTCTTTTAAAATATATATATATTTTTATTCATTTGAGAGAGGAAAGGGGAGAGAGAGAGAAAGAGAGAGAGGGGTACAGAGAGAGAAACATCAATGATGAGAATCACTGCTCGGCGCCTCCTGCATGCCCCCTACTGGGGATCGAGCCCACAACCTGGGCATGTGCCTTGACTGGAATCAAACCTGGGACCCTTCAGTTTGCAGGCCGATGCTCTAGCCACTGAGCCAAACCAGCTAGGGCAATGAGAAGGAATTCTTGAATAAGGACCTCTGCCTCAGAAAACTCCATTCCTTGGGCAACTTGTCCAACTAACTAATTTAACTATCAAAAGTGTAAATTTCGCCGAAACCGGTTTGGCTCAGTGGATAGAGCGTCGGCCTGTGGACTGAAGGGTCCCAGGTTTGATTCCGGTCAAGGGCATGTACCTGGGTTGCGGGCACATCCCCGGTGGGGGATGTGCAGGAGGCGGCTGGTCGATGTTTCTCTCTCATCGATGTTTCTGACTCTCTGTCTCTCTCCCTTCCTCTCTGTAAAAAATCAATAAAATATATTTTAAAAAAAAAAAGTGTAAATTTATATGATAAGATTACTGCCAGATTGGTGGATTTCTTTCCCATTCAAGACTGGATTCACGAATGTAGTTAGGAGAAATAAACTGCAGCAAGTTAAAGTAGGTACCTTTGAATTGGGTGAGTTAATTCGAATAACTGCCACATCATCTTTGATTCCATAGTTAATATGGGTTCTGGCTAAAAAGAGAAGAAAAATTTATTTGTCAACAGTTTTATTGCAAAATAAATCTGAAAAGCGATGTAAACATGATAACAAGAAATTAAACTTACCCAGCAAAGCAGAGGACCCTGTAAAGTTGCGGGAAATATAACCTATAAGAAAAAGGGATTTCAAAATTAATTATTTTACAAAACAGCATTTCTGTAGTACCTGTTATATATAACAAAGCTGGAATTTATAACAACAAAAAAACAAAATTAGAACAACATGTTCTAGGCTATTATTGTGACCACTACCATATCTTTTTTTTTTTTCAATTACCAGGTCATATGATTATCTGGATACTAAATGTGGGAGGTGGAAGAATAGCTCCTCAAAAATGCCCACGTCCCTAGTAACTGTGAATATGTTAGGTTACATGGCAAAGGGGAATAAAGGCTGCACATGGAACTAAGGTTGCTAATGAGCTGACCGTAACATAGAAGATTATCCTGGGTTATCCAGTTGGGCCCAATGTAATCACAAGAGGGAAGAGAGAGGCAAAGAGAACCAGAGAGATGGCAGCATGAAAAGAACTTGGTCCCATTTTGCTGGCTTTGAAGAAGTCGAGAAATGCAGGCAGCCTCTAGAAAAGGCAAAGAAATAGATTCTCCCTTCCAGCACCCAGAATGAAACAGCCTTGCCAACACCATTGGTTTTAGCCCAGTGAGTCTCATTTCTGACACAACTGTAAGAGCATAAATTAGTGTTTGTATTGTAAGTTTGTGGAAATATGTTATGGCAACAATAGAAAATGCATACACTAAGAAATAAGTTATCTACAAAACAATCTGTAATGTCAGTTCCAAATGTATTCCAAATATATCTCAGCCATGTTCCTCAGCCACATCTGTTTACATTTCTATGGAGAGATGGAGTTTCCAATGTTATCAAATCAAGGGGCACTAGTGAATATCTATAATAATAAAAGGGTAATATGCTCATTAGACTGGACGTCATTCCGGACATCCTTCCTGACGAAGCCAGGGCTGGAGGGAAGCCAGCCGGGGTCCCGGGTGCCTGCAGGTGGCCCAGGGGAAGCCAGCCTGGGTCCCAAGTCCCGGGTGCCTGCTGGCGACTGGAGGAGGGAAGCTGGTGCCGGCAGCCCAGGTCCCAGGTGCCGAAGGGAAGCCGGTGCCGGCAGCAGGGGGAAGGAAGGTCTGCTCTTGCACACATTTTTGCGCATTGGGCCTCTAGTTATAAATAAAAGAGTCCACATCACATGTTATTTTCAGCCTTTCTCACAGAATAAGTCTATAGCGCACTCCGCCAAGAATACCCCTCCCCTGGGGATAACAAAGACCAGCTATTCTTCCTCCTTCCCAACCACTTCACCACTGGAGGCTCTCCAGCATGATGATGAGATGATCTTTGGAGCAAAAGCCATCACAACAGAAGTCCCAACAGAGGGTCTTTCAATGTGGACTCTGGACAGAAATAAGGAACATTGGGGAATTCTAGGCAAAAATTCCAAGTTATTCTGGGCATTACCCTGCCTCCTTTCTAGCATTAAACACTCACCTTTGCCCTGCTCTTATCCAAACACCTTCCTATAGGCTATAACCAAGCTGTTCTGGAGGCTAGCACAGGGTCAACATCCCTTAATTATAACTTCCAATTTATTTATTCTTTTTAATCCTCACCTGAGGATATCTTTCCACTGATTTTTACAGAGAGTGAAGAGAGAGGGAAAGACAGAAAGAAATATCGATGTGAGAGAAACACATTGATTGGTTGCCTCCTGCACATGCCTGGGCCCGGGAGGAGCCTGCAAGCAAGGTATGTGCCCTTGACCAGAATCTCCGAACCCGGGACCCTTCGGTCTGCAGGCCGACACTCAGTCCACTGAGCCAAACCAGCTAGGGTACCACTTTCAATTAAAAAACACACAACACCCTGCTCTTTCTTCCCTTGTTTTCATACTAATGACCAACAATATTTCCTATGCACCTCTCACTCCTCACTCTTCTCCCTACCTACATCTTCCAAGTTTTGTCCGATAATCTTAGAAAAAAGTTTTATCTGGGTTTAAAAATAACATATTTTCTACATCATTTAGAAACAAACTTTAGAGCCATACCCAGTTTCCAAGTAAGAATGGTCTATATTTGACCAGAAGGTAGCGACCCTTCTGGAGTGAACTATTATACGTAAGACTATTGAAATATCCAGCTGAAGTGGGATTCACTTGGCAGTATTGAAAAGTGATTCCAGAACTATGTTAGGTATTAGAATCAGGTGGGGAGGCTCAAATATACCCACAAATTCCTAAGTGACAGACAACCTGGAATCACGGAATCAGAATTTAAAGGGGCTGAGCTTCAGCATCTGCATTTTTTAAAAAGGTAACCGAAGTATACAGCAAACATATGGGCACATGGGAACCAGTGATGTGAACCCACTGGTGGTGGAGTGGGTTAGGAGAGGACCATAAATAGTGGCCAAGGATCTTGCTGGTTTGAAGGCAAAGCAATATATTATTGAAAAAGAAAAGAAAACTGTGTAGATGGTGCCAGAACCACAATGGGGTGACCTCTGGTTTCATTTGCATTTCTCCTTTAAGTAATCCAAGTCAGCTGCTAGTGTAAAGACAAAGGGAGACAACAAAAGACTTGGGCTGAATCATCAGGTTTATAATTTACTAGTTGAATGGCCATGAACAACTCTTTTAGTGCATTTCAGTGTTCTCATAGATAGAAGGAAAATGATGTAATGATTATAAAAGTGCGTGTAAGTCAAAGTGCTACAACAAGTAAATTAAGAGAAGCCAGCTATCTCCTCAATTCCTTGTGCTTCTACTTCTCTAATGATACACTTCCCTTCTTTGCTTTTCCATCATTTGAAATCTGTATCATCTGTATTTATCACTCTTCCTTCTTTATATTTATATGGCTCCAACCTTTTCCACAATGCCTTATTTTGAGATTCCATCTATACCGATCTTTCTCTTCTCCGCTAAAATTTTTATCTTTCTTAACTATTGTTTTGTTCTCTAATCATTGCATCTGTAGGAGGTGCTTCCCCAACTAAACCGTAATCTCTTCCACCATCAGCTCACAGTCATTTTTCATTCAGCAAAAAATTTACTGTGGCCTACCAAACGCCACACATTCTAGGCACTTGGAGTAAACAAAGACAAAAATCCCTGTCTTTGTGGAGTTTACATTCTATGGCAGCAGGTGAAAGGATATCTAGGAAGAATTAATTCTCAGTAGAGATAAATAAGAGGTGAGAATTAGGCTGGTATAAAAAGGAGTTTGCCTATAAAGTACAAATTCCAGTGGGAGGGGAGCCAAGAAATAGGCAGGTCTAGCTAAATAGGGTAAAGTGGATTAGAGTGGGGAACGAACTGGTTGGGAACGCACAGTGGGAGGGATAAACACAGACAGACCAAAAAAAAAAAAAAAAAGAACAAAAAAAGAAACAAATATGTAAATAAGACAGGTGGTGCTCATTAGTTTACAGATTAAACCATTTTAAACTCTTACCCACTAATCTACCTTTGCTGCACACACACCTATAAGCATATACACAAAACCTCCTCTAAATTAACCCAGACAAAAAGCTGAGAAAAAGTAGTACACGTTAAAAAAAAAAAAAAATCTGGAAAAGAATTCCAAACCACAGTCAACGAAATCAAGTTGGAGTACAAGGCAGCTTTGCTTTTGGAATCTAGCCTTACCTACTACCTAATCAGCAGAGCTTATGTCAGAGCCACCGGGTGAACTTTAGCCTATATTCTACTAAGCCAGCAAAAGAGAGAGAAACCTTTGTCCTACTTTTTAACCATTTTAATAATGTAACTCAAAAAAGATACCTACAAGATCTGAAACTATAGCAGTGGAGAAAGTTGGATTATGCTAACACAAATTTCAATATGAAAATGTTACACTGGTTGTAACAACAGGTTTTCTTAATAGTCAAAGGGAGAGGGTCAAGAAAGAGATAGAAAAAAAGAGAAAGGGATATAACTAAGGATGTGAGAGTCAAATTTAAATATACACCATCTTCTAAAGTATTTGCCTTTAATCCATTTCCTGTGAAATTATTTGACCATTTACATAATTAGGAATTTAGATTTAGGGTAGGTGTGG
Source organism: Myotis daubentonii (assembly GCF_963259705.1). Taxonomy (NCBI): domain Eukaryota; kingdom Metazoa; phylum Chordata; class Mammalia; order Chiroptera; family Vespertilionidae; genus Myotis; species Myotis daubentonii. The sequence goes on along the minus strand of NC_081851.1, from coordinate 69,136,852 downwards.
AAATTAAACAAGATACTTTGGTCCAGATGTGATTTTTCATTAGATAGTTATATTCAGAACTAGAGGCCTGGTGCACAAAAATTCGTGCACTGGGGGAGGGGGAGAGTTGTCCCTCAGCCAGGCCTGCGCCCTCTTGCAGTCTGGGAACCCTCAGGCAATGTCCGACTGATGCTTCCCATGGGGAGCGGGCCTAAGCTGCAGTCTGGCCTCCCTCTGCAAGAGGCGACTAGCAGGCTGATCAGGGGATAGTGCCGGCTGGCAAGCGGCTGACCCCTCCCACCATCACGCCACCACTAGTGGCCTCCCTCTGCTAGCAGCTGGCCCTGTCCCCCAATCACCCCTCTGGCACCCGACTTGGCTGGCCTGGCGTCACCCACTCGCCAGCCCCACCCCCCACCAACTGGTCGTTCCGAGGTTCAGTCAATTTACATATTAGGCTTTTATTATATAGGATTATAGCACTTGTAGAGAAGGAATGGTTTAAAACTCCAAGAATTAGCGCAGCCAGCATGGCATGCAGGAGGCAGCCAATTAGTGATTCTCTCTCATCGTTGGTGTTTCGATCTCTTTCTCCCTTCCTCTCTGAAATCAATAAAAAATATATATATTTAAAAAATAAAAAAATAAAACTCCTAGAATTACAAATCAGTTTCAAGAGATTTTAATCACCTACCAGTAAATGTCATAATCTCATTACAACTTGCACAGACTTGTAGGATGAAGGACTCTATTGAGTCTAGATGGCAATCCATTGTGTAGGTAAATTTAAATTCACTTTCTAGACATTTTTTCAAATAACTAGAGGCCCGGTGCATGAAATTTGTGCATGGGTAGGGTCCCTAGGCCTGGCCAGCAATCAGGGCCAATCAGTGGGGTGACCAGCAGGACAACCAGGGGGGCCCCTGCTGACACCCACCTTGGCCGGCCTGGCGCTGCCCGATCACTAGCCCTGTCCACCACCGCCGCTGCCAGTCGCTTCCCTCTGTGGGGCGACTGCGGGACAATTGGGGGGGCTGGGGGAGGGGGTCCCCTGCTAGCACCCGCCTTGGCTGGCCTGGGACCAGCGGGCTGGGGGCAGCTCCTGCATTGAACATCTGCCCCCTGGTGGTCAGTGAACGTCATAGCGACTGGTCGTTCCACCAGTCGTTCCCCTGTTAGGTCGATTTGCATATTAAGCTTTTATTATATAGGACGAGCCATAGTTTCTTGTTTCTTCTTAATATATTTTATTGATTTTTTACAGAGAGGAAGGGAGAGGGATAGAGAGTTAGAAACATCGATGAGAGAGAAACATCGATCAGCTGCCTCCTGCACACTCCCTACTGGGCATGTGCCCGCATCCAAGGTACATGCCCTTGACCGGAATCAAACCTGGGACCCTTGAGTCCGCAGGCTGATGCTCTATCTACTGAGCCAAACCGGTTAGGGCGAGCCATAGTTTACTTGTGAAAACATAATGCAAATATTTATATGTGTATATATTTCTATATTAAAATATAAAAAAACTAAGCTTGTAACTTTTAATTACACATGTAAAATGTAAAAATTATTTTAAGAATTCTCAGTTATACAGAATCACAGTTTCTCAGGGCAGAAGTTAGTTAATAGCTAACATTTACTGAGCACTTACTCCATAAAAAACTGCTTTACATCTAGAATAACTCCTTTAAAGCTCACAAGGTGAGATTATTCTCTGTTTTACTCCCAAGGTCATCAGAGCATAAAAGGCAGGGCCAGAATGAAATCCAAACTCCTCTGTGATACTTTCTCATTTCAAAGTAAATCCATAGTCTCAACCATTCATTTTACAGTTGAAGAAAATAAAACCCATTACATTAAGGTATTTGGCCAGTCACACAGATAGTGACTAGAAAACACATGACTTGATTATCAACTCAAGTGTTATACCCACTGCTAATCCATAAGAAGTACCTTAAAACCAATGCAAGTGCAGGTTAAAAAATATACATTCAATTTTTCTACAGTGTTAAGCAATAAATGTGGAAAACAGGAAACAAAGCTGTAAGGTAACATGGCCAAATACTAACAGTAGCTATGTGGTGAATAGTTAAGAGAATGGGTGGTTCTTTTCTCTTAACCCCTTTCCCCAATCTTTATATTTCAATTTTGTTATTGTGATTGGCGCATACCCACACAGGCGTGTGCGTGTGCACACACATACACAACACACATGTACACACACACGTACACACACACAGCTGTCCTGTGCAGACTAAAAACGGTGGCTGAAATAAGAAAATAGAAGAGAAAAATAAAAGGTTCAATCATTCAAAATTAATCCCTTAAAGTAAAGGGAAACTCCAGCTACCCGTCTAAAATCAGCATCCTACCCCTGTGATTCGGGAGGACGGCACAATGCAAATGAAATCTCCCGTGAAATCATCCGCATGTAGGAGAACACACAATGAGAAAAGTTAGTCACACTTCAGCTTACAGATCTGGCATGGAAGGAAAACGCTTCAATTTCCACAATTACCCACTTTCACTGACAGCTTGGAGAGAGAAAGACAAAGCGAATGAAAGCTAACAGGGTATCTATCACATTTTATCCCCTAAGATACACGTGTTGGCGTTATTTTTAAAATGTTTCTTATAGCCGGTTGCAGAACCTCCCCTTGAAATTCAACACGCTGGGATTATTGAACGGCAACGGTTGAGCTCCCTATTAAAAAGTGTAAAAAAGGCTGGTGAATTCTGTCCAAGCAGCTTTTAGGGTAGCTCTTGGTACGGGCAAGCTGTCGTGGAGGCACAGAGGCGTGACCGACCGGAGTGTCCCGGTCCAGGACCTCCCGGTCCGGTAGGGCAGGTTCAAGGCCGCCGTTACCGGAGGTGAGAGGGGCGTGAGCCCAGACGTGCGGCGGGGAGACGCGCGGCAAGTGCCAGGCCGGTGCTCAGGACTCGGGAACGTTAGAGGTTACGGAGCCTGAAACCCGTACTCGGCTCGGAGTCATGAGGGAGGAAGTGACAGTCCTTTCCCAAGGACACGGGAGACCGGGTCGCAGGGCAGCATCTCCCCTGCCCCCCCCCCCCGCTAACCCAGGGCTGGGGCCCCGGGCGGGGTCAGGGAGGGGGCAGCGAGTGGTGGACGTGGGTCCGAGGCCGCCCTAGTCTCCGCAGGCGTTATACCCGGGGTCCGGGGCACCCTCAGCCAGGCCTCACCTGAGCAGTGGAGCGTCCTGGAGGCATTTGTGAAGCGTCTGAGGCAACCGATTGCGCGGGAGGCCACCATCTTGAGCAGAAGAGGACGAAAGTGGAAAGAGCTTCAAGTGCTGGGGGGCCAGGCCCAAGACTTTTCTTTCCCGCAGCCCGGCCCCGGGCAGGCGCCTGACGCATTGCCTGACTAAAATCCCGACGCTGAGTTGCCGCGGGCCCCTTAACCCTGCCCTTCGTTCCCGGATAAGGGAACGAAAAGGACCCTTTCCTTGCTGGAAGGAAGGCGGCCCATAGAGAAGAGGGTACCGTGCCGAGTTTTCCAGTCAGGCGGCCAGCGGGCAGCCGCGAGACCAGCGAAGCCCGCGGAACCGCCGGCTGACGTGAGGGGTCCTTTCCAGGCTGGCCCCGCCCCCCGGCCCCTCTGGATTCTGTCATTAGGGTGTGAACCTTGCCAACTGCGGGAGCCTTAGCGGACGCGAACGCAGGTGAGACGGCGGGTGCGCTGGACTCTTCGCCCGGCCCTTTCCCCCTCGGCGAGACCCGCACTTCTTTCCCGCCCGCGGCTGCGCCCCTCCCTGGGGGAGTGGAGCTCGGCCAGCGGAAGGAAGCTCCGGGACGCGGTCTCCTATACCAAAGCAATTAGTGCAGTAACTGGGACGGGTTAATTTATCACCGCGCGTGAACCAACTGTTCGCGGGTAGGGTGTGTGTGTGCGTGCGTGCGTGTCTGTGCGTGCGTGTGTGTGTGTGTGTGTGTGTGTGTGTGCGCGCGCTCGCGCGCGCTTAAAGCGCTGGGCTCTGTTGCAGTATTTGTTACGGTTTCACCGACGTTGCCGGTAGCCAGAACGGGCCCACGGGTTTCCCCCGAATCCTGCTTCCAGGGGTGACCCTCGGTCCTTTGAGCTTCGGGACTCCGAGTGTGGAAGGAGACATTCCTCCATCCTGTTCGGAAAGCCAGTGTTTCAGAGGGTTTTCTAACCCAGAAGGGACCTGGCCGTTTGTCTGGTCATTCATCCCCTTCATTTTATCGGTGAGAAAACAGGCCCGTGAATCACAGCATGAGTAATTTTGCTCACGGCCGCAGGTGGAAGAAACGGGACTAGAGCGTAGTATGTCCTACTAACTTCTCGCCAAGAGCTCTGCATTGGACAGTAGCTGTTTTTGTTCCGGAAAGATGGGCTTAAGTCCTCAAAGTAGCTGATGGGTTCTCAAAGCAAGTAACATCGAGGGTCCTCTAGGCCAGTGGTTCTCAACCTTGGCTGCACATTAGAATCACCTGGGAATCTTTTTAAAATCCTGATTTCTGGGCCTCATCCTCCGGAAATTCTGTTTCTTTGTTATGGGGTGGGGCCACAACATTAGTGACGAAGAAACAGAATTTCTGGAGGATGAGGCCCAGAAATCAGGATTTTAAGAAGATTCCCAGGTGATTCTAATGTGCAGCCAAGGTTGAGAACCACTGCTCTAGGCGCTTTCACGCCATCTCACTTAATCCTCACAATCCCCAAATTGTTATTTGCATGTTCTAGACCAGCGGTTCTCAACCTGTGGGTCGCAACCCCTTTGGCGGTTGAACGACCCTTTCACAGGGGTCGCCTAAGACCATCCTGCATATCAGATATTTACATTACGATTCATAACAGTAGCAACATTACAGTTATGAAGTAGCAATGAAAATAATTTCATGGTTGGGTCACAACATGAGGAACTGTATTTAAAGGGCCAGAAGGTTGAGAGGCTCAGAGCTTATGTCAATTTTCTGGTTCTGCGGCAGAGCCAGGATTTGAGACATAAATCTGAGCTCACAGAGGAAGCAGGAAGGAGCAGGGGCAAGGGGCAGGGAGGTTGAGACTGAAATGAGTGTGGAAAGAAAGAAGAGAGGTTTTCATTTAAAGCTCAGGTCAAACAGTCCTCCATCACTCGCAGCCCTTTAAGCAGCAACTGGATAATCAGTGGTCATTTAATTTCCAGAAAGGATTCTTGGTGACCTCCAAAGGCCCTCCAACTCAGAAGGTTTTTGTCGCACCTATTGCTTACATCAGGGGCGGCAGGCTTTTTCTGTAAAGGGCCAGATAGTAAGTAGCTTTGCAAACCCACGGTGATCTCTTGTCATATATATATTTTTGTTTTGTTCTGCATCTCTTCAAAAATGTAACAGCTATTATTAGCTAGAGGCCCATGGGTTGTAGTTTGGCTCTTGACTTTTTTTGTTCCCTGTATTTGCAACAAAATAGTAAGGCAGAAATGTTATGTTTCTCACTATGGTGTACTTAGAGGGAAACTACACCACCCACTGATTTTAGTAGCAAATCCATGGATGCCCCTGACTGTGTGTCAGGTACTGTTCTAAGTGCTTTATGTATATTAATTTAGTTATTCCTCAACAATCCTCTGAGGTAAGTACTGGAATTACCTATATCTTATAGATCCATTTTACAGATCTTTTGTTTTTTGTTACTCCTCATCTGAGGATATTTTCCCATTGATTTCTAGAAAGAGGGGAAGGAAGGAGGAGAGAGAGAACAGAAACATGGATTGGTTGCCTCCTGCACGTGCTCCACTGAGCCAAACCGGCTAGGGCTCTGTATCTTAATTCTAAAGCAGAGGAAAGGTTAAGTAACTTGCTTAAAGGTCAGGGCATTACAGTGTGTCTTTATTATTATTAAATATACTTTTATTGATTTTAGAGAGAGGAAGGGAGAGGGAGAGAGAAACATCCATCTTCTGCCTCCTGCACTCCTGGGGATCAAGCCCCAAACCAGGGCATGTGCCTTGACCGGGAATTGAACCGGTGACCTTTTGGTGCATGGAAGGACACTCAACCAGTTGAGCCCCATAGGCCAGGAACATTGTGTCTCAGTGATATTGTAATCATGAGCTGTTGGAGCCAATTTATCTCATTTTCATTACTTGCCAGGCCCCTTCTTCCCCTTTTCCCAGGTCCCTGCAGCTTCAAGCATCTTTCCATAGTTCCACAGTCAGTAGACTCTACTTTATCCTTAGGTCAGAATGTTCATTTCCTAAACCTTAGAGCAAGTGACAGTAAGAGTCAGTCCTCCCATAGAGTAGTTTGCTTAGTCCCTCTTTCTTTTACAATATATCCTTATTTATTAATTATTGATGGAATATATATTCTATGTACTTTTTTTCAGAAACTACAGAAAAGTCTAAAGAAAAATACACTTATAATTCCACCACTCAGAGATAACAGTCACATTTTTATATGTATTTTTTGAACATTTTTATGCATTTCTACATTTTTACATATCTATATAAATATTAATATACATAGATTTTAAATAAAAATTATACTGTACATAAAAATTCTCATTTAAAAATTTTAAGAAGACAGAAGAATATAAAATGAAAGCCTCTACCTCTTCCATTTATAGACTCAGCTTTTTTTTAAAAAAAATTTTTTTTGATTTCAGAGACAGGTAGAAACATCAATGATGAGAGAGAATCATTGCTGCCTCTTGCATGCCCTACACTGGGGGATCGAGCCCACAAACTGAAAACCGGGTATGTGCCCCTGGCTGCAAACCGAACCGTGGTCTCCTGGTTCATAGGTTAATGCTCAACCACTGAGCCACGCCTGTCTGGCTAGACTCAGCTTTATGGGCTTTCTTTTCTCTCTCTCTGTGTCATATCGAGTCTTACTGTACATACTACTTTGCAGCTTGCTTTTTCATTAATATATATTGTGGATATATACATGTATATCAGTACACACATGTATATCAGTATGTTTCAATTCTTTCCAAACTGCTGCACAGTATTTCATACTATGTTTATACTATACTTTTGTAAATTTTATTTTTCTGTTACAGTTTACATTCAATATTATTTTGTATTAGTTTCAGTACTATAATTTATTTAACCATTTCCTACTGATGTGCATTTAGATTAGTTTCAGTTTTCCACAAATGTAAACAATGCTACAATGAGTATCTTAAGTATTTCTATAGTTAGAGATCCATGTATGCTACACATACATCTTGAATATTTCTGTAAGTTAAAGACCAGAAGAGGAATTATTGGGCTCAGAAAATCACAATTCAAATTTTGATAGACAACTAAAAATTGCCTCCCAAAAAGGCTTTAGCAGTTTATACTTCTAGCAGCTGAATTTAGAAGTGCCTAAATAGACCCATTCTTACTAGAATTGTATATTAACCATATTTAAAATTTTTGCTAATCTGATAAACTCAAAATGAAGCCTTTTTTAAATTAACTTTTTTACTGTTAGTGAGGTTGGACGTTTAACATTTTTTTATTTGACATTTTTATTTCTTATGTGAGTTGCTCATTTTCCTTTTGGTCATATATCAGGAGGTTTTTCACATGTAAATAAGAGTAAATTCTATTCAAACTGACTTGTTAAAGGGATTTATTGACAGTGGGAGGATGTTTCAGATGTGACTCAATCAGCGCTCTAGTTTCTTTTTCTGAGATTCTTGGTTCTGTCTTCTTTTGTGGTCACTTCTGTCTGTAGGATAGCTTTTTTTTTTTCATGTTTTCTAACTGCTATGGCTGGATGCCTCAGAAGGAAAGATTTGTGTTCCAGAATTCCAGGCGGAAGACTTGAATGTCAGGTTAACTATTCCCAAATCAATACCAGTGATCAAGGCAATACATACAGGGCTGTTTTAACATATTTTTAAAATTTTTATTGATTTCAGAGGGCAAGGGGCAGAGAGAGAGAGAGAGAGAGAGAGAGAGAGAGCGAGAGCGAGCATGCAGGATTGTTTTAGACCTTCATCCTGAACCAGTGACCTTGGCGAAGAGAATTAAATTACTCTGATTGGTTTAAACCCTGGAGTTGGGCTGGATTCAATCCCATAGAAACTACATATGGCAACTATATAATGGGGTGAAGGGATGTTGGGGTGAAAAATCAGATTTCATTATAGAGTGTTTCTCCTATAATTTATAAAAGTTCTTTATGAATATGAATATTAACCCTTTGTGTGTTTTACATATTACAAATACTTTCTCTGAATCTGTTGTTCTACTTTTACCTTTTAGTGTCTTTTGCTGTGTAGATATTGTAAATGTGTATCTAATCAGATCTATTAGTTAGTCTTCTCTGTGATGGTCTCTGGGCTTTATGCTATATATTGGAAGCCTTTCCCCATCTAAGATTATAAAGAATACTAGAGGCCTGGTGCACAGATTTGTGCACTGGTGGGGTCCCTCAGCCTGGCCTGCGCCCTCTCGCAATCCGGGACCCCTAGGGGGATGTAGTAGTGTGCAAACCGGCAGGTGGCCAGGGAGGAGCCCGAGCCTGGGCTGGCCGTTGCACTGCTCCCGCTCATCCCAGCCCCACTGCGCCTACCGTGGCCGCTGTTCGGTAGTGCTGCTATGAAGGTAGGAGAAGCTCAGGGTGCTGCAGCTGCACTTGCCATCCATGAGCCTGGTGTCTGGCACCCATCAGTCAGCTGAGCGGCGCTCCCACTGTGGGAGTGCACTGACCACCAGGGGACAGCTCCTGCATTGAGCGTCTTCCCCCTGGTGGTCAGTGCATGTCATAGTGACAGGTTGACCGGTCATTCGGTTGCTTAGGCTTTTATACACACACACACACACACACACACACACACACACAGTGGGGCCTTGACTTATGAGTGTCCCGACTAATGAGTTTTTTGAGATACCAGCTGTCTCTCGGCCGATTTTTTGTTTTGAGTTGACAGAGTAATTTGAGTTTACGAGCTCCTTAACGAGTTCGGTCTCGGAACGAATTAAACTCGTAAGTCAAGGCCCCACTGTGTATGTATGTGTGTGTGTATATATATATATATATATATATATATATATATATATATATATATATTCTCTATTAGCTTTGAGTACTTTTATAGTTTAAAATAGATAGATAGGTATTTAGATTAGTCCATCTGGAATTTATTTGTACTTAAGGTGTGATTTATGAACCTAAATTTTTTCCCAAATGGTTAGCCATTTCCCCAACAAATCTATTGAATAATTCATCTTCCACTTATTGAAATGTTATCCCTATTATTAACAAAATCCTCATGCACATGAGTATGCTTCCGAACTTGCTACATCCTATTCTGTTGATTAGTTTTATTTATTCCTGTGCCAGAATTGCACTGCTGAATTACTGGTGTTTTATAGAAAGTTTTGATATCTATTAGTGCAAAGTCCCCCTTTTTCTTTATCGACATTTTCTTGACTATCTTTTATGAATTTTATTTCATGATGAACTTTATTTAAGGAAATTTGTATATCAGACTCATGTGGCATCATATGTAGCTCCTGGAAACAATGGTGCCAATTTGTGTCTCCCCGGCCAGAGTCCCTTGAATATCCATCCCTAGGCTGATGAGCCTACAGCTTGGATTCCTTCATCTCTTTTCAATCCACATATTTGGAAAAATATATATTTTTTTCTTTTTTGAAGCCATACGGTGTCCTCTTTTTAGTCTAACCAAGGGAAGTTAAACAAGGCTTTTATGTTATCTATTATATTTGGGGTAATTATGGGGTACAAGTTACCCTATAATTTAGCAGTTTAGAACAATAAAAATGTATTATCTCATACAGTTTCTGGTGGCAAGTTAACTGCATTGTTCTAACTTAGAGTTTCTCATGAGGTTGTAGTCAGCATGTTGGCCAAGGCTGTTGTCATCTGAAAGCTGCCTGTGCTAGAGGATCCACTTCCAAGCGCACTCACATGGCTGTTGGCAGGAGGCAGCAGTTCCTCACCATGTGAGCCTCTCCACAGGGCTGGTGCAGGGGAGACATGCCGGCTGGCTTTCCCCGAGCCAGTGATCTCAGATAGTGACCAAGACGGAAGCTGCAGGATGGCCTATAGCCTAATCGCAGAAGTGGCATCCCACCCGTTCTGACATGTTCTTTTGTTTACACAGACCGATTGTGGTACTATGTGGGAGGTGACTGCACAAAGGTTGAATTATAAAACATGGAGATTGTTTTATGGGGCATGCTATCTTAGAGGCTGGCTCCTACAGCCTTCATGGGCAAAACTTGCCAGTTCTTTTCTTATTTTAGGTTAAAACATGTTTCAAAATTGAGAAGTATATGATGGCAAGTCTTTCTTACACCTGATCCCCATTTACTCAGTTTCCTTCCTTCCAGCCATCCTTTATTTTAACATTTTATTTCTACTTCTAGGGATATTTTATACAGATACAAATAACCCAGGATATATTTTTGTCCTTTTTTTCAGATTTCAAAATGACTTCCATCTTGACTTACACTTTTAAAAACCTTCCCAGTACATCAGCATGGGCCCTCAGATTTTGTAAGTTTAATTTGTGCTTTCTTTTTTAACATTAGCTTTGGATTTATAAGCATCTTATACAGACATAGAATTGTATTGCTTTTTGTAAACACTGTATTTTGTCTTCCAGCTCTAAGACCTTTGAGCTGCTCCTCCCAGCTACGAGCTGCCCCAGGTATAGTAATTTATAAAGTAAAAATTTCTGATTTAAATATTAGATTTGAGATTTGTGAATTCTTAATGAAAACCAAAATTCATTTCCTATATTTCCCTCTTTTATGAGCAACATGGCTATCACCATTGCCTTTCAATTCAAATGATATAAGGCCAATCAGTAATGCTATTACATGGTGTAGGGTTGGGCTCAAGGATGTTGACAGGAGGCTGCTTTCTGGGGTTCGGAGCCTAATGGAGTCATGGAGATTCCATGAACCTTGCTGGTTGGTTTACTCACCTACTGGCTGTCGGTCCTAGAGATGATTAGCTAACACTCTTGAGACTGTTGTAGAGCTAAAAGCTAACATTTTAAATCTGCAGTTAGTGACAGGCTTCTCTATTTGTGGATGTCTTCTTGTCCCATATACAAGAGGAACCATTCCTGGAATAGGGGTAACTGGGAAACTAGTTAACACATTTCGTACCGCTCAGGAGTTTTTGCGTGTTTCGCGTGCCATCTGTTAAGGACCGCTCACGAGTGTTCTCGTTTTTCACGCCCATGGAAAAAGGAGCCAATCTAGATACTTATGTAAATTTTGTTTGGTCCCTCTTCATAGAGGAAAATGTTTTACACAGTACCATACGTTAAAAAAGTACTAGGAACTTTAGTTGTTTAATTGTTTTTGTAAATAAAAATGTTATAATTATTGAAAAACAACACCTAAAGTGCATTATGATGATTTAAATAACGTGCAGTTTGCCCAGAAACGTGCGGTCCCTGGCGTATGTCTTAGAGATTTCTATGTGGTACACAATGTGTTAATAAAAGAAGATTGGTCAATATGAAATGAAGAAGTAAGAAAATTTGTTGGTTATACATGGTTATTTCAATATAACAACAAAAGAATGGGATAGCTTTAGATCAACACAAAAAGATTGTCAAGCTATATTAGGTTAGAAAAATGTATATAAAACACAAGTGTGTACATGTATATAAATTAAAAGCACAAAAGTTTGAAAAAATATACACCAAGTTAATAGTATTTACCTCTGGGAAGGAAATAATTTGGTGGAGGAGGGCATAAAGAGGTTTTACTATCCATATTTTAGTATGGTTTATTTATTTTTTACCACAAGCATATATTCATGTTTTATTTTTTTAATTAAAAATTTAGAGGAAGGTTACTGTTTTGATGATCTACACTAATAAAAGAGAAAAATGGTAATTGGCGTACGACGCTATCTTTTTCATTGGCTAATCAGGGCTATATGCAAATTAACTGCCAACTAAGATTGGCAGTTAACTGCCAACAAGATGGCGGTTAATTTGCATATGTAGGCACAATGCAGGGAGGCGAAAAGGAAAGCAGGAAGAAGCCCCCTGCCACTGACAGTGATCGGAAACCCAGGGGGCAGCTAAGAGCTGGGGGGCAGGGCAAAGGCGGCCCTGGGGCCGCCTTTGCCCTGCCCTCCAGCCATGATCGGAGAATCAAGCGCCTTTTCCACCCTGGCCAGTGATAGCAGGAAGTAGGGGTGGAGCCAGCGATGGGAGCTGGGCACGGTCGAAGCTGGCAGTCCCGGGGGCTAGGGGTCCCTTGCCTGGGCCTAAAGTGGAGCCCACGATCGCGGGGCTGCTGCAGCTGCGGGTCCCCGCTGCCCGGGACGGATGCCTAGGCCAGAGGTGTTAGGCCTGGGCAGGGGCGGAGCCTGTAACCGCGGGGAGCTGGGGGTCCCCTGCCCAGGCCTGACACCTCTGCCGGAGGCCTGAGGCCTGGTCAAGGGGCCGATCCGGTGATTGGTGATCAGAGGGTGATGAGGGTCAACTCCTCTGGCCGAGGCATCAGGCCTGGGTGGGAGGCGGAGCCGGGGATTGGGGGGATATGATGGTCCCCTTGCCCAGGCCTGAAGCCTGGGTCAGAGGCATCAGGCTTGGGCAGGGGGTGGAGCAAGCGATCAGAGGGAGATGGGGGTCCCCTGCCCAGGCATGATTCCTGGGCCAGAGGCCTCAGGCCTGGGCGGGGGCCAGAGCCAGTGATCAGGGGGAGATGGGGGTCCCCTGTCCAAGCCTGACACCTCTGGCCGAGGCATCAGGCCTGGGCAAGGGGCCGATCCTGCGATTGGAGGGTGATGGGGGTCAACGCCTGATGGCTCCCAGTATGTGAGAGGGGGCAGGCTGGGCTGAGGGACACTCCCCCGCCCCCACACCCAGTGCATGAATTTCGTGCACCGGGCCCCTAGTAGAAAATAATTAGACAATTTGAGTCAAACAGAATCAGGTTTTTTTTGAGTCAAACATTTAGGTTTTTGCAGAGTGGCAGTAGTCATCAACCAAATGGCCTTTGTTTCTACATAGAAAAGCAAGAATATTAAGATGTGTAAAGAGAAACAACATCACTTATTTTGACTTCTAATATTAAGGACAGGCTATGTGTCACATTGGTTGCTGTCAGTTGTAATAGATTGTCAAACACTTGATAAAAATAAACAAGTTTATTAATGGCATAAATACCCACATCATTAGGTATAATCTCTATTTACCTTAAATATTTGGATTTATATTATAAAAATTATATTATTTACCTTAAATATATTATAAATGTTAGTTTCTTAGCCTTTACACACACACACACACACACACACACACACACACACACAGAAGTGGTTTGGTGAATGGCATTGAATGATGTACTTCTTAGAATGTCTGTCTTTAAAAATGTAAAAAGTCATCTGACTTCATGTTTGTTAAGTGATAGTTCTTTGAACTTTGTCTTAAAGCTGCTCAGACTAATACGAAGAAAACCTTGGCAAAACCCAATGTGAGAAATATCGTGGTCGTGGATGGTGTTCGCATTCCATTTTTGCTGTCAGGCACTTCGTAAGTGTGAAATGATTGTGTGTCACCCCCATCTTTACTGACACATAAAAACTGTATCAATTTAGGTTGTGATTTTTAAAAAGGTATACAATGAGTTAATTTAATATACATTGTGAAATGATTACCACAATCAAATTAACACATCCATCACTCCACATAGTTTATGTATTCCTTAAAAGTGGTCTTTGCCCAGCCGTGTGGCTCTGTGGTTGAGTGTCGACCTATGAACCTGGAGGTCATGGTTTAATTCCCAGTCAGGGCATATGCCCGGGTTGCTGGCTCCATCCCCAGTGTGGGGCATGCAGGAGGCAGCTGAACAGTAATTCTCTCATCAGTGTTTCTCTCTCCCTTCCTCTCTGAAGTCAGTAAGAAAAATATGTATTTTAAAAACTGGTCTTTGTAAATGTAACCCAGTAGGTAATATTGTTGTTAGTGGACTACTTAATATAGGGATAACATTTTCAGAAATTAATACAGAATAAGTCAAGCCACTGGTGAAAAAATATGGCGAATTTGTTTTTCGTCCTTTCTTATGAACAAGCCTAGTGCAGTAGTCGGCAAACTGCAGCATGCGAGCCACATGCGGCTCTTTGGCCCCTTGAGTGTGGCTCTTCCACAAAATACCACATGCGGGCGCACACATACAGTGCGATTGAAACTTCGTGGCCCATGTGCAGAAGTCGGTATTTTGTGGAAGAGCCACACTCAAGGGGCCAAAGAGCCGCGTGTGGCTCGCGAGCCGCAGTTTGCCGACCACTGGCCTAGTGTATTGTTAGATTGAACTAGCCCTATGAAAACCTAATGTGGGTCCAGATAGCTTGCTTCCAGCAGAGATATCCTTTCCTGTCTGGAGATTAGTATTGTGTCTGTGCCTCTTCAGAAATTTGGTACTGAGGATGTGGGACCATGGACATTCTGAAGGGCCTTTAATCCACTGCTTTGGCCTCTTGGAAATTATCAGAATTGGAGCTGATGGGCTGGTCCAAACCTCAGCATAGCACAACCCCAAGAATATAGAACCAGAATGGTACTAGACCAGCCTGAAAACTGGCTAAGGCCACTTTAGCCAAGTGATCGAGTTAACATCACCATTAATAAGTCATACTGATAGTATGTACACCCTGATATGAAGCAATGAAAAGAGCACATTACCTCTGTGATATTCTTTCCCCAAATCCATAACCCTAATCTTCAAGTGTCAAGGTCATGAAAGATAAGGAAAGATTGAGAAACTGTCATAGATGGGAGGAGACTAAGGAGGCATGAAAACAAAATGCACGGATTAGATTCTGGAACAGAACAGTAAAAAGGTGCTAGTGAGAGCCAGATAAAGTTAGTAGCTTAGTGACTGTATCGTGCCAATGTTAATTTTTTAGTTTTGACAAGTACTTCATGGTTATATATTTAGGATATTAGCATTGGAGGAAGAGGAGTAAAGGGTATACAGGACCTCTGTTCTATCTTTCCATTTCTTTTGTAAATCTTTTATTATTATTATTATTATTAAGGTATTACAAATGTGTCCTCATCCCCCCCATTAACTCCCAACCTCCCCCCCGCTTTTGTAAATCTTAAATTACTTCAAAACAAAAAGGTTCCTAAAATGTCCTAATATATCCTTCATGTCCTTTTAGGCATCAATAAATAAATAATATATTTTTAAAAAGGAGAACTCAGCCCTGGCCAGTTTGGCTCAGTGGATAAAGTGTCGGCCTGCGGACTGAAGGGTCCCAGGTTCGATTCCGGCCAAGGGCATGTACCTTGGTTGCGGGCACATTCCTGGTGGGGAGTGTGCGGGAGGCAGCTGATTGATGTTTTTCTCTCATTGATGTTTCTGACTCTCTATCCCTGTCCCTTCCTCTCTGTAAAAAAATTAATAAATATATATTAAAAAAAAGAAGAAAAAAAAAAGGAGAACTCAAAAGATGGGATTTAAAGAATATTTAACAATATGTTATGCTGAACAATAAGATATTGGGTAAAATTTTGTTAGATTCTTAGCCAGCTCAGTCTAAGTTAAGGCTTGCCAAATATTTAAGGATGACAAGTAGTAAAAAAATCACACTATTTCTTCCTTTGAAATGATGGACTGCCTAAGATAATAAAGTTAAATGCATCTGCAGTGGCATATGTTAGAGGATTTCTTTAGATATTTCAAATAAAATGAAAAAAAAATTAGTAAAAGTCTAGGTTTTGGGTTTAAATTATTTGTTTTCTTTCCCCAGATATAAAGACCTGATGCCACATGATTTGGCTAGAGCAGCACTTTCGTAAGTAAATGCAGTTTCATTAAAGCACTTTTCTCCAGTTTTCACACTTGAAATAGCATGTTTAAGAGAATTTCCATATCTAGGATATATTGACTTTTATGTGGTCATAATAGAAAACACTTATTAGCTTTTACAAGATTCATTTATTCTTGATTTTAGCCATATGTGCTGCACAAATTCAAGCAGCTGATGGATGTAAGGCATTATCTCATTCATTTTCCATTGATGCTTTCTTTGCCTTTGTGTCTTCAGCCAGTCACCCTTTATTTGACCTTTCTGCCCATCTGTTCTGATTCTTTTCTTCCTGCCAGATTTTAAGATGAATGAAAGCGCCCAGTCGGTGTGGCTCAATGGTTGAGCATCGACCTATGTACCAGGAATTCAGGGTTCAGTTCCCGGTCAGGGCACATGCCCGGGTTGCAGGCTTGATCCTCAGTGTAGGGCGTGCAAGAGGCAGCTGATCAATGGTTCCCTGTCATTGATGTTTCTAACTCTCTCTCCCTCTTCCTTCCTCTCTGAAATCAATAAAAGTATATTAAAAAAAATAAAAGAATGAATGAAAGCAACAGTTGCTTCTCTTTTTCTACTATTCCATTTATTCTCCTTGATCTCATAATAATCCTTTCCATTCCCATTACTCTACAGTAATTATACTTCGGAAGCTGCTCTTAGCACTAATGACTTTGTGATCATGCAATGCACCAATCTTTTCTGAGGCATCGCTCTCTTGATATTCTATAGCGTCTGACCCTACCGCTTGAATATTCTTAATATTATGTCTACGATTTCCCTTCCATCTCCTGACAGATTCTTCTCTATTTTTTTTTTTAAATCTAGAATTCTTCCTCTCTCTTTTTTAAAGTGTCAGTTCTTAGAGCTTTGCATGTCTCTGTGTACATGTTTTTTCTTAAATATCTCATCTATTTAATCTTTATTGTTTTATGTAGAGGACTCACAAGTCTCTAAATTTGACCTTTCTTTGCTACCTCAGGCTCAACATATCAAAAATAAAAATGGTCTTTTCCTCAAATGATCAAATGATCTTTTCCAGCTTATTTTCCTATTTCTATTATGGTCCCAGGCTGGAATTTGTAAGTTTTTCCTCAACTTGTTATTTTAAAAAATGTCAAATGCACAATAAAATTGAAAGAACTGTATTATTATATATTATTTAAATCATGCATTTATGTTGATATTTCAAATTTAAATTTAACATATCTGGATTTTACTTTTTTATTTTATATTTGTCTCTTTTGACTGAAAACTTGGTTCCCAACATTACTATGTTTACTTATCTGTTTTATTTTATTCCATATTATTTTTTAGTCTCTTTGTATAAATTCTCATTGCCAGTTGAGCATCACATGTTGACTTTTTAAAAAAAAATATATTTTATTGATTTTTTACAGAGAGGAAGGGAGAGGGATAGAAAGTCAGAAACATGGATGAGAGAGAAGCATTGATCAGCTGCCTCCTGCACACCCCCCACTGGGGATGTGCCTGCAACTAAGGTACATGCCCTTGACCAGAATAGAACCTGGGACCCTTCAGTCCCCAGGCCAAAGCTCTATCCAGTGAGCCAAACCGGTCAGGGCACATGTTGACTTTTTAAATCGCTTTTTCGTTCATTTCTTCTTTGATAAGGTGCCAGCCACATGCTTGTCAAATTAAGGGAAAGATACAGTTTCTGCTCTTTTAAATTCAAGGTTAATCTTTAGAAAGAAGTGCAGTGTTTTAAATGATCTATCACACTACCTTGATGTGTTAACTATTTCTTTGCTTTGGACTGTTTCTGCTCTCAGGGGTTTATTGCATCGGACCAATGTCCCAAAGGAAGTTGTTGATTACATCATCTTTGGCACAGTTATACAGGAAGTGAAAACAAGCAATGTGGCTAGAGAGGTGAGTAAAACAAACTTTATGTTGTTTAAAGAGATTGATATTTGAGTCAATTTGAACTTCAACTAATAAAATTTACTCTTTAAAAGCTATTAAAATCCATTAAGTAAAGTTATATTTGACTTATAATGTGATTTTATAACTTGAATAATGAATGTTATTTAATATTTAAAAGAATTATTGTATAAATCAAATGATGTACACTGTACTCTACATATTTATACTATACAAAAAGTCATTTGAGCTGGTTTGGGAATATATATTATGGCAGAGTGTGGCTGATATGAGTTTTAGTAATGTTAGAGCATGGCTTCTAATTAACTTAACATTTTAACATTTTGCAAATAACTTATCTGATAGCATGGTTTTTGTTAGCGGTAGCCTTGCTTATTCATTTTTTTCCATTGACTGGATGATACGTAGGAGTGTTTACAAAAAAAACACACACAACTATTTCACAGGAGTTTGCTTTTACCCTAGTTGGCATGGCTCCATGTAGTGTTTATTGGGTAACCAAGATAATGGAATTTGTGTGACATGTCTAACAGGTCTGCTGAGCTCCCTAATTTGAAAGTGATTATTTGGGTAACATTGGCTCCAAAGCACATTTCAGTGTGCTAATCGTTTTCTTTATTTCTAGGCCCTGCCTGCTATGTTACTGTGTTCAGTACAGTTGTAAGGCCAATTACTCCATCACTGTCAGCCCAGAGAAGGGGAAATGGGCAGGACTGCAGTATTTGTTCTGCCTCACCTTTTCACCTGTCAGTAAAGCTGTAACTGTGGAGGGCCTGGCGTTACTGTAGCCCACAAAAATCACCTGTTTGTTGTCAGGAAAGAAGTAAGAACAGGAAGAGGTTAAGAGGTTGTTGTTTTCCCCCTCCTCTGGTTTTTATGTTTTCCCAGCCTTCACAATTTTAAATGTATTGAATATGATAATTTCATTAGTACATCAAGCTATTCATAATACATTTCAACTTCTATATTCTGAAAAAACAAAGTGACTCCTATAAGAGCACTTAAGAAATAAATATTAAAACTGTTCCCATTTTCTGTATATTTCTATTCTGTCCTAACTCTAAAGCCATAATGTTTTTCCCTGAAATTTTTTCTGAAAATTTTATCTCCATATGCAGATCTCAGCTATTGGTTAACATGAGGTAGATTCCCTTTCGCTGCCCTATACTGACATCAGTTGCATTGCACTGCGGGTAACGTTTGCAGTGGATGCAGGGAAAGATTGAGATAGTAACCTAACAGCTAACATAACCTCAAGCTAGAGAATTTCTTTAGGACCTGTTGTCTGTATTAACAAAATTAACATGAAATCCTAAAAAGCTTCTGTGCTGAGTTCACAGGATCCTGACTTTACTGAAGCATGTTTCTCTGCTCTCCAACTTAACTAGGAGGTACCTTTCCCCTTTCTCCTTAGTGTACTATTCCAGAGCCTACGCTTGCTGTCAGAGCTATTTAAACTTTAAATAGAAGAAGCATGTGGACAAGGTTCACCAGCAACCACTTCTATTTAAAGCTCCTTCTGTCCAGAGAGGCAGCTGGGGCCAAGGGTATTACACATGCTAGAAAGGACCTCGTGAGCATTGGCTGTTATGACCTGAGTGCCCTTTACACTTGCCCCACTAGTGACTAGGGCAGTGATGGCGAACCTTTTGAGCTCGGCGTGTCAGCATTTTGAAAAACCCTAACTTAACTCTGGTGCCGTGTCACATATAGAAATTTTTTGATATTTGCAACCATAGTAAAACAGACTTACATTTTTGATATTTATTTTATATATTTAAATGCCATTTAACAAAGAAAAATCAACCCAAAAAATGAGTTCGCGTGTCACCTCTGACACGCGTGCCATAGGTTCGCCATCACTGGCCCAGGGCGTTCTCCCCTGCCCCCTGAAGAGTTGCTCTCTCCATTTGGATTGGTGTACATGGAGAGGATGATGTGCAGTTGGCAGGGAGTAGTTTTTAGCAAAATAGGTTGGGCACTTAGTATCAGGCCTGTCTGGAAAGACCAGAGTAAGATCATGCTGCATGCATACTACTGTAGCATAGTTATATGTCGATAGATTATGGTAAATTCTGTACAGATTGTGTAAATATAAAGGAAGGTAATATTCAACCTCTAATCTAGACTTTGGGAACATGTTTATTTTACCAAATTATAGGAGAGCTTGGATTCTGATGATCTTTAAATAGTTTCAGAAAAAGACCACTAAAAATGAATTTCCTGAATGGAAACCAGAATTTCATAGTATATAGTGGTAAGAAGAGCGGGGGGAGTTGAGAGTGTTATTTTTATAATGAAACTTTAATTATAATAGTATTTTATTGTTGCACGTATGCATTAATTCTTTACATAAACAGTGGAATCTGGCATTGATTGGTTTATTGGCAGCCTAATAGCCCCAATAAATAAGTGTGATAAAATAATAGATGTGTCCATTTCATGTTTAACTTTACTGTGCCATCATAACAGAGGCCATTTTTTCAAAATTCACAGAGGGTCTCAGTTTTTCTCAAGGTTCCTCAAATTGCTTTTCAAGCACCTATTGTGTCATCATCCTGGCCAGTTTTCTCTTTTCCAGTTATTAACTGGTCTACCCTTACTTGTCAGAGGCTCACTGTGGCTAAGGCAGTTTTTCAAGTTCCTTTAATCGACTTGAACTCCTGCATATTTGGCAAGTTTTTCCATTTGACTTTGCATTGAATCTACAGAGTGCCGTAGAGGCACTGGCACAGTGAGAGGGACTGTCTGACAATGAGTGGAGACAAGTGTAAAATGGGCAGAGATATAGTGAGAACTGTTTATGAGTGGTCAGTTCTTTAGAACTTATTTTCATGTTTGAGGAGCCCACCCAATGATACATATGATATATATATATATATATATATATATGTTTTTAACAGGTTTGCTTTGTTTATTTGAAAATTTAAATACATTGAAATCAAATTATGTATTGATATCTTTAAGGGTTCTGAGCAAAGCATTGTTAAGAAATTGGGTGAGATGTAGGTTTTTACATCATACTAGAAATTCACTACCAAGAATTTTGCAGAGCAATTGTCAATTAATAGCTAGATGAAAAACGAATAAAACATTTCTGTGATGGGCTTCATTTTATTTTAAACATTACTGTGTAGAATATTAAACTCAAACCCTTTCCTGATTCACCACACAGAGAAGTAACACTCAAAATGTCACTTACTGTAACATGGTTTCATTCACTGTTTTCTGAAGGCTGCCCTTGGAGCTGGCTTCTCTGACAAGACTCCTGCTCACACTGTCACCATGGCTTGCATCTCTGCCAATCAAGCCATGACCACAGGTACGTTTTTCTGAAAGAAGAAGGTCCGTGGTAATTCTGGTTTGTCTTTTATTTGATGATTGGGCACATGCCTGGGTTGCAGGCTTGATTTCCTGGTGGGGGGTTTGTGGGAGGCAGTCGATCAATGGTTCTCTCTCATTGATATTTCTATCTCTCTCTCCCTCTCCCTTCCTCTCTAAAATCAATACAAATATATATATATTTAAATCATCTTAATCCCTCTGAAAACATAAAAACCTCAATTACAGATGTTGTACAGTGCTGTTGACTGTCACACAACTTTTAAATCAGGAAGTTTAAACTATCAGTGGCCTGTTAATTTCTGCAAAATATGTTCATGTACATTGACCTGTGCCCTCTAGGTGTCGGTTTGATTGCTTCTGGCCAGTCTGATGTGATTGTGGCAGGTGGTGTAGAGTTAATGTCCGATGTCCCTATTCGTCATTCAAGGAACATGAGGAAAATGATGCTTGATCTCAACAAAGCCAAGACTCTGGGTCAACGACTATCTTTGATCTCTAAATTCAGGTTGAATTTCCTAACACCCGAGGTAAGACTTGTGACTTTTACATAAAGACTTGTGTTTCCAAAGCATCCCACTGCAGAGATTTAGAATTAGGTATGACGGCATGGGTTCAGTTATGCTCTAGTAGTCACAGGGCATGGCTAGTTGTTTGGTTAAGGTGCAGAAAAAAGACCGTGGTTGGAAAATTTGAGTTTGTAAGCCCTCTTTAGAGATCTCTGAAACCATAGAGCTTCTTTTGTCTTGGTCTTGATTGAAATATTTTAATTTTCTCAAATAACCATCCATGTGGTATAACACCTGTTAACAGTGTACAGTGGGGCCTTGACTTACGAGTCTCCCGACTAATGAGTTTTTCAAGATATGAGCCGTCTCTCGGCCGATTTTTTGCTTTGAGTTGCGAGCTAAAATTTGGGTTATGAGCCAGCTTCAGATACCCCACCGCTAGTTGGCGCAGCGAATGTCACAGTGAACGCCACAACATCAGCCCAGCATCACATGTCTCACTTGTTCACTTTTGATTTGACATACGAGTAATTTGAGTTATGAGCTCCGTCATGGAACGAATTAAACTCGAAAGTCAAGGCCCCACTGTACCTGATTCTGTGTGTCTCCTTCCCCAGCTCCCTGCGGTGGCCGAGTTCTCCACCAGTGAGACCATGGGCCACTCTGCAGACCGACTGGCTGCTTCCTTTGCTGTTTCTCGGCTGGAACAGGATGAGTATGCCCTGCGCTCGCATAGGCTGGCCAAGAAGGCTCAGGACGAAGGGCTCCTTTCTGATGTTGTGCCCTTCAAAGTACCAGGTAAGACAGTGTGCTCTGCTTTGTGAAGGGGACTGCTTCATGCTACTTGTGAGGGTGGTGTGAACGGCTCCTAAAACTCCATGTGAAAGGGACTGCTTCATGCTACTTGTCAGGGTGGTGTGAACGGCTCCTAAAACTCCATGTGAAAGGGACTGCTTCATGCTACTTGTCAGGGTGGTGTGAACGGCTCCTAAAACTCCATGTGAAGGGGACTGCTTCATGCTACTTGTCAGGGTGGTGTGAACGGCTCCTAAAACTCCACGTGAAGGGGACTGCTTCATGCTACTTATCAGGGTGGTGTGAACAGCTCCTAAAACTCCATGTGAAAGGGACTGCTTCATGCTACTTATCAGGGTGGTGTGAACAGCTCCTAAAACTCCATGTGAAGGGGACTGCTTCATTATACTTGTTAGGCTGGTCTGCATTGCTTTAAAACTCCAAAAACCCAAGTGACTTTTCAGTATTTTGGTTCTGTTTCCAAAATACTCACCCTTTTATGCATAAGCAGGGACTCAAGTTTTAATTTATGTTTAAGAGTAGGTAAACGTTTTAAAGAGAAGTTTTTATAAGAGTTTCCTTCGACATCTTCCTGATATATTTTAGTTCTTATGTACCTACCTATTTTTGAAATTCATTGTTCATATGATTTCTGTACACAATAGCCAAATGTGAATGAATATCTTAAGAAAATAGAATCTCTTTTTGTTAAATTATTTAGATTTTTTCCCAAATATCTGAAGAATTTAGTTTAAAATTTGATATCTTGATAACTATACTAGTAAAAGGCTTTCTTTTTAGTGAATTGGTATGGTTTGCATTTCATTTGTTCTTGTAATTTTTTTAAAGCATATTCCTCTAGAGAAGATATTAATGCTTGTAGTTTCTTAGAGTTAAAAAGTTTATATTTTTATAGGAAAAGAAACAGTTACCAAAGATAATGGCATTCGTCCTTCCTCTCTGGAGCAGATGGCCAAACTAAAACCTGCGTTCGTCAAGCCCTATGGCACAGTGACAGCTGCAAACTCCTCTTTCCTGGTAAGTGAGTGCTCTATGTGTTTTATGTGTTTGGCAGTAACTTTTATATTTGTGTATCTCCCTCTCTCTCTCTCTCCTTTTTTTTTTTTTTTTTGGAGAGAGAGAGAAATCATCTCCAAACAATCCCATTTATGCATTCATCAGTTGAGTCCTATATGTGTCCTGACCGGGGATTGAACTTGGCACATTGGGATGATGCTCCTACCAAGAGGTACCCAGCCAGGGCTTATATTTGTGTGCTCTCAATAGAAAAGGCTACAGTAGGCCTGTCTGCTTGTATTAGTAATAGAGGCTTAAAAGATATTCATTAAAAAGATTGTGTTAAAATGGAATCAGAATTTTTTAGGCCTTAGAAGTCATCTGATCCAGCCACCATTCTGATACAAAAAGCTGTTCTCTTCAAACACTTAACCAGTCAGAAAGTGTTGAATGCCTATGCTAGGCACTGGAGATAAAAGAACAGGTGATTGTAAAAATTAAGTTACAAAATTTTTATAAAAACGTTTCTTACACACTGTTACACTGGCTGGGCTGCAAAAATATTCATTGTGGGCCACAGGCCGTGAGTTTGACATGCTTGGTCTAGGAAAAGTGGCTAGGGTAGTTCCAACAGGATGGTGCACCACCCCGTTAAGCCTGAGTGGTGAAGGGCTGGTGAGGTGGTCATTTCCAAAACCAAATTGGATATGACAGGGCCATGTGGCATGGGCTACACTCTTGCCAGATCTGATTCCCCTTGATTACTTCTGGAGTGTGCTGGTCTCTTTATTGAAAATCAGAAACAAATCATCAGAGATAATACACCATAGATATATGGGTTTCTGGAAATGTGTTAATGTAATACATTTATTGTAATTTTGCCCAGTGGTGCATTGAACATATTGTTAATGTAATGTCCAAAAACTATATATGTATAGTTAACTATATTTCCAGACTCTATGGCTACCCTATTGATGGTGCCTACATAGTCTCTTCAGAGTTATAACAATACTAGAGACCCAGTGCACGCATTCATGCACTGGTGTGGTCCCCTCGGCCTGGCCTGCGCCCTCTCATAATCTGGGACCCCTCGGGCGATGTCGGAGAGCCTGTTTCCGCCCGATCCCCACAGGCCAGGCTGAGGGACCCCACTGGTGCATGAATGTATGCACCAGGCATCTAGTATGCATATAAGATCTTTGGTTAATCTCTTCCCACCCTTCCCACTTCCCCTTCCCTCTGAGATTCATCAGTCTGTTCCATGTTTCCATGCCGGTGCGTTGAGCGTCTGCCCCCTGGTGGTCAGTGCATGTCATAGCTACTGGTCAAACAATCGCTTAGGCTTTTATTTTTTTTATTATTTTTATTTTTTATTTTTTAAATTAAATCTTTATTGTTCAGATTATTACATTTGTTCCTCTTTTTCCCCCCCACAACTCCCTTCCACCCAGTTCCCACCCCACCTTCCGCCTCACTCCCCACCCACTGTCCTCATCCATAGGTATACAACTTCTGTCCAGTCTCTTCCCGCATCCCCACACCCCTTTCCCCCCCCAAGAATAGTCCATTTCCTTTCTATGTCCTTGATTCTATTATAATGACCAGTTCATTCTGTTCATCAGATTATTTATTCACTTGATTTTTAGATTCACTTGTTGATAGATGTGTATTTGTTGTTCATAATTTGTATCTTTACCTTTTTCTTCTTCTTCCTCTTCTTAAAGGATACCTTTCAGCATTTCATATAATACTGGTTTGGTGGTGATGAACTCCTTTAGCTTTTTCTTATCTGTGAAGCTCTTTATCTGACCTTCAATTCTGAATGATAGCTTTGCTGGATAAAGTAATCTTGGTTGTAGGTTCTTGGCATTCATCACTTTGAATATTTCTTGCCACTCCCTTCTGGCCTGCAAAGTTTCTGTTGAGAAATCAGCTGACAGTCGTGTGGGTACTCCCTTGTAGGTAACTGACTTTCTTTCTCTTGCTGCTTTTAGGATTCTCTCTTTGTCTTTTGCTCTTGGCATTTTAATTATGATGTGTCTTGGTGTGGTCCTCTTTGAATTCCTTTTGTTTGGGGTTCTCTGCGCTTCCTGGACTTGTAAGTCTATTTCTTTCACCAGGTGGGGGAAGTTTTCTGTCATTATTTCTTCAAATAGGTTTTCAATATCTTGGTCTCTCTCATCTTCTGGCACCCCTATAATTCGGATGTTGGTACGCTTGAAGCTGTCCCAGAGACTCCTTACATTATCTTCGTATTTTTGGATTCTTTTTTCATTTTGCTTTTCCGGTTGGGTGTTTTTTGCTTCTTCGTATTTCAAATCTTTGACTTGATTCTTGCGATCCTCTGGTCTGCTGTTGGGAGTCTGTATAATATTCTTTATTTCAGTCAGTGTATGCTTAATTTCTAGTTGGTCCTTTATCACAACATCGAGGGTCTCACTAGATTTCTTGAGGGTCTCATTAAGTTTATTGGCAGTTTCTAGAAAATTCTTGAAAAACCTTAAAAGTGTGGTTTTGAACTCTATATCCAGTCGTTTGCTTTCCTCCATTTCTGTCATTTGTGTCCTGTTCCTTTGTCTCGGCATTTGTTATGCTTCGCTGTGTGGATGAGTGGCTTTCTGTCAGGCTGTTATATCTATAGATATAGATGGTAGAATGTGGTAGAAATTGTTTTTATTTTGCAAGCTCTACAGAGGAGTTTCTTTTTCTCTGGAATTTTGGTGTTTTTGTTTTTAGCTCTTTTAAAGTCATGGTAAAGGGCTTTTTTCATGGTTGCTCTTTGTTCCTTATCTTCTCAGTTAGCAGTTGGGAAGAAGCACAGGGTGTGTTCATATGGGGAAGACCGTGGTTCTGATGTTCCTAGCCTGCCTGCTTCTGTTCTCCTGTTGGTTCGCTTGTTTTGGAAACTATTAGTTGAAGAATATCGCCTTGAAGCTACAGGCAGGAAGCAGCTGAGAAACAGTCCAGAAAATGTAAAAATAAATCAGTAAATCAGATTGTTTTAATGCAAAAAATTTATCGTATTCTGTGCCCAAAGCAAAAACTTTTGGTTTAAGTTTATTATGAATACATTTTTCTAAATATGTATATATTTATACCTATTTTCTTTGCCTATTTTGGGAATTATAGTACTTTTTGAACATCTTCCAAAAATGGGTCAAACACTCTGTAATGTGGATGTTTGAATTGTGATTAATGATGAATAAAATGAAAAGGTTTTGTTATGTAGAATCACCATGTAACTATAATTAGTTGGTAGATTCAGAAAAGGACATAGAAGAAGCTACAGAAAGACCTCCAGACAGGCTGAAGAATTTAACATTATTGTTCTGATTAACATTTTAGACCGATGGTGCATCTGCAATGCTGATTATGGCAGAGGACAAAGCTCTGGCCATGGGTTATAAGCCAAAGGCGTACTTGAGGTAAAGGAAATGTTTAAATAAATTACCTCTGGTTTCTTCATTTTATTACTGGGGCTAACCTCTCTGTTTTTTATCTAGGGATTTTGTGTATGTGTCTCAAGATCCAAAAGATCAACTGTTACTTGGGTAGGTGGCAGTGTATAAATCTTTGGACTATAATCAAAAGTATTTGATTACCCATATTTATTACACAGGTTTTAAAGTATGTGAAGCGCTGAGTTCATAATTGGTTTGTGTGTTGGATTTTTTTTTTTTAGTCTAAAGTTTTACATATGTCTCCTTTTTCCCCAATTGATCCCCCCTCTCCCCAGCCATTCCCACCCCGGGCAAACCCCCACCACCCCAGTGTCTGTGTCCATTGGTTATGCTAATATGCATGCATACAAGTCCTTTGGTTACTCTCTAACCACCCCTCCTCCCCCGACTGTGTGTTAGATTTTTAAAAACAATAATAATCCTCTATATTGGTATATCATTTTATACTTGATCTTAACAAAAAGCCAAGAAGCAATGTTGGTATATCACTTTATAGTTTTGAATTCTTTTCTACTTGTTCCTATAATTTCTTCTTATAGTTATATATATATAGCTATATATACCGGTATAAGTATTTTTTCATATTGCTACATACTGTGCTGCATAATCTTTAAAAGAGCCTTTCATGAAAAGCCTCCTCGTTTTAGAAAACCCCCTCCCTCACAAGACTCTACCCAGTTGGCCTCCATTATGTCCTTCAAACTAGCCATGCCCTTTCCATGCTTTGCCTTTTGAACTCTGTTCTAGCTCTTCACATTATTAGTTCATCTTTCTCTTTCATTGTTTGTTTATTAGCCATTTCTCTGACTGGAATATAAACTGCATGGGGTAGAGGCCAAGTCTATTCAGTGCACTGTTATATCCCCAGCACTTAATTACTATTTGTACAGTAGAATCCATGGACCAGTGGAGACATTCTCATACCTATGTAAAACTCAGTTTGGGGACTATGAAGGAGCTCTTAGGTTAAAAGTTAAAGTTTTAGCCCTAACCGGTTTGGCTCAGCAGATAGAGCGTCGGCCTGCGGACTGAAGGGTCCCAGGTTCGATTCCGGTCAAGGGCATGTACCTTGGTTGCGGGCACATCCCCAGTAGGGGGTGTGCAGGAGGCAGCTGGTCTCTCATTGATGTTTCTAACTCTTTATCCCTCTCCCTTCCTCTCTGTAAAAAATCAATAAAATATATTAAAAAAAAAAGTTAAAGTTTTAACATACTGCTTATTTTTTCTTTTCAGACCAACATATGCTACTCCAAAAGTTCTAGAAAAGGCAGGATTAACACTGAAGGATATTGATGCTTTTGAATTTCATGAAGCTTTCTCAGTAAGTCGTTTAAAAAACCGTAATAATATAATAGTCATTGTGGGAGAGAGCAGGCATGGTTTATAATATGAATAAAACGGAAGTGGAGCTTTATCTCTATGGTACCAACTTACACTGCTGGCAGGGCGCCAGGGAGAGGATCCAGGGCCACATGGACAGTGTGGAAAGACCTACCTTTTGAGGCTATCCCTTAAAGGCCTTTCAAAAGTACCAAATTTTTTCTTTAGAAAATTTTCAGTGAAAACTGATTTAACAATTTGCTCAGTTTTAAATAACTCATGCGTAAAAAGAAAGCCTCGAGAGACATTAATAACAAGGTCCTTATTGAATTCTTTTCCCTTCTAGGGTCAGATTTTGGCTAATTTTAAAGCCATGGATTCTGATTGGTTTGCACAAAACTACATGGGTAGAAAAACCAAGGTAAGTTTCTGATTAAAAATATGCTTGAAGAGGACATGTGTAATACTTTCAACAATAAAGATTTAAAAAATAAAAATATGCTTGAATTTCCAAAGCACTTTAATATTTGGAGCTTAGTTATCTGACAGTAAAAGTATGAGGTGGATAGCTTCTCCGATGAAGAATTTGGTGCTTCATTAAATAATGTTTCTTAGCTGTAAAATATTCCTGGAAATTCTTTAGAAAAAATAAAAAGCAAAATGTTACGTTGTTTTTTTTATTCTTCCCATTCTGATGTTAGATGAAAAAAGAAATACATAAATTTGGGGGTACTGAGATGAAATCTATGAAGACATTCCATCACAAATAAAAAAAAATAAAAAGAAATGTACCCTTGGCTTTCACAATTGACCTAGAATTTTTCTTTTGCAGTAAAATAATTTGTGATGCATCTTGTTAGTTATTTCCCTCTAGTTCTGTTGCTTCTTATTACTAAGGGCCTGGCCTGATGCTTATCTTAAGTAAACTCATTTTTGTTATATCTGTGTCTGTTTTTATATGACCAGGTTGGAGCGCCCCCCTTGGAGAAGTTTAATAACTGGGGGGGATCGCTGTCCCTGGGACACCCATTTGGAGCCACTGGCTGTCGGTTGGTCATGGCAGCTGCCAACAGATTACGGAAGGAAGGAGGCCAGTTTGGTTTGGTGGCTGCGTGTGCCGCTGGAGGACAGGTATATCACAGCAGCCTGACAGGAGTTTCTAGAAAGTCCTTTTCTTGAAAACCAAACAAGCTCATCTAAGACTGTCTGATTGAGTTTATTTAGAAACACTCTTAGAACAATATTTCTGATGATAGGCCACCAGAAAAAAAGCAAGCTGTTTTTGCAGGGAGGGGATACAGCTTTAATTCTGATGTACTTTGGAAAGAAAATGCTATTTAAATTGAAGCTATTTTTTCCCTAAAGTAATGTCTACATTTTTTGTGTATAAAAGTAGTATGTGCTCATTATGACAATTATGGAAAATATAAAATATATATAGAAAAAATTAGATCACTTGTCATTCCCTCACCATTCATTATTCACTTTGATAGGTTTTCTTCTTTAATAATAAAATTTTATTTATTTATCTAGTCACTTCTCTATATGAGACTTAGCTATAAAGTTTCTCCAAAGGTAAACTATCTTTCTTGAGAACTGAATAATACCTTAATTGGAGAATTAATTTACTTCTGGATAACTTAATGCTATTTAGCTGGGGGAGATGATATTATTCTACAGATTTTTTCTACCTGTTTTACTTGTAGTACAGAGGCAACTTCCTATCTGCTATAGCATTTCACTCTGGGAATAATATCCAAAAGGAAGGCTGCCTATAATCTTTTTTTTAAAACATGATCGAAACAGATTTGCTTTTCCTTCAGATTATAGAAACTTCCTGTTGCTCATCAAGATGAAGAAATAAGATATGTTAAAGTATAAACTTTTTACATTTACAAGCCTTTATTTATGGCTTTCCTCTGAGACTTTGAAGAATCGAGGGGTCAGTTATTTATAGATTGGAACATTTTAGACTTCATGATCAAAAGCGTTTTGTAATCTGTAACTTTTTTACGGAAAGCCATAGTCAGTTAGGACCAGAGCCCTCCCTCTTATATTTCTGTGCCAGGCTTAACTGAGGAAGAGAGCTAGTGCACATCACTGTGTGGAGTGCATAGTTCAACTAATGTCCTTTAGTTTTCAGTATCTGTCCCCTAACTTTTTATCTCACACATAGAGTATGAATAACACAATACTAGATGCTTTTGTGGATGAACAAACCCTCTAGAAGTTTACAGTATAAAAAGGAGAAAGATGATGCATCTTAGAAACTAAATTCGGCATTGTTTCATCCAGAGCAAATGAGTGAGATAAGTATGATTTGATCAGAGGAGGAATCCGTCCTTGTGAATCTAGAGTAGGCTTTCAGCTTCAGCAGTATGTAGAAACATTGTGGACCAGATAATTCTTTGTTGTGGGAAGTATGCTATGTGTTGTAGGATGTTTAGCATGGTCTCTACCCACTAGATAGCAGTAGCAACATCCCCTGCCCCATGTACACACAGTTGGGACAACCAAAAACATCTCCAGACATTGCTGAATGTCCTCTGGGAAGGGAAGGAGCAAAACGCCTCCAGTCGAGAACCACTGATGTAGAGCAATCTGAAAGATTGGGGACGTGAAACCAGTGCATTTTAAATAAAGCTGGAGAAGGAAATTTCTGCCTTATCATGAGCCCCTCAAGGGTAACGCCAACTAGTGAAATCTTTCCATCCCTGTTCCTTTTTGTTTCCTTGTCCCTGTATCAAGGTACTTGGTTTGGTTTGAATTATAGTGTGTAATAAATTGAGGACAGGCACCATGTAGCAAAGCCTTGTACACACCGTGCGCAGCTTAGAAACAATAGTTTCTTAATAAATATTGATGGGGATTGAACCAAGTAGCCCAGCAGTAGTTAGGCTATTCAGTGGTTTGATCCCAGTCCAACAGTAGACTGGCTGTGATTATCAGATAGGATTTAGACTCATGAAATTGTAAGTTTCTATGCATGGTTTCAACTAGGGAGGTAACTAGTGCACAGCACCATGCATAGTGCTTCTTACCTTGTGGCCCTTCACCTGAGTAGGACAGGGACGAAGAGTCTTTGGATCCATCTAGAACTGGTTTCAAATCCTGGCCCTATTATTTTATAGTGTTGTAGGTTTATTTTTTTTTTAATTATATTTTTATTGATTTCAGAGAGGAAGGGAGAAGGAGAGAGAGAAACATCAAAAATCCACTGGGGATTGAGCCCACAACCTGGGCATATGCCCTGACCGGGAACCAAACCCTGACCTCCTGGTTCATAGGTTGACACTCAACCACTGAGCCATGCCGGCCAGACAGTGTTGTAGATTTAGATGAGCAACTTAACCTTTCAAAGCCTCAGTTTTCTAATCTAGAAATTTACTGTTGTTGGCATTCATTGTATTATGTTTATTTTTATACAGCTAAAAACCCCTGTGGCTTCTCATTTTAATAGCAGTCACTTATGGAGCATCTACTAGGAATCAGACTCTACTAGACAGACTCTGATGTGTGTATGTGTACATGTATATATGTATGTATGTATAGAATTGTGTGTGTGTGTGTGTGTGTGTGTGTGTGTATTATATGCTATCTAATTTAATGCTCACAAAAGCACTAGGAAGTAGGCAGCATGATCCATTCTATAGATGAACTTGAGGTTCAGAATGGCTATCCCAAGATCGCCCGGCATTTTAAATGGCAGAACCAACCTCAAACTCCTAAGCCTGTACTTTTCCCATCGTTCTCTGCTGCCTCTGACTGGCTGGATTTATTGTTCATTTCTCTAACTGAACTTACTCTTCCTTCACAGGGCCATGCTATGATAGTGGAAGCTTATCCAAAATAATAGATCAAGAAGCAGCGACCTGGAGTTTTGTGCGACACTCAACATGAGGCAATGCCATTTCAATGCATTACAGAATGACACCTAGAGTTCCTAGCTCCTCTTAAGAAAACAAAATTTGTGGCCTTCTGTTAAGTGCTTTGCAATTAAGCCTTGCCAGTGCTCTGAGCTTTCCAGTAATGTGGCTTATACTCCTTCAGGGATTTCTTAATCACCAGACTCTCACACAGGATCTATTTAAGCATTTGTTTTTGGGCCGTGTTTTCATTAAAGACTGAACAAGTGGTAATTTGGAAAAGAGGTTAGTTAAGATTTGGAATCATTTTTGTAACATTTGCAAATTATACTCATTCCTATTCCTAAAGCTAAGTGTTTTCTATAAAATACCAATGTGCCTATATTGACTTAATTATGGAAAGATAATTCAGAATATAAACATGACTGAAAACTTACAGTAAATGTTCAGGTACTTTAAATACTATGTTGGTTAACCTTAATAAAGTGGAGAGGTATTGGAGAACTATTTGCCTTATTTTTTATTGAGAAAAAAGTTGGTTTTCTTGGCTTAGGGGCAGATTTTTGCCTTTGATTCCTCATTTGTAACTTCTAACTATTCTAGTCAACCATGAGGCTGTTAGGAACATAAAGAGGATTCTACTTTAGAATAATACCCCCCACCCCATTGCTGAATTGAAGTAAATTTATTTCACTATTAGGAGATACTTCTGTTTGCCAGGATTTAAGTAAAGTGAAAAGAAATTTTAAATTTTTGATCAACATCCTAAAAATCCTTTGTTTTTTGACAACCAAACTACACTAAATAACATGTATACTAGTGCTTTGAAGGAGCAAAAGTCTAAATTGCAACCTTTATGTGAATGTTGCTTAGGTCTATGAAAGTCACTGGCAATCAGAGGCATCCTCTAGTGCAGGGACGGATTGGGCAAGGGAGTAAGTGCTGACCTCTTAAAAGAGCATTTAAGAGTTCCAGCATCATTCCGCCCGTGATTTCATTGGTAATTTCAACATAATGTGAAATTTTATTACTGAAAACCTTTATATTTACATACATATTGCAAAAATCAATTATAAATAAGTTAAATATAAAAAAACTTACTAAAATTTAGAAAAAAATACCATTATGACCTTAGATTGGGATTTTTTTTTTCTGTTTAAAACAATTGGACCTCTTTTATTTTTTAAATTTATCTTTATTATTGAAAGTATTAGTGATATTTTCCTCATTGACCCCCTCGGCCCTCCCACCCCTGGAGGATTTCTTAAGACATTTAAGTGCTATCATAAAAGAGCTATAAATGTCAAATAAAAACTTTTGTATTTTATAAGATAGAGTGGAAAGACGAGCCAGAAGTGGGGCAAAGATATGAAAGATGTATCTTATGAAAGATATATCTCATATATATGTCATATATGATAGAGATGTAGCTTACAAAGGATACAGGATATATAGAGAATTATTTTATGGAACGCTCATGAATGTGTGTGTCATCCTTGCTCAGGGGCCGTGTTAATCTCTATTGTTCCAATTTTAGTATATGTGCTGCTGAAGCAAGCACTAGAAAGAATTCTTACACTCAAGAAGAAAGAACGCAGTAAAAAATGGCAAAAAATATTAATAGGTATTTTTTAGAAAATGTACAAATGGAGAATAAACATGAAAAGATGCTCATTGGTAATTTAGAAAAACCAAATTAAGGTCATAATAAGATATCATTTTATGCCTACCAGACCGGCAAAAATGAGTAAGACGAAGACTACCAAGTGTTGGTGAGGATGTGGAACAATGGGAACTTTTATACACTGCTGGTGAGAATGCAAATTGATGCACTTGTGAAAACAGTCTGGCACTGGCTTGTACATTTGACTATAACACACGGTCTATAACCCAGCATTTCTACTCTTAGGTATCTTTCCTACAGAACTTCGCACATGACTAGTAGCAGGAGATAGCAGCAAAATATTGTAAATAATGTTCACGGACAGGCAAGTTTCAAAAACAAGCAAAACTAAGTACATTCCTGGGATTAATTCGTAAAGAATTCCAAATAATATATGTAGACACCATGCTCAAGTAGGGAGCATGTTCCTCCCTACTTGAATGTGGGCTGGACTCAGTCACTCAATTCCAGTGACTAGAGTGTGAAAAGGAAAACAAGTTACCCCCGCCCCAGTGGAGAAACGTGGCAAGCACCAGCTTAACTGAGTGCCTAGGTCAGTGATGGCGAACCTATGACACGCGTGTCAGAGGTGACACACAAACTCATTTTTTTGGTTGATTTTTCTTTGTTAAATGGCATTTAAATATATAAAATAAATATCAAAAATAGAAGTCTTTGTTTTACTATGGTTGCAAATATCAAAAAATTTCTCTATGTGACACGGCATCAGAGTTAAGTTAGGGTTTTTCAAAATGCTGACACGCCGAGCTCAAAAGGTTCGCCATCACTGTCCTAGGTCAACATTATCAGCGCCGTCATGTGGCTATCGCATACCTCCTGATATGATGCAATCAAGGGCCGCTTCACCTCAGTGGTATTCTCTCCAAATACCTCTAACCCAGTTGAATCTAGAAAACACCTTGACCTTACTCAGATCGACCCAAGGTCATGAAAAGTAAGAATGCTGAGATCCGGTCACACACCAGAGGGGGCTAAGGAGACATGACAACTAAATGCGAAGTTTCTTGGGCTGTATTCTGAACTAGAAAAAGGACATTTAATGGAAAAGCTGATGAAATCTGAATAAATCTGGAGTTAATAGTTTTTTTTGTGTTTTTTTTTTTAAAGCCTCACATGTATGGTCAAATTATTTTTTGACAAGACTGTCAAAACTAACGAGGTAAGAACAGTTGTCAACAAGTCATGTTGGGAAAGTTGTATATCCACCTGCAAAAGAATGAAGTTGGACTCCCACCTTTCACCATATCCAAAAATTAACTCAAAATGGATCAAAGACCTAAATGTAAGAGTTAAACTTATATAACTCTTAAAAGAAAATGGGAAAAGCTACATGACATCAGAATTGTTGGACATGACATCAAAAACACAGGAAAGAAAGGAAGAAAATAGATAAATTAAAAATTGCATCAAAGGATGGAGTGAAAAGGCAACCTTTGGAATAGAAAATATTTGCAAATCATATATTCAGTAAGGGATTAATATCCAGAATATATAAAGAAAACCTACAATTTAACAACCTGAAAAACTCAATTTTCAAATGGGCAAGGAATTTGAATAGACATTTCTTCTAAGAAGATAACTTTCTAGTAATGGAATTGCCTCTAAATCTCAAAGTTACTTCCAGAGCCTTTTTAAGTCCATTGTGGGTTTTTTTTTTGTTTGTTTTTTTATGAGAGAGCCAAGTGAACAAAGGCTTCATGTCATTTCATTTATGGATTCTAAAATGTTTTTACACTTTACAGCAAAGCATAGATTGAGTATGTGCAATTGTTTGAGAAGGAAAATGAAAACATATTTCTACAAAGCATACTCAGAAAAGGTGTCTCTGCTGCTTTTAAAGTGTAATATTTGAATTATTTTAAAAATTTATAATTCAATCAAGATTGTAAATACTAATGAAGTGATAGTGACATTGAGACATGTTACCGGGAAACCAGCAAGGCAAAGTCTTCACTGTTTCAGTGGCTGCCTGCCTCCCTGGGGGCTGAAACAAGACCAAGGCACAGAAACACTGCAACTGGCCTGGTGAGTTGGTATCTTCTATTGGGAGAATAATCAAATCCACTTTGGCCAGTTTATACACAATTAAAACATTCACGCACGCAAAAAACATGCACACAAATAATGTTTATTTTAAAATGTGTTCAACAGCATGTGGTACTCATTTTTATTTCAGCAGAAAATGTCTCTATTCCATTTTATAAAAATATTCATGAAATTTGTAATTTACACATTCATTTATCAACATTTTTTTCCATTTACCTAGTTTAACATTTTTTCTGAATCCTGTCATTACCGCTTGTGAATCCCACACATTAATTCCGCTTGATGTCTTGGTGTCTCCTAGAGGCTTTTCTGAAATCTTTCTTCTCTATGTCTAGTCTTAGCTTGATCCTGCCACTTTTAAATGTGTTTCATCTTGTCTTCGTAATTTGTGGCAGTCTGTGATACCTTTCTCTCTACTTTAAAATTTCTTGTGCTTTCTTACAAATATGCTCATATCAGTGACTTTTTGTATACATGTGTATGTGTACAAAAATTTTATATTAATATTTTTAAGAGTTAAAGAAGGAGCTCTCATTAACTTCACTTTTCCTAAACTTTGAAAATAAGCAAACCAAATTCTGCCCTTCACCTCTAATGTTCGGAAGATCAGAGTTCCTGTCAATTAAGTCATCTTTTCTTCATAACTGTAGAGAAGAAATAATCAGAAATCACTGACTAGTTCAAACCATTTTTATCAACAATATCTGTAATAAACAGTTGACTAGTTAAAAATTGGTTGAGACAGTTTTACTTGCAATTATTTTGAACTTTGTTATCTTCATTATTTTTACAGCAAAGGCAGCTTTGTTCATTTGATAGCTTCAACTTGTTTTTCCTGCTATTCTTGCTTGGGTAGTGTAGGGGTGGGGACAGATGAGTACAAGAGAAATGAGTGTGACTAATGGGAGCATAGCCTGTCTTTTGGGAGGGCTGAATTCTGGGAGCGGGGAAGGGTGCAGAGCATTGGGCGAAGGCCCATCCTGGTGGATTCAAGCACACACCCTACGCTCCCCTGGAGGAACACGGGTCCTGTGTGTGGTCTCTCAAAGCTCTTGCCTTCCCCACCAGAGCGTGCCCTGTCGCGGGGGGTGGGGGGGGGGGTGGGAGGAGACCTTGCCCACTTTTGCAGATTGCCCTCCCTTCTGGACACCACACTCACCAATGGCAATTCCTTGAAAACAAGGATTTTTCAGGATAATTAAACATTTGATAGTGTGAGAGGGAATCTTCAGGGTGAACTGAGGCAGGGGTTGTTGGTGGTCAAACTCCCTGCAGCTTTCTGGGAAAGCAATAGTAGATGCCACAATTTCTGCTCTACAGCCTTCACCTTCCTAGCTCGTCTAGAAACGTCTACCCTGGCAAAGTCTGTTCCCCAGCCTTTGGGCTGGAGCAGGTGTGGGGGCTTTCTGTCAAGAGCTTGGCCAGGAAGCCGCTCGCTCCGTTCCCAAGACACTCCATCCTCACCTGGCATTGTCACTTCTCCCTCTGCTGGGTTCCGGGAGGTGGCTTTCATTTGTGGCCTGGGGAGGGGCGGAAAGGCCCAATTACAGGTCGATGATTATGATTGCTGACTCTCCTTTAACAAGGTTGTGTCCGTTTTCACACCCTCACTTGCCCTCCTGCCGGGACCACAGTAATCCTAGGAACTTTGCTCTCAGCGACAGTGATGCCCATGCGCACCGATCCTAGCTTTTCCCTTCACATAGCCACGGGAGGCAGATTTTCAGATGGAGAAACCAGGGACGAGAGAGTCACCAGGCGTCCAGGTTGTAATCAGGGGCCCAAGAACCTGACTTTTCTGACAGGGCTGCTGTCTGCATTGTGGAGAGCTTGAACCTGGAACCATGCTCAATCTAGAAAACAACCCCATCTTCTCTCAGCTCCTAGTTGTGCCCATCTCCTCTAGGTAGGCTGCGGACCTCCTGCTTCTGACCTGCTCTCCGGGGCGGTGGTGTGCGGGGGGAGTGTGTGGGGGGGGCGGGCGAGAACTAAGGATTTGACTCACCAGGGAGATGGTGGAGTTGGGGGGCTGGGCACAGCCGAAGCGTTTGAGTAAAGCCTCTTGTACCTGCAGGAGAGAGAAGCGCCTGGTGATGGCAGCCAAAGTCCCTGCCTTCGGATGTGAGTCAGGCGGGGATTTGGTGGGCAGACTCACTTTCTTGTCCATCAGGCAACCAAACAGCAAAATGAAGACACCCTGAAAAGAGGGATATGGGGATGAGTGAGTCAGCGAGGAAGGAATCAGCCCGTTCCTCTCCTCTTTGTGCCCCTCCCTCCTCTTGTCCATT
This sequence comes from Myotis daubentonii, assembly GCF_963259705.1. Classification (NCBI taxonomy): domain Eukaryota; kingdom Metazoa; phylum Chordata; class Mammalia; order Chiroptera; family Vespertilionidae; genus Myotis; species Myotis daubentonii. The sequence continues at coordinate 69,098,866 of NC_081851.1, read as the reverse complement.
CGGTGCTGAGGCCCCGCCTGGGGTTTTGTACCTCAGCACCATTGCTGTGCAGGACCTTTCAGTGCTTTTCTTACTGTGCACGGTGCAGAGGATGGGGTACTGACAATCCCCCGACTTCTCTGGCAAAACCCCACATTATTTTACAGATAAGAAAACCAAAGCTCGGAGAGGTTTGTCCCAAGTTATCCAGCTAGGAGGAGCTGGGATCCAAACCTCCGCCTTCTAAAACTCCCCAGCTATGTTTCTTCTGCCCCATCATGATGCCACCCTGAGAAGGGAGTGGCAGTGACTTAGAGCATCTAAAATGGCAGCGAGCACAGCCACGCACCTGGCAGGTGTTGAGAATCGTGAAGATGTAGTGAGGGACCACGGAGACTTCCTCGAGCAGAGTGGCCAGGCCCAGCCCCCAGGTGAGGCCGAAGATGGGTGTGAGAACGAGCAGGGCTTTCATCACCCCCAGAAGGGCTTGGCGCTTCTCCGCCTGGGGTCCCTCCGACAGCGACGGTCTCAACAGCTTCAGCATGGCCATGGCTAGTACCAGCCCGTTCAGGCCCACGATGACCAGCACCGGCCCCACGAAGGTGTAGCGCGCCCCTCCCTTCCCATCCAACCAGCACACCCCCTCCCCCAGGTATTGCCCTCGGGGTAGGTAGAGGCCCAGGGCGGCCCCTGCAAACCCCATCGGGCACAGGTAGCCGAGAACCACCATCAGGGAGAGGACTCGGCGCTTGGACAGCTGATGGAAGACAAAAAGCAACTGGTGGGCCAACATCAGGGCCTGAGCCAGCATCCAGAAAAAGGTGGCCAGGTAGAGGAAATGACAGAGGAAGGCAGCAGCCAGGCAGAGTGGGCTGCGGGGCCCCGGAGGAAGCAGGGGGGCTCCCAGGAAGCAGGTGTCCGCGGCCAGCAGGCAGAGCACCACGTTGAGCAGGGCTGCGTGGCGCAAGTAGGCGAGTTTGTTCCGTACCACGACTCTCCACACCAGCCTGTACACGCCCAGGCACACAAGCAGAGCCAGAATGGAGGCCCCCAAGCCCACCCGACTCAGCAGCTCCAGGGTGGGGTTTCCTGGAACAGTGTGTCGGGACATGAGGATGGAGAAGGCAGTGAGATGCCGACAGATGCACTGGGTGGTGGCGCTGGCATTGGCTGCCTGCACCTGGCACCCTTCACCTGACCAGCCCCCGTTGCCCTGGAAAAGATGGTGATCCCAGAAGACACAGTGAAAGGGGTTATCTCTGTCCCCAAAGTCCATGGTGACTTCTCCCTGGTGGAAGGCCTGGCCACCTGCCATGATGGAGATGGAGAGGACCAGACCGGGAGTGGCGTAGAGGGAGTCCCCCAGCTCTTGTCCATAGTTTGAGGGTAGGAGGTGGTCCAGTTTTCGCAGCACCAGGCTAGTAATCGTGACGTTACTATTGCTGGTGTCCAGTGGGGCCAGTGAGCGTCTGGGAATCTGTGCCCAGAGTGGGGGCTGAGTGGAGAAGGAGACTCTGTAGTCAGCAGGAACTGTGGGTGTGAGGAGCTGGGTCTGCAGCTGCACATTGGGCAGGCTGAAGGAGAAGGGGTGATCCTGTGGGCACAGGCTGTGTGCCAGGGTCTCCACTGCCAGCAGGAGATCGGAGGCCGCCGAGGGCTTCTGGGCCTGGGCCGGGGTCCACAGAGAACTGGTGTCCACGTCTAGGACCTTGTCCGTGGTTTTCAGGAGAGCCTGTGGCACCCAACAGAGAGATGAGGCCTCGCTGCTAGTACCCACAGCACTGAACTGGGGCACCGGGAACTACAGATCCCCAGACCTACCTTTCCTCGTTCACTGCAAGACTCAAGGTTAGAGAGAAAGGGGAGAAGACAGGACTATGAAGGGAGAGTTTCTGTACAGGAAGAATGGGGGGCTGTTCAGCTAACCACTGGGGCATCTTCAACATTGTGGTCTCCTGAAGCACATTCTACCCCTCTGACAACCCTCTTCCCCCTCCATCCCTTGGGGGTCATCAAGGCCCTAAGGGGGCCCCTCTTCAATTTCTTGACCCCTACTGGTCTGTAAGCTAGGAATGGTGGTAGAGGCACCATGTTCAAATCAGAGCCCTGTGCATGTCTGTATACCAACATGTGACACATATTCCCAGACATGGAAGAGCGTGTAGTGTCATAACTCCTAGTTATTCTTTTGTCTGTGGCCTTCGGGTCACCAATTGATGCCTATATTGAGAGCTGGCTTGGGGGAGTGCAGCAAAGCCAACTGTGTTAGAGTTTCTTCGTGTAGGTACTTGTGTGTGCACATATGTGTGCACAGGGGATTCACATCACACCCACATGTCTGCATGTGAATGCAATGTACGCCTCTGAACTCATGTCTACCTACCCCTTCCTACCAGCATCGAAACTCCACATTCCATGGCCTTAGAGAGTGGTGTCCAAAGAGGAGAGACGGACCCAGGAGCAGACACTGCACTCTAGAGAGGTCTGTCGTGTGACAGCCCACGGTGATGTCGGAGGACAGAGTGCCAACGACGAAGGGCTTCTACCTCCTCCACCCAGCTGGCTCCTGCTGTGGCTCCGAGAGCTTACCTCCAGGGCACTGCGGCGAAGTGGTATTCCGGTGTCTGCCACCACCTTGGCCAGGAATGTCATGGTGCCCAGCAGTGCCAATAAGTCAGAGGGTGAGCTCACCACCTCTGTCTGCTCCAGCAGCTGTGCCAGGCTCTGTGGCACCTCTTCAGCAGGCCAGCCCTGGCCGGCCCACAGCAGCTGATCCAGACAGGACAGGGTGGGGTGGGGTGGGGGTGGGGGTGAAGAATGGCAGTCCTCAGGAGAAAGGGACCACTTCCCCCCCATCCAGTCCTTCCTCCAGGTAGCCACATCCCTTCCCAGGGGGTCAGGAAGCAGAGCGGAGTGAGCCGTGTGGAAGGAGCTGACACCAATGTTAGGGGATGGACCCTTGCCAGATTCAGGTTTGAGAATGGCACACTCCCGCCACGAGAGTCCTGGCCACTCTAAGCCCCCACACCTACTTCCCGGCTCTGCTAGGGATCCCGTTCAGAGAAGCTGAACCACCTCTGGGCTGGGCCTCAGGAGGAGGGACTCTGGGCCGGTCCTGCGTGAGGAAGGGCAGTTCGTGGAGGCCATGGCATGTGGGCGGCAGGGCCAGAGCTGTACCTGGGCTCTCCGAAGCAAGGCCAGCAGCCTGGTGTCTGTGCAGCTGCTGTGGATGGGCCCCCAGGCCCCGTCAGGCCCACAAGTCCTCTTCACCACGCCCGTCCTGTTCACGGGACAGGGGGCCTGTGCCACATGGCCAGCCTTGGTGACCTTCCAGGCAACAACTGCAGAGTCCTCAGGGCAGGTAGTGTCTCCATCTGAAGAATGATGTCAGGGACGGATCAGCAACCGCAGTCTCGCCCAAGGCTTTCCTTGGGCAGAAACCCACGCAGGCTCTGGAGGCCGGCCCCGTGTCGGGAAATGCCGAGGGGGCGCTCCCAGGGCAAGCAGGTGAGAGGTTGGCCAGCCGGACCGTAAGCCCCACGTACCCTGGATGATGGTGACAGAGACAGGGACCCTGAGAGGAGTCAGTCCTGGGCTCTGCAGGTCACAAGTGTATGTGATGTCAGCTGCAGGGCAGTGCTGAGTGGCCAGCACGAGGCACTGGTCACCTGGTGTGTTGAATAAGGAGGCTGAGGGTGAGATGAGAGAAGGGAGCAGTCACAGGCCAGGAAGAGACCCAGACCCAGCAGGCCCAGATCTGTCGTGTCAGCCTTTCTAGCGATTTCAGAAGTCGATGCAGCAGGGGAAGAGCAGAGGGGTACGAGGGCACCCAATTGCCCAAGGCAGAGCTCGGAATCTGGGGAAGGACACTGGGGGCTGCTAACTCGCCCGAGGACTTGAAGGCACAGAATGAACTGTCATCAGATGAACCTCACAGAGTGTATTGCGAGCGTTTAAGGAGCTTGCGTGGAGAAGGGCATTTCGCATTGGTGGCTGCCGCTGTATTGATAGAACTGGCATTGCTCCGTAGCCGAGATTTTCAACTGGTGTGCCGCAGGGATTTTAAAACATGCAATACCCGACTATTTAATCAGGGGCACTGACCTCTTTTCTCTTAGATTGTCAAATACAAGAAATGACAACCACCAACACTATAGCCACCGGGTGTGAATGAATAAAAATTATACCTATTTTTTCAAATCGGACTGGCACAATATATCCTGTATTTTTTTGGTGTGCCACAGAACTTTGGGGACTAGTCTATGTGCCATGGGATGGAAAAGGTTGGAAATCACTGCTCTGTCAGGCAAACACAGTGCTGGAGCTGGGCCTAGAACTCCCAGGTGGAACTGCAGCCTCTGCTTCTGCTGAGTTGGAGAGCCGGCTGCCTGGTGGAGCGCCACCCCTCTCCCCTGCCCCTGCCAGCCGGGCCCTTTCGGGCCCTTTCATACCTTCGCTGCCCTCTCCAGGGCTCCAGGAAGCCATGTAGCCCAGGGGCGTGTAGGGGATGCAGCAGCTCAGATGGAAGCGCGGGGAGGCGGCACAGGAGATGGAGAGCCGGTCTGGAAGCCGAGCCACGTCTGTTGCCCGCAGGGGCACCCTCACCAACTGGTACAGCTCCCACCGGAATCCCTGGGCCTCGAAGCGGCACATGTACTCACCTGCAGACATACACACACCTGCCGTGGCTCCGGGCTCCTCCGGCCCCCACCTGCACCACAGAAGCTCTGCTGTTCCCAAGCTACAACCTAGGGTGGCCATCTTGGTCTAGCTTCTGCTTACGTCAGCAAGAAAGACCCCTGCCCGCAAAGGGATTCCTAGGCGGGAAGAAGTCTGGAGAGGAGGCCCCTGACCCTTTCTGATGAGCCGGTCGCCATGAATTCCAAAGTGCACCTCCCTCCTTCCCTCCAGTAGATGCCCTTCCGGCACCATCCCTGCCATTTCACCCGCTGGAAGAAAAGCACTCATCTGTTCTCAGTTAAAACGGAGACCCTAGTTTCAGCACTCTTCCTTCACAAATGTCCATGTCAACGGGCCTCTTCCCCATTATGTCCCAGAATGAATTGACAGAAAGGGAGAAGAGGAGGAGAAAAGAGACAGGAGGAGGAGGTGAAGGGGAAGAGAGAGGAGGAGGGAAGAACAGGCTGGCTACCTTCCCACTCGTGCGAGACGTTGCGGATGCTGAGGACAGCCTGGCCCTGGCTCGACGTCAGGGACACCTGTGTCCCCGGCTGCAGAGGGATGGGCCCGGGGCTCCCCGTGTGCCGCCGCAGGAACCAGTTCAGGCTGGTGGTCTCCTGGCTCGTGTGGAGGGTCAGGTTCAGCGTGTGGCCAGGCACCTGCAGCCAGGAGTCCAGGCTCAGGCTGCCCGGGACTGCAGGGAGGCAAGAGACAGGGGTCTGCGGCAGGAACTTGGAGCTTGTGGGCTGACGTGCAGCGACGCTGAGACGCTTCTCCATCATTTCTATTGATCGATTGATTGATTGTGTTGACAGTATTACAGATGTATCCTATTTTCTCCCTTTTTGCCCGCCTCCACCCAAGCCCCGCCTCACCCAGGCCTTCCCCATACTATTGTCTATTCCATACGTGGTGCAAAGATACACATATGTTCTTGGGTTAAGCTCTTCCTGTCCCGTCCCCCTACCGGCTTCTGCGGCTTCTGAAGCCCATCCCTCCTCTCTCCCTCCCCACCTAGCATTTTTTAAAAAAATATATTTTATTGATTTTTTACAGAGAGGAAGGGAGAGGGGTAGAGAGTTAGAAACATCGATGAGAGAGAGAAACATCGATCAGCTGCCTCCTGCACACCCACCACTGGGGATGTGCCCGCAACCAAGGTACATGCCCTTGACTAGAATCGAACCTGGGACCCTTCAGTCCGCAGGCCGACGCTCTATCCATTGAGCCAAACCGGTTAGGGCCCACCTAGCATTTTTCATTTTGCTTTGTCCCTGGAGGAGTGTGGCTGCCGCCTGGAAGACCCCATCTGTCATTGGGAACCAAACAGGGAACCCTGTTGGCCGATGACTGCCCCGCCCCCAGCGAGGAAGCTTTCTCTCCTTGTCGGTTTGTCTCCAGGGCCCTGCCTGCCGTTCACGAGCCTCACTCCTCAGGACCCAAGCTCGGGCCCCTGATCTGCGGTGATGGCTGGAGCCTCCTCCCACCCGGAGGGGCCCCTGGGGTGGGCCAGCTGGCAGAAATGCAGTCAGAGAGGAAACACACAGAGCAAGCTCCTTTCACGTGGGCCCACTGCTCTTCCAGTTCTCAGCTCTCCTCACCAGGGGGCAGCACCTGGCAGTACCCCGCTTCCGGAGGGCTGAAGGCCAGGCAGCCGCAGGGCCGGTGGTTGTGGGAGGGCTGGCAGAGCTGGTGACGGGAGCAGATGCTGGCGTTCCACTGGTATCCAGGCAGGCAGGCACAATAGGTAAGCCCATCCGGCTTGACATTACACTCTGCAACAGAGGCGAGGGGAAGGAGAAGGGGGCAGGATCCACAACTGCCTGATGCCCGAGAGGCTCTGGGGCTGGGTGTCCGGAATAATCCCCAAGTCACCGGCCCCTCGGCCACACCCACCCACCTGGCACTGCCTCCTCAGCCAGGTCTCAAAGCATCAGGGGTGGGTGGAGAAGTCCAGGCCCACCGCTGTCTGTGCCTTGGGCACCCATTTAGAAGATGGCGCAGGAGGGGCAGGGTCTGTCTGGTGGGAGGTGAGGGGGAGCTGGGCCATGCAGACCCTCCAGGAAACTGGGAGCGCCTCAGGCCAGGGGCTGCGGGCGGGGTGGGCACCCACGTTCCCTTCACTCTGAGCCCTGCCCCTGCAGGGGGTGCAGGGCCGGCAGAGGCAGGAGGCGGTGGAACTTCCCCTACCTGTCGTGAGGCTGAGGCCAGCGAGAGTTCCCGGGGAGGAGGAAGCAGAGGCAGGGGGCAGAGGCAGGGGCCTGGAGAGTGCTGCTGGCCAGCCCCCATGTGAAAAGACCAGCTGGACATAGACCGAGAGCAGGGCTGATTCTGCAGGAGAAGCAGGGCAGCTGGAGAGGAGAGGCAGCAAGGCCAGGGGCCAGCTCCCCTTTGCATCCCGCACTGAGCTGGTCTCTGCCAAGAACCCGCAGCAGATCACACCTCCCACAGCCCGTCGAGGCACAGCCAGGACTCGGGGATATTACCGCCTCATTTAGCTATGAAACCTGTTTGATGTCACCCTCCCAACAACCCCCATTTAAAGATGAATGATTTTCTCCAGGCCTCGCAGCTAGAGAGGCAGCGTAGGTACCTACCTGACCAGCTCAGACCCCGTCCTCTCTCTTTTACCCCACTTGCCAAGCCCTCATGGCCTCTTCCAGGCCTCTCTCGCCTCATCTCCTGCTCCCTCGCCGCCTCCTCCTCCGTCCACTCACCAGCTGCTCCGCTCTCTTGGTCCAGCTGCCGCCCAGTTTCCCCTCCCGCCTGACTGGGTCCCTAGGACAGAGCAAAGAGGAGAGGCTTCCTAGGAGAGGCTGACCCCTCTCCGAGGGGCGCTTTCTTCTCCAAGTGGCTCAGGGGCCGCCTGCTGTGCTGGCAGGATACAGTCCCTTTGGGGGTCCTCTTCGTTCTCCTGGAATTAAGCGGGACATCGGGAGGAGAAAGTAGGCTGTGGCAGGAGGTGCGAGGGATGCAGCCTCCGGACCTGCCAGGGCCGGAACCCAGGAGCCAGGCACACCCCAGAGAGTCAACATGCTTTGCTTAATTCCTTCCTGAGTTTGCCTGCCCCTGGGCCTCTGGGCTAACTGAAATGGCTGGTCTGGGGCTCCAGGGGCGGGCTGGGCAGAGCTGGCTGGGCCCAGAGGCCCGGGCTTCCATTCCCTCCATAGGAACTGCCACCGGGGTGGCACAGGCAGCATCTTCCCTCAGCCTCTGGTTCCTGTAAATCGTTCCTCACCGACTCCTGCTTTGCTCAACATTTTATATGTATGTGGATATCTACCTAAAAACAGATATGGATAGAGACAAGGGGAGAGAGAGAGAGAGAGAGAGAGAGAGCCAGCCTCCTGGGAGCAAACAAAGATGAGAAAGTACGAATCTACACTCGGCCATCTTTCCCAGGTTCTCTCCTGTCCTCTATGCCAGAGGGTCCCAAATCTGGAAAGTTTTTCTTTTCATTTTCAAAATTGTAAGCTTGACTGGAACAGCCTTTATCCAAAGTGGGCAGGCATCACTGGAGTTCACAGGGACTCAAATAGAGAAACACAGCCATCCCCGCACTCCGGAATGGGAGACTGAGGTCCCGGAGACCCGATAACTAACCCGATCGCCAGCCCTGTCCCCTCCACCTGCCATTTCACCCCACTCCTCACTGCCTCTCACTCCCAGGGGTCCCCAGTGTTGCCTCTGCAGACTTTCCCAGGGTCCTCACCCCAGTCTTACTCACAGGTTGGGATGCTCGGGCCACTGGTGGCCCCACGACGGGGAGAGCCACGGCCAGGAGTAGCACGGGGGCCGCCGAACAGACCATGGCTCAGTGAAGCAGTCCTCAAGAGCCCTCCCTCTGCTGCATGATGCAAATTTCCTCCGAGAAGAGCTGGCCGGACAGTGCGCAGACGGGAAGGGAGGGAAGAGTGGCAGGGGGCCAGGGCTGACTGTGCAGAGGAAGTGCTGCAGCCCGTGGCGGAGACAAATGGGCATCCAGGTCACTGTGGGGCCACCTGGAGCCCCAGTGCCCCATGAGAGGAGTCTGTCCAGATTGCCCCTGGGGTCTGGGCCAAGGACTCAGTGAGCAGGAGAGGCCTTAGGGGTCCTAGATCACAACCAGCAATGTGTCGGTAAGTCAAGTTCGGTCACGTCTCCAAGGATCTAGGCCAGTGATGGCGAACCTTTTGAGCTCGGCGTGTCAGCATTTTGAAAAACCCTAACTTAACTCTGGTGCCGTGTCACATATAGAAATTTTTTGATCTTTGCAACCATAGTAAAACAAAGACTTATATTTTTGATATTTATTTTATATATTTAAATGCCATTTAGCAAAGAAAAATCAACCAAAAAAATGAGTTCGCGTGTCACCGCTGACACGCGTGTCATAGGTTCGCCATCACTGATCTAGGAGATCTGGGTTGTTCTGAAACTCCCAGGAAGAGGGATCATTGAGCACAGAGTCAAGGTTAGAAAAGACAAATGTAGAGCTGATTGTTATCTTCAAATAACTTCCAGATAGACTAGAAACAGAAGTGTATCAAAAATCTGGAAAAATACTAGGAAAAAGTATCAAGTAATTTCACAAAATGATTTTGAAGTGAAGAATCAGCCTTTTCTAAACAAGACACAAAACCCAGAAGCCAGAATGGAAATAAATTAGACCGTCTAACAAGATTTCAATTTGGGATGAGAAGGATGATAAGGTAGAAAGGCAAAAGACAACAGATTTCTAGCATAATGATTACATAACGGCTAATCTTATTTTTTAATTTTTCAATTACAGTTGACATTCAATAGTATATTAGTTTCAGGTATATAGCAGAGTGGTTAGGCATTTATATAACTTACAAAGTGATCTCCCTGATAAGTTTAGTACACACCTGGCACCATACACAGTACAATATATTCCTCATGCTGTACTTACATCCATGTGTCTAGCTTTTTTTTTTTTTAAATATATTTTATTGATTTTTTACAGAGAGGAAGGGAGAGAGATAGAGAGTTAGAAACTTCGATGAGAGAGAAGAATCGATCAGCTGCCTCCTGCACATCCCCCACTGGGGATATGCCCGCAACCAAGGTACATGCCCTTGACCGGAATCGAACTCGGGAACCTTCAGTCCGCAGGCCGACGCTCTATCCACTGAGCCAAACCGGTTTCGGCCATGTGTCTAGCTTTTAGTTGCCAATTTGTACTTCTTAATCCCTTCACCTTTTTTACCCAGCCCCACTACCCCTCATCCCACCTGGCAACCTGTGAGTCTGTTTTGTTTGTTTACTTTGTTTTTTAGATTCCACATATAAATCATATTGTATTTGTATTTCTCTGTCTGACTTATTTTACTTACCATAATAATCCTCTAGGTCCATCCATGTTGTTACAATGGTAAGATTTTATTCTTTTTCATAGCCGAATAATATTCCTTTGTATATATGTACCACTTCTTCTTTGTCCAGTCGTTCACTGATGGACACAGATTGCTTCCATATCTTGGCTATTGTAAATAATGCTGCAATGAACAAAGGGATGTATATATATTTTTGAATTAGTGTTTTTGGAATTCTTCCGATAAATACCCAGAAGTGAAATTGCTGGGTCATAAGGTAATTCTATTTTTTAAGTTTTTGAGGAACCTCTATAATGTTTACCTCAGTAGCTCTACCAAATTTGTAATACCACCAACAGTGCATGAGGGTTCTCTTTTCTCCACATCCTCACCAACACTTGCTTGTTGATTTATTGAAGGTAGCCGTTTTGACAAGTATGAGGCACTATTTCATTGTGGTTTTAATTTATAGTTCTTTGATAATTAGTGATGTTGAGAATGTTTTCATGTGTCTGTTGGCCATTTATATGTCCTCTTCAGAGATGTGTCTATTCAGTCCCTCTGCCCACTTTTTAATTGGATTGTTTGTTTTGGTGTTAAGTTGTATAAGTTCTTTATATATTTTTTTATAGTAACCTCTTATCAGATGTATCATTGGTGAATATCTTCTCCCATTCGGTAGGTTGTCTTCTTGTTTTGTTCATGGTTTTCTTTGCTGTGCAAAAACTTTTCAGTTTGATGTAGTCTCATTTGTTTTTCTCTTGTTTCATTTGAAAGGGCTAATCTTCTCTCTTCCTGATGTGTAATTTTTATTTTACACATCAGAAAGATAGAAAATAAGTAAAAAAATAGGAATAGTCAGTTTACTGAAAAAGACATATAAATAGTTTGATAAACATATAAAACATCCAACTTAAGATATAAAAATGCAACCCTAGCCGGTTTGGCTCAGTGGATAGAGCGTCGGCCTGTGGACTGAAAGGTCCCACGTTCGATTCCAGTCAAGGGCACATGCCTGGGTTGCGGGCTCGATCCCCAGTAGGAGCGTGTAGGAGGCAGCCAATCAATGATTCTGTATCATCATTGATGTTTCTATCTCTTTCTCCCTTTCCCTTTCTCTCTGAAATCAATAAAAAATATATTATAAAAGATATAAAAATGCAAATAATAAGAAAATATTGTTAGCTACCAATTATCAAAAGACAAGATATTGATTATACTCAGTGTTGACAAAAATGTACTTGCACATGAGCAGAAAAATGTGTATAAGGGTGTTCAAGGCAGAGTTGCTTGTGGCAGCAAATGAGTTATCTCCATTCCAAAGGGATAGGTTAAGTAAATATGGAATTTCCAAACAAAGAACATTGGGGGAAGTAGCTGTAAGAGGCCTTAAGTAATATTTGTATTAAATGAATGAAACCCATCTAGACATTAACAGTGGTTGTAACTAAATAGGATTTATATCTTTTTCTACTTATCTGTATTTTTCAATTTTGTGTTCTATAATGGGGAAAAACCTCAATAAAAATATCAGATTTTACAGTCTCAACTTCTTTCTCATATATCGACCAAGTTCAGAGTCCTTCAGTTATGCCAGATGTCACCGGTTGTCAGGAAGCACCCACAGGGGTGAATCAGGTCTTAGGCCTAGGGTGGGGTTCAGACAGGTACTTATTCCTGCCACTACCTACTCCCAAGTCCACGGTCAACCATAAGGCTACTGACCTTTGTCTCTCTACAGACAGAATGATATTTTGAAACCAATAATGTTCCCCCTGCTGACAGCTTCTCTGAGCTCTGAGTTGCACCCTGGTCAAAGAAAGTTCCCTTTCTATTGCTCTCTGCTTTGATCCTTCAGGCCATGCCAGCTGGGTCTTTGATAACAAAGGTCTGCAATCCAGGCTTCTCTTATCTGTATCCCAACAAGTTATCTTAAAACTTCCTTTACTATGTAAACTATTAACAGGTTACTAACTAATAAAAGTTGTTTAGACCTTTATCCCATATGAATCCTAACTTCTTATTTATGGTGTTAAGTTATTAGAATATTAAATGATAGGTTGTTAGAGTGGGAAGGGGCTTTAGCTGAGATATCATCTACTTCAACTCTCACTTTACAGAAAAGGAAAAGGAGCCAAGAGGGGAAACTGACTAGTCAGATATCACACAGCTAGTAAATGGCAGGACTTAAAGACTGAAGACCAGGTCTTCTGACTTTGAGTCTAGGGAATCTAGATGGAGGGAATTAAGACAGAGCAATTTAAATATAGAATAATAGAAAATTCTGGCTACAAAAATTGTTTAAAAAATAATATAAGATAGAATTTGATTCTCAAGGAAGGCAGTACTTCAAAAAAGCTTTATGGAAAGTTGCCTCATGAATACCTTATCTGGAAGTCCTTAATTCAGCAAATGGACCATTTGGAACGCAGCTGAGATCTACAAGGAACTAAAGGCCATAGAGATATTGTACTGAAGGGTGTAGCTGGATCCATTTGGCAAGAAAAAGAACTAAAAGGCATCCAGATTGGAAAATAAAAGTAAAATTATTTAGAACATCCTACGGAATCCACTCAAAAAACTATTATTACTAATTAAAGTTCAGCAAAGTTACAAGGATATAAGAGCAATAGGTAAAAAGATCATATTGTATTTGTGAAAATAAATAAAACCTCATTTTAAAAGGAGTCAGGGAAATGGAATAGACTGACGATTCTCAGAGGGAAGGGGGTGTGGGAAGAGATTAAAGATCTTATATGCATGTCTGCATTACCTATGGACACAGACAATAGGGTGGCAAGGTCCTGGGGTGGGGTGGGAACTGGATGGAGGGGAGCTATAGGAGGAAAAAAGAGGGACATCTGTAATAATCTCAACAATGAAGATCAATTTTTTAAAAAGTCAGGAAGCTAGGAGAGAGAACTCCCACACATGTATCACTTAACACACACTTCTGACCCCACAACTGAATATATCTTGGTGCATTTGCCAAAATATGATTTGGGCACAGAGATCATGACAGTTATGAAATATGGTATTTTGACAGTGTGCAGAGGAACAGAGAGTACACCGCTGTTTACCCAATTACAGTAACAGCTAATTAGCTAATCACTGGGGGAGAAAGTTCTAATATAGAAAGTACTTGTTTAAGATTGTTTGATGCCAAAGAGAGAAAAAGAAGAAAAAAATTGTTTGATGCCATGAAATGCATGATCTGTGAAATATGTGACAACAAGAAGGATTAACACAAAGCCAGGTGCTATATATCTCTTCATAAAAAATGACACTTATGACATCAAGAATTTAAAGTGCTCTGCCTCTCAAGAGCATGCACGCACCTTTCTTCCCTCCTCAACTCTAAGGGTTCCCACCCGGCTTGCAACCAGGGGCGCGATGGGCAGCGGCAGCTAAACCCCTGAACCTGTCTCCAAGGCCTTGTTTTCTCTGACTTTCCAGTGAACCAAAGCAGCCCCACCTCAGCACTTCCGTTGCTTCTTCTATCCTAAACCCTCTTGTTTTATTGTCCCCAGTTTTAATAAATCTACTCTCAAAAAAAAAAAGTGGTATAAAACAATTCAGATAGAGTAGTAAGAATTTCTGATCTCATAGGACTTCAGCATCTAACTCTGGATCCTAGAATGAGACCCCATACTCACCGTCCGGGATAGTACGGAAAATCTTGCCTCAGCATTTATGTTAAAGTATTTGCCCCAAAGCACAGCTTAGAGAAGTTGAAGAAACTCATGGAATTTCTGATGCTATCTTTGACTCCTACAAGATGTGGGGAAGACCAGGACATGAGAGTAGAACAGAATTTTTTCTTCTAGGTACAACAATTTCAAATCCTCTAAACCAGGGGCCTATCTGATTTTAATGTATAATTCAGGCTGTCAAAATCTTAATAAGCTTATGTATTGTTACGGCCAAAGGTGATCCTGAGTGGGGGGGGGGGGTGGTGGTGAAAGGAATGAGAAAGGACAGACAAGAGAATAATAGCTGGGTCTCGGTGGGACGCTGCTCCCTGATGAGAAGACAGCGCCAGCGCCCACAAGCCGTGTCTTTATTTTATAGCAGATGCCACGAGGCAAAGTAGGGGCGTGATCACGTTGTTTACAGCATTCTCGTGAGTTCCAACCCTACTCAATTACATGCACCCGAACTCTATCACCAGGCACGTGGGGCTACGTGTTCGGACCATAGGTTCAAGCTTACAGCCACAGCCGTTGGCTATGATGGTGCTGGGTGGGCCCTGCCCTCCAGCTGGGACTTGCACGTGGCAATGAGAGGACCCTGTCCTTTCATTAGTCTGAGGCTTGAACCTGGCCAAAACACTGTAGCCGTGCCACACAATGTATCTGTTAAGCAACATCCTCTATCTATGTAGACCCATCTATTAAAATAATTTTATAATTTTGGAGGTATAAGGTGGCTTAGCTAAGCATGAAATGAAATCCTGAAAATACGTAGGACAAGATGACTGCTTCGAGTATGAAGAATGTGAGAGATCTTATACAAATCACAAAAGACTACAAAATGGTAATATTACTCCATGAAAGAAGAATGATTTTTTTTTTCTATGAGCAAAGAACTGCAGGTTCAGGTTTGAGAAAGGGTAACTAATAGGAAAGCTGGAGTCAGCCAGCTGGAGATCAAAATCAGCTTCATTACTGGAAAGCTGGGTAGGAGAAGGTGGTTTAAATCTCAGCCAGATGCACCTCTCAGGCATCCACCCTGAACTGAATTTACTTACCCAGACACTGACACAGCGGGCCATCTCCAGGCCTCCCTTTGGGGAAGTGGGAGCTGACAATGAGCCCGGAGGATTGGCCCCTTCAAAAGAGGGGGCACCCAGAGTTCATTCTCCTGGTCGTCCCAGTCAGATAAGTCACATTTTGCTTGGGGGAAAGGGAGAGGGAATAGAGACTATATTGCTCTGGGGAGTAGAAGTTCCCTCCCCTCTGTGGAAATGGGAAGGAAAAAAAAAAAAAAAAAAGGAATAAACATTCCTAGCTAACACCATGCAGTAGTGATTACAACAAAATTTATTTTAAATTCTAGTGAGAGAGAAAGCTGAAAAAAAAATCATTTAACTAATGACAAAATATATACATTTTTTAAAATTAGTAAACCTAGAAAATATTTCTGAACACCTTGTTAGAAGCTCTACAAAAGTATGCGTCAAGGGCAAAAAATAGTAGGTATGTATACTGGAAACCTGCTGTTTCTGCTTATGTTCCACTTCTTTCCTTTTTTTCCCTCCACTTATTTTCCGACTCACTTCCTAGAAACTGTCCTTTACCCGTAATTACAGTTTACTGTGGAAATCATCTCATACAGGTTACCCAGCCCCACGACTGCAGTGATTTTGTAACAGGGACCTAGTGAGCGCTTGAAGTTGGACCCGCAACATGCAAAACCCAGCAGCTACTGGTTTTCTGTCATGAGAATGGAGAAACGGTCCGAGCTCAAAGGAAAAGTGAAGCTAAAGTGTAGACAGAAACAGAAACAAACATGAAGGGAGGTCCTTGTTTTAACTTTATTTTATTCCTGATGCTCATTCGCACTCCTGATCTTGAATCCCATCAGAGAGCCCAACTTCTTTTCATCATTTCTCTTTTTGCTTGAGAGAGTGAGACCATGTTTCTGTTATTTGCAGCTAAAGGAATGTGTGGTGACACATGCTCAGAAAAGCCAAGGAAGCTGTGATGGTGGAAAAGTGGTCATTATTTAAGATATAGGATTAAAGGGCCTCATGTGGATTAAAGGGATTCAAGACAACGACTCATCTTTCTAGACTTGTTTTCATGTCAATAAAATGAAAGAGTTAAATTAGATGGCCTTTGTAGTACTTGCAAATGTTGTTTCACTCCTTCTGGCATTCATGGTTTCTTCCTTTTCCTCCCTCCCTCCGTCCCTCCCTTCCTTCCTTTTAAAGGAATATAGGTCTAACTTTATTATAATACTAGAGGCCTGGTGCACAAATTCGTGCACTAGTGGGATTGGGCCAAAACCGGCTTTGACATCCCCCGAGGGGTCCCAGATTGTGGGAGGGTGCAGGCCAGGCCAAGGGACCCCCACCAGTGCACAATCAGGGCTGGGGAGGGACGCAGGAGGCTGGTCAGCCGGGGAGGGACTGCAGGAGAGCTCCAGGGCATGTCCAGCCCATCTTGCTCAGTTGGCCAGACCCCAGCAGTAAGCTAACCTACCAGTTGGAGCGTCTGCCCCCTGGTGGTCAGTGCACATCATAGTGAGCGGTTGAGAGGGCTTAGTGTATCATTAGCATATCCTGCTTTGATTGAACGGGTGACAGGCCAACCGGACACTTAGCATATTAGGCTTTTATTATATAGGATTTTCCCTGAAATTTACCAAATTTAATATCCTTGGATTTCTATCCTTGTAGGCATATACTCAAGAGAGTGCTACATACATATCCCATGAAACATGTATAAAAAATGTTCTTATGAGGCATCAAGAGAATGAATGAATCAATTCACTCTGTCCATACATGTGCAGGTGCAATGAAACGGCCAAGAATATAGTAATGAATGAAGGGTGACCATGAGTGCAAGATGATGAATCCCTGTGATTTCTGGAAGGAAGTTACCCAAGGAGAGAAGGTTCCTGTAGTTCTCCAACATCATGTCCCTGGACAAGGTTCTCTGAGCAGGGTCCAGGCGTGCCTACTCCTCCTGAGAGAACCCCATGGCCACACCCCTTGGTTTCTCTTCTAGGTTTCTGGCTCCTCTTTCTCTTCTTTGCTTCTTTCTCAGGTAAGATCAGTCTTATTTTATTATTATTACTATTATATTATTATTATTTTGTTAATCCTCACCTGAGGATATTTTTCCATTGAATTTTATTTATTTATTTATTTATTTAAATTGTTTTATTGCTTAAAGTATTACAAAGAGTACTATATATGTTCCATTGAATTTTGGAGAGAGTAGAAGGGAGGGGGAGAAACACACAGAGAGAAACATTGATGTGCCCTTGACCGGAATTGAATCCAGAACCCTTCAGTCCACAGGCTGACGCTCTAGCCACTGAGCCAAACCGGCTAGGGTGAGATCAGTCTTGGTAAGGCCAGTCCTGGGTGGGAAGGCAGGATGGTAATTTTACCATCCAGAGAGACCTCTGAGCCCCGGGAGTGAACAGGGGGCGTGCACCTGTGCCGCACAGGTCTGAAAATCTGAGATTCACTCTGGCACATGTGTCTGGCTTTCATGGTTTCTGATGCAAAACCCACAGTCATTTGATTCATTTCCTCCCTATAAATAATGTATTATTTCTCCTTGGCTGCTTTCAAGTTTTTTGTTTTTTTTTGTGTTAAATCTTTAGTCTTTAGCAGTTACCGTGTGTCTAAGTTGGGTTTCTTTAGACTCATCTTGTTTTGGATTCACTGAGCTTTTTCTGCAGGTTTATGTTTTCCATCAAATTTGAGCATTTCAGCTATTATTTTTTCAAATATTTTTTCCTGCGCCATATTCCTTCTCTTCTTTTTCTTGGTCTCAAATGACACAAATTTTAGGCTTTTTGGTATTTTCCCATTGACACTCCCCACCATGACTTTGTTCAGTTTTTCAATCTTTTTTTCTCCCTGTCATGAACAACAGATGCTCAGTTAAGGGTTTGAGATGGGAGATTACCCTGGATTACTTCAGTGGGCCCAATATAATCACAAGGTCCTTATAAAAGGGAGACAGGACTGAGGCAAAAAAAGGAGATCGACAACAGAGATTGGAGCGATGGGCTTTGAAGATGGAGGAAGGGACCGTGAGCCAAGGAACGCAGAAGCTGGAAAAGGCAAGGCGATGGATTCTTCCCTGGAATCTCAAGAAAAATGCAATGCCACTGACATCTTGACTTTAACTCTGTTTTATTTCAGACTTCTGACCCTGGAACAGTAATATACTGTATTTGTTTTGTGTTAAGCCATAATATTTGTAGTGATTTGCTACAGCAGCAGTAGAAAATTAATTCAGAGCCTATGCAGTAGTCTAAAAATGTTGGGTTACATTTTTCAGTTTGAATATTTCCATTCAGTTCTTTATATTTTCTATTTCATCACTGTAACTTTTCATTAATTTCAAGAGTGTTCATACTTACCAATGACATTTTTAGAATAGTTGCTTAAATGTCTTTTTCTGATAACTTCCAACATCTGTGGCATTTGGGCATTAGTGTTTGTTGACTTATTTCTTTCACATGTAAGTTGAGACTTCCTGATTCTTCATATGCACAGTAATTTTGGATTGTATCTTGGACATATGAGATCAGGGGTGTTGTTTAAACCTTATGGAAAATGTTGATATTTTTGTGTTAGGAGGCAACTGACTTGTTTGGTTCAGGTCACAAGTTCTGACCAACCTACTGTGGATTGTTTCCAACATCAGTTCCCTCTTCAAAGTCTTTGTAGTGCTATTCAGCTCGACTGCATATATGTGCCACCCAGTGGCCAGCCTGGGACCCGGGTGATGATCTATTTCTTAGAGCAGTTCTAAGTCTATGGTATGCTACTAGTATTTAGGGTCAGATCCATGCATGTACAACTGGGAGATGATCTCGAGAGTTCATAAACCTCGATGGGCTCATCTTCCTGAACTCTCCTCTCCATTTACTCAAGTTTACCTGAAACAGTACTCTAGTCAAAGCAGCATGCACGTTATTCTTTCTGCCGTGGATGAGCAGATGAAGACGTCCATATCAAATGGTGCTGCACGTTCAGCGAAACAACAGAATGTCTGTGTCCTGTAAACTCAGGAACATGGTGACATTCTATTTTGTCTCCATCACGGTAGAACGAAAGCATATGAGGTTTGTCCTGACCCTTGTATAGTCTGTGGCAATGTCCTTAACCGCTAGCCAGCATTTCATAGTCTTTTTCAGCTAGAAATTTATCTGTGAAATATGGCAATGCTCGAGAAAATTCTTTGCAACAGTGGATATTCCATTTCAAAGTCCACGCAGCTCAACACTCCACAGAGATAGCAATGAAACCCAAGGCAAATCTCTGGGCCTTTGGAAAATATGCAGATATTGGAATGAACTTTCATGAAACCATGGGAATCCTGACCCAAATGATATTTGAACTGATATGTTTCTGCCAAAGGCAATGATTGCTACAAATTAACCTATTTTTACTGGCCACATTCTTTTAACATAGATTCAGCTTTAATCTTGAAAAAAGAAATGGTCTCACTTCTGGACTCGCCTTCAACGTAAGCGCCTAAGAATCAGAGTGGTTAGGGCTTGTTGCCCAGCTCGGCAACCTAAGATATGGGCTCTAGGAGATGTGTTCCTGGGAGGTACAGTGTTTGACTACATGGGCATCCCCCCAAAGTGGAACTTTGGAAACTATTTCTATGATTAGATATTTCAGACGTTCCCACCTGATAATACATTGTGAGCTGTTGACATTAAAGATGACATTTGCTAAGAGCTAAACAATTGTTTCTGATCGTTCATTAATGTGGTTTTCTGATTTTTCATACAAAACATTTAAAAAAAAATTTTTTTTATTGATTTCAGAGAGGAAGAGAGAGGGAGAGAGAGAGAGAAACATCAATGATGAGAATCATCCATCAGCTGCCAAAGGCACGCCCCCTACTGGGGATCAAGTCACCACCCGGGCATGTGCCCTAACGGGAATCAAATCATGACCTCCTCATTCATAGGTCGAGGCTCAACCACTGAGCCACGCCAGCCCGGCCAAACCACTGTTCTGTTATTCCAAGTGGGTAGCATTCTTATAATCATTAGTTAGTACTTGCTTTTGAAAACACTTCTCTAAATGCATTATAGAAGAGCTAAGAATATTCTCAAGTAGTCATAGGACACTCATGTTATTCCTTTTTAAAATATCCTTTACAGGATAAAATCCAGACTCCTCAAACCTAACTGGTGTACTGAGATAGCAAGAAGCCATTTGATGAGTTACAATTGCCAACAGGAAGTGAATTGATCACATAATCAAAATGAGGGTGGATACCATCCTCTCTCTTTAACTCTGGGATAGAATTAGTTTGGACCTTTATTTCAGAATTAAAGAATAAATCTGCCCAAAGAGGAGTCTGCATTCAATTAAGATCCCAGTGAATTTGGGCAACGACAGAATACCTACATTAAAAATATGAAAGAAAGCAAATAAACAACTTATAAAAAATAAAAATGGCTTTGATTTGAAGTTATCACAGCAATGCAGGCTTGTTGAAAAACAAAAAAGTGAAAACAGCTGAGAAATGTGTAACAGAAACGTATGGTTGGCTCCCTTTCTGGTCATAAAACAAACCAAATTATATACATACTTTCCTTTTGACTGTTGACTTAAAAGGTGTTATGTTCCTTGTTCTTATTTTTAAAAACGAAATGAGCACAACTTTTCATATTGCTCTCACGCACACAAAAGAAATATACAAGAAAGTTGTTTTTTTCCTTGAATATGGTTCCCTAGAGGTTTTTCTTGAGAGTCTGTGAATTTTTTTTTAATATATTTTATTGATTTTTTACAGGAGGAAGGGAGAGGGATAGAGAGTTAGAAACATCGATGAGAGAGAAACATCAATCAGCTGCCTCCTGCACACCTCCCACTAGGGATGTGCCCGCAACCAAGGTACATGCCCTTGACCGGAATCGAACCTGGGACCCTTGAGTCCGCAGGCTGACGCCCTATCCACTGAGCCAAACCGGTTAGGGCAGAGAGAGTCTGTGAATTTTAACAATTTTTTAGAAAGGAAATTTATTAAAGAGTGGTCCAAGAATTGGAAATGACTACTGTCCATCAGTAGTAGGATGGATAAACACACTGTAGATAGTTGTACAATATACTACCATACTTTAAAACCATCAAGACATTAAAATGAATGAACTAGATCCATATGTATCGACATGGATCAACCTGAAACAATGTTAACTGTAAAAAATGTTGCAAGAGTTTAGGAACAGTGGGATACGATTTAAGTACTAACACACACACAAGCACAAGATAATACTATATTGCATCTAGATATGAACATATGTAATAAAAGTAAAAAATATGGTAAGAACAATAAACAACAACTTCAGGATAGTGTTAACTTGGGGGACAAAAGGGAAAGGAGGTGGAGAGCTGGAGCTTTAGCTGAAGCATTAAAAACAAAAAACAAAACAAAACAAAAACAACAACTCTGAAGCACAATGGCAAAAAAATAACAGTTAATTCCTGGTGGTGCTTTATGGATACAAGCATATTACTTTCTATATATTATAGTTAAAGTGGGTAATGATGATGATGGCGATGAACCCGGGAACAGAGAACCTTTCTTGGTGTTGACTGTTAGGAGAGCATTGATTCATCCTTATGTTTTTTTCTACTAAAAGATAACTTTCTGGATACAATACACAATACATGTCTATTATATTATAATATGTAATATATTGTTCACAGATACCTTCTTTTCTTCCAGTCTGAATCATTTTAATATTTAAAAACAAAAAAGTGAGTGCTGATTATTTTTCTATTATTTTTATTTAGTCATTTTCAGCCACACACACAGGTCCAACCGCCAACATGCACAGAGGAAATGAGCTCCTGCCCTGTTCCCCACAGTCCCGCCCTGTGGCTGACACCGCTGTGGGCCCCCCTCATCCTCTCCCTCACACACAGGAATTCACTGTGGCTGCTTTACCCTATCGCTGTAATGCGTTTGCTCAGTTTCACATCGTGCACATGTCCCTCCCCAACATCTCCATTAGAATAAAAACCAAACCGTTGTTAATGGTCGGGGTCCGTCTCTCCCAATGGCAATAGTTCCTACCCTGTAATGAGAGACCGAGGGGCTGGGGGGTCTTCTGAAAGCTGTGCATTTACAAATATATATATTTTTATTGATTTCAGAGAGGAAAGGCAGGGGAGAGAGAGATAGAAACATCAATGATGAGAGAGAATCATTGATCGGCTGCCTCCTGCCTGCCCCACACTGGGGATTGAGCCTGCAACCTGGGCATGTGCCCTGATTGGGAATCAAACCATGACCTGATGGTTCATAGGTCAACGCTCAACCACTGAACCACACCAGCTGGGCAGGCTGTGCATTTTTTAAGCCACTAAGAGGGAGAGGTCAAAAGTAGCCCTGGCCTTGAACCTGGCTCTCTGGGAACATCTCTGCCAGACTCCATGGTCTGTCCTACAGGGTCTCATGTAGTTCCTGTCATTCTCTTCCAGCTCCTCCTCTGTCTTTTTGGTCACCTTCTGTGCGCAATTCCTCCTCAGAACTGGGGTAGTGGCAGCACTGGCGTGGCTGTCAGGGACCCCAGCCACAAAGGTGTCTTCCTTTATGAGATAATTATTTCTTCTAATGTACATTTAGGCCTTCATTTCTAAAAGAAAAGTTTTTACTTCTAGCACATATAAAATTTAAAGCATTACACAAGAGATGGGGTTTTAAAAATTGCCTGTTTTTAGCTGATTAGGTTCAGTGGATAGAGCGTTGGCCTGTGGACCAAAGGGTCCCAGGTTTGATTCTGACCAGGGGCACATACCTTGGTTGCAGGCTCCCCTCCGGCCTGGGCCCTGGTCAGGGCATATGCAGGAGGCAACCAATCAATTTGTTTCTCTCACATCAATATTTCTCTGTGTCTTTCCCTCTCTCTTCTACTCTCCCTAAAAATCAATGGAAAAATATCCTCGAGTGAGGATTAACAAAAAAGTAAAATAAAAATAAAAGTAAAAATATAAAAATTACCCGTAAAACGTGCTCTATCCTACTTTATTCTTCTTTGGCTTTTACCTATATTCTTATTTGCAAGCCCTATTCCTTTGTAGCAATTTGGGCTCTATAGTCCATCTTAATGCCTTCATTCTTTACTCTGAATTTCACTTTCTGCTGATTACCTGCCTACTGTTTTCAAGAGGGGACTGGCTGGTGGCTACCTCCAGGGATTACTTCTCAAATGATCCCTTTAGCCTTTCCTATTCCTATTCTCATATCAAACCAGAAAGAGAAATCCAATATGAGTAACTTGCTGATGTTTACACCAGGTATTATATCTCTTACTTTGTAAGACTCATACTTTAGAAGGAAAGACAAGACATGCAGAAATAATAATATATTTGGCATACATTGAGCCCCCAGTAGGTATCTGTTGAATGAATGAATGTAAGGAACACAAGAGATCTTAAGATAACTACCCTTCTTTCAGAAGCCCAGAGAGATCTAGAAGCTCCCTTAGATAGTGGCTTTCAATATTACAGACCTCCTTTCATGTTGGTTGACCATTTTGAGCTGTGGAATTACAGGTTTTCCCGTTACCCGAAAGTAGAGCATTCCTATGAAAACTTTCATAAGATAAAATGGTGTAAAGCCAAAAACCAATCACCATGAATCTATATGGAAAAATTCTTGAGCACCCCCAGATTCCTGAAATAACCAAATAATACCAAGTAACATATAAAGCCGAAATATATTGTTACCATAGACTAATTGATGTAAACACGAGTTACGTTCTTACATCTCATCAAGACTAGTATGTAGAAATAAGAAATGTCCAAATCTTATCAGAGAACTTTTATGAGTTTATTTGAGCCAAACCGATGACAGCCGCCGGGAAGCAAAATCTCAATGAACTGAGAAAATGCTCTGGAGAATGGCAGGTTTGCAGCCTATTTTATACATTAGGATCAAAGGAGGAGGTGTAAGGACGGTTACATGAAATCCATTTGTGTTAAGATTGAGGGGATGGGAGAAAGCAAAGTGGGGAAATCTCTGGGATTGGATAAAAAGTAAATGGAGAGACACACACATCTTTTACGTTGGTGGGTACAGGACAGTTAATAGCTACCACTCACCGCATATGGAGATGGCATTCGGGGAGCAAGATAACAAGGAATCTGTGATCTCTTGCTCTGGTGCAGTGGGTGTGCTTTGACAGGTCTGGAAAAGGAGAAGTCAGATATTTCAAAGGTGTATTATCTTAGATGCAAAAAAGACTGTGGACAGGCTCGCTTAAGGTTGACCTTTGTCAAGGAAGCTACAGGCCTAGGATGTGACTACCTGCCATGACCCGATTTTAGCCGCAGACCACCTATGTGCTTCCTTCCCATCCGAGTCGGTAAGGCCCACCACGCAGCCCTCCCCCTGAGCCTGTCAAGTTTGGGAGGGGGCCCCTTTTTTGTCCAGCTCTAACTAAGCACTGTTAACTTAAAAAAACCATTGAAACCTGTAAAGAATTTGTGAGTTTATTTGAGCCAAACTGTTGACATACGCCAGGAAGCAGAACCTCAATGAACTGAGATAATGATCCGGAGAATGGTGGGGGTTACATTTGTATTTATACATTTGCAATCAAGGGAGGGATGTAGGTGGGTTACATGAAATCCATTGGTGATAGATTAAGGAGGAGGGATAAAGCAAAGCAGGGAAACCCCTGGGATTGGATAAAAAATAAAATGATGGACACATACTTAGGTGGATGCAGGAGCAATTAACATGATAATGAAAGAATCTGTGGTATCTGTCCTGGCGCCCAGCACATCTGGTTGTGCCCCAGGGGCTCCAGGGAAAGGAAAGTCACAAGTTACCCAGACATTTCAAGGGTATGTTATCATAGATGTAAAAAGACAGATAGGCTCAGTTAAGGCAAAGGTTGACCTTGTCAGTGAAAATATTGGCCTAGGACATAACTGCCCACCATCACTGCTTTAGCTAAAGTTTAATTTCAGACCATCCTTTGTGGTTACTTTAGGTCTCTGAGTTTGCAAGACCGCCATGCAGGCCTCCCCTGAGCCTGTCAGGTCAGCCTGTGGCCCCTTTCGTCCACAGCACAATGAATGAGAACGGTCTTATTTGAGGACCTGCTGGACTAACGTAGGACTTTGCTAAAAGCAAAATGGACTAATTTGAACTTTTGAAAAGTGGGGGGTAGATACCTGTAATCACCCTGGGTTAGGTCATCTGAATGTTGACTTTATTATTATTCTTCAATGCTATTAGATTGGCGCACTAGCCATCGATCTGGTTCTCTTCCTATAGTGAGCCGGCTCCAGGTATGTAAACACACTCCTTCCAAGCCCTCGGGACGCCGGGCGCAGCGCTTTCTGTCCGCCGGGGAGACGTTACCTTTCCTGATTTCGAGCACCTCGGTAGAGCAGAGCGGTGAGGCGGCCAAGGCTCACAGCGCTGACCTGCGGGCTCGGTCTCCAGTGCGTTCACGCCCCTCTCCCGACCGCAAGAAGCCTGTCACCAGCTTCTCGACGTCAAGTCACCCCCTTCCTTCCCCCGCCCCATATGCCAGGACCTGGAAGCGCGCCAGGCACCATCCTTTTTCTGCTTTTACTTCTGCTCTTCTACGACTCGAGGGAACAAAACCCTTTTCCCTGAGATACTGCTGAACCAACTCACTCTATCCGCAAGATTAAAAGGGCTGCCCAAACCTTCACGCAGGCCGAGCCACCGGGATCACCGCCCAGAACCGGGGGCGAGGGGCAAAGCCCCTTGGGAAATGACCTTTCACCTCCCTCTCTCCTCCACGCAGCTCACCAATTTTGACGCTAGCGAATGAAGCGATGAGGAGATCTGATAGGCGGGACTTAGTGTTACTCTCTTCACGCTGATTGGACCTCCACGGTGTGAGGGGCGGACCGCGTGAGCCGGCTAGCAACCTTCCCTCGGTGGGCGGGGAGAAGTGAGGACTGCGCTTGCGTGCCGGGAGGTGGCAGAGTGGCCGAGGCGGATACGCATGCGTGGTGGGCGGAGCTCGGCTCTTTTTACCAATATTACCAGCCCGGCTCTGGCCATCCCTGCCTAGCCGGGGCTGGTGCTTTCGCACTGCGTGCTGGAGAGTCGCTGCCGCAGCGCGAGTGGCCGCGCAGTGTTGGGGTCGCCATGGCAGGTTACGAATACGTGAGCTCGGAGCAGCTGGCTGGCTTTGATAAGTACAAGGTAGCGCGGGCCCCGCGGGCACCCTGTTCTCCTGGTCCCGGCCTCTCCCAGGCGGCGGAGGATTGGCACGGACCGTGTCACCTTGTGCCGCGTGGCCCAGGGCGGGCTGGCGGGCGTTTCTCTGGGGGTCCCGTGGAGTCCTGGGGCCTTGGGGTCGGGGTGCGTGGGACCACCCTCGGCTCGCCGCCCCGACTCGGCACCCTCCCGGGATCGCCCTTGCCTTCGGAGACCGCTCGGCGAGAGGAGAACCAGAGAATTCCCTTCGCTTCTTTACTCCAT
The DNA here is from genome assembly GCF_963259705.1 of Myotis daubentonii. Lineage (NCBI taxonomy): Eukaryota > Metazoa > Chordata > Mammalia > Chiroptera > Vespertilionidae > Myotis > Myotis daubentonii. The sequence goes on along the minus strand of NC_081851.1, from coordinate 69,072,696 downwards.
CATCATTATCTTTTAGCCCCCTGAGAAGTGATGCCGTCTGTGGGGGGTCTTAATTGTCTTCCTCTTAATGACGTCCCTACCCGCCTTTTCTTGGATACAACTTCCGAGATGGAGATGGCCATTTGGCAGATAGGCCCGGGAGGGAGTGCCTGCTGAGGCCGTGCTGCAGAGGCTGGTGGCGCCTGGGCTGCGGGTGGAGTAAATGCACACAGGAAGGAACTGTGGGGAAAGAGCGCGGGGCTTTGGAGTACATGCGAACCCGAAACCACACCTGATGCCCAAATCCACGGTAATTCATGTATTTGGCTCTGGGCCAAATAACGCGTCTACCGTGCCAAATGATTATAAGAATTTGAAAAGCTCCTGGCACATACTGGGCCTCGAGTAAATGCTTCAATTTCCCTCCATTATCTGGTTCATGGTCATTGCTCCTTGACCAGGGAATGAAACTCCTCTCCCCGTCTCGGTGTCCAGGCGTGAAATCTGGTGGTAACCTTTCATCCTGATTCCTCTACCCCACCCACCAGCCAGTGAATCACCAGATGGTCTGTCATTTTTTAGCCTAAACTGGAAGACTAGTTCCATTACCACACTCCCCACAAACACTTTAAGTAATGTGTTTGTTTGTTTGTTTATTTATTTTAATAATGTTTTTATTTTAGAATATTTTACTATACATTTTTCAGAAAAATTGTGAAGATAGTACAGAGTTCCCATATATTCTACACCCAGTTTTCCTTATTTCTAACATTTTACGTTGGTATGGTACCATTTGTCACAATTAGCAAACCAATATTTATACATTATTAACTGAAGTCCACACTTTATTCAGATTTCCTTAGTTTTTTAACCAAATGCCCGTTTTTTTGTTCCAGGATCTCATCCAGGACACCACATTACATTTAGGCACCATGTCTCCTTAGGCTCCTCTTGGCTATACAGAATTTCTCAGACTTTTGTTTTTCATAACCTTGATAGTTTTGAGAAGCTCTGGTCAGGTGTTTTGTAGAATGTCCCTCAGTTGGGACTTGCCTGATGTTTTTCTCATGATTAGATGAGGGTTTATGGGCTTTTGGGAGGATGGTTCATTGTATCGTATGAAGAGGATATGCTGTTGGCCCTGGCTGGATAGTTCATTTAGAGTGTTGTCCAGATATGTCAAGGTTGTGGGTTCAATCCCTGGTCAGGGCACAAACCATAAGAGCCAATCAGTGAATGCATAAATAAGTGGAACAACAAATCGATGTTTCTCTCTCTCTCTCTCTCTCTCTCTCTCTCTCTCTCTCTCTCCCTCTCCCTCTCCCCCTCCCTCCCTTCTACCCTCCCTCCGCCCCTCCCTCTCTCCTTCCTTCCCTCTCTTTAAAATAAATAAATTTAAAAAATATATGCTATCAACATGACTTATCCCCATTGATACTGACGTTGATCACCTGGCTTAGGTAGTGTTTGTTAGGTTTCTCCTCCTAAAGTTACTGTCTTTGGAAGGGAGTTACTGTGCACAGCCCACACTCTCCAGGAATGGAGAGTTATGTTCTACTCCTTGAGGGCAGAGAAAAATTTATTTGGAATTGTGCATGGAGGATTTGTCTTCCAATGCATATTTATTTATTCAATCATTTATTTATATTAGTGTGAGTTCATGGGTATTTATTTTATACTTTGGGTTATAATCCAATACTACTTTATTTTGTTGCCCATCTATATTCACTTTTATCCTTCCAATCCTTTTTCTTTGTTCCATAGTGATCTTAAAAAAAAAAAAAGGCATCTAGTCACAGCATTTCTTTGCTTAAAACCCTCCACTGTCTTTCCATTGCTCTTGGAATGAAGTCCAAAAATCCATAACATGATCTCCACGGCTCCGAATAGTCTGTCCAGCTTTACATCATGCCACTCATTGCCCCTCCCAGCCTTAGTAGGGCCTCCCCCCGCGCCCCCCACCAGCACACACACACCTTTTCCCCAGATCTTTAATGTTGTTATGTCTGCCAGGAATGTAGCTTCCTTCCCTATTTATGTTCATCTTCATATCTTAAATGTTAATTCTTCAGAGAAGCGCTCCCTAATTATTGCTTTCCGCTTAACTGTGCTCAGCACCCTCTGCTTCTTTATGGAATTGGCTCTTTAGTCTATCTCCGCATGAGAATATGATGCCCAAGTGGTTAGACTTGTCTTATGGAACACCGTGACCTGGGCACTGTGCCACTGTGCTTACTAGGCACCCAATGAACCTTTGTGGGATGAATGAATAACTGAAGAAGTCATAGTGGATTGTGTCTAACTGGAATTGGGAAAACTAAGGGATCTCAGAAGGTACGTGGCATATTCCTCAGCCTTCAAGCAGTGTTGTGCCATACCATTGTGAACTGCGGTGCTGCTGACTTGTCTTAAAATTTTAAGTAAAAAGAAGTTCCAGAGCCTTGGTAACCCAAGCCAGGGCTTTCCAGTTTTCATTAATGGGTGTTATTAACCCAGATAACCCCCTGTTTCCTTTAAGCTGTACTCCCTTTCTGTTACCTGTTTTTCATTGTAAATATTGACATATAAAACTTTTTCTTCTTTACTAGGATCTATCTTTCTGGGTAAGTGCCCGCAGAAGAGCTGTTCCATTTGCAGCAATGTCTGTAATAGGGACTCTGTCTTTTCCCATAAGCAGTCTTCTCTAGATTGATATTTTCCACTAACTAGGGGTCCTCCTTTACAGAAAGTTTTAGTGTGCTCCTCTGTTCCTATTTCCCCCCTTCCCTTATCTGACTCACTTCCTGTGTCTGACAACAGATTTCCTATCATCCTAGAAAACAAAGGTCAATTAAGCAAGCATCCAGTGTTTACTAAAATGTAGTTTGCTAATGTTATTTTAGTTATAATGAGGCTTCTTTTATAAAAAGGGGGAGGACATAAATTTATTTCTTCTAGTGGAGGGTTCTTTACTCAGTACTGTGTTCATTTTATTTTATTTTTAAGTATATTTTTATTGATTTTAGAGAGGAAGGGAAAGGAAGAGAGATAGAAACATCAGTGATGAGAGAGAATTATTGATTGGCTGCCTTCTTCAGGCCCCCCACTGGGGATTGAGCTGGCAACCTGGGCATATGCCCTTGACTGGAATCGAACCTGGGACCCTTCAGTCTACAGGCGGATGCTCTATCCACTGAGCCACACAGGCTAGAGTAGTACTGTGTTCATTTTTAAAAGTATGAATCCAAGGGTGTCCAAAGGAGAAATCTGTGTGATCATTACTGGAATGTGAATCACACCTAGAGACCTTTTCTTCCTGAAAATCACACATTCCCATTGTGTGGTCTTTGATAGTAAGTCATTTATGAGTGCTTGCTGAGTGAAAACAGCTTTACCCATAAATGGGTCAAGACTTAAAATACTCTAAAGAGATTGTATTCCCTGATGTGACCCTGTATGTTAGAACAAAGAGATATAGAGAAAGATTGATACTATAAAAGCAGCTGGTGGAAAAAATTACTTTTAAACTAGTTTAATGTATCTTTTCTGGAGGTACATCTGAGAGCTACCGCTGGAAATCTGGCAGTTACTCAGAATAACTGCTGAAAGGTGTGCACATGCTGTGTGGTCATTAGGTTTCTGGAATTAGGGACTGCAAGACAATTCATTTTCAGTACAGAAGAAAGCATGGATGGAGTCTATGTTAGATACTCTCTTAACACTGTGTTCTCTGTTGTGCTACCACAGATTTATTAAGCAGTGAAATAATTAGTGTCTGCCTTCTCTTTTAGGATATGCGCTCTGGGAGGCAGGGCCTTTGGCTGTCTCCTTCAACATGACCAAGGTCTAGCACATGAACAGAATGGGCTCTCAACATATTTATTGAAGGAACGGAAGTGTAAAAGAATAGAAGCCATTGTGGAAGGTGGTAACAGGGAGCTGTGCATCTCCTGGATATCGGAAGGAGACTTTTGTATTTTGAATGTGTAAATGTCAGGGTGTTCCTGGGGCGACGAGGAGACCTCAGTTCTTGTCTTCTTGAAGGAAAGATTTTCAGTCAAGAGACAAAGTGCAGCAAAGCAAGCCAGAACTTACTGGTTGCAGCAAAAATGTACTTAGGACAGTGAAACAAGGAAGGGCGTAACGGGTGGGGAACCTTTTTTCCTGCCAAGGGCCATTTGGATATTTAGAACATCATTCATTGGCCATTCAGAATTATCAACCTAAAAATTAGCCTGCTATGTTTGGTCAGACACTTAATTAACTCACCCCCAATGCCTTGGCAGGGCCAGACCAAATGATTTCGAGAGCCTTATGTGGCCTAAGGGCCACAGGATCTGATGTTCCCCATCCTGGAGAAAGGTAACAGGAGAGCCCAGCCTGGGCTGCTTTGGCTCACTGAAAACTCAGAGAAAAGGGCGCCTGGAGACAGGGTCAGGGGGTTCGCCTGGGATGAGCTGCCTCTGCCCATTGCTCCCCTGGTTGCAAGTCTCATGGGGTCCCTTAGAGGGAAGAAGGGGGAAGGGAAGGTGCTGGCCCGCCCCCAGGGTCCTTCATCTTGAGCTTATTTATCTCTCCCTTGCAGGTGGAAGCCTTAAGGGACGTGTCAGGGGAGGGTCTCGGTAGAATATTCATCAGCTTTCCAAGTGTGCGCTCTCAGGGTCATGGTCTCCACTGATTGGTCATCACCAGGCCAGGGCGTCATTAGTTAATACGCCTGGTCCGGAGGCAGTCATTGTGCCACTTGTCTGGTTTTGCGGCTTTTCTGGGCCTGGAGCTGAAATACTACTGAAGCCTAGACGTTTCTTTTTGGAGGAAAAGTCAGGGGGTCCTAACCGCATGGCCAGCGAGTGATACGCTAGGGGAGGAGAGGTTACCCTGGGGCGGGAGGGTCTTGTTTCCCCTGTTTGCCCCTTGCCAGGCATCCAGGCTTTCTGCCCGGGGGAGTCTGCACCTTGCCCGTCATCCTTGCTCTGCTCTTGTCTACCTGCCTGTAACGGGTTTCACCATCACTGTTCTCTGTTACAGATGTTCCTTCAGACAGTTATGTTGAGCGATTTTACCCTCACAATGCTTATCATTTTTCTCCTCTACTTATTCTTTAGACAGGTATTGTAGTTGGATTTTCCCATTTATCTAAGGGAGAAACTTCTATTGTGATTTACCTGACCTGACCTGGGGAAGACATAGTTTTAATTGATAGTGTAGCAGCTAGTTTCAAAATTGTATCGTTTGTTTTCCTTCCAATTGTATCATTTTGCTTCAGAGGAAGTGCTGTTCTGTGAAATAACTTGTTTAGTCTTAGGAATATAATGTGATGAGTTGGTTCTGCTGTTATTGTAGTTAATGAATTTGGCTGTCAATAATAAAACCTGATTATAGGAATCGTGACTATTGTGAATTAATTATTATTACAATTAAGGTTGTAAAGAGAGACTGCATCTCAGTGGTAATGCTAAAGAACTAGAATCTGGTTTTCACCCTTACTAGTTCATACAATTTTACTTTTTTTTTTTTTTTTAATTCAGTAAGCATTTATTGAAGGCTCAGTCTGTCAGGCAGTGCACTGGGGCGGCGAAAATTAAGCTAGGCAAAAATTCTGTCTTCAAGGGACCTAGTTTGGTGGCATATAGACAAGTAAATAGCTACAAATAGTTAATAAATTAATGAGGTAAGTTCAGGCTGCTATGGGAGAGAAGGAAGCAGCTCCTGGGAGTGAGGATGGCGCTGAGAAAGGCTTCAGAGAAGGGAAGGAGAGGAACAGAGCGCAGCCTAGAAAGATGAAGGCTGAGTAGCCCCGGTAAGGCCAGGTGAGGAGGGGAGAAGGCTTTGCAGAACAAGGCAGCAATGGAGTGCAAAGGGCTAGAGGCCTGCGAGGTTATTTTCTGGGAACCACAAGAGAGGTTAGATGTTTAGGCAGAATGGTGGAGTGGCAGGAGATGAGACTGGAGAGGGAGGTGGGCACTGTCGGAGGAGGAGTTGATGTCAAGGTCTTGTGGATTTTATCCTGTAGATCAGTGTTTCTACAGTCCAAGGACTATTGGTGTCAGAATCCCGTGGGGGAAATGTTGTTTTTTTAAAAAACTATGTTTTTATTGATTTTAGAGAGAGAGAAACATCGATCGGCTGCCCCCTGCAGGCTGTCTACTGGGGATTGAGCCCACAACCAGTTGAGCCACATTGGCTAGAATGGGGAAATGTTTTTAATAGCCGATTCCTAGGCCCACTTTGGGAAATTCAGATGAGATAGCTTGCCATTATCTGCATGTTAAACAAAATACCTGTTGGGTACGTTGTAGTGCTGTAGGTTTTAGGGAGCCACTTAAGATTTTTGAACAGGATCAGATTTTAATATTAGGAAGCTCACCTTGGCAGCTTATAAAAAATGAATTTTTGGAGGTGGAGTGGAGGTAAGGGTGATCTGGAGACAGACCTCTTAGGATCCTCCTGAATAAAACTAGGTAAGAAAGTCTGAGCAATGGGGATCAAAAAGGAGTTTTGGGGATTCTAAAGATGGAGGTCACAGCTGGTTTCCCTACTCCCTGCATTTGCCCCAGCAGATACGGTTAATTGACACACATCTCCATTTCTCTTGATAAGCCAGGCTATTGGACAACATTGGCCTTGAACTCCTTGTCAAGAATTCCCTGACGCTGATGATTGCATGTCCTCTTTAAAAAGGGTGTGTGTTCTCCCGTTTGCATTTCCCTCCTAATCTGTATGCTCATGCCGGTCTTTTGTTCAGTTTACCTGCCTGAAACCTATGGACATTTGAGTTTGTGATCCTTGAGTTAAGATTTTAAGTTGACAGAATGTGGTAACTGACTAGCTGGAGGTGGCGGTGTGGGGGACAGAGGATGAATAATGGGGAGGAGTTTGGGATGACTCAGGTTCTGGTGGGATGACTTGGGTAGAGGTGGCAGTCACTGAGGTAAAGATTTTATAAAGTATTCACTCTGAAAAGGTGCCCTTGGTAACAATAGCACCTAACATAGTTGAGGGAAAAAATTTAATTCTCTTGATAGCCCAATGTAGAGATATTAATATCTCATGAGTAATCAGACTCATGAGAGTTTGATCCTTACAGAAGCAACAGTTTAAATGATAAGTGATGCTGAATCTGGCAGGATAACTAATCTTTTGCATGAGGCACTTCTCTTAGTCAGGGCCACTTGAAGGTGTAGTTTGTGGACTTGGAATTAAAACAACAAAAAAAAACAACCTTCATGTTCTAAAGAAATACAATTTGTGGATAAATTGCTTTCCTTTACTGGAATATTTCTGTAATGATTTAAAAGATTAGAACACTTTCTTCCTGCTCTTAGCCACAGTAGAAAAATGAGAAATTCTTAATCTTTTGATTTTCACTTACTGTGACTGCAGGCTGACTACAGTATCATATGTTCTTTATGGCACATGATGTATGGCATATACCTACATATGCTGTAGTTAATTAAGCGTAACCTCTTTATTGTGCCTTGGTTGATTTGAATAGATTTGAGGAAGTGGCCTCTCCCATCTGTAAGAACATTAATAAGGCTTGAAAAGCCCTTTTGTGGTCCTAGATATAGATTTACAAATGTCTCATATAATTATTTTTGCAGTTGGTAGAGACCGAAGAGTCAGAAGGAGTGAAAGAAGGATGGATGGGAAACTTCTGCAGAGAGAGATTAAATGGTAGGGAAGAAGGTTACCGCATTTTTAGGTGCTGTTTGGAGGAAACATCTTGAATTGGTTCTTTTACTACTTTCTGAAATATCAGTTCACTGACCATGGCTTGTTTTTCTAACTGCTGTAATACTTGAATGTCAGAAGAGCTTCTTTGCTGAAAAAGAATGTGGAGGTTGGGAAAGATGTTCCAATCAGACCGATGGGAACGAAGGCACAGAGACCAGGAAGACCCACAGTAAGTTAGAGGCACAGGGAAGTGCTGGGTATGTGAGGGACAGGCTGAGCCGAGTGACGGAAAGCCTAGGGAAGGAAGGCTCAGTGAAGAAAAGTTGCAGTGGCAAGAGCAATGTGATCATAAACACTGAATAATAATAATAATTTAGCAAACATTTACATAGCATTCACTATATGCGTTACGTCTATTGGCTCATTTAGTACCCACAAGTAAGTGCCTTGTGAGGTGGATTCATTTCCCCATTTTACTGAGACACAGAGAGTTTGAGTAACTTGCTCAAGGTTCCCACAGTTGAAATTTGAGCCGAGGCAGCCTGGGTCCTGAGTCCATGGTCTTCATGCTGTGCTGCCTCTTAAATCTAAGATCGAGATATAAATTCTGCCTTGTGGTATTTTGGATAAGATACATAAACATTAGATAAAGAACTTTATTGAATTTGTGCCTAGTGTTTGCAGATGGGGAAAACATATAGTGACAGAATTGATTTTGATTTCTCTTCCCCCAGTTTTAAATTGGTAGGGGCAGGCGGGCTTGCATGTCTTACATTTAGTTGAGTGTTGAGAACCTCTCATTTGCTATTAGCTGTGATTGAGATAAAAGGCTTTTGATTACATAATTAGCTTTGGGACTAAAGTTAGAAAGAACCCAGGTACTACTCGCTCTGTGATCTTGAGCAGGTAATAGTCTCCGTAAACCAGGTTTCCTTATCTGTGAAAGGGGTAGTTTCTACCTCAGGGTCATTGTCAAAATTGAATGAGTTAATATTTATAAATTGCCTGGCACATAGTGCTAAACATAGCGTTAAGTAAATAAAAAATAACATTTGACACTTGTGCTTCCCTGCTTTCGGACATCGCATATATCTAACGTAGACACACGCCCACACCCCAGGAAGTAATGCCAAGAGAAAGTATATTTTAGGAAAGGAAGTGAAGGGTGGCAACTTAATGGACAGATAGGAAGAGTAACTGAGGAGTCTGTGTCCAGTTTGGATCCCACAGATATCTTTGACTTCAGATTTCTTCCTCTGTTTATCCGTGTATAATAGTTCAACAGGCGGAAGAAGTACATTTTCTCAAATACCACTCTCCTATTTAAGAATCTGTAGTACCATTCAAACGTTTAAGTCTCGTCTCCACATTCCTCAGCAAGGATTTCAGTTCCTTCACTGAACTCGTCCTCCTTTTGTTTTATCTTCTCATCTCTTGTTAGCGATTATACAGTAAGTCTAGCAGGCAAACCTGCTTGTCTTCATGACTTGTTCGTTCTTGTCTCATTGTTCTAGTTCTTCTCCAGCCTTCTCTCACCACCATCTTCTCTCTGACGTCTTAGTAGATGAAGTGACCATATTCAGTGACATGTGAGCTCACTGCCCCCTGATTCACGTTTTCTGTGGGTGTAGCTATTAAAGTTTCTTATTAATAAGTAATTTAAGAAACTTGTTATTTCTGTCCCCTTTTTTAATTTTAAGTTTCGTTTTGGAGTTTTGCATCATAGTAGAGTGTTCCTAGCACAATGCCTTGCATTTAGTGAGCATTAGTGAGCAGTAGCTGAATTTTATCCTACTTCTCTCACTTGCAGTGCAGTATTTAAAGTCATCAAAAGGAGGTGTAGGTGTTGACCACTAAGCTGATGCTGTGGCTTGTCCGTCTGCTGAGGAGTGGCGGGAGTGTCTTTAATGTTCGTTGTCACCAGCGGTCCTTAAACTTGAGGGTGCCTCAGGATCACCCGGCTGGTTTGTTGGACGACAGATGGCTGGGCTCCACCCCCAGAGTCTCTGATTCTGTGCATCTGGTGTAGGGCCCAAGAATTTGAATTCAGTTTGGTGACTACATTTTGAGAACCATCTCATCAAAGAAGTATTCAGTTGTATTGCAGTCAGAAGAGCAGTTAATAAAACCAAGAAATGAATGTAGAGGAATAAGAAAGTATTTGATGTTCATAAGTTTTCAAGCGTTAGGTAGTCTTAATTTTTGTGTCTGGGAACCCCCGGATATCTTTTATTAGAAAAGAGAATAAAGTGTTTTCAGAATTGTGTATTAGCCTTCTATAGCTGGGTAACGAATGACCACAGACCTGATGGCATAAAACAACACACATTTATCCTCTCTCAGTTCCTGTGAGTCAGGAGTTTGGGCATTGGTTAGGTGGCTCCTCTGCAGTTCAGGTGTCAGCAGGACTGTGTTGTCATCTAGATCTTGGGGTTCCTCCTCCAGGTTCGTGTGGTTGTTGGCAGAGTTCACTTCTTTCCAAATGTAGGGCTGAGGCTCTTGGCTCCCAGAGGCTGCCTGCTTTTCCTCCCCACATTGCCTTCACCATAGGCAGTTCACATCACTGGTGTTTGCTTCAAGGTCAGCTGCAGACTCTTCTCTAAACTGCTAAGATGGAGTCTTATATAAGAAACTAGAGGCCTGGTACACGAATCCGGGGTGGGGTCCCTTGGCCTGGCCTGCGGGGATCAGGCTGAAACCAGCTCTCCAACATCCCCTGGGGGGTCCCGGATTGCGAGAGGGTAGTTCTTGGGTGATGCCCCCGGAATCGGCCTCCCTCCTCTCAGGTTCTGGGTGAGTCACCGCTCCGTAGCGCCTGCGTTGAACATCTGCCCCCTGGTGGTCAGTGCGTACATAGCTACTGGCCGGTCGGCCGGTCGCTTAGGCTTTTATATATGTATATATACTAGAGGCCTGTAGCACGAAAAGATTCGTGCCAGCTTAGGCCCAATCTCCCGGGGAGCGGGCCCAAACCAGCAGGTGGTCATCCCCTGTGGGGTCCCAGACTGCGGGAGGGCACAGGCCGGGCTGAGGGACCCCCCCACCCCCCCACCCCTGCACAAATTTTTGTGCACCGGGCCTCTAGTTTAAAAATATTTCTGTTAATTTTTCCATCATACTTCTAAGTCTTGAAACACTGATGAGGAAATATTTTCTGCATATTCATAAAAATTTCAGGAAGAAATTTTGACCTTTAATTATGATTTTAAAAAAATTATACACTCAAATTGAAACCAGACAATCAATGGGTCCAGGCTGCCTGTCACTCCTTGAGCCAAGTAAGCAGAGACAGGGTTGAATCATATGAGCGTTTATTCCAATAATCCTGGCAGTATGGGAGAGCAGCAGGCCATCTATGAAAATCTGCTCTGCACCCCCACCATAAGCCAGCTGCTTATATTGGGGTGGACAAAGATTCCATGGGGAAGTAGGCAAAAGGAATAAGAAAAGGTATGCAATACGGGTGTCCCTGGCATGGGGAAGTAGGCAATGCCAGCTGGGGTGAGACTCCATTGTTTGGGCAACCAGGTTGTTAATCTTTCCATGATAAATGAGAATGGACTGAATCTCAAGGTTGACTCCAGGTCTCTGGAGTATACAACTCCCAGCCAGGTTAGAATGTGCTTTCTTAAATTAGAACAAAAACAATCAAGGTTAACAGAACATGATTAATATGTCTTAAAACTACAACTAGTCCCCAATATTCTATTTCTGCACCTAAGAAAATGCTTACTACTTACTTTATATACATACTAAGCATAAGTACAACACACAGGCAAACTTTTTTCAAACATGTGACTAGTATAGCATTGTTTAAATGTTGGCTGGATGGATTCGGTAATGTTCCCACTTCTGGAGGTGGGAATTGTCCCTTACCGATTTTGTATGCCTTCTCCCCCATACCTCGTGTAGTGCTCTCTGTATGCCAGGCACTCCAATGTGTGTGTCTGATGAATGTCATCAACAGCACTTCTAAAGTTTTACATTATTATATACAAATATTTGTTAAAATTCCCCCCCCCCTTTTTTTTTTTTACTAAATAGCTCAATAACTTAAATAACACTTACTGTGGGGGCAGGTAGTACTATAATTGCTTCATGTGTATTATTAGCTTAACTAATCCTGGCAATCCTTTAAGGTTAAAGTTATTATCCCCATATTGCAGGTGAAGAAACTATGACAAGTAACTTGCTCAAGGGCACACAGATAGTAAGTACACGAGCAATGGTATCAAGTGGTAAAACAACTGGATTCCTCTAAGTCCAGGGATGCAGGAGGTTGAGTGAGAAGGTGCATGAGCATGTTTGAATGCACACAGTGTGCATATGACCAATCTTGATTCTGTATAGTAAGTGAGAACTTAGAAGCAGTATAGATTTTTCTGTTGAAACACGATAATATTATAAAGGTTGAGTGAAAAATAGCTGGCTGTGCTTGACAGTTTTTGCCTCATTTATATTGCTCCTCCAGTTTTATTATTCAGATGATGACATCATGTAAATAGACATATTCTCCAAGTTACTCTTGTACTGTTGTTTTCAGTTTAGAAATTGTTCTGTTTGCTAGCGTGTAAAAGTTAACTCTGAATATTTTCTTTCATTTCTTAACAGTACAGTGCTGTAGATACCAATCCACTCTCTCTGTATGTCATGCATCCATTTTGGAACACTATAGTAAAGGTAAGATGATTAATAGGCATGCATTTGTTTTAGTAAGTTTAAAAATTTAAACTGTTTAGTAATTTTTATAGGTATCTTATTAAAACTGTCCGGTCATTAACTGTAAATGACCACCTGCTGGTTTGGGCCTGCTCCCCGGTCACTTAGACTGTAAAACTGGACAGTTTTAATAAGGTATCTAGAGAAACTACTCCTCCTATCTCCTTTCCCTTTTGATTTATCTCATTGTTGAAATCTCAGTTTATACTCTGGAATTCATAATTTTATAAACTTTTCTAAAATAAATGTAATGTTCATTAAATATAGAATTATTTAAAACAGAATAGAAAGAAGAAAGAAGTGCTTTCTTCTATCAATTGCAGATTGTGGTTTGCATTTTATTATAAATAACTGCTGCATATGATCTTTTAAAAATATATGTTTTTGTTGATTTGAGAGAGAGAGAGAGGAAGGGAGAGGGTTTCTAGAAAGAGAGAGAGAAACACCAATGTGAGAGAGAAACAGCAATTAATCTCTTAAATTATAGCTTTTATTATAATTTAAACTTGCATGTTGTGCTGTGTGTGGGCAGAGATATTTCTCTACTTTAATTATATTCTAATTATTTTGAAAAATATAGGTATTTCCTACTTGGCTGGCTCCAAATCTGATAACTTTTTCTGGCTTTCTGCTGGTTGTATTCAATTTCCTACTTCTGGCATACTTTGATCCTGACTTTTATGCTTCAGGTAAGATTATTACTTTTAATATAAAATTTGAAATGTCCAAACAGAGAAATGATATGATTATTTTCTGGTTTTATTAAGATGCTATATTTTTGAAAAGTTTTAGGTATAATAAGGGTATATAAAATGTCAAAATTGGGTATAAAAGCTAAGATGTGTTTTCACAGTCTGTATGTGTGTTTCTGTTAAGTTCTAGAAACTAACTTGCCTATTTAATTTAGAAATGCTATCCAAAAGCATAAGGTTTTAGTAAATAAAGAATAACTGGATTTATAAGAAGATACAGGAGTAGGACTACAAAACTACTTGAAAATGAATTTAAGTAGAGTCCAACCTACCTACCAATTCCAGAAATACCTCTTCCTTTGTTCTAGTTATGGGAGAAAAATCTTGTTTTCTAAAGGGAATATAATGTTGCTCTCCCTCTGCTCAGCATCCTTACTTCTAACAATTCCCAGTTTCCTCTAAAAATGGTTCTTAGACCTTTAAGTATTTATTGACAGAGTCTGGATCCTTATTGGGGAAGACAGGGAAAAGTCACTTTTGGGGAGGCAGTTTTCAGCCCGCTCCCACCTGGGATTCCAGTGTCTTCTCTCACACCTATTCCTGTCTTTGCTGACTTCCTCACCCAGCTTCTGCTCTGGCAATAGGAGTGACTCCGGGGTGCATTTGGGCTGGGGGGGGGGATAGTGCGAGACAGGATCTATTTTTATCATTCATCCAGTTGATGAAGTTGCGAGGAATAGAAAGATGAAGGTAGATTAGTATTTTTTTCATTCTAAGTTAGAGAATATATTTTCCAATAAGAATACTTATAAATGATGTAGTCAGGAGTTTTAGTATTATAATTCATCTATGTTCTAGGTTCAGCAGACTTTGTGGACTAACCTGGAAAAATCAACAATCACTGAAAGCATTGTTTTTGTAGGAAAGTTTGGTGTTTGAAACACTTAGGAATTTTGCTGTTATAGAAATTCTGTATACACACACCTAACCTTATCAACTGAAACTTTTAGCCATAGCTTCTGTACATGTAATAAAATGGTAATGGAAGATGATAAAGCACTATATGAATAATAAGTAAGATTAAATTTCATTAAGTCTGGTTTTGATACTGTGTTTTTTCAAATTTGTATTTTAATCCTCAGGACAGCCTCAAAAGTTTACTTTCTAACTAGAAATATTATTTTCTCAAATTAAATAAGAATACTAAAACCATGTAAATATTATATATATTTTCCCAAATAATATAAGTTGAAGGACCAGATCAACCATTTAGTCCCAATACATTTGAGAAATGGAAGACAGGTGAGGTTAGATGACACATTTAGGTCACAATGCTCATCGCTTACAGAGGCATGACTAGAACCCAGGCCTCCTCATTCTAAGTTGTTCTATCTTTGGGGTAAAAGTGAGGTCCAGACATTTCATTGTGATTCTGATGCCAGAATCATCCACTTGAGGTCACCTATCTGTACCAAATCAAAAGGTCTTTTGTTTAGCTAATTAATGCAGTAAGAGAGTATAGGTTGAAGGCTCAATACATATTTGTAAACAACGAGGATCAGATTAAACACAAGCAATTTTACATTCTAAAGACATTTTTCATTCTACATGAGATTTTTAAGATGAATAATCAGTCGTGAGTTATGATTTAAGCTCACAATAAATACCTATTGTTTATGAGGGGTTGCACAGTTCTTGTTTCTTTTTTCCAGAGTTTATTGATATTTTTTAATATTTACCTAGTTCTGTATTCAAAATATATTGTACAGTATTGTAGCTTCTATTTAATAAGTAGAAACTTGTTTTACCTGGCAGCATATACCATGGTAAGAATGATGGCACTTAGACTGTATTACACTCTGAGTTGCTTTCCTTTGCAGCACCAGGCCACAAACATGTTCCTGGCTGGGTGTGGATTGTGGTGGGCATCCTCAACTTCGTTGCCTACACTCTAGGTAAGAAATTGGCAAATAGCCACCTTAGTCAGTGGCTGGTGAATCTGTCAGCAAAGATAGCCAACCACTAAGCTAACATTTTTTCCTATGCTTACTTCATTTTAACTAGGGTTTATTAATATCCTGTTCAATTTAATAAATTTGTTTTTGAGTTTCTCTGTGAAAAAAAAAATCGTTCATTGTAGGGATTTAAAGGATAAGATAGGAGTTGGCAAGCTATCACTTGTGGGCCAAACTGGCCTGTGGCCGGTTTTTGTAAGTACATTTTTATTGGAACACAGCTGTGCTCATTCCTTTACATGTTGTCTATGGCTGCACTCTTGCAACAAAGGCAGAGTTGAGTAGTTGCCAACAGAGACTGTATGGCCCAGAATGTCTAAACTATGTCCTAGCTGGCTCTTTACAAAAAATATTGGCCAGCTTACAGAATAAGACATTATTTTTGCCTTAAGTTTGGGAAGCAGTGCTGACATACCAAATGACTGCGGAATACTGAGAGGTCCTATGTAGAGCACAGTGGGAGAACAAATAGGCCAGTGGTCAGTTCTTATTTGGGGGAAGGAGTGGTCAGGGAAGTCTACTGTACTAGGCTATACTGTCTGTTCCGCCAAGAATGCTTTTCATTGGATCATCTTGAATGGCTTGTCCTGAATTCTCTTAATATCCTTTCCTGTATTTTTCTCCGTAGCATTTAAAATCATATGACCTGGTAGCCATTTACTTGCCTACCTGTTTGTTGTCTGTCTGCTCCAAAATATGTTTCTCGAGGAGGGTGGTACTTTGTTTTCATTCTGTGTACCCAGAATTTAGAACATAGTAGGCACTCAGTAGATAGTTCTTAAATGCTTGTGAAGTAGCAGACCCTCACTTCAAGTTGCTTAGACCTCTTCGGATAAAAATGCCTTACACATAAAACCAGTATAATCTGGTACATAATTATGGTGGATGACCAGAGCTGCCAGAGTTTGGGGAACGGAGAAAGTGAAGTCTAGAAGAATTAAGAAAAGAGCTTAGTTACATATTTAGGTAGAGGATTCTGAACATCAAGTTATTCAAGATGAGAAGGTTTTAAAATTCTGCTATTTGGTTGCCCAGGACTGCAGGAGGAATTAGCCTAATTCTAGGAAAGGTGAAGCTGGCCTGTGGCCTCTAACTCTCTAACTTCTAACATTGAGCATTTCATAAAGAGCCCTGTGACACATTGTATAATCTACCCGTCTCAGGCCCACAGCTCTGGCAAGAATCCTGACCTAACATGATTTGTTGCAAAATGTATCTTGAACTAACCTGAGGCAATTTACAACCTTTTATTCTACTAGTGGGACTATTCTTACATTTTGCTTCAGAAATATTAATGTGTTTGATCACAGCGTGCTGCTCTAGGTCCTACTGGGTTTCTTGAAAATATACAGCAGTGATGGCGAACCTTTTGAGCTTGGCGTGTCAGCATTTTGAAAAACCCTAACTTAACTCTGGTGCTGTGTCACATATAGAAATTTTTTGATATTTGCAACCATAGTAAAACAAAGACTTATATTTTTGATATTTATTTTATATATTTAAATGCCATTTAACAAAGAAAAATCAACCAAAAAAATGAGTTCGCATGTCATCTCTGACACGTGTGTCATAGGTTCGCCATCACTGATATATAGCATATTTCCTGAATTACCTTTCTTAAAAAAAACCCCACTCTGGGGGAAGAGATCAACCAAAGGATTTGTATACACGCATATAAGCCAAACCAATGGACATGGACAGCAGGGGGATGAGAACATGAGTGGGGGGGGGGGGGGGTTAGTGGGGGGGGGGGATAAGGACACATTTCTAATACCTTAACTAATAAAGAATTAAAAAAATATATATAAAAATAAAAATATTGAAGATGATGAAAAAAAAAAACACCCACGCTGAAGCGTATCGAGACCTCAGACTTGTGGAGCTAGAATGGGTTCAGTGAGAAGATGCACAAAACCTAATTAATATGTAATGCATGAATTCAGTATTTATTATAACCGTAGGAGTTGCACTGAAAATAGGAAAATAAGCCAGCAAATAATGAGAAAAGTCTTAGGAAATATTTTAGCTACTTAAGGGCATTAAGACCTTATATAAGAGAGAACTGCAGTCTTTGGGCAGGAGTTTGGCATTCATCCTTAATATATTCCTTCAATATTTTTGAAAGCTTTCTTTGTCACAAACTGAGCTGGGCACTGGGGTAATACTGTGGTGAGCAAGAAACACAATACAGTAATTATAAGGAATTTCTAATTCCCTAAATAGGAATCTTTACAGTTAGCCTAATTCTAATGCACTTAGTTATCAAAACTGTTTCTTTTGAGAAATTTTTATAATTCAGAATTTTCTTTTTTAACTAGATTTTCTCTCTCTCTCTCTCTCTCTCTCTCTCTCTCTCTCTCTCTCTCTCTCTCTCCTCCTTCTCTTCCTTCCTTCCTTTTTCCCCTTCTTTCTATGTGCTCCTTCATTTCCTCACCCCCAGGGTTCCTCTGTTTCTGCCCTTAAATGAAGGTACTCTATTATACTTTATCCTTAACTTTCTTTCTTCTGATATTCTGGGTAATCCTGATTCTTAACACTATTGAGATGACTCTTTTGTTTATAGCTAGCTGTTATTTATCTTGAGTTACTAATGTACCCTTAGGTTGAATTGCTTGACATTACCGTGTGGATACCCTGCTAACACTTCAATTTCAGCCTCTGAAATTGTACTCAGAATCTTTTCTATCATTCTTGTTCCTTCTACCGACTTCCTTGTTTCAATTAACACTACCACTGTAGTGTTACCCAGACTGGAAACTTTGGAGATGGTCTTCTTGTCCTTTGGCCTCACCTCTCTTTTTTTGCTACCTTGTCATTTTTATTTTATATCTCACCAGTCCCCAGCTTTTCATTCATACCGCATTCCATCGCAGTGTTAGCTTACTAATTGCTCCTCTTCCAGCTTGTCATTCACACTGATGTCAGGGGAATCTTCTAGAAACACTTCATTGCCTTCACCCTTGTCACTCCCCTGCTCAGATACTTGTAGTAGCCCTTCCTCCTCCCTAAAACTTTTAAATTGTCCCAAACCTCCCTTTTAGCCTCTGTGTACCGCCCTCTTCACATACTACTTTCTAGTCAAACTAAACTGCTTGGCTTTCTCAGAACAGGCATGTGCTTTTCCGTCTCGGTGTTTTTGCTGGTAGCACTCCCTCCCCTTGAAATGGCATACTCCTTTATCTCTTGTCTACTGAAACCCAACTCATTCTGTATGTCCCCACTCAGATTTCATCTTGTCTTCCAAGCCATTCTAGAGGTCTTAGCCTGAAGAGAACCTGTCCCTTTTCTGTATGTTCTATGGTGTGATATGCTATGTCTTTAATGACCAATTTTTTCTCCTTCCTCAATTGTAAACATAAACTTAGTTTATTCTAAGATTCTTGTAATCCCTACAAAATTGAGAATAGTGCAATACATAGGTTCTATCCATTCTTATATTTACTGAAACTTAGGATGTGCATAACTTTTTTTCTGAAAGCACTTACAATTGTGGAGGCGGTAGCACTGTAAAGAAGTGACTGTGCTATCAAACAAGATGAAATGGGTGCTGTAACTGAAGTACAGAGTGTTTCTGGATCCCAGAGCAAGGAGTGGTTAGATGAGTTATAATGAGTAACTGCTGAATGAATGTTCTCTGGAGGCTTGAGAATGTGTGGCTAGTGGAGCAATTCCGTTGTTAGGCAGATTTGGAGAACTTCAGAGCCCAACTAGAATGCTTCCTCCTCTAAAACAGACACCATTCAGTGTGATATAACATTTTAATTTTAATATTTATTTATTAAAAATCTTTATTGTTGAAAGTATTACATATGTCCTCCTCCTCCCCCACTGACCGCTCTCAGCCCCCCACCCCAGGCCTTCACCACCCTATTGTCTGGGCCCATAGATTATGCATATATTCATACAAGTTCATTGGTTGATCTCTTCCCACCCACTCATCCTCCCCTGCCTTTCCTCTGAGGTTTGATTAAACTTAGAGAAATTAGAATTAAAATTTCAATTTTATTTGTGAAATCTTTGAGTTATAGGAATTAAAGGTTAGATTTTTATAGTACTGGCTGGTAGCTGTACGTTAATTAGTTAACATTCCTGTGATATGCTGGTTTTTTTATAGTTTATTACAGAAGTCTTTCTCCGTACTAGTAAGATTTGACCTTTTCCTGTGGTAATGTGTTTTTGTTGCAGATGGTGTGGATGGAAAGCAAGCCCGCAGAACCAATTCCAGCACCCCGTTAGGGGAGCTTTTTGACCATGGCCTAGATAGTTGGTCATGTGTTTACTTTGTTGTCACTGTGTATTCCATCTTTGGACGAGGACCTTCTGGTGTCAGTGTTTTTGTTCTTTACCTGCTGCTATGGGTTGTTTTGTTTTCTTTCATCCTGTCCCACTGGGAAAAGTATAACACAGGGGTTCTTTTCCTGCCATGGGGATACGACATTAGCCAGGTGGTAAGTATGGGTTTTCACTTAAATGTTCAATATTGCATCAATTTGGGGGGGAAGTTTTTATCATTCCTTTTTATTGCCCTTATGCTTTTTAAAAAAAATTAGAACTGATGTGTGCTTTTTAAAAAATCATTTTATATTATTTTTAATTTATTTATGGAAAATTTCAAACATATACAGAAGTCAAGAGGATAGTAGAGTGAACCCTTATTTATGTACCTGTTACATAGCTTCAGCAGTTATCAACACGTGGCCAATCTAGTTTCATGTATGCCCTATCTCCACCTCCCCCTGCTCAATTATTTTAAAGGAAATTCCTGAAATTATATGATAAATATTTTACTATTAACCTCTTAATGGTAAGAACTGTTTATTTATTTATTTATTTTTATCCTTACCTGAGAATATTTTTTTTTTGTGTGTGTGTGTTTTTAATTGATTTAAGAGAAAGGAAGGGAGAGAGAGAAACATCCCTGTCAGAGAGAAACACCGATCTGTTGCCTCCTGTATGCACCCCGACTCAAACTCTCAACCAAGGTATGTGCCCTGACTGGGAATCAAGCCTGCCACCTTTTCATGTAAGGGACGATACTCTAACCATCCGAGCCACCTGACCGTGGCAGTCAGAGCTCTTTTTGAAAAACATAAACACAGTTGGTTAGGTGTCATCCATACACCGAAAGGTTGCTGGTTGATTCCTGGTCAGGGCACATGCCTGGGTTGTGGGCTCCGTCCCGGGTGGGGAGTATACAGGAGGCAGCCGATTGATGTTTCGCTCTCACATTGATGTTCCTCTCCCTCTCCCTGCCTCTCTATAAAAAAATCAAAAAATTGTAAAAACTAAACAAACTAAACATAAATGCAATGCCATTAATACATAAAAAAATGAACAGTTTCTTAATGTGAATAAACTTCCATTTTAACTGTTGATTTTGTAAAAGTAAAAAAAAAAAAGATATGTACATATTTATTGGCTTTTTCTTCTTGTCACCAACTTTTCAGTGAGTAGCAAGATTTGTTTTTTCTTACTTCATAGGCTTGCTATTAACTCTCCCTGCCTTGGAATCATGCTTTTTGTGTTGCCATTTTGCCCATTTGCACCTAAGGCTCCAGTAAAGAGCCAGAAGTTGGAATGTTTTTGAAGAAGAAAGTGGGCAGATTGGATCATCTTATGGCCTACCCAACTTATGAGGTGCCTTAAGGTGTTCCAAGTGATGGCCAGTTGCTTGCATTGTTTAGAAGTTATTTTATGGCATTGTTGGCTGAAAAACATATTTTTAGAGGCAAGAAGACTTGCCACAATATCAGATTTAAGCATAGTTCTTGCTTTTGCTAAAACCGTTTGACTAGTTTTATGCTGCATAAAGCATCATTGATTCCCTGATCTTTCCAGCTGTTAATGCCTCTGTATGCTTTTGTCTGCATTTTCCTTCCAGACTATTTCTTTTGTCTACATAGTGACTGCGATTGTGGGAGTTGAGGCCTGGTATGAACCTTTCCTGTTTAATTTCTTATATAGAGACCTATTCACTACAATGATTATTGGTAAGAAGCCCCATGTTGAAGCCTGTTTTAACATCACTTTGTTATCAAAGCTAGTGTTTGATTATAACAAGCAGCGACACCCTTCCCCCTTCTCGACAGTCCTACAACCCTATAGGATTTTAGCCTAATCATTAAGGAAAAATAAGGTTTCTTTGTGTATCTTTTTGTTGTTGTTGCTCAGCATCAAGCTATTCTTAATGGGAAGAAAATACCAAAATAGATCACACAAACTTATAAATGATTTAAAGTAATCTAGGTTGTATTGGAGGATCCACATGTAGGTGACATTTGGTACAGATATTCATTCTACTTATCTCAAAGTTGATTATTAGTTTGTAGGAAAAAGAATAGAGATTACTTTATAATACATCCACTCCAAACATTGGGCCTCTGTTTATCTTGGCTATCCTCCTCATGCTACTGAATGCGAGGTAAAGGTTTTGACCATGAAAGTGTTTCCCTTTGGATTTTAGCTGAAGGGGATTTCTACAGGACGATTGAGTTAGAGGAGAGTGTCTCTAGGGAAAGAGGCAAAAAGAGGAATCTGGATTACTTGGGGCATCAGGAGTAGCACTAAAGACCTTTGTAGAAGTAAAAAAAAAAGCTTACTTATTGGCTATTGCTGTTTCCTTATCTAAAAATAACCCTGTCTCTGTATTGGTGAACCTTGGTAATGGAAGGGGAAGTAGGTAAGGTGTAGAAACAGCTGAGAAGATGGTGCCTTAGGCATTGGCTTTCAGAAAAGACGTGGTTTGGGCCCTTTTCATGGCTCTGAACCATAGATATTTTAGGAACCCTGCTGTAATCTGCCAAATGTTCACCTTTTGGTAACTACATAAACTGTGATTACCATCCCTTGACAAGGCTAACTATTTTTCATCTCCCATCATGTAGTGGATCTTTTGATTTAAGCAGCTTATCATATGGCAGTTTGTTGCATTTTACATCTTTTATTTTTTTGCATTTTACATTTAAATGTTAAGTGTAAAGATTAGGTGGAATTCTCTGATAATATGAGATATGCTTTCGAATGTTAAGTGAGTGCTTTATTGGACACATCATTTTGTTTCTAATTTATAAGTTTATCTGAATTCTTCCCTCTGAAATAAAACAGAAGCCCACATGTTTTTGTACAAATCATTGAAGTAGCTTTTCCAGTAGTAGATTTGAGTAGACACAAATAGACAGAAGGGCCTTAGTGCTTAAGCTACTTAGTTTCTGCCAATAAAATTAGTAGTGCTGGTCTTGGGGTGACGGGTGCACTAGAGCCTCTGGCTAGGCAAAGAATGGTCAAAGGTTGGTAGGAGGTGGAGTGGCTCCTGTTTGCTATTATGGAAGGTTACCTTCTTTGGGTACAACATACAGGCCACCAACAAAGCAAGATTCCCTGCCCTAGTCCCCCCACCCCTTTTGTTTATTATGAAAAAATTTAAACATCTATATTTTTTCTATTCTTTCTGTTTGTTTATTTACTTATTTATTTTTTATTGATTTTAGAGAGAGGAAGGGAGAAGGAGACAGGTAGAAACATCAATGATGAGAAAGAATCATTAATCGGCTGCCTCTTGCATGCCCCCTACTGGGGATCGAGCCCACAACCTGGGCATGTGCCCTTGACTGGAATCAAACCCAGGATCCTTTGGTCCGCAGGCCAATGCTCTATCCACTGAGCAAAACTGGCGAGGCCTATTCTTCCTACTTTTATATAATAGACCCCTATGTGCCATCACCTGGGTTTAACAGTTTTCAATTTAAGTGCCAGTCTTGTTTTAATGCATAACTACCCCATAACCCTTGGGTTATTTATAACATAGTAGAGGCCTGGTGCACGGATTCGTGCACATTGAAAGGAAATTAACTAGAAGGTGGCCGGTGGGGTGGGACTGGGCGAGATGGGTTGGACATGCAGTCCCTCCCCAGCCGGCCACACCTGGGGTGGCGTTGGGGCTCAAAGGGCGTCTGCGGAGTGAGCGGGGCCCCTCCGGCAGGTGGGGTTCTTCAGCCTGGCCTGTGGGGATCGGGTTGAAACCGGCAGTCTGACATCTCCTGAGGGGTCCCGGAGTGCGAGAGGGCACTCTGCAAAGTTGCTGTCGCTCGGCAGCTCCTGTGTTGAGCGTCTGCCCCTGGTGGTCACTGCACGTCATAGCTACCAGCGGTTGGCTAGTCGGCCGGTCGCTTAGGCTTTTATATATATATAGATACTCACTTATAATTACCAACTATTTACCTTTTCTGCTGCACTTCATTCCTTCCTGTATATCTGACTTAAAATATGGGGTTCTTTCTCAGAAGTCTGAAGTACTTCTTTTAGTATTTCTTGTAGAGCAGGTCCGATAGCATTGTATTCTCTGTTTTTGTTTATGTGAACATATTTTGATTTTTGCCTTAGTTTCCCCACCACCACTTTGAATATGTCATTCTAATGTCCTGTGGCATCCACTGTTTCTGAGCCAGCTCTTTCATCATTGTCACCCTGTATGTAATGTGTCATTTTTCTCTTGTTGATTTTAAGATTCTTTTTTTTTAAAATATATTTTATTGATTTCTTACAGAGAGAAAGGGAGAGAGAGAGAGAGAGTCAGAAACATCGATGAGAGAGAAACATCGATCAGCTGCCTCCTGCACACCCCCCACTGGGGATGTGCGCAACCCAGGCACATGCCCTTGACCGGAATCGAACCTGGGACCTTTCAGTCCGCAGGCCGACGCTCTATCCACTGAGCCAAACCGGTTTCGGCGATTTTAAGATTCTTTATCTTTTAAAAGTTTGACTGTGATATACATAGGTGTGGTTTTCTTTTCTGTTTGTTCTTCTTGGTATTGAGCTTGTTAGATCTGTAAGTTAATATTTTGACTAAATATGGGAAGTTTTCACCCACAGTTTATTTCTTCAGATTTTTTTCCTATCTCTCTTTTCTCCTCTGGACTTCATTTGCATGTATGTTAGATTGCTTCTCATGATATTGTCCTATAGGTGATTTTATGAAGCTTTATTAATTTTACTGTAATCTTTTTTCTCGATATTTTTATTACATAACTAGAGGCCCGGTGCACGAATTCATGCACCAGTGGGATCCCTCGGCCTGGCCTGTGGGATTAGGCTGAAACCGGCTCTCCCGACATCCCCTGCGGGGTCCTGCATTGCAAGAGGGCACAGGCCAGGCCAAGGGACCCCACCGGTGCACAATTGGAGCCGGGGAGGGGCTGCGGGAGGATGCCAGGGTGTGTCTGGCCCATCTCGCTCAGTCCTGATCAGCCAGGCCCCAGCAGCAAGCTAACCTACTTGTCGGAGTGTCTGCCCCCTGGTGGTCAGTGCACATCATAGTGACTGGTCGACTGTCTACCCCCTGGTGGTCAGTGCATGTCATAGCGAGCCGTTGAGCGGCCTTAGCATATCATTAGCATATTACTCTTTGATTGGTTGAATGGCCGACTGGGCACTTAGCATATTAGGCTTTTATTATATAGAATTTCTATTCATCTGTCTTTTACTTACTGCTTTTTTCTTCTTCTGCTATCTCCCATGCTTCTTAAGCTATCTGGTGAATTTTTCATGGAACCTATCATTTAAGTTATCATACTTTTCAACTCTAGATTTTCCATTTTTTTTTTTTTACACTCCATTTCTCCATTGAGATTCCCTATTGCTTTATTTTGTGGATGTACCATAGTTTATTCAACTAGCCTCCAACTGGCTCCTTGAAGTCTGCTTTGAATCAGCAAATTGTCTTGCCACTCTTCCACTTGTAAATATTGTTCAGAAAAGGGTTATATTTCATTACAGAAGTAAACTGGAATCTAAAAAGTATTGGGTCTAAAAATATTACATATTTTGTATGTATTTATTATAAAAGTCACTTGAATAATAATCCTGATGATTTAACTATTCTTCCTTTTAGGTTGTGCATTATGTGTGACTCTCCCAATGAGTCTATTAAACTTTTACAAGTAAGTATTTCATTTTGTAATTGGATAAGAAATTGTTATTTAGATGAATTTTAAGATCTCTCCTTTTGGAATATAGATATTTTGAAAAGGTTGTGAAATCTGTATTTTGAATCTAGAAGGAAATTAGGATAATTTAGTATATTTATGGTGGCTTGTGTAGTCACTTCAACCATAGCACAAAACTACTTGTTCTTGTTCTTTTGCTACAGTTTTAGGCTTACCAAACAGTCTTCTAATTTGCCTTTTTTTTTTTTTTTTTTTTTTGTGAGTGAATCCACAGGAAGGTATTCCTATTGAATATGGATGCATTTAAATATATTTTTACTGATTTCAGAGAGGAAGGGAGAGGGAGAGATAGAAACATCAATGATGAGAGAGAATCACTGATCAGCTGCCTCCTGCACACACCCCACTGGGGATGAGCCTGCAACCCTGGCATGTGCCTCAACCCGGGAATTAAACCATGACCCTCCTGGTTCAGAGGTTGCTGCTCAACCACTGAGCAGCCACACTGGCCGGGCTGATATGTTTACATTCTGTTTTATAAATTGATTATCTCTAAGTTTACTTAGCATGATCATAAAAAACACACACACGAAAACTTCTGAACTTGTATAGTTTAGGACCAAACTCTAGACCTCTGCTGGCTCTTCTAAAATAGCATTATATAGAATTCCTGCCTGCGGGGATGGTAGGCTTTGGGGAGGGGAGTTGCCCAAGTGGAGTTTTTCTGACCTATGCACTTCCCCACCCTGTATAGCCTCACTGAATTTCTTTTTGTGACCTGAATATATTCTGCTCTTTCCTTCCTCAGTATTTTTGCTCTTGTTTCCTCTACTTGAAAAACTTTCTTGTACTTCCTCCTTCATCCTTCAGCTCTCAAATCTGTCTGCAAAATCCTGTGCATGTCAATCTAAGCTCTATGAATCTTCCCTGTTTATTGCAGAGTCATTCATAGACACCATAAAATTTAAAGCTCCGAAGGCCACAGCGATTAGTTGAGTCATTTCTTCCTCATCTTCTAAAGGTGCGGTCTTGATTGGGCAACACCTTGGCCAAGGGCATGCAATCAGCGGCAGAACCAGGGCTAGAATTTGGGGCTCTGTTCAGATGAGCAAACGTGTCTAGAGATGCTAGAGTGCTATCAGCAGTCTCATTTCAGAATCTTCCAGGTGAATTATTTCTCACTTTAAGCTCTCTGTTCACTGTGAGGTCCTTTTGTAGTATTGCTTTATGTTCATTTTCTTTTTCCTATTAGAATATAATCTCAAAGAACAGTGATTTTCAACCTTTTTCATCTCATGGTACACATAAACTAATTACTAAAATTCTCCAGCACACCAAAAAATATATTTTTTTGCTGATCTGACAAAAAAAAAAAAGAGGTATAATTTTGATTCATTCACACCGGACGGCTATTGTTGTGTTGGCTATTTTTTTTAACTTTTAAAATGAATTTATTGGGGTGACATTGGTTAATAAAATTATATAGGTTTCAGGTTGTCACTTAAAAAAATATATTTTTTTATTGATTTCAGAGAGAGAGAGAGAGAAATATCAATGATGAACCCTCCTACAAAGGTGTGTCTGTGGTTCCATCTTTGGACACATAAGAACTGGAGGCAAAGAAATGTGGGCTTGGAGAAGTCTGGAGCCAGCTTGCTCCCTGCAGGCTCAAGATCAACCATCCCACACGGGGGAAAAAAGGAAATATCAATGATGAGAGAGAATCATTGATCGGCTCCTCCTGCACAGCCTACACTGGGGATGAAGCTCCCCAACCCAGGAATTTGCCCTGACAGGGAATCGAATGGTGACCTCCTAGTTCATAGGTCGACACTCAACCGCTGAGTCATGCTGGCCGGGCAGGTTGTCATTTTTTAATTTGACAACCTAAGGGAAAAGAGGTCAATGCCCCTGCCTAAATAGCTAGGTATTGCGTGTTTTAAAAAGTCTTGTGGCACACCCGTTGAAAATCACTGTCATAGAACAAAGACCAAGTTTTATTCGTCTTCACATTCCAGGTGTAAAAATGGGACTAGGTCAGAAGTTCTAGTCCTGGCCTTGCCACTTGGTAGCAAGTTATGTAAATTTATTTATTTATTTATTTATTTATTAAAATATATTTCTTTATTGATTTCAGAGAGGAAGGGAGGAGAGAGAGATGGAAACATCAATGATGAGAGAGAATTGTTGATCGGCTGCCTCCTGCACACCCCCTACTGGGGATCGAGCCTGCAACCCAGGCATGTGCCCTTGGCCGGAATCGAACCTGGGACCCTTCAGTACGCAGGCTGATGCTCTATCCACTGAGCCAAGTCGGCTAGGGCAAGTTATGTAAATTTAAATTCTCACATCTTCACTTAACCTGTCTGTTAAAATGGGGTTAATAATGTTGATTGTTACCTATGCCATAGGACTGTGGTGAGTATGAAATTAGGGAATAAGTCTGAAAGTACATTAAAACTATAAAATACAAGTATAATATAAGTTTTATATGTAATAATGTTCTTTGTATTACTTGATTTTTTTTTTCCAGAAGCTGTAAAAATAACAGCTTGAAACACAATTCGATCTATGAAGCTCTGGTCCCCTTCTTTTCTCCATGTTTGCTATTCATTTTGTCTACAGCCTGGATTCTCCAGTCACCTTCCGATATTTTAGAGATGCATCCTAGAGTATTCTACTTTATGGTTGGAACAGCCTTTGCCAATATCACAGTAAGATTTTTTCTTTTAAAAATCTTAATATACCTAAGGACTATATGACAGTTGATAATTTGAGAAACCTTATACAGATTAGAATAAGCAGATATTAATTTAAAGATATTGTCATTCAAAACTTGAGAAAATAATAACCTCAAAGGCAGAAGTTATTTTTTTGCTTTGAAACCAATAGGATTTAGAGACGGCAGTAGTATTTTGGAACCATAGCATATTTGAGCTTTTTGTTTTGGTTGCCTGTTGAAGAATTCATGGAATAATTTTAAATTCCTTTCAGACTGTAAAAAATATTAACAGTGTCATTAAAATGGCTATAGATCTAATGATTAGTTTAGGGAGCTTGAAACGGGTTTTTGCGAGAGAGAAAACACATCATACACACACCCCACACATTTTTTTAACCAACTGATTTTTAAATTAAGGACATGGGATTATAAACTAGGTAACAAATAACAGCATATTTTTTAAAAATTAGGAGTTGAGAAAAGACCCTGATAGTTTTGGGAGCGGGAACCCTGTGCTCCTGCTCAGGGCAGGTCCTTAATAAGTTTTTTATTTTCTTAGCCCCTGAGCTTACATTTCCATGTATAAAAGTATTTATGAATGAATAAAGCTGTATTTGAGTAAGGTGTTGAAAGTAAAGGGAGCCACAGAGGTTTGAGGTTTTAATATGGTAATATGAGAAATTTAGTTGTGTGGGAGGCTGTTTTGAAAAAAAAAATTTTTAAGGTCACAAAGAGTCTTAAAATTGGGAGAAACTTTTACCCACACTATTATCTAGTGGAAGAATGCCTTCTGTGGCATCCTTTCTACACTCTTCTGATATGCACGTGGTCTGCGGGTCCACAGGTTTGAAGGTGGGGGGCAGAGATCCAGTTGGCCCCTGCTCTGATCACTGGGACTACTGAACTTAATGTAATGTGAATGTGTTGGCTCAGGTACTTGAATCCTCCTTAAATGTTGGTGTGACAAGTTTTTGGAAGTGTTTTGCTAATTAAATTTTATTCCAACTCCCCCCCCCCTTTTTTTTTTTTTACTGACTTCAAGTGTCAGCTGATTGTCTGTCAAATGAGCAATACCAGATGTCCAACTTTGAATTGGTTGCTGGTTCCTCTCTTCTTGGTTGTCGTGGTGGTAAACTTAGGAGTCGCCTCTTATATTGAGAGCATTCTCCTATATACAGTAACAGCTGCTTTCACTCTGGCCCACATCCATTATGGAGTACGAGTGGTGAGTAATTGAGAACGAAACTGGTTCCATTTGGTTCTGATGAAAAGAAAGAAAGTGAGGGAAAATTGTAAATGAAAGTTTGCTTATTATAATAGCTAGGAGAATTTTGGTATATTCTCTAAATGTTTTATAATATCCAGGTGTGTCATTTTAAATATTGTTTCTCTAATGAGTATGTTATAATAACTACAAATAATTTAAAAGCTAGATAATTATAAGGAGTCAGTTCTTGTTTTTAAGCCGGTAGAAATGTAAAACATTTTCTTGTTGAATAGAATTATAAACTCCTTTGTGCTTTTAATTATATAGGATGAGATGATCCCATTTGTTGATTATTTCTCTGCATACTTTAGCTCTAGGGCGGGGGTGGGCAAACTTTTTGACTCGAGGGCCACAATGGGTTCTTAAACTGGACCGGAGGGCCGGAACAAAAGCATGGATGGAGTGTTTGTGTGAACTAATACATGTTAACACTGCTGCTGGTGAAGGAGCGGAGGGGAGAGCAAGAGAACCCTCCGCTCTTTCGGCTCCGCAGGCCGGATAGAACAGCCGAACGGGCCGGATGCGGCCCGCGGGCCGTAGTTTGCCCACGGCTGCTCTAGGGGCATTTTTATTGATCGTTACTATAATTTGGAGAGAAACTGGAATTGGTTTTGTAGCACTGTCTCCCTCTCTCCTCCCCCTGCATGTGGTAAAGAGGTTAGAACTTCTGATGTAAGGCTTTTGCATTATTTGAAGTTTTACTTTATCTATGCTGTTTCTGAGTTCTCATCAGGAGAAATAATAAATAAGGGGAAATATAGAAGAGAAAGGATTTAAGAAACATTATGCAAACCATAATATTCTCTTCTAAAAATAAGAGACCAATCTTGTCACTGGTTCCAGGGACCTGGCCCTGAGCGGGTCTGCCAAGGGCCGGCGCGTAGTGTGGGTTATTGACTTCATCCGGGGAAAATGTCACAACACGAGTCCAGGTGACTGTGAGGGAACCTTTATTAAAGCTGGGGACAGTGAAACAAGGCAGGGCTTATTAGTGTAGAAGAAGCAACAGAAGAGCCGAGGCTGGGCTCTAGTAGCTCTCTGGGAAACCAGAGAAAAGGGGACTTGGGAACAGGTTGAGGGTTATCCTGGGATGAGCTGCCGCTGCCCATTGCTCCCTAGGTTATAATTCTCTTGGGGTCCCTTCAAGTTTAGGAGATACATGCCTGTGGGGGGAGAGGGGAGGGGAGAAGAGAGGAACGGGAATGGGGGGAGCTGCTCCCCAGAGGGAGAGCTAGGCCCTTTGTCTTGAGGCTTTTATCTCTTTCTTGCAGGCGGGAATCTCAGGGGAGGGTTTCAGCAGAATAATATTCATCCGTTTTCTAGGTGTGCTCCTTCAGGGTCATGGTCTCCACTGATTGGTCATTGTCAGGGCCGGGGGTCATTGGTCATTGCAGCTGGTCCTGGATTCTCCCACAGGTTTTGCTGCTTTTTGGGCCAGGAGCTGAAATACCGCGGCTGAGGCCTCGATGTTATCTCTAGGGAGGGACCTTCTGTATCTGCTGTAATTGCTCTGTCAGTTTGTTCAGCTGCCTCGGTTTCCCTAGTCTGCTTGTCCTGGCTTGCTGGCCTGTCTCAGTTTCAGGACAAATGAACGAAGACTGATGTAATAAAATGAAAATCAGAACCATGCAGTTTGTTTTCTTTTTCATCACACTTTAGCATTATTTTCTAATTATTTTACATATTTTAATATGTACATAATTATGATTTTTAAAATAGTATAGCATATTCTATCAAGGAAATTGCTTAATAGTAACCCAATTTACTTAATTATGATTCAGTTATTTTAATCATTTAGGTTGTTTCCAAATTTTCACTATTATAAATAATGTTGGAGTGAACAATCTGGAGTAATATTTTTTCTTTCATTTGCTTTATTTTCTGAGGATACTTTCATAGGAGTGGGGTTATGTAGAAGGCTATTCACACTTTTATGTCTCTTAAAACTCTTCTATTTAGTATGCTTGTTTGGAAAGGAACCCTGCTGTGAATCAATTTGAGAAAACAATAATATATTGTTGTTCATAGTTATCAAGGGGGTGCACCTGTCATGCTTGATAACAACTTTATACTTTGCATGTTATTAAACTTAGGCTTTTTCCCCTTATGTTTCTCCCCAAAGTAGCCCACGTTTGTTGGGACAAAATCTATGAAATTGTTATGGAAAAAAATCATGATAACTCTACAAATTATAATATGAAGACATAATTGTCTATGTTTTTATTTGTGCAAATTTAACATTATGTTATATAGCAGCACTTGTAGGCCTTTATCCTGGTATTTCATCAGGCACCTGCATGATGTGGAGCACAGTTGCCAATGTTTTTATTTATATATATATATATATATATTTTTTTTTTTTTTTTTTGATTGATTGATTGATTTCAGAGAGGAAGGGAGAGGGAGAGAGAGAGAAACATCAATGATGAGAGAGAATCATTGATTGGCTGCCTCCTGTACGTCCCCCACTGGGTATCGAGCCTGCAACCAACCCTAGGCATGTGTCCTGACTGGGAATTGAACCATGACTTCCAGGTTAGAGGTCAATGCTCAGCCACTGAGCCACGCTGACCAGGCTGCTAATATCTTTTGTAACTGTTTTAATTTATTATAACCCTTCAGAAGCATATCTTCAGAAAATCATACATACACCAAACCAAACCAAAACACATTTTTATTTAAATTTCCTTTGTTAGAAATCTGGAAAATAGATACAAGCTAATTGAAAGAAATTACAGAAGTGTCTTTTTTTGTCGGTCTTTGTGTTCTCTTACCACTTCTGCAACTTCTGACCAGAAAGTGAAACTTGCTCTAAGTCATACAAAACATTCACCCGAACTATTGAAATATAAGTAATACAAATAAGGAAAGAAGTAAGAACTAGCAAACAAATGATATTTACTAACTGGCACATAACCAAGATCTTGCAAACCTATTAGTGATACCCTAACTCAGTGGTCGGCAAACCGCGGCTCGCAAGCCACACACGGCTATTTGGCCCCTTGAGTGTGGCTCTTCCACAAAATATGCGTGCACGTACAGTGCGATTGAAACTTTGTGGCCCATGCGCAGAAGTCGGTTTTCGGAAAGGAGATAGATGAAACAAGTATACAAGACGAGTGTGGATGGGAGAGTTGGAAGGGGTCGACCTCAGCGAATGTACCTCAATCAGATTGAGGATGTTTTTAGCAAAGGCCAGCTTAGGCGTACCCTAATTAAGTTACTAACAATGTACCTACCTATTTAGTTTCAATTTAAAAAATTTGGCTCTCAAAAGAAATTTCAATCGTTGTACTGTTGATATTTGGCTCTGTTGACTAATGAGTTTGCCGACCACTGCCCTAACTAATATGTCCTAAACCTCCCAAAATGTGTACAGATCTAGTTTTAAACTCTTTCATCAGGATTAGGAATGATTACCTAGAAATGTTATAAAAAGCTGAATATTGAGTCTCTCTCTATATAAATATTTGACCTACTAGCTGGTTTAAATCAACTAACCCTATAATTCTTCAGTAGATTTGATGTGAATCTGTATGGTCTGGAGGGCTCTGGAAAGACTAGAACTATGGAGACCCGGGTTTAAGTCCTAACTCTCCCAGGATAGATCTAGTACTCTTATTTAGCCCTCTAGGTTCATAGCTATACCAACCCAGAAAAAACTTCATTATGTCTGATGATTTTTGCTGTGTCAGTAAATTGTTGTCTTCAGAGGGTGAATTCTGTGTGCTTTAAAAAAAATAATTAGGGGCAGGGGCAGCGGGAAGGGCGGGCACCGCGCGCGCAGGGCCGAAAAAAAAAAAAATTAGGTCCATATCGGTCACTGCCTCCTTTTCTGGTTTTATATAGGTAAAGCAACTGAGCAGCCATTTTCAGATTTACCCGTTCTCATTGAGGAAACCCAACTCAGATTGACTAGGAATGGAAGAAAAGAACATTGGCCTGTAATCTACAGAAAGAAGTACTGTAAATACGATGCTTGTAAATATTTCATCTATCACCATTGAACTAAACTGATCTGCTTAACAGACATGGGAACTCTGTGTGTGGTACTTGTACAGCAAGAATGATATATATAATCTGAAATGTGGAATTTTGAACCTACTAACTCCCACCTTATTTTATTTTTTATTAAACCATGTGATGTTTTGGTGAAGCCTAATGTACATTAGACCAGCAAATGATTTAGTGATTTTAACCTCATGAGTCCATGATGTTTTTGGTTCATACAGAGTGAAAGATGCTTTATTTTTATTATTTAAAACACCCCCAAATTGGTTTAAAACACTGATGATGTTCAGAAAACCACAATATGTTTTCATATTTGGTACTTAGTAAGAGGCCGTTGGCTCTGGAAGCTATCAGTAGTCCACATCCAACATCAGGAAAAGAGAAGAGCAAGTCACCTTCAGCAAGAGATGCCAAATGATTACAGAACAATATGACGGTTTGCCAATATACTGGTTTCTCTTTCCCATGGAAATGCCTTTGTCCTCCTGTGCTAAGAGAGCTAGGATATATGTTTAGATTCTCTAATATTCTGGCTCTCTTTGTGAGGGAGCAGAGCGTGGTAAATGGTTTAGTTTCCTTTTAAAGAAAAACATTCTATTGAGACTCAGTAGAGAGTGGATTGTAACTGTAGCTCACCCATGGGCATGGTTCATTGTTTCAGTGTGGCATTTCCCCCCTCGGCTATAGTTGCTGAGATTGGGTGCCTGAGAACTGATTAAGTGAATGCATGTGCCAGTGTGAGTCTGATGGTAGTGACTTGCGAGGAGCACAGATGAACTTCCCTTCTTGGAGAAATGGACTTTGGAGTCAGGGTTCTCACGAGCGTCACTATGAAATGACTGCTGTGAACCTCACTACAAAGTTAGTTTTGTAATTCAGTTTGTCCTTCCTTCCTTCCTCTCTGCCTCTGGAGGAGCGAGTGCTGTATTTTTTATTTTATTCAGGATAAAGAAGGAGAGAGAAACCCTCTCTTCTCCAGCTTGCCCACCTTCCCACTTGAAGAAATTTTTTTAATATATGCCTTACTGAGTATGTACTCTCTTTAATAATACCTGGAACAATTTTTGAGGTTTACGGACAAGCATCAAAATCTCTTGGACTTTAATGTGGTTGTTTGATAGATCACACCTTTCCATGAATGTAGATATTTTCTTCTTCTTTTTTTTTTTTTAACTTTGTCTCCATTTACTTTGGTGGTGGTGAAATTTACTCCCTGATTTTCTTTTATTTTTCACTGAATGAAGTTTGTGCTTGAATGAAGAGTGTATCTTAAACCCTTTTTTTGGATGGATTGCACTTGGATAAAATAGGCACCACTGTGTTGATATGTAATTAAGTTCATAACCATTATTTATCTAGGAATGTGACCATTTTAAAATTTAATTATATAGTGTATTTCTTGGTTGAATGTCTGTCTGCTGCTTTGTAAAAATAACTATGTAATTGATATTTCAGTTCCTAAATTTGCAAATTCTAATAATTGTCATCTAGGTCATTAGACATGAAGAGTCAAGGAGTTGATCTCATGGTTCTGTACTCATTTTTAAAAATGATTGTAAAGGTTGAGGTATATTCAGTGACTTTCTCTGAAACAAAAATGAACACTGAAAATAGGTGAGAAATTGTTGCTGTAAAATGTGGGTAGTGATTCCATGTTTGTTGATAAGTTGCCATCATAGAGGTCAGAGAATGAATTAGTTAAGTGAGGGGAATGCTCTTTTCAGTAGACCTTGTTCTGTGTCATCTGTAAAATTGAACCGGAGAAAGTGTTCTCTTGGGCTGGGAACAGAGCTTTGCTTCAAGGTTTCTGAGCTAATCATTTCACCGTTTTGTTGACCTTGTACACAAGAATGAGGTTCATCTGTACTAGATCAGAAAGGAACTGATAAATATTTATAAAATGATACATTTGGACCACAGGCTTTCTTCACCTTATAGTATAGTGAGAAAATACCTCTTACTTCTGGCATAAGGTCATGTCCTGTCACTTGGGGGTTATTACCTCAAAGTGTGTTTCTGCTCTCTTTCTGTTGCATCAAGTTCATTTGAAAATTGTTTTGTGCCTATACTTTATGACTTATTTCCCTATGGTGGTAAAGAATGGTGCCATCGTCAGTTTTTTTGACATCCTTAGATGAAAGAAAGGTGACTGTCAGCAAGGTGAAAGTAAAACTGTGATGAACTGTCTCAGAACATCGTGAACTGTGCTTCTGGAGTGTACTGCTGACTCGTGTTCTTGGTGTAGTCTGCCATCTTCAAGTGCATCTTGAAAGTCCCCATGTGTTAGGTAGTGATGGGGTGCCTGAAGCAGGACTTAGTTACAAGTAGCTCTGTGCATTTATGTCATGCCAATTATCACGACATTTCCAAAGTATAAAAGATATTTCAGGCTTATGCATGATATTTGGGGTGAGTTCACACCTCAGCCTTTCTCCCAGCATACACTGAGCTGCCTTTTGGGGGAGCATTGGGATGATTGGTCACCCCTACATGCTTTCTGTACTTTTCAGAATAGAGTGCCTTAGCCAGGCCAGAGGTGTACTTTGTGTTTCTACTGACCAAAGTTACCTAGACCTGTAAGAGAAGCTTCTTTTCAGGTTATGGTATGAAAAATGCCCTTTCTTGCTTGTCAGAAAAGAATTCCCCTGTATTTGAGGGGGGGCACGAGATAGAAAAATTAGAAAATACCTGGATACAGAATGTTAATGCTGCCTTTAGTGAAGTTTAATAACATGATCTTCACAGTTTAAATTTGTTACATTTTAAATCGTCATTCCTCCAATAATATGTAATGAATACAGTTTATGGGTTTTAGTCTTAAGGGTAATAGAATAACTTCCAAGTAGAAAACTAAATGATCTTCCTTGATATTTAATATCATGGTTAATTCTAATTTAATTCTAATTTAAAACTACTTTTAATTCTAATTTAAAAAGAAATGCTGATGATGGTCTAGAACAGCCGTGGGCAAACTCCGGCCCGCGGGCCGGATCCAGCCCGTTTGAAATGAATAAAACTATTGAAAAAAAAGACCGTACCCTTTTATGTAATGATGTTTACTTTGAATTTATATTAGTTCACACAAACACTCCATCCATGCTTTTGTTCCGGCCCTCTGGTCCAGTTTAAGAACCCATTGTGGCCCTTGAGTCAAAAAGTTTGCCCACCCCTGGTCTAGAATGTTATGTACTACTACCAACATGTCATTTATTTTAATATAGCGCTATCAGGAGAGGAATGTATCTCTAGAGTTGCCCAAATTCCAAATTAGATACCAAAAGACCATTGACCATGGTCTGGAACCTGGGCATTGGGGGAATATGCATAGGAAAAAAACATGCATCAGACCTACTTGAAGGGAAAGTAGGGATCACCTTAATGCCTAAAGCCCATGGCGCCCAATGATATAAGTGTAGTGCACATTTTAAAATTGTCACAATATAGCTCATCATCCCTCCACTAATTTTAGATTCAAATGTGAATTTGAAAGTTTCCTAATTGTTTAATTTACAAAGAATTAGTGTATTTTGTAGTCAATCATAAAGGATTGGGAGTGTACCTTGCTGTCCAAAGCAGACTTTGATTCTGTGACCGATGGAGAATAAAAAGATCAACTGGAGGTGTTTGGTCAAAGGCTACTTTCCCCCTTACATTCTAACTAGAAGTCTATTTTTAACTCTTCCTCTCCAGTCTTCACCTGGGTTTCATTTCAACTAGCCACTGCCTAGGACAGAGATGCCCACTTGCTGTGTTGCCCCAGATCTTGCCACATTCAGATCTCCTTGATTTGCCTTTAGAAATCTTGTCCATTAGTCAAGGACTGGGAACGTGCCAGAGGGAACAAATAAACCCGATGGGCTGGAATGTTGACGTTGGGTTCCCAAATAAGCCAAAAGCAGGAACAGAAATTTTTGGTTGTGTTGATTCCTGTGTTCAGAGTGTCCTTTACCTTGACCTCAGTTCTGGACTTGATTGAGCACTCTTATTTATAGGAAATTTTGAAGTCAGACTAGAATCTTCTTTGTCCTATGAGATTACTTTGTGAGGCAGCGTGCCCTTTCTTCAACACCCTGTGGGTGAACAACCTTATTATGTTAGCTGCCAGTCCCAGAGCCTTCCACGAATTTTAACTAGTATGCTGCATTTGAGGCACTTTGACATGTACGTTTAAAGTGACAGTTTTAACAATAAAATGGTGTTAAATTAATCACTGTGAAACTTGAAGGTGTGAAGCTCTACATTTTAGGAAGCTTAAGTAGATTCTGATTTTCCTTAATTAATTATGAAATGTGATTTGTATATTTTACTTTTCATCTTGGACAGTGGTTCAAATGACTGACATGTTGGCAGGCAGCTACTGTTAGGGTCTGTGGTAAATCATGGTGGTTTAACTTTTCCAGAGAAAGTGGCGATGTGTTTACCTTTTCCTTGCATGGAGCCATGGGAATTGGGTTTATTGGCTCATTCATTTCCAGTGTCTCTAAGTGCAAAATAAATGTCACCTTTTTAACCTGCATGCTAGTAATGTGCTTTGCTTTTTAGTAAACAAATATGGAAAAGATAGTCATCTGGCTGATTTTTGTTTGTTTTTAAGCAGGGACCTGCTCTTTATACAGACAGACCTTAAATAGCTCACACTTAGGATAGCAAAGGCAGTTTGTCACTTGTGTCCGTCTCACAGGCGGCCTGAGCAAGGGGGTTGGTTGCATTTGGTCAGAAAGGCCAGGTCCCCAGGATGGGAAAGTGGCACATGGGCTGCTTTTAGAATATTTTAATCGGCTCGTCTCCTTAGGGAAGTCCATGTGGCACAACCGGAGTGTCTGGTCCCACAGACCATTCACGTTGCCTTGGCCTTCACAGAATCATTCTGGAAAGCCAGGCTGCATCCGAGTGTGCTGTTTTTAAAGCATGTGAGTGAGTTGGATCATGGCCATAGGGTACCTAATGCGACATTGAAATTAGAGACAGGTTTGTAGGCACAGGAGTGGCTGAATGCTCTGGGTGCCTAAGGCTCTTTGGCTACCTACTGTCTTCTCTTGAGCAGTTAATATGGGTAGCAATTAAAATTAGAATTAACTTTTTAAAAATTAAATTCTACATAATTCTCCATGAATTCTAGATTCTGGTATTCTTGACAAGCAGTTTTTATTATCTGAGAAGTTCCTGACCAGGAACATGTTTAGTTAGTACTTGCTGTTATTAACCAGGAGCCTGTTTTAATTTTACAAGATCTCTGCATGCTGCATTATAAATCTGTTTAAAATACTGGTATCATTCCATATCAGACTTTGAATTGAATAACTACTATTTAAGATTGCCTCACAATATTAACTTTTTTTTGGTAGGTTATTTTGTTTAGATAACTTGCCCCATTAGAGCAGCCATACAAGAGACAAAGACCCAGCTACATGGGTTACTTACTCATTCTGAAATGTGCCAAGAAAGCAGAATTTAGTATTAAACTCTAAATTTCAACTTTTAAAAAAACAGGTAGCATTTCCTCTGATAAAGGAGAAGTCAGTGGATAATCGCCAAGGTGTACAGGCAGAAACTTCCCACTGCCATTTTCTCCCCTCCCCTCCCACCTAATATAATAGATCAAATCTGTAACCAATTGCAGAATTGGATGCTTTTCTGAGTACGGTTTCATGCCCTGTGATTAAGAATGGGTGGCAGGAACCATGGCCGAATCAATTACTGTTGCAGTTTGCTTTCTGTAGATTCTGAAACAAAAAGACGGTTCCATCCCTTCTCAGGTACCTAGAGACAATACCACTCAAGCAACTGGAATATAGTTGCTACAAGTTGAATATATTATCGAAGAAGAAGAGGAGCACAAAATTTTATTTTCCCTTCCAAGTAGTTTAATTGAACATACTCATAATCGGTCTATCTAGGACTTGCTGTGTTTATAGTAAATCATGTAGCATTTATTTTGTCTGGTTATGTGCGATGTGTGTGTATATATACATAGTTAATATGTACACATGTATTCTCTGTGCATATACATGTATGATCTATTCGTGTGAACATGCAGTCTACTCTTGATTATCAGCGAGGTGGTGAGCCCTCCGTGCACTTCCTTCCTGCTGACTTAATCTGCATGAAGCCCCTCGCTCCGTGAAGCCTCTCCCGCATCTGGGGCCACAGGCTTTCCTACGTCTAGCTCATCTCAGCCCCAGGAAAGGCCCTTGAAATAAGTCACTTCCCATTTCCCTTTCACCGGGGATCGTGTGAGCCAGGAAGACCGCTTTTGAGAAAGACGGCTGCTTCCACCAGGTTGAGGCTTCAGGGCCTGAAGGTGATGGAGCCCATTCCTGGCAGGCAGGCAGCTCTGGGGCTTAGCGCTCCTGGGCTTGATGGGGAGAAACCTAGCTCTTGCGGAAGTGGGGCTTCGCAACTTGCTTCAATTCCTTAGCAGGAATGTTGTAAAATCTTAGATAAGTCTTTGATGTACAACCGTGTGTTTCACCGATATATTTGCATCATCGGTATTGCTGTTTCCCATCGCTACCCCAGATAATCAAGACCTGACTGTTTCTTGCCACTGGATTCCGGAAGCCTTGTCCTTTCAACTGGATTTATGTTTATTTCTGCTGCTGTGAAACCCAAAAGTAATGCAGTAGGTTTTAATTTAAAATTGTTAAATTCCATTATTGATAAATATTTATTGTAATAAAAGTAAAGAGTAAATAATTTTTAAATCCTTTCCGTTTTCAGACTGTCGTCTTTGTTTTTTCCCCTGGTGGGTGCAAAATGGGAGGGAGCGGTGGGGAGGAAATGAATGTCTGGCCACTTGTCTTAGTCATCACTCATTGTTTTATAGCAAAACATTAAGAGGAGATAGGAGTAAACCAAAAAATTACATAAATGTTTGATGAGCCCCCAAACCCCAATTAAGGGATCTTGGTGTACCTTATGAATATAAAATTAAGTGTGGGACTTGACTTAGTATATTAAAATGTAATCAGCATATCATTCTTTTTATGCAAAAAGATTATAAACTGAGGTAGATGGCCAGCCTGTGGCATAGCAGAGGAAGCCTGCCTAATCTTTATCACCCAAAACTTACCCAGGGATGCAGATGCCATGCCCAAAGGACTCAAACTATTGAGTCTGTGGAAAGTGATACCTATATGGGCCCCTGAGTTCATTATAGCCAATTGTACATCAAAAGAGCTTGTCTGCGTTGGCCTTGTCATAATTGCCTCTGAGTTGAGTAGTCAGTACCGTATGACAGGTGAGAAAATGATCCTCAAGGAGTTGTGACTTATCCGAGGGTGCAGGGCGGGTCTAGGACTAGGACCTGCCTTTTCTCACTCCAGGCCCCTTCCGGAGTTTCCCACAGGCCAGTGGATCGAGTCCCTGTCAAATGTTAAACAGTTTTTAAAAAGCGTTTTAATTCCCAATAAGTACGCTATTTGGTTGACATTGAGACAAAAACCAGCGAGGAAATAGTGCTTTTTCAGGGGACAGTGCTTCCTTGAGAGTTTAAGTCTGTTCTGTACCCGTAACTTGTTCCTCTCCCCTTGGCACCATTTCCCTCTGCTCCCCCTCTTCTCTTTCTGTAAGGTGGCGCTGGTGGGATTGCCCCAGGGTTTAGCCCTACTGAAAACGGCTACAGAAGACAATAATCCTTGTTGGGTAAAACTTTATTGATAGGACGGGGTTTCACATTCTAGAGGAGGAGTGGAGGGGCCCATGCA
This sequence comes from Myotis daubentonii, assembly GCF_963259705.1. NCBI lineage: Eukaryota > Metazoa > Chordata > Mammalia > Chiroptera > Vespertilionidae > Myotis > Myotis daubentonii. The sequence continues at coordinate 69,031,985 of NC_081851.1, read as the reverse complement.
CAATGTAGGAGCTCAAAAATGAATAAATGGACGCAATATACATCAGTTCAAACTTCCCAGTGAGGCAATAAGCTCAGACTGGACCTACCATAAGGTAGCTTCTATGAGGAAAGGACCATGCCCATCAGGTGCTCAGTAATATTTGATGAATATGATTTTGAGGAATAGCCGTTTGATGATGAATGAGTCATGAGGGTCAGTAAGCATGAGCCACAACTTGGTCCAGCTCTTCAGTCTCCCAATCTGTGCTAATATGACTGGTCCTTTGTAAGAGGAATAAAGAGCCCAAAGCTGGGACGCCCGGGCTGAATAGCGGTGGGCGGGGCCTGAGCTGCGCACGCAATCTCCAGGGCGGGTCAGAAGACGGCTTTACCTTGGCAACGACTTGTTGTTAGCAACCGGCAGCGGTCCAGCGTTGGTCCCCGCCGAGCTGCCTGGGGGAGGCACCCGCCATGAATCCGTCGGTCCCCCTGGGGATCCTGGAGGATAAGGAGGAGGAACACTTAGCCACTCAGGTTCTCGGACCTTCGATCAATTCCGATAATCCTCAGGAGCGGATCCAGGCCCGGCGCCTCCGCATCGCGGCGCGCCTGGAAGCCCGGAGACGGTGAGCAGGGGCTGGGCTGGCCGTGGCAAAGCGCCTCCGGGGTTACAGGGGCAATGGGGGGGAGGGGGGGAAGGGGGGGGTTGGAGTGGGGTGCCGCCAGGGCAGGAGCCCCCTGCAGTGAGGGGCCGGATTGCCCCAAGGGTGAGAGGGCCTTTAAATTTTTTTTAAAAAAGTATTTATTTATATTAGAGCGAGGAAGGGAGAACATCATCTCTTGTTCCAACTATTCATGCATTCATTGATGGATTTTTGTTTGTGTCTTGACCAGGGGTCAAACCGGCAACCTTGGCATATCTGAACATGCTTTCACCAACTGAGCTTTAACCACCCCCGCCAGGGCAGAGGACCTTGTTTCTTGATAGAAAACTTTCATTCCAGAAAGTTCAAGCAAAGTATGGGATATTAAAACATTGAGCACACTAGTAAAGTTAAAAACAGAAATAGCAATCCTTTCAATGCTTTCACTGGGAGCCGGGTGCAGCCGGCACTGTGGGCAATACACTGAAATGCCGCTGATCCAGGACCTGCCCTCCGAGGTCTGTCTCCCCTTCCCTCCCAGCCTGCCTGCTTCCCCAAGTATCAATCCAGTGGACCTCAGCCACCACTTCTGCTGGCCTCAGCGCCTTAACTGCTTGTGTGACCCACGCTCATTCCTGAAGCACCTGAGACTGATAGCCTTATTACCTTCAGGCCAGGTTGCCACACCGATCCACTCACAGACACGGTGGACTGTCAGAGAGGGCAGAAGAAGAGGCACCTGCATTCCCTGAATTGCTGTTACCCTCCCCGTGTAACAGCATCATACCTTGTCCTGCTGGTCAGGTCAGGGTCAGCTGCCCCCCTAAGATGATGACTTCCTTTCTTGTCTGCTGCCCATTGGACACAAGCGGCCCAAAGTCATGTGGCTGCGTTCCAACAAAACTTTAGTTACTGGGCCCTGAAATGTGAATCTCATATAATGTTTGTGTCCCAAAATTTCCATTATATTTGATTCCCCCCCCCCCTAGATTAATAAGCTTCGTTTCTTTCCGAGCAGTTTTAGGTTTACAGGAAAATCAACTGGAAAGTACAGAGTATTCTCACATACCTTCTGCCCCCACACATGCATCACCTCTCCCACGATCACATCCCCCACCAGAGTGGTACCTTCGTTACAGCTGATGAACCTCATGGACATGTCATTGTCAGCCAAAGTCCACACTTTACATTGTGACTCACTCTTGGTGTCCTGTGGATTTTGACAACTATATAAAGACAAGTATTTACCATTACAGTACCGTACAGAATGGTTTCACTGTGGTCTGCCTATTCATCCTCATCTTAAAAAAAACCCCAACACTCTTAAACATGTAAAAATTATTCTTCACTTGTGAGCCATACAAAAACAGGTGGGTCAGATTTGTTCCATAGGCCCTAGTTTGCCAACCCTGGTGTGACAAATCACTGTGATGTTCTGTGGGATATGGATGGTTCTGGCTTATTCAGACTATATTTTCACAGAGATCAGGAGAATTAACATTGCCCTGTGAGTATGAGCAGGTATTATTTGTCAACCTTTTAAAACCTTTCTAGTCTGATAGGAGAGTAATGATACCTCACAGGGTTTTCAACTTCATTTCTCTGCTTATATGTGAAGTGGAACATATTTTTTAATGTCTATTGGCCATTTGTATTTCTTGTGTGAATTGCCTGTTCACATTCTTTGCCAATTCTTCTATTTGGTATATTGTCTTTTTTTAAATATTGATTTGAAGGAGGCTTTTCTATTTTATAGAGAGGAAAGTTTTTTTCAAATATCTTTTACCAGTTTATCCTTTGACTTTCAAGGATAGAATTTTAAAAATTTAGGAAGTATACTCTTTCAACCTTTTTTTCAAACTTTGGCCTTATTCTCTCTCCTTTATATACTTATAGTGTTTTAGGATTATGTTTTTTAATATCGAAAGTATTAACCATATGGAAAATATTTTTGTATGTCGTGTGAATTCCCATGGAACCTTTGCATATAGAACTTAAGTACTAGAAATAACTTCAGTTTCTCGATTCTTTTCCATCACAGGGAAGCGCTTGGAGAATATTTAGATGGGAAGAAGGAGAGTGAGGAAGATCAAAGCAAGAGCTATAAACAGAAAGAAGAAAGCAGACTGGTATGGACTGGGCAGCGAATGGGTCCTGACAGCTCTGGGAGGCTAGATGGCTGGGTGTGATGTCACGGTTTCTGTAGTTAGTTATTTTATTTATTTATTTTTTTAATCCTCACCCGAGGATATTTTTCCACTGATTTTCAGAGAGAGTGGAAGAGAGAGGGAAAGACAGATAGAAACATCAGTGTGAGAGAGAGACATGGATTGGTTGCCTCCTGCATGTGCCCTGACCAGAGCCCAGGCCGGGGAGGAGCCTGCAATCGAGGTATGTACCCTTCACCGGAATCGAACCCGGGACCCTTTTGTCTGCCGGCCGACGCTCTATCCACTGAGCCAAACCGGCTAGAGCGGTCTTAGTATTTAGAAGAAACTCAGTAGGGATGAAATCTCAATAGAGATCCTATTTTCTGTCTCTAGGCAGAACTGAATTTGAATCTTTCCCATTGGGGAGTTCTCCAGGAGTGAGCTTTCATATTAAAGTTTCTTGTGTTGATGTTGCCTCGTCTTTGCTCATACACCTTTAATGGCATTCACTACACATAGGATAAAGTCCAAATGATTTAAACTGATACTCAAGAGCTTGTGTAGTCTGTTCCCATCTTCACTTTGCGATCTTCTCTCCCGTTGTTACCTAATTGGGCCTTCCACTTGGCGATCCACTTGCTTACCTCCAGTGGCTTTGTTCTTTCTGCTCTGTGCCTTTGACCATCTGGAATGCCAGGCTCCTCCCCTCTCCTCTTCTGCCCTCTTCTCCTCTCCCTTTTCTCCTCTCCTGTCTCCAGGGTACCTTCCCAGACTTTCAGACCATCCAAGTCCCAGCCTTCTAGGAGTTTCTCTGCAAGCCAGGCTGACCTCCTTTAATTCATTTCATTTTGGATAGCTTTCTGCCCTGTATGACTTTTCAAATGTGTGTGCATGCAGTGTCCCCAATGAAATTGTAAGCTCTAGCCCAGCGGGGGTGGCTCAGTGGTTGAGCTGCTACCTATGAACCAGGAGGTCACAGTTCGATTCCCGGTCAGGGCACATGCCTGGGTTGTAGGCTCGATCCCCAGTGTGGGGTGTGCAGGAGGCAGCCGATCAATGATTCTCTCTCATCATGGATGTCTCTCTCTCTCTCCCTCTCCCTTTCTCTCTGAAATCAATACAAATATATTTTAAAAATTGTAAGCTCTGTGAGAGTCAGAGCCTCTCTATCTGTGGAGTAGCGCATGGCCTATACTCAGTAAACACTAAAAAGAAAACCATCAACTGCTCTCCCATGGTAATGGCAGGGCTCCTGGGATATTTAATAAAGGCCTTGGAACAAGTCGTTTTTTATTGCTGGAGAAATAGAAACGCCAGTTCAAAACAGCAAGCCAGACCTAGCAAAGTGCCACATTTAATTAATTGTGACAATAACTGCATAGACAGTGATACTGTAGGAAATGAGATATGGGAAATCGCTCACTAAGCTGGCCTGGTCAGGGAAGGTTATGCTTTACCTATATAATCATATCATCTGAAAATGAGTGTGTATCTCTTCCTGTTTAATATTTATAACTTTCAATGGGACGCCTGAAACCTATATCATTTTATGAATTAATGTCACCCCAATAAAGTCAATGAAAATGTAAAAAATATTCACACCTTTTATTTCCTTCTCTGGCCTTGTTGCTCCAGACAGGCCCTCCAGCCTGTTAGAGAGACGTGGTGATGAGGAGGCTCCCGTGTCTTGCTCTGGCTTCCCTCTGAGTGCACCCCTGCAAGTGGACTTGCCTCAGGTTCATTCAGAGCCCCAAGTTCCCCCTTTAGGTCACTCTCTGTGCCACAGAGCCACACATTCCCTGCCCACAGGGTTCTGGGCCTGCTTTCACGGCCTGCACGAGACTTTCCCCAGGGTCTGTCCTGCTCAGGGCAGACGAGGCCACTGTTGTGCAACCTTTAGGCCTGATGGATGACAAGGGTTCTAGATGGAGCTTGGATATGGTCTGGGAACTCCATATGCCTGCATGTGAAGCCTTGAGTGGTGTAGGACAGAGGCGGGGTGGGGCGAGAATGGGGTGGACTGTAGGCTGGGGGGCCAGAGACTGGCTCTCCCCTAGCCACCAAGTTCTGGGTGGAACTTCTAAATTGTTATGAAGGTGTTGAGGTAGAAGGAAAGAGCATCTTTTATGAACTGTTTATGACACTGAATTATAATTTCTAAATATTTAGATATATGGTATGTGGACCTCCATTTAAATTCTTCTCCTGGGTCTCAAAAATGTTAGGGGTGTGTTTGTTGGTCTGTTGGTGACTAACATTTTCAGTTTTACTTTGTGACTTGAATACTTGATTTGGAAATTTCTGATGTTTGCATTGTCTGAGTAGAAAATAGGAAATTGCACTGAACTACAGTAATTGCTCAAAATTACTTCCTTATGCACTTAAAACCATTTTGGTACAAGCGATAACGCTGTGGGCATTTAAAAAAGTCAGCAGTACCCAAGATATCTGGGTTTAAGGTCTGTTTTATATTTATTTAAACTGCATTTCAAAATTCCTATAGACTAGCAAGATGAAATAGAGTCTCTGATCATTTCAATGACTTCTTGAGGTAAAGATATTTATAGGTTCCAGGTTCCAAAATGATTTGAGAGTTAGAGAATTTTTAAGTTCCAAAACAGACTTGGAAAACCTTAGGCATAACATAAGGATACCTGAACTTTGTGGTGAAATTATGACATCACAAAAATGCCAGGAATGAAGATACTGAGTGTGAAATTGACAAAAAGGGATTAGAAGGGGCGGTACCAAATGCAAAATTCCTGAGCCCATTGAGGGAGAGGGTAGTGCAGCCAGCTACAGTTCTCTCCTGTATTAGGGCCCCTGCAACAAAAGACCCCACATAACATTAGCTTAAATGAGGTGGAGGCTTATTTTTCTGCCGCACGTAATAGTCCGGGGCTGAAATGGGGGCTCCTCGAGGTCGGGCCCTCACCTCCTTCTGCCCTTCATGTGCTCAGCATATCGTACTTTAGCGCCACACTCCAGCCTGGGAGAAGGGGGAGCAGGGCCTGCAGAAGGTGCACTCTTTCCCTTCAAGGCACAATTCAAATGTGGCACATATCTGTTCTGCTTATGCGCTATTGATCAGGCCGTTCTGCCTGCAAGGGAGTTTGGGAGATGTGTCTATTTTAGGAGATCAAATGCCCAGCTGAAATTTGGGTATTCGATTACTAAAGGAAGAGGGGGAAATGGACTTGGGAGGACAACTGTTATTGTCTGCCTCACCTCCCCAGCTGAGAGTCTTAGCAAGGATGCAGGCAGTGCAGTCACTTGGAGGTCTCCCGGGGAAAGCATATGTACCGAGAGCGCATGCCAGTGTGCTGCTCTGAGGATGAGTTAAAGCACATCCAGACGTGCAGAGTGCTATGGTTTGTAAGCCGTAACATCACAGCACGAATGTCATGATGGAAACGGGCTGCTACATAGATGGTGTTATTAAAAGTCTTAAGGTAAAAAAATGTAAAATTAAAAAAATTTTAAAAAAGAATTTAAATAAAAGAAAAGGAGAAAAACAAAAAGAAGAGTCTTAAGGTGGCTTTTGATTCCAGTTTGGGTGGATAGAAGAGTTACCAACAGTTGTGCAAAATGTTTCTAATTTTATAAATTATTTTAAAGTTATAAAGTTATAAACGTATGAATTCCTTATAAAGTCTTATACATTTTATAAGTACATAAGTTCTTTATAAAGTGTGCTAACGTTATAAGGTCTCTGTTTTCAGAAATTGGCTAAACTGCTGCTCTATGGCACCGAGTTGGTGACAAATATCCAGGTGGCTACGGACATCAGAGAGATCCACCGGAGGGTGGAGGAAGAGGAGCTGAAGCGGCAGAGGTGAGGAGCCCCTGCTCGGGAGCCTGGCGGACGTGGAGATGTCTCCTTTGTGGGTCCCTAAGTTCTCCCCAGTTGCTGGAAAGCGGCTTTGTCACACTCAGTCTAGTAAAATCCTCTCCCCTCCCTCTGGCTTCCCCCTTCCTCCTCCCTTTCTCAAGTCATACGTTCCTGGTGATGCGCCAAGCTGTGTGGATACGAGAAGGAGTGAACACGGCCTCTGGTCTTGATGTCTAGTCCGCATAGACATGGGAACACCCAGCCGCGATTTGTGTCAAAGTGAAGGTTAAGTGTAAAGAGACGTGGAAACGCAGATGAGGAGGCCTCTGATTCTCTCTGGAGAGACGGTAGAGGAAGCTCTCCAGGAAAAGTGACACCTGGGTTGGGCTGTACAGGATGAGTGGGAAGTGAGGAGTGGGCACTGAGGCCGAGGGAACAGCTTGTGCAGAGGCATAGGTCACATGACATGCTTGGGAACGGCATGATAGTGAAGGACGAATGGCGGGGGGTTGGGGGACAAAAAGTGATGAGGCTAAGAAGGTCAGGTGGGCTGACCGTGAGAATGACCAGACCCAGGAACATCTCAGTGTCATGGACACTGTAGCAGGTCTTAAAGAACAGCAAAGACTCCACGTTTGAAGCGCGGAGGGTCAGAGGGATCTCGGGAACTCAGGCAGACCTTCGGCTCCAGTCCTTGTCAGGAAGGCTGCGGTGCACACCCATCTTGCCAGGTCTCAGTGCCTAGCAACCTGTAGTCAATGAGAAGAGCAACCACCGTGTTCGCCCATCGTGGCGGATTCACACACGGTGTGATTTTAACAACAGCGGATTTAGTTGTTCAGCATAAGTAGTTCCCCCACTGGCAACTTCACCACCTTTATTATAATAATACAATCCGTGATTTTATTCTTGAAACTTCCCCCTGACTGTCACGGGCTGTACCAGGAACGGCACTGGCTGATCCCCAGCGGTCAGCTTGGGAAAGGCCCCAAGTGCCAGACTGAGGGGTTAGGTTTCGTCCTGGAGCCGCTGAGGAGAAATGGAAGCGTTTAAGTGGCAGCGTTACAAGATAAATGTGGGTTTTAGAAAGATGACCCGATGGCTGATTCTCATTTTTTGAGGAAGAAATTCAGTTGGGTCCATGTGTGTGTGTGTGCTTGGCTTTACTAAGTGTCCTCGCTTGGAAGGTGGGAAGAAGAAAGGGGATCATAAGATGACTAAGTTGTGATTTCTGTCCTTCAGGGGGTTTGCACACTTGTTTGGAGACGGTCTCACAGACGTGCAGTCTGTTCGAGGAGGGACTGAACCTCTGGCATATGCTCTAGACCAGCGGCTGCCCACCGGTGGTCCGCGGCCCAGTGGTGGTCCGTGAGGTCCGAGAGGTTGGCGACCGCTGCTCTAGAGCCCGTTCTCAGAAGGGGCCTCACATCTCAGCCCTGAGGACTTCCTTCAGCCCAGGCCCATCCTCAGTATAATCCATCCCATAGTTTCTTTGGAATTTCTGGAAAGACCATCCCTAGTTTCTGTTGCTAACATGGAGTTTCCCTATCTGTACATTCCGCTGGACATTTGCTGGTGGTTTGGAAGAGGAACGGTCAGGCACTTGAGGTCACGGTTGATAATGACAGTTACCATATGAGTAGCGTTTGTTAAGTGACTACTGTGCTGAGCATCACCTTAATTGATCCTGACGACACATGTGAAGGTGGACACGGTCATCCTGTCCATCTTATGGATGAGGAAAATGGGGCTTGCCGAGCTCAAGTAACTTGTCTAAAGTTGAGCGTCAGTGAGTAGCAGAGCCAGGACTTGAACACGAGGCATGGAACTCCAGGAACCAAGTATTGAACTACTGTGTGCCACCATCTTCTTCCTCATACGTAGGTGACCAACTGACTCCTGATCCATATGTGCGTGTGTTTGGCTTTACTGTTGATCTGTTTTTGTTATGTGTCACTTTGTTTATTTGGTCTCGGTCACTGATAGTCAAGCATTAAACGAAAAGATTTCTCAGAGCCCGGTTTGGTCTTGGGTGGGTGTATCAGGAGCTAGTGCTTGGTCCCCAGCCCTGTTTTCTAGAGTCTGGAGGGCCTGCCTGCACTGTGGGAAGGCAGCATCGGAAGCTGAGCTGGCATGGCCTGCGGTGCTTGTGTTTGCAGGCTTGAAAAACTGGAGAACGAAGTCAAGACCAGCCAGGACAAATTTGATGACATCACCGCCAAGTGGGAGGAGGGCATACACAAGAAAATTCCCCAGGAACTGTGGGAAATGCTCAACTCCCAGCAGGTGCACTGTGCGGGGCTGATAGAAGATAAGAACAAGCTCATCAGCGAGTTACAGCAGGCAAGAGGCCCGGGTCACCCAGTGCCGGCCAGGTGGGGTCGGCTGGGGCCGTATAACTGGGTGATTGGTTTGCTTCTCCGGAATGAAAAAATGTGGAGGCCTGACCTCAGGCCTCAGGACGCTGCACAGCTCCGGCGAGCCACCTTAGCCAGAAGGAAAAGCTGGGTAGTCATTGTAGAACGATGGGCTTCCTAACAGAAACCTGTGTGTGTGTAGTTAAGGGTGGAACTTAGTCTGCAATGGTATGTTCCCACGGTGGAGCCTGGGCACCAGTGGCTCAGCGGGCACAACTGGGCTTTCGGGGACGTTGCAGGGACGTTGCCTCAGCAGGAATGGGGGCTTTGATCCTGGGCGGCCCCTTCAGAGCTGGGCCCTGCGCCGAGCCCGCCCGCCCGCCTGCAGCACCCCCGAAGTCACCTTCTCCTTGTGCAGCTGTGATTCCGAGTGGTCACAGATGCTGAGGAGAGGGGTCTCCGTTTGCGGCCAGCCTTGGACATGTCTTTTCTAGGAGTTAAAAATAAAGGATGACCAGTACGTGAAGGACTTGAAGAAGCAGTCGGAAGACATCTGCGTGCTCCTGGAGCGGATGGAGGAGCAAGTGAAGACTGTGATGAAGACCTTCCGCCAGGAGCTCAACCACATCGAGGTGACGGGGTGCAAGGCCCGCTTTCTGCCCGGGGAGGAGGGCTGTTCTGTCCTCACCACCTAAGGAGGGGCCCGGGGGTCTTGGTCCTCCGCTTTCTGTCTCTGCCCTGGGCTTTCGTGGGCTTATTTACTCATCTAACAAATATTCATCAAGCATCTGCTGTTGCCAGGCACGGTGCCAGGGGCTGGATACAGCCATGGACAGAACAAGGTCCTGGACGAAACCTGTGCCCTGCAGGGGACAGCTAGACAGCAAGCAGACACATTGCTAAGCAAATAACTTGACAGGTGGTGATAAGGGCTTTGAAAGAATATGAAACTGGGTAAGGGTGAGAGCAGTGGAGGAGGGAGCACAGCGTTGCATAACCGTGATTGATCTGATTTGTTTATGGTAGTCAGGGATGAGGGATGGGAAAGGGGAATGAATGCCAAACAGGACTCAGGAATCAGTACTTCGAGAGAAACATTAAATTGGAACGGGGACGTAGATCTTTCCAAAGTGAAAGGGAGCCAGGAGGAGGGGCCCCCCTCTCTTTGTATTGTTATAGGCTCATTTCTGCGGCCCAGTCTCCTCGTGAGCTCCGGGCTGCCGTGGCTTCACGGGAACCCCAACCACAGCACGCACCAACCCGAGGCATGGGTGCATCGGAGGCCAGGGTTTGCCCTGCGACTGCCAACAGGGGCATTGGCCTCCCTCCAGCTCCCTGCCTCGGAGACTGGGTCAGCCACGGGGCGGTTGGCGCGTTTCCTCCCTAAACTTGTGTGAAGGACGCGCTTTATAACACGAATTTCCACGCAGCTCCTTCGGCAGTCCTTTGGCCCCGCGAACCTCGGCGTGCCTGCCTTGGATCTGTGTGTGGTTGGTGTGGGCTCTTGGATACCGTGGGACCTGCCTACGCCGAGCGGACGCAAGAGCCCTTTTCCTTCTCGGCCGTAGAAAGCGTTGGAGGTGGAGCGGCAGGAGCTCCTGTCCAGTAACAAGAAGAAATGGGAGCGGGCGCTGCAGGCTCACAACGCCAAAGAGGTCGGTGGGGGCGGGGAGGGGCGGGGTGTCACGGGTGGTCCCTGCGGGCTGGGCGACGTCTTCTGTGACGGGATAGCTGGCCCGGTGTAGCCTGGGGAGGGTGGCCATGGCGGACGGGCAGTGCTGCTCTTCGTTCATCGGTGTGGCCCTGCCGGGGGCCCTTACCCCTGGCCGCTGCGGTTTCCACGGTCCTGCCACTTTCTCTCTCTCTTGTTTCCTGGGCATCTCTCTCAGCCAGGGATATTTCTGTGGCCCAAGAAACTGCTTTACGACACATATTCAAGGGTGCGGGGCCATCACTTTATTTCAGAAATGTAAGGCGCAAAGAAACAACTTGACCAAGGTTCACTGGATCCTTTTCCTCTTTTTTAAGAAATACAAACATCTGACTGCAGGGGCTGTGCTTAACTGATTTCCCCCCCCCCTCCCCCATTTATTTTTCAGTTACAGTGGACACACAATATGATATTAGTCTCAGGTGCACAACACCGTGATTAGACATTTATATAGCTTGTGAGGTGGTCGCCCCGATAAGTCTCGTACCCCCTGGCACCCCACAGGAGTTATGACAAGGTTGCTGACTGCTCCCTCCACTATACTTGATATCCCCGTGTGCTTAGCTGCTTCCTGGGGCATTCCTCTTGGAATTTCCGGAGTAAGGGCCCCATTGGGCACAGGGGCTTCTGAGTGCCAACAGATCCCTCGGGAGTCCTGACACTTGCAGACGTGCCCTGTGCCACACTCGTCAGGCCCCTGACGGACTGAGCCAGGACGGGGATGGGGCCTGACTTCCCCTCGTCTTCCCCTGCCTTCAGCTGGAGTATCTCATGAACCGCCTCAAGAAGGTCGAGGACTATGAGAAGCAGCTGAGCAAGCAGAGGATCTGGGACTTCGAGGAGTACAACATGATTAAGATCAAGCTGGAGCAGGACGTGCAGGTACCACGCAGGCCTCGGCCAGAGCAGGCGGAGAGCCCGGGAGCCCTCGTCCTCGTCTGCCAGTAACATTGCCGAGTGGCCCATTGAGCAGGTACTTGTTGCTGACCTGCTTTCTTTGGCATGGCCATCTCTGAAGGCACTCACGTGCAAGATCCACGTGAAGACGTGCTCCCTTCAGTAAACTAGGGGAGAACCGCCAAGATGCCTGAAGGGGTCTGGAAAGCATGAGCCACGGGGAAGCACTGAGAGAATTGTGCATTTTAGCCGAGCAGAGGGAAACGTTAGCCGTGTCCCAGGGCCGAAACTAGGCCAGTGGCCATCCAATGAGTGTCTTCCATATTCCAGGCCGTGTAGGCAGTTTCTCTAATCCTTACATTAATAGGAAAGGGAGAAATCACTAACAGCATCTTCGATGCCCAAACACGGAGGCTCCCTGGCTCGATGGCCTGTATCGTTGCCATTATTCCAAACAGCCCCCTGACTGGCGGTTGGACGTTGCTGTAGGGCAGATTCTGAGTCACCCTCAGAACTATCCGATGTAGAAAAGGTTAGCCCTCCAAACAGAGTCCCAGATCTCGGAGAGGATTCAAAGGCGGAATGACCGTCTGTCTTCAGTGGGAGGGTCCCTGCAGTGGGAAGGAGCTTAGACTTTCTCGTTTCTAAAGTTCTTTCCAAGCCTAGATCCTGTGTTTCAACACCAGTTTTAAAGAGTACATCTGCAATTACGTTCAGATGCCATACGATGTCATCTTACTGTTCAAGCTCGTCTATTCATTTCGGTCTCCACTAGGAAAGCATGTTAGATGACAGTTTTTCCACGTAGCCTTTGGTAGAATTTTAGTTCTTACACCTCTTGTCATTTTACATGAAGAAGTGAAATAAAAAGCCCCATTAGATTACAAATATTTTTACCAGTCTGGAGAATTTTCCTTGGCCTTTCTCAGATTAATGTCATGGAAATGAGAGTTACTGACAAAGAACAATAGAGTCTGTAATAGAGCAGTACTATTTGTGTGGGCTGCATACATTACACTTTTTAATGAAAATGGCTATTGTTAAGCTTTCTGAAGTTATCTTGGTAATATGATAATTTATGTGGCAAAACTATACCCCACTGACCTCAAACAGAGAAATAATGGAACGTCGTGTTCTGTTGTTGTTGTTGTGTTTTTTCATTTGTGGTAAGACCACTTAATGTAAGATCTAGCCTTTTAGCAAAAATTTAAGTCTACAATATGGAATTGTTAACCACAGGCCCCTGTTGTACAGTAAATCGCCAGAACTTATTCATCCCCTGTGACCAAAACTTGGTATCCTTTGACCAATGCCTCCCCATTTCCCCCACCCCCAGCCCCTGGCAGCCCTGGTAGCAAGTTCTACTCTCTGCTTTTATGAGTTGGACTATTTTAGATCCCACATGCAGATCTTTTTGTGTCTGGTTTATTTCACTTAGCATAACATCCTCCAGGCCCATCCATATTGTGGCATATGGCAGAATTTCCTTCCTTTTTTCAGGCTGAATAAATATTCCATTGTATGTATAGGCCGTGTTTTCTTTATCCATTAGAAACGGATAATTGCTGGACATTTAGTTTGTTTTCACATCTTGGCTCTTGTGAATAATGCTGCAATGAACACGGAATACAGATATCTCTTCAAAAGCCAGATTTAGTTCAAAATACAGATATCTCTTCAAAATCCAGATTTTAGTTCCTGTGGATGCATACCCAGAATTGGGACTGCTGGGTCAAATGATAATTCTATTTAGGTTAGAGCATCGGATTGTGAACTGAAGGGTCATGGGTTTGATTCTAGTCAAGGGCAGCCAATTGATATGGCTCTCTCACATCAATGCCTCCCTCTCTCTCTCTCTCTCTCTCTCCTTCCCTATTCCCTTCCACTCTCTCTAAAATCAATGGGAAAAAAAATCCTTCAGTGAGAATTAACCAAAAAAAAAAAAAAAGAAGATAATTCTATTTTTAATTTTTTAAGGAGCCTCATATTGTTTCCATAGTGGCTGCACCCATTTACATTCTTACCAACAGGGTACAGGGTTCCCTTCTCTCCACATCCTTGACAACACTTGTTTTTCTTTGTTATTTTGATCATAGCCATCCTAATAGGTGTAAGGAGGCATTTCATTGTAGTTTTGCTTTTAATTTCCCTGATGATCAGTGATGTTGAGCACTTTTCGTATACCTGTTGGCCATTTGTATGTCTTTGGAGAAATGTCTGTTCAGGTCCTTCAGCCACTTTCTAATTGGGTAATTTATTGTTTGCTATTGAGTTGTAGGAGTGGGACCTTGTGTTCTTAATTTTTAAATGCTTGACCGAAACCAAAACCGTCTGGTACATGGGAAGATTATAGGGGTGTGGAGGTGAGGTAAGACTAAGGAAGTGAGGGACAGAGGGGCACCGAGCCTGGGAGACCTGGCAGTCCTGGCTCCCCGTGTCTGGAAGGACTGATGGCGAAATGTGGGTATGTGGGGGGCAGGCTGATGGCGATACTCAGAGTGGGAAAGTGTGTGCAGTTCCCTGCAAAACGGATCTTTCCTGTGTTAGAATGGAAACCAGGAGTGCGCTGTACCGCATTATCCCTTTAATGGGAGAATAGAATCAGACCAGAGACTTCCCGTATTGCAATGCCTATGATATTTTAGTAAATTGGACTTAGTCATAGTGCCTCTTAGCCGCACCTTCACTGGACATTAAAGTCAAGTAGCATCGATCTTTGCCAAGTAGATGTGTCATGCAGCGCAACTTCACATTTGATCTTCCTAACTAATTCGTAGCACTGTTTCAGTTCTGAAATATGGAACCAGAGTGTGTGCAAATTACAAACATAGAGAGGCTCCAATACACATGGGTTTGGTTTGATGGGTGAAGTAGAAGAAAAAAACAAGAATGTGTACTTTTCAAGTGCTTACTGCCAGTCAGGTCACATTATGGTGAGCAAAGAAAAGCCCAGAAACATGGTGCACTCTGCCCCCCCCCCCGCCCCCCAGGCTCCCCCCCCCGCCTCCGCCCCCTTAAAGCTGCCAGAAAAGCTTAGTTCTTGATGCAGGAAGTAAAATTGTGTGTGTGTGTGTGTGTGTGTGTGTGTGTGTGTTAAGGGCCTTACGTGCTCATTTAAACTTGTAAAATGGTTTAGTTCAACTTCAGGGGCTGTTACTTTTAATACCAGAACATTAATCACAACATAAAGTACAACTTTGCTAAATATCTTTGGATAATTGAAAAATAAGTGAAGACATTTAACATAATGCATCATCATTTTAAAACATAAACTGTACTCAGTGTGTGGCAATCAAGAACGGCTGTATGTTGAGACGAAACCCTGAGATAATTAGCAATAGAGTCAGCGGTACTGAAATAGGTGAGCATGGGTGTTGCAAACAAACAGTGAGCAGTGCAATTCCTGTCATCGCCGGCTGCAGACTCTGTACTGTAAGAGGCACAGACTGCGATCAGTTCTGTAAGTTCAGCGACAGCACGGCCAGTAACTCCTAAATGACGTCGTGAACTTGAAGCACCCCCCCCCCCTCCCCCAGGCTGCCTTGAGACAGAGCTGAGTGAAGGAGTGGCTGACCTGTGGTCCAGTAGAGACGGTAAGGAGAGGGGCCCGGCGCCAGTCCTCTAAGAACGTAACGAGCAAAGAGCAGGAGCAAACGTGTTCCACAAGGGGAAATAAAATCGCTAATAAATATTCAGCTGCACGCACGAGCAAAGCGATGCAAATCAAAGCCGTCACGTGACGGGTTAGTATTACTATTTGCCTAGAAAATGAGCACAGATTTAAGTTCTTTCAGGTCACAAAGGAAAGACGTGACCTAGTTACGTTAGTTCGGAGTTTTGTAAATTGTGTTCATGGGGGTGAGACGCTAGTGGTGTTTTCACAAAACTAACCAAAAGAGTGACACCCATGACATTTTTTCCTTCCCAGATGTCTGATGTAGGAAATAGCTACTGTTGTGTAATTATCTGCCTTGAAGAGGAAAGTTACACGAAAGTTCACGGGACAGAGCTTGTGTTTAGAACGCGCGCTGTCACTGTGTCCTAATATTAAAACTGTCCTGTGTCTGGGGGAGTCTGGGAAGTGACGTCTACGTGATAAGGGCTTATCGCAAAGCTACGAGGAGCAGGTCCCGGGGCATCATCGGAGCAGACAGCCAGGCGCTCCGGGGCCCAGGGCTCCCCACGATCAGAGGGAAGACCACTCACTGTCCTTCCAAACCCAGAGCAGCTCTGGAGACCCTCCTTCTCCGTGGATGCCCCTGCTTTCTCCGGCCGCCACCATCCAACCTGGAGCTTTTCTGTTGGACTTGGTGCTGTGCCACCTCATCGACCAGTCCCCTCCCCTGTGTGCAGGGCCGGTTGCCCTGGCAGCGGGAGGACGGGTTTCATCTGGGCATGGAAGCATTACTCATGGCAGCTCTGTGGGAAGAGCTGCCCCGAGCCCCTTTCCCTGAAGATACCTGGCCGTCCCTAGAGGGGCACAGGGCTGAGAAGCACTCAGCCTGGGACCGGCCAGGGTAATGGCCCCTGAACAGAGGCTGCACGGTCAGCATCTTCCATAGGCCCTTAGGGATGTTGTTCCAGCCAGAAGTTTTCAAATGAAGTGGAATCATGCTCGGGAAGAGTGGGGTGCAGCTCCGGGCAGCTCCCTGCCCCACCCCCAGCACCCCGCCCAAGGGCCGGGCCTGCACTCAGAACCGCATAGCCTGCCCTGTGCCACGCCCAGTGCTGACAGGGCGTGGGGAAGGGGCATGTGTGCACACGGCCAATGGGAGTGTCGGCCGTAAATTGCCCTTTGGAAAGCCATGTATTGAGAGCCTTTGACCTAGTAATTTCACTTCTGAGAATCTAGTTTAAGAAAAAAAAAAACAAACCCCGAAGGTTTCCTATCCAGTTGTTCCCAGAATTATGTTAATATTTAAAATGATCAAAACAATATAGATGTACAATTGCAGGGCCATGGTAAAATATGATACATGATAAATATCCCACACATACTTCATATAGGGTAAGTTATTATACACAAGTATGCACCATTAAAATGATGTGACTAGAACTTGATGGACATGGACAATTCTTATGCTGTAGTATGAAGGGAGGAAAATAGGGTATAAAATGCGAAGGACACAGGAAGGACACATATCACTGTGTTAACAGAGTTGCCTTTGGGGAGTGAATTATGGGTAGTTTTTCCTCCCCTTCTCCCAGGTCTTCTTCTTTTTCCTGACTGTATTTTCCATAGTTGGCAAACACTGGCCTCTCAGCCAGGAAACGTTGTTACCGAGAAAACCGTCTGACTAGTAAAAGTAAATAAAAATTTGACTAAACAAGCAGAGAAAAGGAGAGGCACGTTGGTTGCCATCCCGGTGACCAGTGTGGCTCTTCATTGACCACCTGTTAAAGAACGGAGAGGGGCCGTTCTGAAGGGCCGTTCAAACCCTTGGCCCCGAGCGGAGGTTGAACATCTCGGGGAGAGCTGAGTAGGGCATTGCTGACTAATCCCTCCAGTTACGAGGCGGGGATCCCGGGATCCCACAGGACCGGGAAATGACTCACCCCTGACAAAGTGTCACAGCACCTTTGTCCTCCTCTGCCTCGTCTCCGGCCAGGCCCTCCTTGAGGATGGCTCACGGGGGCGGTGCTGGCGGCTGGGATCACTTCCTCTGCGGATTCCCTGGCGGAGGGAGGTGGGAGGCAGTTGAAAGAGCCCTGTGACTTGTCGCTGCTTATCGAGATCTGGCTACACTCAGGCGCATCCTGCTGCCTGCCTTTCCACCCAGGAAGGGCATGAGCAAGCCTGGCTGTGTCTGCCCTGCCTCCAGCTTGCCCCCTCTCAATTATCTCCCCCTAGCTGCCAGCATGGTCTTTCTACCCTGCCTGGACTGGCCACGCCACTCTTCTGCCTCACATCGCCAGGGGCCCTGCGCTGCCTTCGGGATGAAGCGTTCAGTCCCTGCTTGGTCAGGCCCTGCTGCTCTGTCAGTCTCCTTTCTGGCCATCCTCGGCCTCAGACCTCAATCTTAAAGTGCCCGGGGTTTCCCCAAAGCAGTCTCTCCAGAGCTTTCTCCTCTCAGGTGTAACTCCACCAGAGTAACCCCTCCCCGCTCTCCAGGTCTCAGTTAGGCATGCCGATGCCATCTTTTCAGGGGTCCCTGCCCTGGCCTCGAAAGTACTCCTCTCACGGGCCCCATGCCGCCCTGCGCTCACCCTTCTCTTAACTCTTATCTGCCCCTTGTTATCTGTCTCTCTCCTGGACAGGGCAGGACTGTGCCTTTCTCATCTGTGTTCTCCCAGCAGCACCGAGTAAAGTGTCTGACATACTATATAGCAGTGGTTCTCAACCTTCCTAATGCCGCGACCCTTTAATACAGTTCCTCATGTTGTGGTGACCCCCAACCATAAAATTATTTTCATTGCTACTTCATAACTGTAATTTTGCTACTGTTATGAATCATAATGTAAATATCTGATATGAAGGATGTATTTAGGTGACCCCTGTGAAAGGGTCGTTCGACCCCAAAGGGGTCGCGACCCACAGGTTGAGAACCACTGCTATATAGGCACTCAATCAATACAGGGTATCCCCAAAAATGAATGGACACTTTAACGGCAGATAGCCCAATTTGGAAAATGAAATGTATTTTTAATAAGCGCTGCTTTTATAATTATTCAAAGTGTGTGTATACATTTTGGGGGACACCCTATATTTGCCGAATGCATGAATACAACTAACGGAAACCCCCAAAATAAGGATGGCGTGTCTGTCCTCCCTTAAAATGAACATGGCCTGCTAAACACTAACCCTGCCAATGGGAAGGTCAGAGTGGGAACACTGCGGGTTTCCACGGTAACATTAACCTTTACGGTATTTCTAGGGGGTGACTCAGATCTCTAATGCGCCAGAGGGATAGCTGATAGTTGCATGATTTATGTATTTTTTTCTGGTTGGCCTTCAACTTGCCTCTCCTGATAGATTTTCTAAGGGTTCCGGTGGGACATGTGTCCTTAAGGGTCCTCTGGTCTGACTCCAGAATGCGCCATCAGGGACCCTCAGGTGTAACAAATTATACCGGGGCCAATGAGTATTACTTTTTTAAAAAACTTTAACTTTAGATTCTCGAGCAACAGCTTCAGCAAATGAAAGCAACTTACCAGCTAAACCAAGAGAAGCTAGAGTACAACTTCCAGGTGCTGAAGAAGAGAGACGAGGAGAGCACGATGATCAAGTCCCAGCAGAAGAGGAAGATGAACCGGTGAGCTGGCTCGGCCCCCTGCTCCCGGGCCCTCCGTGCTGCAAAGAGGGTGGGCTCGAACGCTGCCCTTTCGCAGGAGTGTTAACTGTAAAAAAGAGAGCTGACTTTGTTAGAAGAGATTTTTATTTTTAGAAAAGAGAATACATTCAACTGGTTCCCCCACCTCCTCCTAGGAAGGAGTTTACAGCAAAAAGTGAGCTGGGAATGCGGGGATGTGACAGGTCCCAGGGCAAAGCGGGAGGGATCAGAAAGGTAGATGTTTGATTGAAGGTTCGCTCAGTGGGAGAAGGGGCCTGGGAAGGGTGGGAGGGAGGGAGTGCGGAGGCCGGGCGTGGGTCCCTGATCCACATGGCAGCACCGCGAGCAGCACCATCCCCCCCCCACCACCTCCTGGCTCTTCCCTCTGCCGTCAAACGTAAACGGTTTCCCTTCTCTTGAAAACCCTGGGTGCACACTGTCTTTTTTCTCTTCTTGCTTCCTTTTTCCTTGTTCCTTTCCTCGCCCTTTGCCCCTCCGCCCTCCTCCAACATTCATAATTTGACCTGTGACCCCATCATCGGACAGAAACTTCCCTCTGTAGGGTGCCAATGATGCCACTCTAGCCAAGCACCACGGCTTCCCCTCAGGCCTTGTCCTGTTATTGCTGGATAATCACCGAATCTCGGAAATGTTCTCCTCTGGTTTGCGTGACGCTAAAAGATATGCCCTTCTTTCTCAATTTATTCCTAATCTGTTTCCTGGGGGTGGTTCTGCTTTTTCTTGCCTGATAAGTTATTCTAGAAAGCATTTTACCCCCCTCTGCCACCCCCCCCCTTTTTTTTTAATTTCAATGCCCTGAACATCAGTCTCGCGGCTTTGAATATCACTTCTTTGTTACGACTACCAACTTCATATTCCTAATCCCAGCCTCACCTCCTTGCTTTGCCTGGAAGAGTCCCGGTCATCTCCAGGGTACGCTTTCTGGAACGAGCTTGCTGACCCTCCTGGGTTTCCAGTCCCCTCCTCACTCCCCTTCGCCCCTAGTTTTCGGCCAGGCACCGGGGACCTGACTTGCAGCCGTCCCTTCCCGTCCACTCCTTTCCTGCTGCCTTGCTCAGACCGTCAGGGTGCCACTGGGGTTTATCTTTGTGTCATTGACTTCTGTAACCAGATGGCACAAGGAAACTCCTTTACTAAATAACGTTGAAAAAACACTTTGGGATGGCGACTAAAACAATTTTTTTTGACACTTATATATGGAAGGTCTCCTAGAATGCTATAGTTAAGAAAACGAATTAGCCCGGCCAGTGTAGCTCAGTGGTTGAGCGTGGAGACTATGAAGTAGGAGATCATGGTTCAGTTCCCAGTCAGGGCACATCCCTGGGTTTCGGGCTCGATCCCCAGTGTGGGGCGTGCAGGAGGCAGCCCATCAATGATTCTCTGTCATCATTTGATGTTTCTATCCCTCCCTCTCCCTTCCTCTCTGAAATCAATAAGAATGTATTTTCAAAAGAGAAAATGAATTAGATACTTCTTTTTTATCAGAGACCAAGTTAACTCATTTTCACTTATTATTGAGGATGAAAATATGGATGATCAGTGTTGGTGTTTTAGGGACCTTCTGATTATTTCAGAGCAATGCTTCAGAGGGAAAACGTTATTTTTAGAATTTTCCAACTTCAACTCTGTCAGCCTTCGAGCTCTCGGCTCTTGTGTAAGTGGGGCACTGACATAAGACACCTCTCCAGGAGTTTGAAGTCTGAAGCTCGGTCCCGGGTCTCAAAGCTGTGCCTGCCATGCATATTTCATGCGACAAGTTTCCATGCGCAGAGCTCCTGTTAGCCGGGAGGCGGGGAGCTGCGGCAGGCAGGCAGGCCGGCATCCTCAGCGCTACTGGCCAGGTTGTCGCAGTTCCTGTGCTGGAACCCGTGGCCACTACCCTCCCCTGCAGGCCAGGGGCAGTCAGATGCCTCACCGCTGGGCTCCCCTGGCACTGGTGTGAGTCTCCTATAGCATTTCTCACACCGTCCCTTAATTAATGTTTGTGTTTGTCTCCGACTGGATGGATATCTCTTATTCATCTCTGCGTTGGAACGGATCTTTGGCACAAAAGAGACCTTTCATGTTTGATAAATGAATGAATGAGTTGTTGGACCTGTTGACACATTGTTTGCGGGTAGTTTTTATCGCGCGCTAACAGGTGGCGCGGGCCATTTTTGCTAATTTTTTGCGCAAATGGCAACGTTCAGTAAAATTACGATAACTTTAGTTTACGTATTTATACGTTACCCGCATTCTACCGCTAGTCTATAAAAAACGTATTAATACGTGTCCCGCGCTCTACTACACTGGTAGAACGTATAAATACGTAAAACGTGTAAACACGTTTCCCGCATACAATGTGTTAACAGCATCAGCTCTTTGAGAACGGAGGACTCATATATCGTAGGCTTGTGATGCGCAATTTTAGTTTTTTCCTTCCTGTCTGCCTTATTTCAGGAGCTCAGAAGTTGAGATTTTTAATAAGTGAGGTTGGTGCCAGGTAGGGACCCTGGCAAATGGTGTGTGGAGGAAGATTCGGTCACACTCTTGCATAGGAGGTGGCCTCTTGGTGGGTTTGGGCGTCTGGGCGGGTTTTAAATGTGTTTACTTCTGGCCGTTCCCATGACCCCCTGCTGCCTGCCTCCCCTTGATCACAGCTGGAGCTGCGTTGGGGACTATGGGGGAGGGTTTTCTGTCCGTCCATGCCTGGTCCTGGGTTCTGTGGGACCCAGCGAAGTAGATGAGAGGACATTACTCCTTCTGCTCAGCAGCACTGACTTCTCCCTCCTCCACCAGCCTGCATGACGTACTGAACAATCTGCGATCCAAGTATGCCAAGCAGATAAAGCAGTTTCAGGAGGAGAACCAGTCACTAACCTCAGACTACAAACGCCTGGTGATACAATTCAAGGAGCTGCAGAAAGCCATGAGGTATTTCAGCGACTTGGGTCTTAGAATAGAGGCCGTAGGGGTCGGGTTGGTGGTGGTCATGGTTTCACTAGACTTTGATACCAGCAGCTTGTTTTTGGAGCTGGGCCAGGGCACCCAAGAGTCCTTTGTGCTGTCTGCCTTGTTCCTCTATTTGAGCTTCACCTCCCTTTTCTTGAGACTTCCTGAGATGGCTTTTAGTCTGTCATAGGTGAGGATCAGTGGCCCAAGAGATTGGGCCAGGTCCAGGATTCACCCCAATTCTGTCTCAGGCCTTGCTCTCCTACTAATGGAAGGGGCCCTAGCCAGGCCCTGGGGTCCGCTGACCACGCTCAGTCATCTCTCCTTCACAGGCATTTTGTTCTCATTGACGAGGAGAAGTTTTGGGACTTTTGGGTGATGAATGAAGAGGAGGCGAAGGGTCTGATAAGCAAAGCCTTGGATGTAGACAGGATCATCCACACCCAGCACCTGGGCCTTCCCTGGACGGGACCTGATTTCTGGTTCCTGAAGAATGTGGGGCCTCTATTTCAGCAGCAGCAGAAGTCCGCCACGCAAATACTAGAAGAAGTGCTGATGCAAACAGGTGAGGAGAACAGAGTCCTGGGCCCCAGGGGCTTCCTGAGGGCATCAGGTCCACCCACTCATTTTCCAAACAAGGAAACTGCGGTCTAGAGAAGGGGGCGGGGTCTCATGGCTGAGAGGTCTGTAGGGGACGATTGGTGGACATGGCTGGTACGTCTCTAATTCATAGCTCTACCCTCCCCGCTGTGTCAGGAACTGGAAGTTGGACCTAGAAGCCTGATGTCCGATTCAGGTTTGATTTGTTTTGGCTAAGGACACCGCTGTGCACCTCCAGGGTCAGGCTGTCTCTGTTTTTGCGATGTTAGCGATCATTGCGCAAGATCCGCTAAAGGCACCAGGGATGGCAAAATGGCGATATTCTACATTTTGTCACAGTGTCGTCATTTGTTAGCTGGGACACTGCCGAAAAGAGGCTCTTCCCCTCGTCAACTGCCTGTGACTCCGAGATACAGTTTGTACGGGAAAAGCAGGATAGATGCTTGTTCTTTCTCTATTTCCCTCTTTGCAGAATGAGTGGGTTGCGGCGCTAGCATCTTCCAAAGGTCACCAGTGATGTTTTGTATATATCAGAAAGCACCTTTGTAAACACATGGGTTTAAACAAATTTGATATGTTTTGGTTGATGCAATTATTATTGTTACTGATGCTCAAATTGCCCCATCTTTGGCCAGTGGGAGTCTCTTCGTGTTGCCTTCTGGGTCCTTTAGACACCACCCCGACTCCCCCCCTCCCCCCCCCCTCCATCCCCGTCGTCTTTGACAGCTTCCTGGCTTCCAGAATGACCACAGGTTCCAGGCTCACGTGATACTTCTCCTGCTTCAAGTTTAGAAGCAGCCATTTCTCTAAGGAGACCTGGTTCTTTTCCATAGGGAATGGTATTTATTTATTTATTTTTATTTTTTGGTTAATCTTCACCCACGGATATTTTTTCCATTGATTTTTAGAGAAAGTACTGAAGGGAAGGGGGGAAGGAGGGAGAGAGAGAGAGAGAGAGAGAGAGAGAGAGAGAGAGAGAGAGAGAGAGAACATTGCCCGGTTTGGCTCAGTGGAAAGAGCATCAGCCTGTGGACTGAAGGGTCCTGGTCCGATTCCAGTCAAGGGCATGTACCTCGGTTGCAGGCTCGATCCCCAGCCCTGGCCGGGGCATGTGCGAAGTGATCTAGTGGTTGCCTCCTGCATGTGCTGGATCAGAGGGTAAATGCCCCTGCAGTTTTGTTGGATATGGCGCTGTAGGGTGGTACCATTGTGCGTCCCAACCAGCAATTTCATATGCTGTCATTTCCAAATGCTCTTCATATATCTGATCTCATTTTGCCTCTTGAACAACTAGTAAAGCCTGGATAGTACAATGGCTGTTATTCCTATTTTCAGATGAAGAACATACAGGCTAAAACACTTAAAAGTATTCCATTTTAATGAGGAAAACGTTTGCCTCTTGCTGTCAGCCGCCGGTTCCTGGTGGTGATATCCTCCTGTGAGGCAGCGCTTTCCCACCGTTAGGTCGGCTGCTTCCCAGCTGCTGAGGTTTAGGAACCAGGCGGCCGGTCTGCTGGATGGAGCTCTGAAATACGAGTGACCGGCTCACACTGTCCGGAGCTCCCACGTCCTGGCCACGGCTGGATTTTGAGTAAGATGTTTCCAGGCAGATGGAATTCGCAAAAGTGGGCAATATCATCTGTCCACCACTGGCAGCATTCTCCAGACAGGCTCGTATTCTGGCCCGTTTTCCCCACACAATTGGCTTTCTTCAGCTAAAGAGACTTGCCAGCGCCTTAAAGGGGCTTCTTCGAGGTGCATGCTCTCCAGGGAAGACGTTTGAGTTTCTCAGCGTCAGCCAGGCCAAGGAATGATCCCCTTTTCCTTCCCTCTCGCTCTTCTCTGCCCGCCCGTCTGCAGAAGAGGAGGGGTCGGAGGAGGCTGACCAAGAGCTCGAGTCTTACCTGGACCTGCCCAAGCAGGTTTCAGCCAGCACGACCCGGAAGATCCTTATGCTCCTGTGTGATGAGTCGGTGAGGGGCCTCAGCAGGGGCCGCGGGGGGTCGGGGGGGCGGGTAGGGGTGGGGGAGGGGGGGTGGCCATGCCGACTTTCTGCTGTCACTTCCCGTGGGCTCTTCTGATGAGTCCGGCCCGCTCAGCTGAGGCCTGGAGCAGGCGTGGCCCGGCCCGGGAGTACTGCTGGGGGACCTCACAGACAGGCTGAGCCGGGCAGGCGTAGGCCAGGCTCCTGCTACTTCAAACAAGATGCTCATCCTGCAAGGGAAGGGGCGCCCTGTCGCCTCCATGAGCCCACCTGCCAAGGACGGTGGCCACGCCTTTCTCAGGGAGCTCCTGGGACATGGGCGACTCTGGGTGCGCTGGGCTGCGGCGGCCTGCATGCATGTTAGCAGAACCCGCTCAGCTCAGGGAAGGGGCTGCCTCGGAGCTGGTTCAGCTGGGGGTGGGTGGTGACCAACGTGATGGGTGTTTCTTTGATTTCAGTTTTGAGGAGATGGAGCGAGGCCAGCAGCCTCCCACCCCGGGGGGCAGTTGGGACCGTTTTCTTGGGCCCCAAGGCTGGCTCCTGGCCCTGAGGCAGCTTCTGCTGAAGGAGGCGGCTGGCAGGGGCCCCCCTCTCGGTCCCAGGTTGCTGCCAGTGGCCCCCGTCCCTCTGCCTGCTGCCCCCTCTCTGCCTGCTGCCCCCGTCCCTCTGCCTGCTGCCCCCTCTCTGCCTGCTGCCCCCTCTCTGCCTGCTGCCCCCTCCCTGCCTGCTGCCCCCTCTCTGCCTGCTGCCCCTCTCTGCCTGCTGCCCCCTCTCTGCCTGCTGCCCCCTCTCTGCCTGCTGCCCCCTCCCTGCCTGCTGCCCCCTCTCTGCCTGCTGCCCCCTCTCTGCCTGCTGCCCCCTCTCTGCCTGCTGCCAGGCCCTGCAGCTCTGTGGGGACTGGCATGGCGGTGAAGGGACGTTGGGGGGTGGGAATCTGTGACTGGGTCAGGTCAGGGCTGCTGTGGGCACCTCGGGGGTTCACCCAGGGCCTTGTGGGTGATGAGCCAGCACCCTCCGAGGTGGGGGACCGAGTCCGTGGTGAGATCGGCTCTGTCCCCGGGACGGGCTCCGAGGCGTCCCGCGAAGGCCTTCCCCTGGGCGCCCGCCGCCTGGGCCCGTCCCGGGGCCTCTGCTCCGAGGTCGCCGCTGCCGGTTGTGCAGAGGAGGCTGCAGCCCGGGCCTCGCTCCTGAGCGCGGCCTCTGAGCGGAGATGCCGTCCCCCCTCAGGGCTTCCTCATCGAGAGCAAGCTGCTGAGCCTTCTGCAGCCCCTGGAGAAGAGCGAGTGCTACCTGCTGAGGCTGGACGCCATATTCTCAGTGAGTCCCGCCGGGTGGAGTGGACGTGGGGTGGGGGGTGGGGGGAGCTCGTTCTAAGGTGGCCACCCATGTTTTCCCAACATGGCCTCCGCCCCATGTGGGTCTCCCAGGGCCCCCCTGGGCTCACCGTCCCTGGCCTTGCCCCTGCCGGCTCCTCTCCCCCGTGGCCCAGCGCTCAGGCTGCCGATTCTCCCCCACAGCCCTGAGCTCAGATGTGGGCCCAGCCCCTTAGCACCCCTGCACCCCCCAGGCCTGTGTGGGGCAGGTCCTGACTCTGGGCCTTGACTCCGTCCTGACGCCGGCGTCCCCAGTTCACTGCGCTGCCCCGTGCGGGATGGCCTCTACCCCGGGCCACGGCAGGTGCCAGGGACGCTGAGGGCAGCCAGCCCAGCCTCTTGCACAGAGCCCAGGGCCCGCCACGCCGGTGGACTCCTGAAGTGGTGTTTGAGCGTCTTTCTGTTTCCCCCTCAGGCCCTTGGAATTGAGAGTGAGGACGACTTATATAAACTGGTGAATTTCTTCCTCAAATACCGAGCTCAGCATCTGTCCAGCCAGGTGAGGTGAGGGGCCATGGAGAAGAGGTCTTCTCCATTAAATCTTCCTGGAAGCCCCAGAGGCTCTGCGACCACTGCATGATTTTTTAAAAATATATATATATATTTTATTGATTTTTTTGCAGAGAGGAAGGGAGAGGGATAGAGAGTTAGCAACATCGATGAGAGAGAAACATCGATCAGCTGCCTCCTGCACACCCCCTACTGGGGATGTCCCGCAACCAAGGTACATGCCCTTGACCGGAATCAAACCTGGGACCCTTGATTCTGCCGGCCAACGCTCTATCCATTGAGCCAAACCGGTTAGGGCTGAATGATATTTTTAAAGAAACAGCAAGGGTTTCGTGGCAGGGAGAGCTAAGTCAGCATCGCCTTTATTAGTGTCGCCTTTTCTGTTTGCAAAGGGAAGGATGGCTGGGATGAGAGGCTGGCCTCACACCGAGGCCCTCCCTCAAAGCCAGGCCTTCCTGGTGAGATCCAGGCCCACCAAGTGGTCAGTGATTGGTCCGTGTGACGTTGAGCCCATTTATGCCTGTCTTGATTGTAATGGACTATTTTGAGAAAGTCATCATGATAAAAATGTAGGATTTTAATTTAAAAATTAAAAACTTGAATTTAAAAGGTGTTTTTATTATTACTAGCCCCTAATGTGTGAGTCTCTTGATATGCTTCCAAAAAAGAGTTGATTGTGTGGGCAAAAGCCAGAAGCCGTAAAGAAGAAAACTCATAGTGCGCAATGCCAGAGCAGGCTGTGGCCGCGAACCATTGCTGGCTTCTGCCGATGGGCTGCAGGCACCGAAGCAGGTTGCACAGTAGAGGGGTCAGGGGAAGAAAAAAAGAAAGGATATTATTTGAGTGTATTAAAAAAAATTCTGTAGGGTAAAAATCATTATACGTAAAGTTAAGATATTCATGACAGCTGCGAAAAATACTTTAAACTCATGACAGTTAAAGGCAAATTTCCTTACTATATAAAGAATTCCCATAAACCAATAAGAAAAAGACCAACAACTCAATGGAGCAGACAAGAGATCAGAACATTTCAACACCTTCTAAAAGAGGCAATACAAATAACTTTTAACCACACAAAAAAGATAATGAGGCTTTCTTGTAAGAAGAGAAATGCAAATTAAAACTACTCAAATATATTTTCACCCGTTGGGCTGGCAAAAATCTGCAAGTTTGAGAACATATAGTAACGGCTGAGGTGGGGGAAACAGGCACATGCACAAGTGGCTAGTGGGAGTGTGAATTGTTGCAGCTTCCACGAAGGCAATTTGGCAGTACAATGACAAAACCATACCACCATACTCACCGTGCAAGTCCGCCCCCCCCACACACACTTGAAATATGTTTATTGTAGCTTACTCATTGCAGCATTATTTGAAATGGCAGAAGATTGGAGATAACCTGAATTTCCATCATATGGTGCATCTACACAATGGATTAGATAATAGATGGTGCATCTACACAATGGATTGGATAATAGTGGTGCATCTACACAATGGATTGGATAATAGATGGTGCATCTACACAATGGATTAGATGATAGATGGTGCATCTACACAATGGATTGGATAATAGATGGTGCATCTACACAATGGATTGGATAATAGATGGTGCCTTTACACAATGGATTAGATGATAGATGGTGCATCTACACAATGGATTGGATAATAGATGGTGCATCTACACCAGTGGTGGCGAACCTTTTGAGCTCGGCGTGTCAACATTTGAAAAACCCTAACTTAACTCTGGTGCCGTGTCACATATAGACATTTTTTGATATTTGCAACCATAGTAAAACAAAGATTTATATTTTTGATATTTATTTTATATACTTAAATGCCATTTAACAAAGAAAAATCAACCAAAAAAATGAGTTCGCATGTCACCTCTGACACGCATGTCATAGGTTCGCCATCACTGATCTACACAATGGATTAGATAATAGATGGTGCATCTACACAATGGATTAGATGATAGATGGTGCATCTACACAATGGAATACTATGCAGCTGTAAAAAAGGGGAACAAACAGTTCTTTGTGTATTTATTCGATAAGATCACTAAGGCTTATTGGTAGTGAGAAAAGCAGTGCAGAATCATGTATGTTGGATAGTATCACGTATGTAAAAGTGGGATGGAAAAGTATGTGCTTGTATGGACATAATATGTCTTTGAAAGGATAGATAAGACACTGACAACATGGTTTGTCTGTGGGAAATAAACGTAGTGAACTGAGAAACAGCAGTAAGAGGAAGACTTTTTGAAATTAAAATAGAACTTATTTAGTCTTATGATTCAAAAGGTTCAAAAGGAGGCATATACCATGCAAGCGTTATGAATACAGTAAAAGGAGCCCCTGCGAGCCCTGATTTAGAAATAGAGCTTATCATTGTTTCGAAGCCCCCACGTGCCTCTGCCTGGTCCCATCCCCTGCTTTTCCACTCTTTCTCCTATTTCTTTTCTAGTGTAAATGCATCCCTTTGATCTTTTCTGTAACTTCTATAAACTTTTTCTCTTTTTTTTCTCCCCGTCTATCTTTATACACACATGTTTGTATATCCCCAACCCATAGTTACCTCTGGCGCCTTTCCCCAGATCAACCCCTAGAATCTGTCACCCCCTACAGGAGGAAGAAATGATGCCAGCACTGGAGCCAGTCCCCAAGGGAGAAGAGGAGGAGGAGGAGAAGAAGGAGAAGGAGGAGGAGGAGGAGAAGGAGGAGGAGGAGGAGGGGGAGGAGGAGCAGGAGGAGGAGGAAAGTCTTGGGGAAGAGGAGGCAGAAAGTCTTGTGGAAGAAGAGGAGGCCTCCACTTCTCCCAGGCTCATCCACCCCAACGATGTCCTTAAGATTCTGGAGGCCTTTGTCAAGGGTCTGAAGAAGCCCAGGTGGGCTGTGGTGTGGAGGTCTTGCCTGACTGGGGAGGCTGGGTGGGAGGAGAAGAGGCTGCTGACCGAGGACTCGGGGGAGTGAGTAAAGGGATGTCCAGAAGGAGGGCTGGAGGAATCGGTGGGCACTGTAACGGAAGAGCTGGGGCGTTGAAGCGGTTTCACTCACCATGCGTTCACCCGTCTCCTCCTTTATTGGAGTCCGCTGTGTGTAGGCCCCGCGGGAGTAACACCTCGTGGTCAGAACGATTGTCAACGCATTTGCAGGTGTCACCTTGCTCAGAGGAGGATGTGGTCAGCTCCATTTGGCGCGTCAGGGAGGGCGTTAGGAGAGGCTGGCCCTGGAACTGGGTTTTCTTAGCTGGGTAGAGTGGAGGATGTCACAGCCTGGGGAAAGGCCTGGTGGAATCATGAATCATAACGGGGAGGTATGGCTCGAGTGTCAGGGTCTGGTTAGAGGGCCGGTGGGTGGGAGATCTCGGAAAGCCTGCCTACTGTGCGCCCAAGACCTTGGTCTTCACCCTTTGGCGGACAGAGCTAGAAACAAGCCTTCAGCAGCGGGGGAGCCGGGGTTAGACTTGCATTTTGGGAAGATCATTTTGGCGACAGGGAGGGGGTGATGTTGGCTACAAGGAGAGCGATGGGCAGCTGGGTGTGGGAGGGGGGTGCTATCCTGGACCAAGGGTATCCTAGAGTGGATGGAGAGGCGATGACAGCTTCTGAGAGCTGTTTTGGAGGCGTTAGTGAGAGAAACGGGCACAGTAATGAGCTCAAAGCCAGTGAGGTAAACTGACTGAGAGGAAAAGGGTGGATAAACCCCAGCGGTGCTCCCACAGGTGACAATGGCACCAGGAATCAGGGGCAGTGATGATAAGCGTGTGTCCTTTCGGAGTCTCCCATAACCCGATTAGCTCGTATAGGCGGTCACCAACCTTTTGGACCTCGCGGGCAACCGGTTGGCTTGTATAACTGATCGGGAAGGTGACGGGCGGAAGGGCAGTAAGTCTGTGAGGGACAGCACTGTGACTGGAGTGCCTGGGGGCCTGGGTGGTGCCACCTGGACTTGATGGCACCAGTGCCCTTAACCTTCAGGGACGCTCGGGCACCAGTGAAGTTGCAGAGGGCCACGCGCGATAACTCCAAGGACTCGGACTACTGGAAGGCCCTGGCCACGGTGATCCCTCGCTCCAGGCAGAACCTCTGGGACGGTCTATACGCAGCCCTGGAGAAATACCAGTGAGTGTGTGCATCATGGCCCCGGAAGGGAGCTGGCAGGCAGTGGGGAGGGATCCTGTGCGGAGCGGCCGTGTGTGCCGCCTCCCCCCCCCCCCCCACCCGTCCATGACTCTTGGGGAGGAGCTGCCTGGGGCAACTGCTGTGGGGGGGTGGGGGGCAGTGCTGGTGACTGGCTCTCTGGCCCTGCTCCCCCTGTCCTGTCCCCGCCAGCCCCCCGCTCTTCCGGGCAGGAGGGCTGCTGTGGTGGGTGCGGCTCCTGGGGTCCTCTCCCACCTCTAGCTGAGCAGAAACAGGGATCCTTGGCAGAGGATGGAGGAGGCCATGGTGTCTCACGGATTTTTCTGCCCAAAGCCTGGTCCTGATGCGGAGGGCGGAGCTGCTGCAGGAGTGCAAGATGCTGGAGCAGCAGAACACGGAGCTGCAGCAGCTGCTGCAGAAGTACCTGGGCTCCAAGGTGGGCGGGGCCCTGGGGTGAGGGCAGGAGGTGGGGTGGGAGCAGACGGGGGATGCACCCTGGGGCTGATATTAAGACGTGAAGAGCCGTCTCCCCCACTGAGGCAAGCAAGCTTTGAGACGTGGGATGTCAGGCTCCATGATGCCCTGGTTTGGGCGCCGGCTGCTCCTCGCACCCTCTCAGGAGCAGTGCAGGGCCCTGAGGTGTCAGCTCCCTGAGCCCTTCCAGGCGAGGTTCCTACTTCGGTCCTCACCACCGTCTGTGGGAAGAGGAGGCAGAATGCTTCTCCCCCTTTCACGAACAGGAGACTGGTGACTTCCCAGAGCAGGGCCCCTCCCCGCTCTGCAGCCCAGGTCGTCTGGCCTGGGACGTGCCATGGTCAGAGGAGGCTCCAACTGGGGTAGATGCCCCCGGGCCCCCATGTGTGCCCACTCCCGCGAGAGTCGGGCAACAAGGCCCGACAGAGGGGGGATCTCACTGTCTCTGCTCCCTCTGGTTCGTAACACAGTTCGTTGCTGGCTCTGACTTGTGGTGGGGTGTGCTTCCCACGGTGCTGAGGCCATGGGCCAGGGGGGTGGTGACACTGGGCTGAGCATAGTTCCTCTGCCCTCAGCTGTGGCTGTGAGAGGTGACAGGCCAGGCACTGGGGCTGCGCGGCCCAGTGTGGTCTCAGGCTGCGGGCTGCCCCTGAACAGGGGACATGGTCAGCTTGGGTGTCATGATGACCCCTTGACCGTGACAGGATTAAGACATTAGGGGACCATGTGGTCCACCCTTCCGTCGATGCTCCTGTGTGTAAGAGGACGGGAGGAGGTGGGGAAGTGCAGGGCTAGACGGGGGGTGGGGTGGCAGGCGGAGAGGGGAGAGAACTCAAGAGGATGGCTCAGAGTGGGGGTTAAGGACATCCCCCCCGCCCCCCCCCCCGAGGTGAGCAGCTGGGGCAGAAGCCCTGGGACTTGGCTTCTGAAGGAAGGCAGCTGTGGGCTCCCCAGACACCCCGGGGGCATTCGGGGAGGGGAGGCAGGCGGAGACGCAGAGGCCTGTGGGAGACCCCCAGAGGCATGCAGGGGCCCCCGGGAAAACGGGGCGACCTCCACGCCCTCTCTTCCAGATAAACTCGGAACTGCAGGTTCCTCCGACGCAGGTGCTGCGGATCTCCACAAAGTCTAACTAGGCCCGGAAGGGTGCCGTCCGTGGGGCACCTGTGCGGGCGCTGGTGCCGGAGCCGCACACGTGCCCGGGCACCGCGGGGCGCACTCTGCCTTCCCCAGAGCTGCCACTGCACGGTGACACAGGAGTGACCTGTCTCCCGCAGTCATGATTAAAGTCTTTAGAACGTTGTGGCTGGATCTCTTTTAAGAGGCCAGGTCGGGGAGACGGGCCCTACCCCCACCTCTGTGTCCCGAGGGGGCTTTGTCCCGGCCTCCGATTGTGGCACGAGAGCGGCGCGTGGCTGGGAGATGAGCCCAGGCCGGGGGCACGGGCTCCCTTGTTGTGTGGGGGCAGTTGGTGTCTATCCGTGGAAGCTGGAGCTTGGGCAGCTTGGAGGGGCCTCAGCTTTCACTCTGTCCTTGGGCCTGCAGGACCCTTTGGTTGAGCTTGTGGGGCCCCCGGGCGCCCCCTGGGCTGTGGTGTGAGGCTCCTTCCGTGGGCAGCCTGGGGAGGTGGCCCTGTGCCTTAGGCCTGCCTTGAACCCCGGGCCACGAGGCCACCCACAGGGAAAGCCAGAGGGGCCAGCTGGTGCCGAGTTCGCCAACCTCCGAGTGCCCGCCCACCCTGCGCCCCACTCCCGACCCCCCACTTGAGCAGACTGGTCAGCTCAGTGTTTGATTTCTTTTATTAAGAGAAAAATCACCACTCAAGAAAGGAAAGACAGCCAAGTGAAACCCAGCTCACGCAGGCAGGGCAGCACTTCCAGTGCAAAGGCCCGCTGCCGCTGGAGGGCCTGGAGGGGCCCGCTGGGCAGGGTGGGGAGGGCACTAGCCTGGCAGAGGAAGTTCTGGGCATGGATAAAACCTCACAGCTGGGCAAGGGGTGGGGGGTGGGTAAACGGCTGCCCTGGCAGGAGGAGGTGCCACCCCCAGGGTTAGTCGGAAGGTCTGCCCACTCGTGTAGGATAAAGACTGGTGGTGCCACTGCCCTCACAGGCTATGTCGGGGGGAGTGGAGGGTGATGCTTTTTGCTCATATTTTTAGAAATCTCTGGGCCCTGGCCCATGCATGATTCTCGGATAATTTCATTAAAGCTTTAGTCCTTGACTGGAAGGCCTGGGGGAGGGTTTGGGGTGGCTTCCTCTGGAGCCAGGGCCTGAAGAAGGGGGGTGCCTCAGCCAGGTGGGGCAGACCCCCCCACCCACAGGCAGGACCAGAGGGGCAGGGCCCCGGGAGCAGCCGGCTTGGGGAGGAGAGGATGTGCAGGGGGGCCCCTGGGACCCGAGGCTCCCCAGGGAGTCTGGAAAGCCCACGCCAGGGGAGGGGCAAACGCACAGGCCCAGGAGGGGCGCCCCGGGGAGGCTGCGGGGCCCTCACGCCCCCAGGAGCTTCTTGACCATGTAGCCGGGGAGGCTGTAGAGGAAGAGGCCCAGCATGAGCAGCGCCAGCAGCGCCAGCACGATCTTGATGATGAGCCACTTGTACCGAGTGCAGATGAGGTACTTGATGGACTTGAGGGGGTTGAGGAACCAGACGAAGGCGGTGTCGGGCCGGCTGGGGGAGGGGAGCTGCGGTCAGGACCTCTCCCGGGGTACCCATCCCTCAGCCCTTCTAGACCCCAAGACACCCTGCCACGGCCCCAAAACGCGTGAGTGCTGGAGACGGGGTCGGAGCCATTGCTAAGCACCGGGTTCGCTGCTTACATTCCCGTTGGCAGGACCCTCGGCGTCCCCCCCTCCTCCCAAGGCCTAGCTGGCACTTCTGGGCTTTGGGCAGCCCCGAGCCTCCACCTGGACACCAGCAGCCATGGCAGCTCGCTACCCAAAGGGGCAGCCGCAGCCCCACGGGCAGTCCTGGGTTCAGGGAGCGCCTCTACTCGGCAGGTCACTGGACAGGGTCCCCTGTCCTCTCTCCGTGAGGCCAGTGTTTCTCAACCTCTCCCCCTTCCCGAGGATCAAGCTTCTGTCCAGGGTCCGAGGAGCCCCACGGGGGGCGCCTGCCAGCCTCACCGACCTGCGCACGGTCAGGGGTGATTGCTGCTCTACCTCCCAAGTGGCCTCCTAGCCAAGAAGTGCTCATTAAGCTTGCATTCTGCTGTTTGTGTTACAGAGCAAGAGGCTTTACGGAATGTCATGATATAAAGTTAAAGTGTGAATGTGCTTTTAAACTCCTGCCTGCCGCTGCCTGGAGGACACAGATGGCACTCCTAGCGCTGTGCTCAGCACGGGAAGGGGGCGGGGGGTGGGGGGGCTGCCGAGCACCTGGTTTGTGCGTAGGGCACCTGGTTTCCAGTCCCAGCTGCGACAGGCACGTTAGCGCCTCTTTGAGCCTCAGCTCCTCACTTGCACAATGGGTTAGCAGTGGACCCTGCTCCAGGGTTGGTGGAAGGGGAAGTGAGTCAGTGACGGTGCCTGGCGCCGAGCCGTGCTCAGCAGATGTTGGCCTTGGATGGAGCTGCTTATCGTCCCGCAGGGCGGAACACGGCTGGGGGTTGGCAGCTGGGTGATGCAGGAACTATCCAGGACTCGCTGGCCAGGGCTAGCCCAAACCTTCCCCTCTCCCTGCCACATCTCAGCCTCTCCCTGCCAATGCGATAGGGTTAGTCTGTCAGGAACGTCACTGGGAGAGGAGGCGGCAAAGTTTGAGGAATGCTGGGTTGGCAACTGGGAAACCTGGGCTGAGTCCTAGCTCTACCCCAGTTTGCTAGGGGACGCTGGGCAAGTTATCTCACCTCTGAGGCCCAATATGTAATCATGTAAAATAGTCATTTCCAGTTCTGAGAGCCCATGAAAGCGTTGGAAAGTTCCTGTGTGTGTTCACATGTGTGCACAATTGTGTGTGTGCTGTGTGTGAGCTGTGTGAGTTCCACATGCTGTCAAGCTCCGGAGCCCCAGGTCCAGAGGAAGGGGAGGAGTACCAGCCCCAGAGGATGCCGGGCTCAGGCCCCCAGGATCTTCTTGGCCAGGTAGCCAGGCACAGAGTAGAGGAAAAGGGCGAGGAGGAGGAGCAGCAGCGTGAGCAGCAGCAGCTTGAGCAGCAGCCAGCGGTACGTGTGCCACAAGAAGTAGCGGGCAGACTTGAGAGGGTTCAAGAACCAGATGAAGCTGGTGTCGGGCCGGCTGGAGCAGAGGGGGAGCAGAGGGAGCACCGAGAAAGGACACTCAGGGTGAAGGCTCAGAGTGGCAGGGGCCCGGCCACGAGGGGGCCCAGCCAAGAGGGGGCCGCCCTGGACTGAGGAGTTCCCAAGAAGAGAGAAGAGGGTAGAGGTGCCTGCAGAGTGGGGGCAAGAAGAAGGTTCTGGCCCTTCGTTCCCGGGGCAGCGCCCCCAGGGACCAGTGTGGCCGGGCCTCCGGGCGGGCAGGGCACTCACTTGGGTTTCTCTAGGGGGTCAGGTTCGTTGCGGGCAATGCCCACTGGATTCTTTTCCGCCTCCTCCGCTGTCAATAGATGCAACTCTGCCTCCACCTTGCCCTGCAGACAGAACAGAGCTGTCCTAGTGCCTGGGCCAGGCGCCGGCCCTCAGCACCGGCTCAGCCCTGCCCACCGCCCGAGCAGGGGGTGGTGCCCACCGTGAGCTCAAACTCGTCATTCTCATCGCGGGCCAGCAGGGGCCACCAGCCTTTGACACGCTTCTGCTTGAAGATGGAGACCAGAGGCACGTCCACCTCCCCCGTGGCCATCTCCATGGTACACTGCTTGGCCGTCTTCGCGCCCCGGGGGAACCGGTTCAGGTCCAGCTCGATGGCCCCTGTGGCAATCTCAGCGTCAGCACGGACGGACGGACTGGTGGGAAGGACCCCCCCCCCAGGGTGGGTGGGTTCTCCCTGCCCCTTCCTCCCCCTCCCCCGCCCTCTCTGTCCCCGGTCCCAGGCCCTAAGCCCCGCCCAGCCCCGCACCCAGGAAGTCGTCGGCGGAGAAGTGGTCAGCGTCCCAGATCTGCAGGGTGAGCCGTGCGGGGATCTTGTATTCGGTCTCATCCCAGGAGAACATGGACTCCTTCTTGGAGATGACGATCTTTTCCTCGGCAGCCAGGTAGTCGAAGGGGAAGAGGTAGCGCCAGTTGAAGTTGCCCTCGCCCGTCAGCGAGTGGTAGTGGACGTCCGTGTCCTGCTTGTCCTCCTGCTGGCCCTTCAGCCACCTGCAGGGAGCCACCTGCTCAGACCTGCAGCCACCCCACCCCATGCTCCCCCCCCCACGCTGCCCCACAAACCTGGGGATCCAGCATCTCTCCTTCCCCTCCACTCTCTCAGCCCCTCCCATCCCACAGCTCCCTCTGTCCTGGCCCCCCCCCCCGCCCCCCGCCGCCCGGAAGGGGGCTCACTCTGTCCAGCCCCCCGCCAGGGCCTTCACCCACCCCCGCACAAAAATGTCGCTGGACTTCTCCCCAGTGAAGAAGTCATCGTCCTCCAGGACCACCTCATCCGTGTTCCACACGATGACCCGCAGCTCATACCTGGTGGGGAGAGGGGATTAGCAGTCAGCGGAGGGGGGAGGGGCGGGGGGAAGTTACTCCAGGATCTCAGGGCTGGGATGGGATGGGCAGGGGGCTGGAGCTGAGCTGACAGAAGTCCCGGGGACTTGGGCTGAGCACGGGGCCTGGACAGTTGGAGCTGAGAGAGTAGAGGAAAAGGAGAGATGTGGGCCCCTGGTGTGAGAGGGCCAGCCAGTCAGTACAGCTGCTGTGAGCAGAGCCCCAGGGGAAGCCAGTCTGGCTGGACCACCGGGACCCCAGCACCCTCCTGGGCAGGGAGGTGGCTCTGGGCAGGGAGGTGGCTCAGGGCAGGGAGGTGGCTCAGGGCAGGGAGGGGCAGGGCTGGCTGCTGGGGGCGGCTGAAGAGAGGCCCAGAGAGTCAGGAGCAAGGTCCTTGTCTCAGGGGCCAGAAGCTCATTCCAGTTCTCATAGAAACTCAAGTCCTGCAGCCGGCAGTGGACGCCCTGGAACCCAGTCTCCTTTATGTCCTTGTGCCCAGAGAGGATTTTCCCTTTGAAGTGTAATTGTCATTACGAATGAGGAAGTTACATTTCAACGTCTAGGAGTGAGGTTGAGTCATCCACTAACAATTGATTGGAAGGTGGTTCCTGGAGATATGCCCTGGACTGCAAGTCCCGGTGACACCATAGGTTGGGGTGTCGCCTAGTGGGAGGTCCTGGAACAGCACTCGGTGGCCCCCTGACGGGGAGGCTATTTCCCGCAGAATTGTCTGCATGATTTGACTGCCCAGAGCAAAATGGAAATACGAGGCTCCTTGTTAAAAAATCATCAAGAATCTCAAGATGATCGGGTTGGAGCAAAGGTGGGGCGTCTCTGAGCATGAGCCCCTGTGCGAATCCTCGAAGCTGGCCCTGGTGCCAGGCCTGAGGGCATCCCAGCTGCCAGGGACTAGATCCTGCCATTGTACAGATGGGAAAACTGAGGACCAGGGAGGCAAAGGGACTTGGCCAGGGTCAGCCAGGAGAGGCAGCGAGCTTGGCTCCCGGCCCAGTGCTCTTTCCACTCAACCCTCCCCCTGCTTCTTCCGGGCACTCGCTCCTGCTCATCTTGGCAAGTGTGTCAGCTAAACCCGGGCAGAGCTTACTGACAGCCTGGTGTGGGGCTGTCCCAGAGCAGAGCAGGCTCTCGGGGTCTGTGGCTTGTGTGCAACTGTGTATCGTGTGTGGGAGCCCAGATTCTGGCGCGAGTCCACAAGAGGGTGCTAACGTGTGCTCATGGCCAAGGGCAGGCCTCACCACTCTCTGGATGGGTGGCTGTGTTCCCACCACAAGGCCACACGGGGAATGCCAACCGGCCCAGGTGATCTGGGCTGTGGAGGGAGCGGCGAGGGCTGGAGACGGGAAGACTGGCACTGGGCCCCAGCAGCTCACTTCTTGGGCTTCCGGGGGGAGATGTCCAGAGGCGTCCCGGGGGCCGGCATGTCCATGGGGAACATGTCCACCCACAGCTCCAGGCGGCCCTGAGGAAGAGGGGCGTGCCAGGTCTCCCCAAGACTCCGCCTCTGCTCGCCTCCCCCTCCCGACTTTGGACCCATTTCATCAATTTCCATCCTTGGATGGCAGGAATGCCTATGAGGTCATCAATAGCCAATCACAGCTTCTGAGGGAGACCCCCAGGTATCCACCAGAGCTGATGTGGGCTCACTCAAGGCAAAGATGTGCCGCTGGAGTTACCGTGAAGGGCCCGGTGGGGAGCTGCCACCAGGCTTTGGGAATGCAGCCAATGGCTTGAGCATCCGTTTTACGGACCCAGGTTGGGATTCCCCGATCCCAACACCAGAGAACCTCAGGGGCGTCACCTGCTCGATTCCCGGCTTGTCAGGGTTGAGCAGCGGCCGCGTCTCCACGTGCTCGGGCACCAGACGGCAGCCCACTCGGGGGATGTCCTCCCAGTGCCGCAGGGCGCACAGCGCCACGTGCTCATCCGTGGGCCCCCTCTGACCTGTAGGTGCCAGCGGGTCAGCTACACATAATGGGCTCAGCAGAACAAGATCTGTGCTGGGCCAGGGACTTAGGCACAAAGAGGCCCCCGCGCCAGCCCTGGGTTCACACATCTCCGTGGTACTGTTGGGGAAACTGAGGCACGGAGGGAGAAGCAGCTTGCCCAAGCTCTCGGCTGTCCCACAGGGCCCAGAGGTCTGTGTCCTTGGGTTCGCTCTGCCTGGGGAACTTGACCAGAGTCTCCTGAGGGGGTGTGATGTCAGGGAGGGCAATGCCCAGCATCCAGAAGGCGGTCAGCACAAGGTCCCCACACAGCTCCGCCTGATTCTCTGGGAAGGGCCACGTGGGCGAAGGAGCGGGGAGCGGGCAGGGCTTGCAGCCACGTGACCTTGGACGGGTCACTAACCGCTTTGGGTCTCAGATTCCTCATCTATTGAATGGGGAGACCCTCCCTCGCCCAGGGTGCTGAGGAGGAGAGAGAAGGCAAGGAGCAGGCAAGCGCTGTGTAGCGCGGGGAGCCTGGGCAGAGGTGGGCAGACAGGAGAGGGACTCGGGGCCGAGGAGACCCCAGGCCGGGCCTCCCGGTTCCATCAAGGGAAGTGTGGGTCCCTCCTTGGCCCCTGCCCCTGTGGCTGCGCCCAGCCCCCGTTACCGTTCTCGTCCTCCATCTCGGAGGGCCCGGTGAAGACGCGGTTGGACACCTTCACCCTCCCGGGGGGCCCGAAGTGGGGGCCGTCCACTTTGCCCTCCTTGCACAGGCGGGTCAGGATCTGGCTGGGCTTCATGGGGTCCCGCCAGATATTGTAGCCGTGTCTGTGGGAGGGCACACAGGCTTGTGGGGCTCCGGTGGGCTGGGCCACTCCCAGGTGGCAGCTGGTTATGGCCAGTTCTCTAAAGTTGTCTACTGCCCTAGTGCAGTGATGGCGAACCTATGACACGCGAACTCATTTTTTTGGTTGATTTTTCTTTGTTAAAGGGCATTTAAATATATAAAATAAATATCAAAAATATAAGTCTTTGTTTTACTATGGTTGCAAATAACAAAAAATTTCTCTATGTGACACGGCACCAGAGTTAAGTTAGGGTTTTTCAAAATGCTGACACACCGAGCTCAAAAGGTTCGCCATCACTGCTAGTGGATCCCGCCTGGGTTCCAGGCTCAGCTGAGGTGCTGGGGCGGCTGGAGCCTGATCCCTCCCTGCCCTGGGCTCTGGCCCCAGGTGCCCAGAGTCCCAGTCTCCTGTCTCCCTCCCTGGGGCCCACTTCTCTGAAACCTCAAAGACTCCCATGAGGACACGGATAACCAGAGAGGTTAAGGGATGTAACCAGGGTCACACAGCCTGTCATTGGCAGAGACCAGTCAGATCCCCGGCAAAGGGCACAGTGCCGCCTCTCTTTATCCTCCTTGCCCTGCCTCCTCTGTCCTGGACGCCCCTGTGGCTCTCTCCTTGTCTTAGACTCTGTCCTGGCCGCGGAAGGCTGTGCCCGGAGCCCTCAGGGGTTCAGGCCTGGCCTGGAACAGAACCTGTGCCATGTCCAGCTTCCCAAACCCCCTGCACTGAAGCGTATTTTCAGAGTCAGGGTACAGCAGGTGGGCCCCGCCCGCCCCACCTACATGGAGTAGGTCTGGGCGATGCCGCAGGTGGCGCGGTGCTTGCTGTAGAAGCGATTCTCCAGGTCAATCTTGGTTTCCCCGATGAGGTCATCGGTGCCGACCAGGTCCCAGTCGTACACGGACACCGTGAGCATGGACTCCATGGGGAAGGACGCCTCAATGTCGAAGGACCTGGCAGGGCGGAGGTGGGGAGAAGGGTTGAGGGTGAAGTAGGGTGGGAGGGGGTCTGGGCTGGAGAAGTTGGGGTGGGAGTAAGGGGCCCCCAGGAGGCCTTACTTCCCAAAGACAGGGTTGAGCTGCTTGGAGATGTAGTTCTCCTTGTCCCGGATGTCAGTCTTGCCCAGCCGGATGGCGATGTAGGGGTCAGCTTTGCCGTTGATGTCTGCCGGGTGCAGGTCTGTGGCCTGACGTGGGAGACGTGCTCCTGAGCAGGCTCCCACACCCTCCTCATCTTCCAGTGCCCCCGCCCTGCTCCCTGATAGTCCCTGATGGTGACGGGCAGGACCACTGGACCGCGGGCAGGAGACTTGCTGTGTGCCCTCCAGCCTCAGCTTCCTCATCTATAAAAGATGGGAACTAGCCCTAGCTGGCTTGGTTCAGTGGACAGAGCATCGGCCTGCAGACTGAAGGGTCCAGGGTTCGATTCCAGTCAAGGGCACGTACCTCAGTTGCAGGCTCAATCCTGGCCCCTGCGTATAGGAGGCAACCAATCCAGGTGTGTCTCTCACATCGATGTTTCTCTCTCTGTTTCTCCCCCTCCCTTCCACTCTCTCTAAAAAGCAATGGAAAAATATCCTTGGGTGAGGATTAACAAAAAATAAAATAATAATTAGAAAAATATGGGAACTAGACCAGATGACCTTCAGGTGCCTCCCAGGCAGGGGCTGTCAGTTTGCAGCTGCCTCAGCCCTCCTGGGCAGGGGGACTGGGCGACGGGGGAGGGGGCGACGGGGAAGGCTCACCCGGACCACATAGACTCGGACCAGCACGTTGATAGGGTCGTTGCTGGGGATGCCCTGGAACATGCCATAGGTGGGGTCGTATCCGGCTTCCCGGGTCACATCCTCTGGGAGTGGCACTTTGTACATGCAGAGGGAGCCCTGGGCAAGGCAAGCGTGGGTCAGGGTGCGGGTTTCTGTGAGCACAGGTGGGGCTGGCACCCTGTGGGGGCAGCGCCTTAACCTTTGGTGGCTGGATCATGGGCGGACCAGGGGGTCAGGAGGAAGTGCCCAGGGCAGTGGCAGGGACGGGGATAAAGTAAGCAACTTGGGGCAGATGCTCTTTATCAGTCAGCACGGAAGTCTTTTCGTATTTTACCAACCAGTGCCGCTGACAGTTCCACGTGACGGTCAGCCTTGAGCTCAGGCTGGCGTGGTGGTAGGGGTGGCAGGGGGCTCAGGGTTCAGGGCCTGGGGCTCCTCGCCTGACCTTGAACCGGCCCACGATGCGCTCCTCCTCGGTGGATCCATCCTCGTCATCGCCCGTCTTGCCGCGAAGCAGGTTGAAGGTGTGCAGCCAGTCCTCGAAGTGGTCGAACTCTGCCTCCAGCTCCTTGGGGTACACCTGAGCCAGGCTGAGCCGTCAGGGGGACGTGGCCCGTCCACCTGCCTCCCTCGTGTCCCATCTGCCACCTCCTGCCCTCGGGTGTGGCCCCGCACCCCTGGCAGGGTCTGCCCCACACCCTCACCTTGAGCTCGTCAATCTTGGATTTCTTCTTCTCAGGGGCCTCAGCCCCCTGGCCAGGCCCGGGACTCTGGGTCCTCTTCTTCTTCTCCTCCTTTGCAGCCTTTGCCTTCTTCATCGGCCCCCTCAGGCCTGGCCGGAAACAGAAGGAGGCCTGGTCAGTTCGGGGCAGAAACGATGGAGCAGGAAGGCCTGGGTGGAGATCCAGCTCGCTACTAATTTACGTAGTCATTTCACTTGGCCGGTCTCTGTGTACTCATCTATGAAATGTAGACAGTACTCCCTGGCATGCCCGCCTCATGCGGGTGTGGGTGCCAGTAAGGTCACCCAGGGAGTGTGTACCAGGACTGTTGTCATGCCCTTTGACAGAGCAGGGCATGGAGGTGCTCGCTTTCCTCTCTGGAACCCCGTCTGCTCGTCTGTAACATTATGAGGGTTGTTGCACATCAGCATTTCCCAAAAGGCATTCAGTGGAACACCAGGTGTAGGTGTTCTTGTAAGGCTTTTGGAAGCAGGGTAGCATGGTCAAATGTGTTGGGGAAATATTTCATATCTTCCTTTTAGAGATTTATGGTAATATTTGTATATTAAAGGCACTGAGAAGTCCTGCACCAAAAGACTTACTTTTCACATTGAACCACAGAACTCTCTTTTCCCTCCGGAATGTCCATTAACACTGTTCCATGGAAAATGCTGGGAAAGAGGAGCTCTGAGGTCCCTTCCAGCTCTTAGGTTCTGTGGCTCTAAATGCCTGTCCATCACTGTGGTTGCTGAACTGGTCAGAGTGAAAGCCACTCTGGATCAGCCCAGGCGTGCTTGCCAGTGCCCAGGGATGCCTGATGACAGCTGCCCTTGGCTGCTGCAGCCGTGTGGGCGCGTGGGCGGGAGAAAGAGGTGCAGTGGGCAGGGGAGCCAGCCATCTGGGGGCGTGCGGGGGGGGGAGGGGAGGCCCAGGCAGAGATCTAGGGTTCCAGGGCTCACCCTCAATGTTGTCCATCTCCTCTTTCTCCTCTGAGTCCATTCCTGAGGCATCTTGCTGTCGAAGTTGCTGCCAAAAGATGAGGTGAGGAGGAGGGAAGGTGGGCTTCTTGGGGAGGGTCTGCTGACCCCCCCACTGCCGTCTCAGACCAGCCTTCAGTGCACTAGACACAGAAACTCCTTCCTACTGGGTTACAAACCCATCGCGTGCTCTGCTTACGTGGATTAAACCAATGCATGATGTGGACACTATGACCAACTGTACTTAGGGGTTTATGATTCTTTAAATTGTGCATCATTAAGAATATAGTGTCCTTTAATGTTGCCTGTTATATTATTATATTATAATGTAGAAAGGTATAACCGAGTGAGTTATACCTTCACTCAGTTCACCTCACCCACTGGAGACGCAATCACTAGGTTTCAACCAAAGCCCACCGTCACATGGTGGCAGCCTGTGCGTTCAGACAAGGAGACCACAGCAGCCGTGGAGCTGCAGCCTGGCTGCCCCGGATCCAGGAGGTGACGGTGGGGGAGATCCTGCT
Organism: Myotis daubentonii; assembly: GCF_963259705.1. NCBI lineage: Eukaryota > Metazoa > Chordata > Mammalia > Chiroptera > Vespertilionidae > Myotis > Myotis daubentonii. The sequence continues at coordinate 68,988,746 of NC_081851.1, read as the reverse complement.
GTGACCCCAATTATCTGCTTTCCTGTTCTGGACGAGTTTTTCTCGGCACACAGCCAACTTAGCTTCCCTGGTAGCTGTGTGGCCATGGGACTAGATTCTGGCCAATATGTGCAATTTCTGGGTCGGGCCCTTAATGGAAAGGAGTATGACTCCCCTTTACCCCTTCCTGTGCACTGCTATTAGGACATGAGGGCAAGCCCCCTCTAACTGTACACATGCAGGAAGCAGGTGGTAGGATCTTGGTCCTTGACACTGCGGAGTCGCCGTGCCAGCCTCTCCTCGTTCACACGGATCTAGCTCACTGCAGCTTAGCCCGCACTCTCTCTAATGGGGATATGAGCATCACACACAGCGGGGGCCACAGAAGGCGCCTGGGGAGGGAGTGTGGCTGGACCAGCGCAGCTGAGGAAACAAAACTGCAGGCACATGTCCCGCCTGGTCAGCCAGCCAGTCAGGAGCACCCTGAGCTAGGAAGACAGCGCGGAGACGAAACAACAGAAGAGGAGGAGGGATGCGCTTTCTGGAACTTGCCGCCTGGCTCAGCAGACGGAACCCGTGTGCACACAACAGGGGAAGAGCGTGCCGCCGCCGCGGTGACGGAGATGAGCCAAAACAGTGTGAAGGTGGGCGAGTGCTGCTGAGAAGCTGTTTCTGTTTGACCCCTGAGCACGTTCTCCTCTTCCTCACTTGTCACCTCCTCTGGGAAGCCTCCCCGGACCCCTCCAGGCACTGACTTGCTTTAGTCACCACACTGTACTGTGTCTGTTCACATGTCCATGTCGCCCGGCAAGCAGAGGGCTCCTCGGGGCAGGGGTGGCGTCTTATCTTTTGGCTCCCACAGCATCTGGGATGGTGTCTGACCCATATACATTCCAGAGACGTTTGTGAAATAGATGGATGAGGTTAGAGAAAGGCAAGCCCGGGAAGGTGAGCCCTGAGCTAGAACTTCAAGGCTGTTCCAAGCTCATGCGAATGGGGTGGAGGAGCCAGCTCTGGTGGGAGCAGGAAAGAAGTTGGGCAGGAGGGCCTGATGTGGGGTTGGAGTCACCCCCCCAATTCCCCCTGAGCCCCTAGCCCAGGCCGAGGCCTCACCTCCTTCATGGTGTCGATGGAGGCGAAGTACTTGGACCACCAGTCCAGCATGCTCTCATCCGGCTCCTCCTCCTCCGGCTCGTCCGCGCTGCCCTTCTTCTTCTTCTTCTTCTTCTCCTTCTCCTCGTCAGCCTGGTGGACAGGCCAGGTCCGGAGTCCTGCATGCATCCCTGCGCCCTGGCCATGCCCTGAACAACCAGGGGTCCCCCATCTGCTCTGACCACTGCTCCCGGGAAGCCCCGGGCTCCCTGAGGCTCCGTGGGGCCACCAATATCAGAGGAGCAGGGCTTTGTTTTGTGGAGGAGGATGCCATGACTGGAGAGGTCATGACCTGCCAACATGAGCCACTGGCCAAAGCAGGATTGGCACTCAGGGGCCCCCGCTGCCCAAGCAGCTCTCTCCCTCGGCCTCTTTGGAGGGTGTGCAGGTGTGAGCACCCAGGGGCTGGGGGTAGCTCAGTGCGTGATGCTAGGCCCAGTGCAGGGTCCTCTTTCCCCAGAACCTCCCCCTCCATGGTCCCCTCACTCACCACATCCACCTTGATGACGGCATCAGAAGTCTGCAAAAGGGAACCAAAGACATGGGGACAGAATTAGTGCCCCGGGGCCTGGAGTGGAGGCAGCCGCCCAGCCAGGGAGCGTGAGGAGAGGGAGCTCACGCAGGGATGCTCGCTGTGTGCCGAGTCCCTGTGCCCCCAGGGTTAGCTCTGAACTGCAGGCACACCGCTGCTGAGCCTGCAAAAGGCCTGCTTCGCAGAGGTTCCCCCAGACCCACAGGGTGGTGGTTCTCAACCCCGAGACAGCTGGGGACTCCCCAGATGATTTCAATGTGAGGTCAGGGTCGGGAGGGGGTGCTGGCCACATGCAGGAGTTCAGTGACGTTGGCTAGATGGAGTCAACTTCAACTCCATTGTTCCCCCCTCACCAGGTCAAGGCCTTAAAAATTAAGTGGATATGCACACACACAATTGCATAGCCAAAGGGGACCCTGGTGAGACACCCCACCAGAGCCCAGGGCCTGTGGGATGAGGGGGACACTAAGGTACCGTCCTCTGTCTTGTTTGCTAACAGCCTGAAACTAGGGGCTTCCCAGCAGACCCCCGGGAGGACTCGGGAGGCTGCGAGTTGAGGAGATGAGAATCTCCAGGGGTAGCCCCGGAGCCTGGCAGTGCCACCCCAGGGCTGTGGGCCAGGCACTGGACCTCATCTGCTCCCCTTTCCTGCGAGTCATGCCCACTGCTCACTCAGCCACTGGCCAGGACCCTCTGGGGCCAAGAATTATGAGCCAAGAGAAGGCGGGCCTGATGAGGAGTCGAGCAAGCTCAGATCTCAGAAGCTAGGAGACAGCCCAGGTGTGTGAAGCAGGCCAGGTTGGAAATGAGATTTGGAGAAAGTGGTGGAGAGGGGGCCCACTTCCAGCCCCTCAGCACTGTCTGGACGCAGGATGGCCTGCTCCAGGCTGGCCTCCATCCTGCCCTCCCCGGCTCCTGCCGACTCCACATCCAAACGCCAGGCGGCAGGTCTCCCTCGGGCAGACGAGTGGCCTGAGTCCTAAGGCCAGGAGGAACAAGGAGCGTCCAGCTGGAGATCCTTCCACAACCAAGGTCTGGGGAGAGTTGTCTGTGAATGGCTGGACTGGAGAACCAGGAACCCTTGGGAAAAACCACTGGTGCCCCCACAGGGAATCCATCGCTTACGGTGTTGTTAGTTGGAGTGAGAATAATTGCAGGCTATTGCTTCCAACGGTTACTGCTCTTTGTGTCTCTCATACATGCACACCCCACACTCGTGCTCACACACACTCACACACCCAGAGTCTAGGATGGAGCTTTATGCACACACAGTCAGCGTTAGCCCTGGACACGCGGACGGAGGCGGCCTGGCTCACAGGGAGGGTCACAGGCAGCTGCATGCGCCAGGCAGTGTGGCACTGACCCCGTGCGCCTTACCGCGTCCAGCTTCACCATGGTCTCCAGCTTCTTGACGGGCACCTCTGGCTCCATGTTCACCACGACCTCCCCTGTGGGGTGAGAGGAGGGGCCCCCATTGCACAGCACACGGCAGCCCCGGAGGAGTCTTACTGGACAGAGAGATGGACAGACAGGCAGACAGACAGGGAAGAGCAGGAGTAACAGTGAAAGTCAGGCATGAGCAGAAGGACCAGCGGCCTAAAGCTGATTTTCAAGAAGAGAGGAGGGCGGGACAGTTGAGAGGTAGCTGATGGGCATAAGGAGAGGGAGAAGGTGAGCGAGAGGGAAGGGAGGGCTGCGGTTGAGAGAAATAGTGGAGGCTGGGCTGGGACGGAGGCTGGGAGGGAGGCCGGGAAGGAGGCCTGGGTCTTCTCCCAGAACCAGCCTGGGAAGCCATCTGCCCTCAGGCCCTCTAAGGACATCTCCAGCTCTGGCTCGTTCTGGCCCTAGAATGAGGGGCAGGTCTGGGCAGCTCTGGCTCTCAGGATAGGACCTCCCCACTGGCCTCCTCTGTACCCACTTGGGGATGCACTGGAGGGGCGAACTGGTGGCTGCGCGGACTGGACCGTGAGCTGGAGCTCCCTCCCATGGACTGAGTGGAGACAGGCCTGGGTTTTGGGGTGTGGGCATACCGGTGCTGTTCCAGTTGGGGGCTGAGTGGTCTGGGGGCCGGTAGATGAAGCGCCGAAGGGAGCTAACGGCGTGGGAGCCCACCAGGGTGTAGCGGCCGAAGGCCCGGCAGTCCACCACGCGGATGTTCAAGGGCGGGTGCAGTAGCTCATTCTCCGGGAGGTCCTGGGGTGTTGGCCAATGGAGCCTGAGCTCAGAGAAGGGGGCAGAGGCTCCTGGCCTTGCCCAGCCACACCAGCCACACCCAGCTCTGCCAGGCTGTGCCCAGGCCTGCACCCACCACTTCAAACCACTTGACAAGGGTGCTGAAGTTGGGGTTCTTCTTGTAATTGTGGATCATGGATGACTGTACCCCCTTCCCCGCACACTCGATGTCCACCCTCGGCCGGTCCACCTGGGCCAGGTTTACCCGCTTCAGGTCCCGCAGGCCCCAGAACAGCACCTGGTGGGGGTCAGGGGAGACGAGAGTCCCCTCAGTCAAGGGAGCCAGCCATGGGTGGGCTGGGCCATCTGAGAAGGAGCTGGGCCGTGGAGTGGGCAGTGAGTCAGGAGGGGCAGGGCCAGGAGAGCTGACAGGAGTGGGTGTGGTGGGCAGAGAGGAGGGCTAGGAAAGGCCCAAAACATGGCCGGGTGGCTCAGAACAGACCGGCCAGACCCTGGGCTGGTGGGGGCCTGGGTCTGCTGCTGGCTCCAAGAGTGACCTTGGACAAGTCACTTCCCCTCCTGGACCCTGTCTCCTTGTCTGAAAAATGAGGTGGCCTGAGGTTGGGGAGACCCCTGGAATATGATGTCATATGTGCTTATGACCCCGATGGAGTAAGAGAGTGAGGGAGCAAGGAAGAGTGAGCACAGCAGGGCCTGTCAGGACAAGGAAGGAGGGATGAGGGGGTCAGTGGAGCCCTCACGCACCTCGATTCGGTATTTGCTGAGCACGGGCCGGATGCCCACAGGCACGGGCATGATGGGACCTCGATCCGTGTCCACCGGGCCATTGATGGGTGGCAGGTCGGCCTTTCCTGCTGGCCCGATCTGGGGAATTGGGGTCACAGGTCACACCCTGCAGAGCCCAGAGAGTGGGCTCTCCCTTCCCAGGGGTTAGTTGCCATGTGATCTGGGGAGACAGGGGAGGCCCAACATCCAGGGCCCCTAAGAACCACGCTCCCAGCTCCAGTGGGACCGGCCTCTGAGCAGGATGGGGACCGGAGGCCCACCTGCAGCAGCTCGAAGGCGGCCAGAAGGTCTCCGGCCGTGGCGTTGCCGCGGTAGATCTGGTAGTACTCGAGCTGGGGCGGGAAGCGGGGCGGGCAATACGCCTCGTCAGCCATCTTCACCACGGGCTTGGCGAAGGTCCGGCCCATGAAGTCGCATTTGCCCTGATGTGACAAACAACCAAGGTGGCCGCTGGGTGCTGGAGTTCACTGCAGCGTCACACCTGGGGTCTCACTCTGTCCTTGCCACAGCCCCGGGAGGTCAGGGCAGGTGAGATCACCCCATTTCACCAAAGGGACCCCAAGTCTCACCGCAGACTTGCTCACGGTCATGCTGGCAGCGAATGGCAGACGGGACTCAGGCCTAGAAACGAGGCCCTCCTGCTTCTAGTCTAGGGGTCTCTCAGGGACCCCAGTAGCTGAGTGCTTGTCATAAGTGGCTCCCCAGCTCTGGAGGGATCACCCCGATCTTTCACTCCCCCACTCCAGAGCTCTCATGGAGGGCTGGGAGGCTGTTACTGACTGGTAGGTGTGGGCAGGGGGCCAAGGGCCCCTTGGGGTGGGGGAAGGCTGGGGACAGCAGGACTGCTGATGCCTGTTCTGCAGACTGGGCCTGAGCTCGGTCTGCCTGTGCCGGGAGGTGGGGACACCCTGACCCATCTTCTCCCTGAGACCCAGAGGCCCACAGTGGTGGGAAGGGGTCAGGCTGCAGCGACAGGGCAGGAGCCACCTGGAGGCTGGTCAGCAGCCCAGACTCCCACGCTCCCAGCAAGCACGTGGCTGAGGGATCCGGGGAGCGGCCATCCATGCACGTGGAGTACAGTGAAGAAGGGGTAGGTCCCTGGTCTCAGAGCCCACCCATACCATGCTGTCCTGGTCGTAGATTTCAATGACAATGATGGGGGGATCATCCCGCAACTCATGAGCCTCGCCGTACAGCTCCAGGTTGTCGAACACCAGCATCTGGTCCCAGGTGGGGCACAGGGTCTCATTCAGCACCTGCAGCATGGGGCGGGGGGCGGGGGGAGACAGGTCATACGTGGTGGTGGATGGACAGCTATCCCAGCAGAAGCCACCCCCAGTCCCTGTGGCTTCCAGGGGACTCAGAGGCAGGAGTGTCATGCTCCCCGACTCGTCTGGGCACTTAAAATGAAGGGTAATGTGAGGCCTGCTCCCACCCCCTTGCCTATATTTTCTCTTGTTGAATGGAACCTCACTGAAGCCTTCACCAGGCTTCCCTCTAAGGGTCTGGGTGCTGGCCGATGTGTTTCTCCAGGTTCCACAAGCTCACAGGCCCCCCACTCCTCTCAACGCCCGGGCCCTCACCTCTGTGCACTGACTCTGGTTGATGAAGAAGACACGGGCGAAAGGGTCCGAGAGGCCGCTGCTGTCTGCGGCGAAGAGGCTGCGGGCCTGGTACATGTGCGCCCGGAGCTGGAACACCTGCTTCTCTGTGGGGAAGGGCAGGCTGAGGCTCGGGGTTGCCCCCACCAAGCACCCTCCCGGGGTGAGGGCTGGGAGCCCGGGGCCCCACTCACTGGTGTAGACCAGGCTGATGGGTGGGAAGGAGTGCAGGCCCAGGCCCTGGGCCGCCTTCACCTCCTCGAAGCCGCAGGGCAGGCCGCACAGGAAGTCCTTGCGCTGCTTGCTGAGGCCCAGCCACAGGTAGAGCTCCACCTTGGCCTGCACGGTCCAGCCCATCGAGCCGAAGCCCCGCTTGCCTGGCAGCTGAGGGTGGGCATGGGGTCAGCACCGAGAGGGACGGCAGTGGGGACCTTGCTGTCCTCCCCCATCCTAGTCTCTCCCCAGCTCTGTCTTCTCTGAGCACCTGCTGCTGGAGGGCTGCTCCCCCTACGGGGAGACCGGCCCTTTGGAGAAGCCAGAGCCAAACCCTGGGCCCCAGGCCCCCGCCTCGCACCCCCCCCCTGCACGCCCCCCCCCCCCCCCCCCGCAGTCTGGCTCCCCTCCGGCACCTTGAGGAAGAGCGTCTTGACCTTGGCGCAGTCCTTGCCCAGCTCCTCCTCCACCATGGAGAAGAGCAGGTCCTTGGAGGGCACCCGGGCGTAGGCGATGCGTTTGTTGTTGCTCATCATCCAGATGAAGACGTCGGGGATGCTGTGCTGGGGCTGTGGTGAGGGCGGGAGGGGAGCCCGTGAGTGAGGGGCCGCTGCTTGGTTGGGGCTCCCCGAGCTCCCTGGCCACCAGGGCCTTTGCCTCAGGACCCAGAGGGCCAGGCCTGGAAGGACCCCAGATGCTGGTCTTTCTTCTCCCACCGATGGGGATGGGGCGGGAGGAGCGCGCGCAGGAGGAAGGCTTGTTCACTCCTGTCCCCCAACAGCTGTCAGAGGAGAGGCCTCCTAGGTGGTCCAGCCCCGCCCCTTCCTGTGCAGCCCCTCCCTCTCTGGTCACGGGGGGGGGGGGGGTGGGGGGGGGTGGGGGGGGTGGGGCCGGCACCCCTCTGTGCCCAGGGCAGGGGCGCACCTCGTCTGCCAGGAAGCGCAGCTTCTGCAGGAAGTTCTGGCACAGCCTCAGCTTGTCCCGCACCGTGTGGCGCTTCACCTGAGCCCGCAGGATCTTCGCCTGCTGCCCCATGCTCTCCTGTAGGGGCGTGGGGGGACGTGGGGCTCAGGCCGTGAAGCAGGATGGAGGGGCTGGCCCTGGGGCCTGTGGCCTCAGACATAGGCCCTCCCACCTCAGTTTCCCCCTTTCACCTCCAGACCCCCCTCCGCCCCCGTGTGGTCCCGCACTGGGGACCGGCGTGTCCTCACCAGCTCCCGCAGGCACGATTTGAGGCGCTCCCTGTCCAGCCTGGTACGGGACATGTGACCCTGGTCCTTGTCGGCGAGGGAGAGGAAACGGCTGGGGGGTGAGGGGAGCAGGGCTTAGCAGAGCCCACCCACCAGCAGGGGCCTGCAGACACCTCCTTCTCTTCCCAGGCCCCCACTGCCAGCCCCCCCACCCCCCCGCCCCACGGCCCGGTCCCTCACCGGCAGCCACAGCTCAGCTCCTCCAGGACGCCCCGCAGTCGGCGCTCGGGGTAGGACTTCTCCGTTTTGATCATCTCCTGCACGTCGTTCAGGCCTTCCTCCTGAGAACCAGGCGGAGGGGTGCCCGCTGAGCCACAGCCCCTTCCCCAGCTCCCCACTCCTCAGGGAAACGAAGGGCTAGTGACTTGGGACCTCTCGCTAGCGCCACCTCCAGTGTCCCACCCGCATCAGGAAACCACCCAGTTTCCAGGCTCTGCTCTCAGAGCCTGCGGCCTTCAGTTCCCGAGGAAGATGCCACTTGGGCTCTGAATCGTGGTCCCGGTGGGCTCCGGGCGGAACTCAGGGCTAGCTGGGAAGGTGTGGGCCAGAGACAGAGGGCTGCTCAGCTGCCTTCAAGGGAACCCCAACACTGGCTGGGTCAGGAGTCCCAGACTCCACTCCGGTAGCCCTCGGGCTCTTGGCCCCCTTCTGGGACCTGAGGGCAGGGACAGGAACGTAGGTCCTGCTGGGTCACCCCGCAGTCCCCGCCCCACCGTCCCCGCCCCCTCCCGCCCTGTCCTGGCGCTGACCAGCTTGTCTGCTATGTGGTCCATGATGTTGGCGTTGTAGAGGCGGCGGCGCTGGTCTGGCCACCAGCTCTTGATGTAGATGCAGGGCTTGTGCTCCAGGTAGGGCAGGTGGAAGTAGTTCCTGGGGCGGGAGGAGGCGGGAGGCGGGAGATTGGGGGTCCACAGAGGTGGGAGGGCTAGGCCTCGAGAGGGTGGGAGGCAGGAGGCTGGCCCTCCCAGGACCCCCTTGGCCACCTGGCTCACCTGTCGGTGATCTGGGGCCGCATGGGTGGGGTGGAGGAGACTGAGGCCAGGTCCCCACCCTCCTCCGTCTCATCGTCACTCGAGTTCTGAATCAGATCCACTTCCTCCTCATCCCCGGGCTCCTTCTGAGGTCGAGGCCGCTGGGGTCGGGACAGGCCATCCACCTCATTCCCATAGTTGCCTGGAGGCAGGAGGGGCGCACAAGGGCTGAGTCCTTTCCCCACAAGGCCCCACCCTGCCCTCCAAGCCCGGTGCTGCCGTGGGTTTGTGGGAGGGGAGTGGGAAAGTCCGGGCATGGGGACGGTGCTGGGGGTCTGTGCCCGCTCAGATGTGACAGAGCACTCGCCAGAACCGGTCCCCATGTCCTCCACACCCGCAAACCCCTCGCAAAGAGCTCTGACGACCCCTGAGCGCAAGGTCCAGCCCAGGGAATGGCCTGCGTCCCACTCTCCCCTCTCCAGCCTCACAAGGGCCTCTTCCTTCTGCAGGGATGGCTTCTTTCTCTCTGTGTCCCAAACATAGCCTAGCACTGTGGTGGGGCGCAGGCCACCCCGTGGGCATGTGTGCCCCACGGGCATGTGCTGTGTTGTATGCCCCACGGGCACGCGCTGGGTGCACCATGGGAATGTTCTGTGTGCACCACGGGCATGCGCTGTGTGTACCACGGGCATGCGCTGTGTTGTATGCCCCACGGGCATGCGCTGTGTGCAGTGTGCACGTTGGAAGACACATGGAGGAAAGTTCACGGTTTCCCTCCCACCAGGGCTGTGGTGCAGGGTTAGCAGTGACCACCTAGAAGCCCGGGGCCTGAAGTCCCCTCGGAGGCCAAGCACTTACCTATGGTGACCTCAAAGGTAATTGGCTTTTCTCCGTTTTTCCGGTCGATCATTGAGGCTTCCAGAAAGGCTCCGAATAAAAAGAATTCTTCGATTTTCCCCGTGCAGCTCTGTGGGGAAGGTGGGTGAAGCCATCATTAAGCTTCACGGGGATGCTGGGCTGGGCCAGGCCTCCTCCTCCAGGTCCTTTGGCCGCTGGTGGGCACATCCCACCCAGCGATGAGGCTGGGCAGCCAGACCCGGAGGACCGAAGGCCCAATTCCTTTTGCCCAGGCAGAGCCCAGGCCCAGGCTGCCATGGCGGGAAGGGGGCTGAGCTGGGGGACATGGAGGGAGGACAGCACAGCCTCCTGGGGCCTCACCTCCGACACAGGCGTGGCCTGCTCCACCTGCACCTCCGTGGAGCTGGTGAGCTCAGGGTTGGAGGTGTCCAGGATCTCCACAGCCAGGCCCAGCATGAGGCGGGCACGGAAGGACACGCCCTCACCCAGGCCCTCGTTCAGGTCCTGGTGCTCGTCCAGCAGCGTGTAGTTGCGTGTGGAGCCGTACATGTTCACCCAGGCCGGGCCCAGCGTGGGCAGGAAGCCTGTGAGCCGGAGAGAGAGGAGCGGCCTGTGTTACATACACCTCAGGGCCCGCAAGCGTTAGAGGGGCCTCTTCTGGGGGCTCCCAGCTTGCACCTCCTGATTGCTGAGCTGAGGACCCCATGCCTTCGGTTGCGAGCATTTGGGAACACATCCATCCCCTAAGCCCCAGTGAGCGCTGTGAGGATGGGAATGGCTGCTTCTCTCGCTCTGTATCCCTGGTACCCAGCATGCCCCCTGGGCTGTCGGAGGGGTCTGTGCCCACAAGTCTCTAGATAGGTACTATGGCAATAGGACACATCGATATGTGATGTGCATGCATATACACAAATGTATAATTGTTATTTTCATTTTACAGATGGGAATAGTACAAAGGTCACAGGACTCATTGTCAGAGCTGGGGTTCGAATCCAGGCAGCCGGGCTCCGGCAGGCCCAGTCAGCTCTGCAGACCTAGCCATGACTTTCCACCTCTCCCTTGAGGTGGGAGCTGCTGCCATGCCCTCGCCGTGCCCAGCATCTTCCAGGCCGGGGTGCAAGATGGTGGTGGTTGAAGGGGGCTCTCATTCATTTACTCCTTCCTTCAGGACCCCCTCCCCCACCCCCCACTCCCCCCGTCTGCCACTGCTGACCTTTGTCTCCGTCGTTGGAGATCTTGCGCAGGTCAATGAAATGGGTGCCGATGGCCACGTCGTTGACCTTGTCCGAGTCGCGGATCTGCACCTTCATGCGTTTGCAGAGCGGGGGGAACAGGTCCGTGAAGACGACCTGCTCATTCCACAGCGGCTCGTAGCTGTTCTTCTGCACCGAGGTCTTGCCCTGTGCGAGGGAGTGAGCGATAGGGTTTGTGTGTGAGCATGCGTGTATGTGCTTGTGTGCATGTGTGTGTGGAGTGTGTATACATGCTTGTGTATGTACGTATATGTGGTGCATGTGTGCATGTGTGTATATGTAGATGGTGTGTACTTATCTCCTCCACTCTTCCCCACCCCAGCCTCTCAGACTCTCCTTCCATTCGATGGTCCCTCTCAGTTCTTGGTCTCCAGGACCCAGAGGTGCGGAGGGTTCCCTAAGGCCTGTCCATGCTGAGACAGTTCCCAGTCCCCCGCCCCCTGCTCCTCTCCGTTGGCGCGCCCTCATCTCTCACTCCCCTCCCTTCTCAGGCCAGTTTCCTGGCTTCTGATTTTGCCTCATGTCAGCCCCTAGGCTCCCACATCTATCGGATGCCCGTCACCCCAAATCCCAGCCCCTGCACTCTGTAGCCCAGTACCTTCTGGCCAGCAAAGAAGACTTGCACATAGGGGTCAACCAGGTCCTTGTTCTCCCCAATGAACGCCTTCTTCACGTTGGCCATGAGGCTGGTGTTCATGCGGGGCAGCCCCTCTGCTCGGTAGATCTTCACGTAGAAGCGGGCCCACTGGCGTTCGGCGGGCACACCATCGGGGAGCAGCAAGTTCCTGCCGCCACACACAGCTAGGGCACCAGGCCGGGCACCCCAGCTCCTGCCCTGGCATCTACGTACCCCTGGGGTCTGGGACAATCTCCATGAGCCCCTGCTCTGCCCAGTCCCTCCTCTCCTGTGACAAGGAGTCTGTGGGTGCTGAGGCCAGCGTAGGTGGCCCCAGCCCTGGCCAGAGTCCTTCCAGGGAGAGGTGGGCTGTCTGGGGGTGGGTGAGAACAGGGGTGGGGGATGGAAGGTACGACTCTGAGCCAGTCCACCCAAGGGACTCCCTTTGGGGAAGGACGGGCCAGGCCGGGTCTCAGGCGGGGAAGATGGGAGCCTCACCCCTCAATGTCATCCTCCTCCGTCTCGTTGGCCTTGTGGGGCGTCTTGATGTTGTCCCCCTTGCCCACCACTGCGACGTCACACTTCACGTAGCCCTTTAGCCCAGCCGAGATGTCGTCAGGGTCGGACAGGATGGCCCACTTGTGGTGGAACTGGTGCTCTGCGGTGGCGAGGAGCGGGGACTGCACCTGTGCCCCCTCCCAGGGGCACCCGCCCTCAGGGCAGGATGCAAAGCTGCAGAGCTGAGGGCCTTCTTGGCCCCTAGATGAAGCCATTGGGTGCCCCTGGGCCAGGGGCCACTGCTCTGCTTGCCTCTGGGCCAGGGGGACAGAGGTCCCTGAGCAGGGGCAGCTGGGGCAAGGGCTTGTATCCAGGCGTGTGTTGTGACCGCCTCCTAATGGGTTCCTCCACCTGCAGCCCTCCTACCCCAACCCCTGCGCTCACCTGCACACAGCTGCCAGCAGAGCCTTCAGAGAGGCTCCCCTCTCTCACTGGGGGCTCCCCAGTGCTCAGGGTAAGACCACAGACCTTAGCATGGCCTGTGGGGCCTCTGGATACAGCTCTTCCTACTCTGCTCGTCCCACCCCATCCCTGTGCTCCTGCGAGGCAAAGATGCTGACCCTTCTCTGAATAATTCACTCGCTATTTCACACCTTCATGTTGTTGTGGCTGCTGGCCTTTGAGCTTGGGATGATCTCATCTCTGCTCTCCCTCTGCCCCAACCATTCTCTTCCCTGCTTAAACGTCGACTTCCATTGAGAAAGTGTCTCCTCTTCCATGCAGCCTTCCCTGACTTCCTCGGAATTGCTAAACCTGACCCTTTTGTTCTTGCCGTTCCATAAGCACACTCCTGTCTCACGGACAAGTGATTAACTACTTATTGTCTGTCCAATTTCAGACGGAAAGCCTCCTAAAGACAGGGTAGTGTCACCCCAATAACCCCAGGACCTGGGACAGTGTGGAGGAAAGGACAGGTATCAGGGGAAGAGGCCATTCCAGGATGGGTCACTGATCGGCTGCCTCCTGCACGCCCCCTACTGGGGATCGAGCCTACAACCCGGGCCTGTGCCCTGACTGGGAATCGAACCGTGATCTCCTGGGTCATAGGTCGATGCTCAACCACTGAGCCACACCAGCTGGGCTTAAGCTTCACTTTAAAGCTGATTGCGAGCAGAGGGAAGCCCTGGCCTTGCTGTATGAAAGGCTCAGAACTTCCCTCTTCCCCTCTCTCCCCTTCACCTTCTTTTTTTTTTTTTAAATATATTTTATTGATTTTTTACAGAGAGGAAGGAAGAGAGATAGAGAGTTAGAAACATCAATGAGAGAGAAACATCGATCAGCCGCCTTCTGCACATCTCCTACTGGGGATGTGCCCGCAACCCAGGTACATGCCCTCGACTGGAATTGAACCCGGGACCTTTCACTCCGCAGGCCGACGCTCTATCCACTGAGCCAAACCGGTTTTGGCAATCCCCTTCACCTTCTACCACAGCTCAGACCGTCCCTAACAAGGCGCAGGTCCCCCCTGTCTGAGTCGCAGCCATGATGTGTACCAGCCAAGAGTCTATTAGGTTGAACCATGAAAAAGCTCCAATTTGTTCAACGTAATAGTTGAGTGGCACCTTCCAGCCACTTACCTTCTCCTGGCTGCTTTGATCTCACTCGGAAATGGGAAGGACGGCTGGTGCCTACCTCCCTGCTCTGTGAGGGTCCGATGCGACAGCCTGGCTGACGTGGCACTGCCACTGTCCAAAGGCCTAATGGCGTCGCGACTGCACCTTGAGTGGCGGGTTCCCTTCAGGGCTAGGGGAGCCCCGTGCCAGGCTGTATGCCCATGGTTCCAGATGCCCAGGTGGTGGGCTTTGAGGACAGTGGGGGCCCAGGAGTCACATAGCCCGGTGTCACCCCAGACCAGCTGGGAGACAGGGAAAGCCCTGGCACTTCCCAGAGCCCCAGGCCCCTCAACTGTAGAAGGGGTGATGCCACACATCCCAGCAGAAGGGCAGTCTGCAGCTCTGGGGCTCCCCAGGGTGCCAGCAGACAGGTGCATATAAGGCGGAGCACCCATCACTCCGCATCCCTGATGGCTGTGAGTGCTCACGGCCCCACCGGGACCGCCAGGGTGGGGATGTGCTTACTTATGTGTGCGTATGTGTGTGGTGTGTGTATACATGAGCCAGGGACCGCCGGGGTGGGAGACTGAGAGCCACGCTCCCCGAGCCGTGTGCACCGATGCTGGTCGGGCCGCAGCTACTCACCGGGCTGGGAGTACACCGTTCCCACATCCATTTTGAAGGATCCCACCAGGGTGCCGCTGCGCAGCAGGTTCTTGGAGTGAATCACCTTCCGGGCAGAACCACCAGCCACCAGTCAGGCTGGGCGGGGCTGAGGCTTTCGAGGGGCAGGGGCAGGGGCAGGGGTGGGGTGACTGATGGTGGCACCACCTCAGTCTTTCTGGGGACCCAAGCCTCTGGGTGAAGCAGGAGAGCGTTTGGCTGGGCACGGGGGTAGGGGGCTCGCCGAGGCTCAGATCAGCCCCCCTGCCCTGGCCTGTTTTGGCTGGTTGCCAGTACAGGTGAGTAGGTTGTGCACTGCGCTGCCACCCAGCTATGGGGCGAGAGGGGCTCAAACCCAGCCTGCGCCCCGCTTGCCCAGCTGTGTGTCTGGGTGCAGGGCTGCCTTTTTGTGGCTGGTTTTCTCCAAGGGGCGCCCTTTCCAAGTTTGCACGAAGGTGCAGTGTGAGCTGAAGGCCTGCCTGCCAGGGGCTGCTCCCCACTCACCGAGATCTTGATGATCTTGTCGAACATGACGTCAGGAGAGACGTGGAAGTCGAAGACGAAGTACTGGAGGGGGAAGGACCCAGGCCGCTGTCACCGGGTGGGCAGCAGCTAACACCCGGGGGCAGTGCTGGGCCCCTCCCTCCTGGCAGTGCCTGTCTGCACCCCGGCCATTTCCCCTGAGCCCCCAAGTTCAGGTGAGCAGCAGTGGCAGCCACTGGTCCTCCCTGATCCGGGGCAGGTAGGAGGCTGGGCCCCAACATGAGGGCCATACCCCAACCCCTAGGCAGGGCCAGTGCCACCGAGTGTGGGATGGGAGGGAGGGGGGCAGTCAATGGAGCAGCCCTGGGCTGGGGGCCGGGAGACTGGGTTTCTAGCCCCTGTTTAGCCCCTTTCTAGCTGTGTGGTCTTGAGCAACATTTTCTGGACCTCAGTTTCCTGAGCTGAACGAGGAGGACAATGACACCCTCCTTAGAGACGTGTTGGGACTGTAAGATACGTGGTGGTTATATGAGCTACATAGGCATCGCCATTCAGCCATCGGAGATGCAGCCCATTTCGGAGACGTTAAAACGGAAAACGGGAGCTTTGGAACCGATGAATCTGGGGTATGAAGGCACGTAAACCGCTGAAAATGGCAAATGCTGTGGGCGTGGACTGTCCTCTCAAGTTGGGAGCTGCCCCTCCCAGGGGCGGTGCCCACCCATCTCTCTGGCCTTGGTGGGCAGGCGCAGGGAATGAGGGTGTGGGGAGGAGCGGAGGCACCCCGCTTTCCTGAACTTGTGGGCAGAAGGATGAAATGTTGCCCATGTATTTAGGGGGAAGATCTCAGGAGGATCTGCTCTTGGCTGTGGGTGAAACATTTTTGGTTGCTACGGCTGGAAAGGGGGTCGCTATTGGCATCTACCGGGCCGAAGCCAGTGGTGCTGGTTAACACCCTACAATGCACAGGGCTGTCCCTGCACCAAAAGTTACCGCCCCAAATGCCATAGCGCTGGGCTGGAGAGACACTGCTTTAGAGGAAACAGACACGGCCTAAATCAGAGCTACGTGGGTTTGTGAAAAAGAACAAAACTGTGACCACGAACAAAGTTAAGATCCGCTTGAGTGAAATGAATAGTCTGAGTGGATATAAATATGGAGTTTGGAAAGTGGTTTCGAGGCTGAAACTGGGAGGTGGGCTGTTGGGGCAGAAACGGTTGACTTTACAGTCCCCGTGTTGGCAGACATGGGCCCGGTCCACAGCAGATGCTCAGCAGACGTTTGTTTCTTCCTTTGGGTGAGTATCCATTCAGCAGAGCGTTCCCAAACCCCTCCAGGTACATGCCAGGCTCTGCGCTGGGCCACACGATGCAGGAGACTGGGAGGGAGCCTCCAGTCCAGGAGGGAGACAGGGACACGAAGGACCAACCACAATTCAGAAACATTACTGAGAGAGGTGCATTGACCTCTGACCCAGAGAGTGCAGGGAAGGCTGCTCAGTGGCAAGGGCATTTGAGCTGGGCCCTGTAGGGTGAGTAGGAGTTTGCTGGGGAACCACAGAGTAGGGAGAGCAACTGTTTCCTTGGGAAGGAAGAAGCCATTTGAATGGAACATGAGGTGCGTTGGGCTGGTGCAAGGTGATGCGGCTTTGCCCCTATCCAATAACCGTGGAAGGCCAAGGGAACCTGTCTCCATGTCTGTCAGGGGAAAGAAGCCATTATCTAGGCTAAAGGCTTTTCCAGGCAGGGATGAGTCCTGATGTAAGGTGTGTCAGAGACATTGAGACAGAACATTGGGATGGGGTGTGTGTGTGTGTGGGGGGGGGGGGGTGACATTCTAGCCCTTGTGGGCCTGCGGGAAACCAGCTGTGAGAACAGGTCTGTCTGTGGTCACACAGGAGACTTTGGCCAGGCCCCGGCCTAGACTGGGCCCCTACGGAGGGCAGAGTGTGCCAGGTTTTCTAACGGGAGATGCAGGGCTTGTTGCTCCCACAGTTCCCAAGAGATGCCCTCCCCCTAGTTACAGAAGGCCCCCTCAGTCCTCACCACTCCTCAGGACAGACACTGGGACACAGGGCACAGATGCCTTATTTGGGCCAATCTGGCACCCCTCTGGAGCCACAGGGAAAAGCAGACTAGATGCCCCCTCCAGCAAAGGGAGGGCCAGGGACCAAAGATGATTAAGATGGGTTCACCCCTGGAGCCCAGAGTCAAGGTGGTGGGTCTGGGGTGGCCATAAAAGGTGGCAGAGAGAGTGCTGGGCTGAGGCTGGACAGGCTGGGCCCGTTTCCATCCACAGTACTCTCTAATCTCAGCAAGATGGGGAGACCAAACTAGAAGGTCTCTGAGGTCCTTTGACCTTGATGTGGCCTCAAATGGCTGCAAAGAACAGGAGCGGGCACCTGGCTTTCTCTCTCTCTTACCCCAAGACTCCAGGCCAGGGCTCTGGGAGGAGCCCCACAGCGGTGCAGGCAGCACAAAGGCAGCCTCACAGGAGGGTGTACAGGCAGAGCCCAACCCTGGTGCTTAGCACCTGGGCAAGTTCTTTCTCCAGGAGCCTCAATGCCCAGGTGTAAAATGGGGTTCATGGTGACAGCCTCTGGCCGTTGTGCCAGTCAGAAGGGATGACACACCTAAAGCATTCAGAAGAGTGCCTGGCGCACAGCAAGTGCTCATTAACGCGCCAGTGCCACCACGGGCAGGGCCTGGAATGGGGACACTGCTCCAGGGCACTGTCCTGGGAAACGGCTGGGGCCAGGCCTTAGGGCGTGAGATTCACAGAGATACTCACTGCTGAGGGCTGCACGGGAGTGCCTGGGGGGCGCTCCTTTCAAAGGGTGGCCCCGGCCAGACCAGAGTCAGGCTGGGATCTAGATTGGGGATCACAGACTCTAGACTGCAGGTCAGTGTTCTAGTGGTAGGAACAGGGTAGGTCAAGGTCACCCCTGCTGGTAGCCCTTTGTGCCTCTTGACTCCCAGATGCTCCTATTGGGCCCAGGTGGGGGTAGGGCCCAGCCTCCTGCCGCATTTGGGAGGTCCCTTTCCCGACCTGGGGCCACGGGCACTGACCTCATTGTAGTAGGGGCAGTTAGTGGACTCCTTCATAGACGTGTACTTCTTGTCGTCGCCCACCTCCACGCACACCACGGGGTCCATGTTCAGGCCCACCAGCTGCCGAGCCTCGATCACCGTGATGCTGACCTGCAGGCAGGAGAGAGGGAGGCCAGAGGAAAGATGTGTGAGCCCTGGAGCTGGTTCAGCCGGAATAAAGGCAGCCTTCAGTTAAGTGGTTGGTCTCCCAAGAAGACAGGGTCTGTCTGATGCTCACGATTGTCTCCGTCGACTCTCTTGAACTTGCATTTTACCAAAATGGGCTTTGCTGGGCTAGAATTAGCATTTCCTTCAGCACATTTCTTCTAGTGAAACTGTACAGGTTGCTTTTCATGCTTCTCCTCTTGGAGATCTGGTATTTTAATTGCTGTGCTTTGATGCAACTTCTAAATATGATTTCACTCAAGAGAATCATTTTCCCTTTTCATAAGAAAGAATAATCACAACAATTATCATCCACCGTGTCCACAAGAGTCTTATAAATATGCTAAAGGCCAAGAAAAGTTTACACATCAAAACAAAAGATGTTAAGAAAAATAGAAGCTCCGATGCCAATGAGAATGTTGCTAGGAAAGTATACAGAACTGGAACATTAACTAATAGAAGTGGCACTTGAACTATGAACTCAAGCATTTCTGTTTGGAATTGGAATTACCAAGGGAGTGGAGCTCAGAATCTGGAGCGTTGAAGTTCAATAATCACCATTTCTTAAGGGAGCTCAGAAGGAAATAGAGCTAATTAACTTAACTCAGAGTTTGCTGTGAAGAGAGTAAATAGACATTAGAAGTCCTTCCAGAATATTCTTTGCACAGTAGTTTATAGAGTTTTGACCCCGATGAAACTTTTATACCAAATATATATTTTTAAATCTCATCATTTTCCCACAATTAACCCATCTCCTCCCTTCCATTAAAAAAAACCCAACCAAACAACAACAACAACAACAACAAAAACAGGACTGGAGGTAACCCAAGACTAGGAAGAGACAGACACAGATTTGGCATAATAAGGTACTGTAGACATGCCATCAGGAGATTAACCTTCCCAATATGAGCAGTTGGTCCGTTTTTATGATTTTCAAACAGGCCCGGCCATGATAACAGCCTTTTTCAGGACCCAGAGTTTCCACCTTCCTCCACTGAGCAGAGCCCATGATGGCAAACAGCCCTGGCTGGCAGCTCTGACACACAGGAGGTCAGAGGTGGAGAGAGGAGGAGGGCAGAGGGTTGAATGAAGTAAAAGGGAGAAGAGAGGCTCAGGGTACACTTTGCTGGCTGAGTGGTGGCCCCAGGAGGAACCCGGAGAACGCACAATTGAGGCCACTGCCTGGTGCCGGTGTAGCCTCTTATGGTGCTATTTTAAAAGCAGCATATATTTACATATTTATGCTCTGGGAATGCCATCCTGCTGCTCCTGCCCCAAGCAGCGCTCTGTAGAGGGGAATGCATCACTGGGAGTTGAAATTAAAAACAAAACAAAACGCACAAAACACGAGGGAGGGGATTGGCCACCTTCCCTCCCATTAATTGATGATCATAAAATAATCATCAGCAGAGGACTTTATTTTTCCTGGATGGAAGGTGAAGGGGCAAATAGAGCCACAGTGGGTCCGACTGACAGCTGATCAAGAAGCACTTTTCGTAATTGACTATTCCACCTTCTCCTTCCAAGATAAGACACATAATCCCTAGGTGGCCTCATAAAACCGTCGCAAGGAACAATGCTAAATGTAAATCTATACCTTTGCCTTGGGAGAACCCAAGAGTCACAGTGCTTCGTGACCTGCTTCTGAGCGATCTGATCATGCTGCAAGGACACTAGCTGGGAGCTGGAGATGAGAGGAGATGCCCCTTTAGCACTTTCTTCTAAATATCCTTTACCTTCCTGCAACTGCTGGTGGCAGAGATGTGACATGACCAGACCTGCATTTTGAGAAGATGGTAGAGGATGCAGTGGAGGAGGTAGTCTGAGGGTGGGGAGACCAGAGAAGAAGTGGGTGCAATACTGTAGTCAAGGCTGGGGGTCTAGGGCCAGTGGGAGGAAGATGACAGAGCGGTGGAAACTGGAGAGATGTTTGGAGGTGAAAACGTAGAAGGTCTTGGTGCTGGGAAGAGAGAATATTGAACTTGCATATTGAGGGAATAGACTCAAGACTTCATCATCCGCCAGGAACACCTCTGCCAAGGGCCGACCTTTGCTCACTCTGATGGGAAACTGCGTATTCACGAGGAAGAGACTGTGGCTTCTCGCTTTTGAGATGTCAATAATCATAACAGGGCTTGCACATTACGTACATCCTAAACAGAGGAAATAGGGGGTAGAAGTATGCCATGGTCTTTTCACTGTTCTGAGGCCTTAGGATCCTTCCTGAATCTGAGTTCAGCTAAGTCCCTCTCCTGTCAGCAACTGGCTGTGCTTTTTTTTGTGGAGAGCAGCTACAGTGTTTGGACAGGTTCAAGCCTTGGACTAATGAGAGGGCCCAGTCCTCTCATGGCCACGTGCAAGTCCCAGCTTGGAGGGCAGAGCCCTCCCAGCACAATTATAGCCAACAGCTGTAGTTGTAAGCTTGAACCTATGGTCCGAACACGTGGCCCCACGTGCCTGAGTGATGTGGGCTTGACAGAGTTCAGGTGCATGCAGTTGAGTAGATTGGAACAGTGTAAACATCTTGACCACGCCCTTACTTTGCCTCGTGGAATCTGCTATAAAATAAAGACTTGGCTTGCAGGCGTCGTCGCTGTCTCTCCATCAGAGAAGCAGCGTCCTGCCGAGACCCAGCTTTCATTCTCTTGTCTGTCTTTTCTCAATCCTTCGCCGCCCCCTCTCAGGTTCACCCTTGGCGGTGCTGGCGCGGCACACTTTCTGAGGCCTTTCTAACTCAGCAAAGCCAAGTTCTCCAAGACAGTAAAGTTCCTTCTGGCAGGGTTTCTTGCTTTCTAAGTTGTATTTACTGGAAACAAGAATAATTCCACATTTGCATCCTCCACGCTCTCTAAGTGTGCTAACACTTGCAGTTGAGATGTGAATGAGCGACAGCTGTTCTGTTCCATTCAGATTGTGTGCAAAGTGTTTGGAGGGAGAGTGTCTGCTTAGTTTTAACAAAAGCCTCTGGCAGGAAGCAGTCTGAAAGAGCTTTGGAAAACAAGCAGCGGGCAGCAAGCAGAAGCTGACCAGGGAGCAGAGGGGGGACTGTCCAAAGGGTTAAATTAGAGAGAACTGAGTCGTTCTCGCTGCTGCAGTCAGACGCCCTCAGGTCTGAACCCTGGATCTAGCTCTGAGTGACTGTGACCTGGTCAAGCTCCTTACCTTCTCTGGCTCTCAATGTCCCACCTATGACACGTAGTAAGACCTATATGTAGAGGGTTCTAAGAATGACAGTAACTTAAATGGACAACACATATACGGCTCCTGACCTGGTATCTAGCATATGGTAAACCTTCAGAAAATACAGTTCCATTAACAGCAACCACTCCATTTTCTGTGTGCCCTTACCTGGCAGGCTGGTGACGCTGTGGAGGCAACAATATCTGACTACGGGGTCTTTGTTCTTTGGAATTTTCCTGTTCTCAGCACACAGAGGAGTCAAGCCCTGAGCCCAGTCCCCTGGAAAAGCCCTCAGAAGTCTTAGAACACTCTATGCTTGGATTTTTGCAGAGAGGTGAGGGGGTGACATACCCGAACCTTTAAGAAGCCCAGTGGCTTGAGGTTATCTAAAACCACAGGGGCAGGGCCATTTGACACTGGGGCTATTTTTCCACCTGAACAGATGGTCAGAGACTGAAGTGAGGATTAAGGGAAACAGGGTGTGCCTGGAGAAAACATGAACAGATGTATTCGATACAAAGAAAGGTGCCATCTAGTACATGACATCATCACCTGAGCGAGATGAGGTGGGGCTGTCTTTGAGGTGGTGTGCAAGGGCTCTGGGAATTGGGCATAAAAATAAGCTCTAACCTGGGAGAGGGGACTCACACTGATTCTGGGGTCTGGCGCTGGTACCTAGGCCAGGTGGGGTCTCCGAAGTCTCTGTCTCCTCTCACCAGACAGCATACCCACTCAATGCTACAAATACCCAGGAGTCTTCTGACCTATAGCTGGGTCTCCTTAGCCCCCAAGGGGAGGTCTAAGCAATGGATGGTCTCTTGGCCCTTCCTGCTTTCAGTTTATAAATAGACAGTAGGTGCTTCTGGCTTGTACAGGTGCCCATTGTGAGGTGTGTTGGTGTAATTCAGCCTCTCAGGCTCTGAGCAACTCTGGGAAAAGAGACAAAATTGAGGGTGTGGTCCTGCCAAGCTGAGGATCAGGTCTGTGGGAACCCTAATCAGAGTACGCCAGATGATCAAGGCCAATTTGCCGTCATACGCATACGTGCAGGCGAGGATGTAACCTGTTTGTTAATGTAGCATGAGTGTCACGAATTGGCATAAGGCCTCTTCTGTTTGAGCTTGTATCACTGATTGGCACGAGGCCTCCTCCGTTTGGTGTGTATATAAGTTACCACTGACCAGGCAGGGGGCTGGGCTACTTTGAAGAACTACTTTGTCAGGTGGCTCTTGTAGCAGCAATGGCCACTCGATCTACAACAAAGTCTCTCCTGTGTGTGCCTACAGCTTCTCGTGTCTTCTCTGTCTAATGCCCGGTGTCGGCGGAGCTGTGCTCCCATAACGTCCCAGGCTGGGAGGGCCGCACTGCTGTCCAGCTACCCCGATGGCCTTGTCCCAGCAGCGACCGGTCTGCACTGTGGCCACAGTGTCTTACAGCTGTAGCTCTCTCCCTGTCCTAGCCCTTTTGTCTCCAGTTTTAGGAACATACAAAAAAATTAAGTGTTAATTTCAGAGAATACCGAGGAGCAAAAACAAGAACACCCACTCTCGCGATCTATACCAGGGCTGACATTACTTACAGCATTAAAATAATACAACAATTTTTAAAAATGCACCGAAGAAATCTTTCTTCAGAGGCTCGATTGTTGGGATTTTTTTTGGAGGGAGGGGGTGCTCCTTGGTCTCTACAGTTCCTCCAGGTCCCTCTTACTGTACGAAGTCCAGTTCTGGACACGGAATCCTGGGAGGGCTCTGAGCAGCATAAGCAGAGTTTTCAATCTCCCCTTTGGGTTTGTACCTCTCTTTTTGTGCCGCTTCTCTGTGTGCCTCCTAGAGACAAGCGTACTCGGGGGATTTATATCTGGCTGAGGTTGTCCATGACCCCCAGGTCCCTGCCTCCACAGAGTCTGTAATGCACATCTAGCCAGGCCACATCCCTACCCCCACCGAGCAGAGTCTGAAAGGCCTGAGGACTCTAGTTGGCCCACCCACCTGGTAATCCATGGGCCGCCCGGCACTTGGCTCCATCTTAATGTCTGGCTTGGATCTGAGGAGGAGAACGTACAGTCAGGCCTGGTGTAAGGGGGTTGCTTGCAGGGGAGGAGGGCCCTCCCTGGCCGTGGTTAGATTTTGGAGAAGGGCGGAAGGACAGAACTGTGGTTTTCAAACACCCAGGACTGTCAAACAGAATGGGGAGTAGTTTTCGGAGGTCCCAACAGAGAGGACTGAGCAATAGCATAATTAACAGGGAGGCAGGCATCAGAACAGCAGGTTCAAATACGGGCTGGATGGCTCTGTGATTTCCCTGGGCCTGGAGGTATTTGGTGCCTTGGGAACAGGCCCACAACTGCTGCACCCTGCCTCTGCAGGGAGAGTGTGGAGAGCGGCTACAGTGTTTGGGCAGGTTCAAGCCTTGGACTAATGAGAGGGCCCAGTCCTCATGGCCACGTGCAAGTCCCAGCTTGGAGGGCAGAGCCCTCCCGGCACAATTATAGCCAACAGCTGTAGTTGTAAGCTTGAACCTATGGTCCGAACACGTGGCCCCAAATGCCTGAGTGAGGTGGGCTTGATAGAGTTCAGGTGCATGTAATTGAGTAGGATTGAAACCCATGAGAATGTTGTAAACATCTTGACCATGCCCTTACTTTGCCTTGTGGAATCTGCCATAAAATAAAGACACGGGGTGTAGTCCGTGGCGCTGTCGCTAGCTCTCCATCACAGAGGACAGCGTCCCACCCAGACCCAGCTTTTATTCTCTTGTCTGACTTTTTCTCAATCCTTCACTGCCCCCTCTCAGGCTCACCTAACCTGGCTGAGCTGGTTCGGCACATAAGGCACCCAATGTGGGGCTGAGTGTGCCAAGGCTGTGCCGACTTGCTGCAGGAGAGCTGAGAGAGACAGCCAGGAGAAGAAGGAAGGGGCAGGTTCAGATGAACCCAAATTCTAACATTCCTGCCTGATTGGGGTGGGGTGGGGGGCAGTTGGGGATGTGGGGGTCTGCCCACTCACCGCTTGTTGGAGACATTGGTGGTGAGAGCTGTCACAGAAGCTAGAGACACGGAGTCTGGATCCATCCCCTCCGCCAGCCGAATGCCCAGGCGGTCAAGGTCGTCCATCTCCAGCACTGCTGGTTCATCTGGGGAAAAAGGAAGGCTGGTTAGGTGGGCGGGACGGTGGGATAGTGATGGTCTTTCCCCTTTTGCTTTGGCATCAGGGAAGCTAACAGTTAAATTTAAGGTATAACTAGTAGCATCTGCTAAGAATATTATAGCCTGTATATCTACAGACTTTCCTACCTCATCTTGATCTTTTATATCTGGTTTTAATTATATCTGGTTTTGCTTTTTTCAAAATTGATTTTAATTATATCTGGCTTTGCTTTTGAAATTTTAATAGAAAGTAACTCTTTTATTGTATGTTACTTAAGCACTGAGTAGCCTCATGGAAGAGGTAGGAAATAAAAGGCACATATTTATATACCACTCATAACAATAGCTACCATTTATTGAGTGGCTACCACATGCCAGGCACAGTGCCAGGCACTTTATACACATATCTCTAGTTCTCATAGCCATGCCCCCCAACATGGGCACTATTCTCATGTCACACATGGGGAAACTGAGGCTTAGGAAGCAACTTATCCATGTAAAATAGCTGATGGAATTCAGAACCTAGCCCTGTACTAATGTGTATTAATCCAACGAGACACAGAAATGATGATTCTAAGAAGCCACCCAAGGGTCGTTGGCTTGGGCCTCAGCCAGCAGCTGTGTCCTCTCCACAGCTGGAATTGGCACGGGGGCAAGAGGAGGGGAGAGGGATTCTGGGGGCAGTGGGCCACACAGTGGACACGGGGAGTGCAGCCAGGCGCCCCGAGGACCTCGGTCAGACAGCTACACACATGTTATCCACTCCCTTCCTCCGTTTTCTGCCTGTCCTCCTCTTGAACAACTGTCTCACCCCCTCCCAGCCTGCTGCTCCAGGGGGGCCAGTGCCACCGGCCACTCCAGCCTCCGGGGCCCACCCTGCCTCTCTCCCCAAGGCCTTCCCTGCAGCCCAGTGAGAGGGAAAAGGCAGGATCTGGGCAAACATTCTCGGAGTCAGGTTTTGCCCCAGAAATAAGGAATTGGCCGAACAACGTCTGTTTTTTGTTATCCCTACTCTAACTACAAATCTCTAGGCTTCTCGATGGAGGAAGCAGAATGGGGCAGAGGGCGGGAGGAGCCTTTCATAAACAGGGCCCTGGGCAGGGGGCTCTGCTGGGCTCTAGTCTGGACCAAGAGAGATGCGGTTCCATCCTCCACCCTCAGCCCGCACAGCGACCCCTGCCTGAGGGCCACTGTCATGGCCTGGCCCCCCGCCAGCCAATGGGAGGCCAGGCCCCGCCCACGTGGCTCCTCCGGCCAATCACAGGAGACCCTGACTGCAGGGAGGCGGGGCTTGGTCTCAGGTGCGGAGAGATGGCTAGACCAAGGGCAGGTGCACGCGTTTGTACCTTGTCTTTGGGTTTCCTCCTTGTGGAGCCGGTTCTTCCCGAGCTTCATGGCGGAGAACACGCTCCTCCCGGTTCTGTGAGAGGAGCCGCCAGAATGAGGAGGTGGAGGGAGATGGAGGCAAGGAGGAAGACACACCAACAGAAGAGCAAAACCCGAGCGGAAACGCGAGGGAAAGGACACCCAAACCCCATCCCCTCGCCTACTGGTACTGAGATAAACTGGAAGCCAAGAGGGGGGATTCGGGCAGAGGAAACCCCACCCCTTCCCTTCCCCAGGCCTTCACACCACTGAGGAACAGGCGGGGAGCCAGCGACCAGAGAAGGTGGCCTGCGGTTGGCAGGCACCGCTTAATGGCAGCCCCTCGGGATCCTGGGCCTTCAGCCCTTCTCAGTCCAGTCTCAGAGCTCCAAGCTCCGCCAGTGCCCCCAAGCTGCTCTTCTATGTCCCTGCTCCCCGCCCCACCCCCCCATACTGGGTGGAAAGTAAGCCAGCCAACCCGACACAAAGCATCAGAACAGAAGTCAGGAACAGGACTCAGAGGGGCAGAGGCCGAGGTGCTGGGAGATGTGGTTGAAACTAGCTGCTCACTTCTCAGATGGCCCTGGTGCTCAAAGCCGGCCCTGTCTTTCCCAACCTCCCTGTTCCCTGGGATCCTCCTTGGCCCCCAGTGAAAAGGAGGAAATAGGCTCTTTCCCATCTATCTTTGGTGCTGGCTTTAAAAAGGCCCCTTCGGTCTGCCCCCTCTCACTGTGGGATCTCCCCCTCCACCAGTCCCCAGGAACATATGGCAGACTCCATAGTTCCTACCTCTTCCTCTGGCTTGGTGTGGCCTTGTGCCCTCAGGTGAAAGGCCCTGCCGTCGGGGGGGCTGAGGGAAGGGGCAGGGGTCCTCACTGTCCCTTCTGTGCTATCCCCGCAGCCGAGCCTGTGATCCCTGGTGCCAGGAGGGACCAGGAGTAGGTTCAGCATGGGATAAAGTGCAGTATTCCATTACTCCATTAATATTGCATTAGTTGGACACCTGACTCCGTCCACTTCCCATTGCCCCTCCTCCTGGGTGTGGCCTTGTCCTCCTGTAGGCCCACGTGGGGTGAGGGGCAGGCTCGAACCCTAAACTCACCTATAGCTGAGCCACCCATCGTGGGCCATGCATCTCCTTGTGGAGGCTTCACTATGGTTCTCAGGACCGCTGTTCTTTTTCTTTTCTTTTTAAAAATTTCTCCACTTCGTATCTTTTACAAGGATATTTGTTATTGGATTTAGGGCCTACCTGGATAATCCAATATGATATCCTCATCTCAAGATCCTTAACTTAATTGCATCTGCAAAGATGCCTTTTCCAAATAAGGTGCTATTCACCGCTTCCAGGAATTAGTTCACAGACATAGCTTTGTTTTTGTGGCTACCATTCAGCCTACTACATTTTTCTTAGATAGATGTAGCTTCCTAAGGTTCTGGGATGTGTTAGCTCAGTGAATAAACCCAGAAATGTTTTCCCAATAGTTAGTTATTCCACAGGCATATTACTCATCCAAGGCCCGTGCTCGTTATGCTAGTTAACGTGAGTTGGGCGAGACCATTCTGTCCTGGTGGAGGTGGCCTAGAAACCTCAGGCCTCTCTACTCTGGGTTGGAGAGCCAACCTCATCCCCCCAAACCTGGCCCGGTCCTAGGACCAGGCCTTTCCTTTCCTCTTCATCTGCCGGGCAAGACATGGACAGGTGTGTGTCTGTCTCCCAACGAGAGAGCAACCAAAACCACTCCTTTCACGTGGCACCAGCTCACAGTTCAGGAAGCACCTGGCATGTTCATGATTTCCGACAAAGGCATCAGGCAGGTGAAAGGAGGCTGGGGCTGACTGATCCGCCTGCGCTCTCCAGCTCCATGCTTTCCGGGGTGTAATAATGGGAGGAGAGGGGACGGAAGGTGCTCTCAAGCAGGAAAATAGATGCCTTTGGAGTCTCTCACAGCGCCAGGTAGTGGGAAGCAGCAAGCTTGCTACCCTGGGCAAAGGGCAGAGGTTCTTATTGAAATAAATGTTAATCAGTGAAAGTTGAAGATTATCCAAGTGGATTAAAGATTTGTACTTTTTAAAAATCTAATTGATTAGGTCACTGGTGGCTGAGGGTTTTAAAACTGAAATTCTGCATTTGGTCTAGGGGGTTCTTTAATTACTAAAGATGTAATGTGGTGAGAAAGCCAATAATCAACTTGGTGAAAAATTATTTTGCAACCAAGTGGTTCTTTTATTCATGGCTGCATGAAAGTAGGAGAAACAGGGCCAGGGTGGTGGGCCTCTAGGATCCACGGAGGATTTATGACCACATTTGGGCTTCCCCTTCCTGGATTCGTCAAAGTCAGAATGCTATGCACCTACAGGCTAGACCAGTGGTCGGCAAACTCATCAGTCAACAGAGCCAAACATCAACAGGACAACGATTGAAATTTCTTTTGAGAGCCAAATTTTTTTTAACTTAAACTATATAGGTAGGTACATTGTTATTAATTAGGGTACTCCTAAGGCTTAGGAAGAGCCACACTCAAGGGGCCAAAGAGCCGCATGCGGCTCGAGAGCCGCCGTTTGCCGACCACGGGGCTAGACCATGACTTCTCTCTAGAGAAAAGATTTTGAAGTTAGTTCACTCAGACTCTTTCTGCATCTATAGACCTGATGATTTCTTTGCTGGTTCCGTGGCTCAGATCTAGAAGGATGTCACTGTGGTTGGGTGATGCACTGGGGGTCCTGATGCGACCTTGGTGTTCATAACGTTTGGGAACGTTGGCCAAACTAAAGGTAGCGAGCTGGGTCCCATCAGTTTGGTCTCTCTGTTATTCCGGAGGCTGTGACTTAAGAGGGACGTGTCTGAAAGTGAACAGCTGGCCGTGGCTGCCCAAGGCTTCTCCTAAGACGGCCTTCAGTGGGACTGTCTGGTCCCATCAGCTGAAGCCTTAGGAGAAGCAGAGTGTGGGGTCTTCTCTGGATCACTTACTAGTCAATGTCAATTGGGGAACCGTTCTCCACGTGCTCCTTTGTGGGTTTCTCTCTCTTACTGCCCACGCTCCAGCACCGGTAATGCCATCACTGCAGCTGTTACAGTCATCTCTCGGGGTGTGTTGAATTTCAGTTAGTTTTGAATGTCTCCCCACATCCGGGCAGGACAGGTTGGCCCTGTCTCCAAACTGGCCTGTGGGCACATGGGCCCTTGCTGTACGGCAGGCCAGGCAGCCCTATGCACTTACCCCCCTGTTTGCCCGGGGACCTGGCTCCTCAGCTCTCCCCCAGGACCCACCCCCTTGCAAGGCCCGAGCAAAGAGCATCATGGAAACAGATTTCCCTTCTCCCCAAACCAGACTCTCCCAGAATTTCACATACTCACAGGGAGGGGAGTGTCTCCATGGCTCTATTTTTAAATTTTCTTTACTGCAACTTTCACCTATTTCCACTGATTTCTCCCCAGTGGAGATAGACATGAACAGCGTTGCCACACAATAACCGTCCAGAGCCTTTAAACCAGTTCCCACACTTTTGCTTCTTTAGGCTAAAGAGTTTCAACTTGTTTAATCTCCTCTTAGGAGTCCCATTTTCCTATCCTTTAAATCAACCTAAGGCTCGACACATGAAGTTAGAATAGTAAACGCCAGCTTACTTTATCTCATATGTTAATTGGAAATGGCAAGAGATTAGAATAGAGCGGTGCTAAGGAACCAGCCTTTACAGTGGACCTACTGTGTGCTTGTACTGTGAGACACCCCTTAGTTAGGCTTCCTTGGGCCTCCAGGATTTCATGTCCACCCGCCCAGCCCTGCCTTCCTTCTGAAGGTGGTCATTGGCTTCTTGAGCCTCCCCAACTCCTTTGACTTCACACCCTCCCACACAGGGACACCTAAGGCCTGACTTAGTGGTGGGAGCTGAACAGGGAAGTGGAAGCAGAATCAAGACACTGAAAGGAGGGAGGAGGGAATGGAAATCAGAAGGCCCGGCCACTGCCCAACCCACCCTTATACCTCCCTGTCCCTCACTCCCATGGTCAAGTGGCGAGACCTCCCTCTCCCTGCCATCCCCTGGTGCTGACTCCGCCAGGACAGCCAATGACTAAGCCTCCGACATGGGCCGCCCCAACATCCGCACCCTGTGGTGAGGACCCTTCGAGCCCTTGGGCTCCGCCCTGGCCTGGGACACCTACTTGTGCTCGCCATCTCTGCCTCCCTTGGTCTTCTCTTTGCCTTTGCTGAGTAGGGAGAAGAAATGAGGAGACAAGGGGACGTGTGTGAGAGGGCGCGGGCCAGAGACGCTGCAGACTTAGCCCCTGGCCCTGCTGACCCCCATGCTCCCCACTGGCCTCTTGTCCCACAGTCCCCTCGCCCCACAGCCTCTCACTTCAGCACACCTAAGCCTGTAGGGCAGGGATCCCATAGGGCTGGGGAGAGAGGGACCTGGAGTGCTGATGCAGGCAGAGGCCTCAGGGTATCAGCTAATTTCCTCCACCCCAAGGTCTAGTGATTTCTAAATGTGGGCCACAGGGAACTCAGTTAGGGGAGCCTGGCCACCCTCCAGGCCTGAGCCATCCTACTCCTCCCCTAATCCCTTTCAGTGGAGTGGGGTCCTTCCAGGCCCCGAGGGCCTCTCAGAAGAAAGGTGGGCAGAAGGAGGTGGGACCATGGAGGGCAGGAGGGCCAGTAGGTGGAGAAAGAGAAGGAGAGAGTCTCGAGTACAGGGAATCCAAGGAAAGCCCCAAGCCTCTAGGGGGACTGTGAGACAAAAGCCCGCTCCTTTCCTTGTTCTTTCTATGATGTGGCTCCTAGTGCAGCTCACTGGCCTCACACAGAGGGGAGAACGTGTGCAGGTGAGTGCGCGCAAACACATGCGCACTTGTGTGTGCACGCGCGCATGTGTGCTGAGTATCTCTTTGGAGATTGAGGCGAATACACACTGACATGCAAGGGCCTGGAGCCCGGTTTTGTGCATCCGAGAGCAGAGTGCCCCTGGGGTTGACTCATCCCCTCTCTGCAGTACTGACGGCTGGGATTGGGGGAGGTGCGGAGGACCCTGTGAGTAAGGGGACCCGCTGGCCAGGGTGCTGTGAAGCTCCAGCTACGGCCGCGTTTGTGTGAGAGCCTTCATGTGAAGTGGGGTGACCAGAGCTGAGAAGAAGCTCCATCCACAGCCTGGCCCACCCTTGTAGGCCTGAGAGAGGGACTGCTCGGCACTGTGTGAGCCACAGCCGCCCAGGTGGGCAGCCCTCTCGACTGTCCAGAGGCCCCAGAGCTGCTTCCCATGGGCATTGCCCCAGGATCCAGAGTATCCCTGGGTCCTTCAGGATCTCGGAGTTGGACGGGAGCCAGGATGCTCCCCCCATTGCCGGTACTGACCCAGAGGGGCTAGTGGCTTCCCCAAAGTCACTCAGCTAGTTAGTGGCAGTCAGGCAGGATGGGACTCGAACTTAGCTCTTCTGATTATTCAGAGTTAGCGCTTCTTTTCTTGCAGTTGGTGGCCCTCACAAGGCTTCCAATCTTGTCCCCAGAAAGCCCTTTCTCAGCCCACCTGCCATCTCAGACAGCCCCCTGCCAACATTCCCCTACAAGGGACAGAGGATGGGGACCCGCCTCCCTGGCTCCCCACCAGGTCTCGGCTTCTCCTCTCACCATTTCCCGCCAGATTCCTGAACCTTTGATTGTCCAGCCGCCAAGAACCTGTCTGTCACCAGCCCTTACATGGGGCAGCACTGGGCACCCCAGTTACAACCTGTCCCTCAGTCATCCCTTTGGCTCTCCCAACAGCAGCATTTGTCCGGGCCCCTGTTTTACACGAAGAGGGTATGTGACTGGCCAAGGGCCACCAGGCTGGTAGGAGGCAGAGCTGGAGAACTCAGACCTGGACCTCCCCAGGCCAATCTGCCGGCTCTTCCCACCCCACCCAGCCTGGAGTCCCAGGAGGGCAGGCCCCAAGCTGGCCTGGGTGATGCCGCCCCGCCCGCAGCTGCCTGAAGGCAAAGGTCCAGCCGCATTTGTCACGGGCCTGGTTCCTTTGACCTTATTACTATGACCCCCAGGAGGTTCCCAGGGGTTCCTAAGCTCGTATCTGTGTGTGCGTCTGTGGTTGTGTGTGTGTGTGTGTGGGGGGGGGGGGGTGAGTGGTTCAAGTGCAAAGAAGAAAAACATATTTGTCCTATAAAAGTATCAAATTCAGTTCCATTAATGTGTGTTTTTTTTCGGAACAGGGACTGAATACATTTACAGTGGGGCCTTGACTTATGAGTGTCCCAACTAACAAGTTTTTTGAGATACCAGCTGTCTCTCGCCGATTTTTTGCATTGAGTTGACAGAGTAATTTGAGTTCATGAGCTCCTTAACGATCTCGGTCTCGGAAAGAATTAAACTCATCGTAAGTCAAGGCCCCACTGTACTTGGAAAGGAAAGGGTGGAAGGAGATTGGAGGAGATGATTGCAATGGGAGGGAAGCATCTCCTCTCAAAACCCACCCATCCCTCCATGCGCCCTCCACTTACCTGCATTTCACACATCATCGCCGGTGACCTAGGAGCCTCTGGACAATGTTTTACTAGCCCAGATTCTGCCTGTCTGGGCTCTAAGTGTAGTACAATTGTGCTCCCCCTTTTTTGGGGGGTAAAAATCGTGCATTTGGGAAGCACAGGCCTGGACACAGCTTCCTGTCGGCAGGAAGTTTGCAGGCATGAATTCTGGACACCGAGGGTGCTGGGCTGTGTTCTCAACAGAAGAGAGGAGAGAGGCTGGGTCCCCATCGGGACCTCGGCTTCACTCTGGCAGGAAGAGGCCACCTTGCTGGGCTGTCACTGGCCGGGGCGGAGGCCAGGCGGTCTTGAACAGAGAGACCAGGCCTCCCCGCTCTCTGAGGGGCAGGAGCCACCCTACTCCTCCGCTGTGAGTTCTGGCATAGGGGTCTGGGGTGGGGATGCTGCAGCAACACCTTTCTCCCTCTGCTATACCTTTCGAGCACCTCAGCCTGTTCCCTGGGCTCAGTCAGGCCTACGGGGGCCCCTGGAGGCCTAGGCATCCACTGTGTCTTGGGGGGCAGTGGGCAGCCAGCGGTCCCAGCCTGTTACCTCCGGAAGCTCTTCTCGCCCGGTGGCCGGGAGCTGAGGCGGGAGCCGGGGAGCAGCCCATCCGTCTCCTGGCTGTCCTTCTCTTCCTCCTGAAGGGACTCGTCTCCCAGGAAGTCCCCGTCATCCCAGGAGCCCACAGTGCCGTCTGTGTCCTGATACCGGACCTCCACACACAGGCTGGTCTGGAGGGAGAGAGAGGGCTGGTGAGCAGCGAGGACAGCAGCAGCAACCATAATCCCACACACGTGGCTGCTTTGTGATGTTTGCAAAGCGCTTTCCCACGCTTAGCTCAGTGGAGGAAGGCAAGCTGGGTACCATCCTTCCCCATCTCCCATTTTGCCGATGAGAAAACAGAGGCTCAGAAAGATGGACATTCACAGTCAGCCAATCTAATAGGCTCCAGCTCTTGGCTCTATTCCTCCCAGGTGCCCAAGGTCAGGGCCCGCCCTGGAGAGTTGAGCTTGGATTGGGGGTGGACTCCCTGAGCCCACTGTGCACATAGTCAAGAGCATCACCCAGTGTTCCAGGGAGTAGGTCACCCTCTGGTCCTCTGAACCAGGGCTGCCTGGAGGGATGAGGGTGGCCTCCCTGAAATCGGCTGACCTGAGTCACCTCCTCCCATCTCACTCTCCATCCATGAGGACGCCCAACCCTGAGCCACTCTGTGTGTGTGGGGAGGAGGTGAACAGGCAGGCCCTCGGGTGACCCTGCAGTGGGCGAGTCCCGGTGCTCTCTGGGGCCACCCACCTTGATGATAGCATTGTTGTCATCAATCAGCGTGTCGGTCACCTCCACGTGGCTCTCCTCTACCACCTTCTGCAGCACCATGCGGAAAGTCCCGATGAGCCTGTGGACGCAAGGGACATGGGTTTCAGGGGGAGAGGCCAGAGTGCGGAGGGACATCCCAGAGGCTGTGAGTGGCAGGGAAGGGGAGAGCAGGCTGGAGAGAGGGAGGGCTTGTTCAGGCTCCTGGCCGGGGCTGTGGAGGGGGCACTCCACAGACAGGGTGGCATGGCCAGGAGGACATGTGACCCCCTGACAACTGCATGCGGTGTATGTGTGAGACCCATTTTCCTGGGAGTGCTCGAGGGCAGTGAGCACCCAGGGGGATGTTCACAGGCCAAGGAGACAGGGTGGAACGGTGCAGCCTTCTGTTCTCTGGGTACGTGGACTCGGGGTTCCCCTGAGCTCCTGAAGAGCAGCGTCCAGATGCCCAGCGCAAAGGCTGCGGGGGAAGGACTGGACCCGTGAGCAGCTCCTCCACGTTCAGCCTCCCTAACCGGGACCGCTGGCTCATGCATCCCTGTTTGTCAGTGTGGTGCCCACCGTGGGCATGCTGCAAGCTCCTCGAGGGTGAGGACCATGCGACGGCGGGAGAGGCAGCCAGCGCTGTGAGCAGCACAGTCTCGGAGTCGGAGGCTTTTGACGGATTGGGAGCCCAGCTCTGACACTCACCGGCAAGTTGCCTGCTTCCCAGGCAGTTTACTTGGGCCCTCAGTCCCAGTTCTCTCTGAACTTGGCTGAGGTGTCCTTTATAGGACCAGCTGAGACCCTCTGTGCCAAGCCCTCATCAGAGCTCGGAGCACACAGCGCTCAGAAAGCAGCCTGGTGGTAGAGGGGTGCGGGGTTGGGGGGGTTCCTGTGAGTGTCTCCAGGACAGGGCTGGGTCCCTGTTTCAGCCTCTATTTGGCATTTCCAGCCCATCAGAGACCTCAGCATCTGCTGGCTGCGTTAATGAACACAGTGGGTGCCCATTAATGCCGAGTTGACTTGAACCCCATCCCTGTGGTTTGGAGGTGTTGCTCTGGGAGGAGGCGACTCCGCATGTGGATGAACACATACACAGCCCTTCCTGTTGGAGGGACAGACACCGCGGGGGGCATCCACAGTGTGTGAGCTGAGGGGCAGGGCGGCCGGGGGCCATCTGGTGCTGCCCTTGGTTTACAGAGGAGGAAGGTGAGGAAGAGACATAGCTAATCAATGGCAGATCCAGGTGAGGGGAGGTATGGCGTGAATTCCCACTAACAGGCAGGGAGTCCATGGCGGGAGGAAGTGGTGGGAGCAGCCACACTGGATGCATATGAAATGCTTCCCTCTGGAGCTCAGTCCCACCTGCCAGCCCGCCTCCCTCCCTGAGGGCAGAACTGTCCATTCCATTCCTCCCCTCTGAGCCTGAGTAGGCTTCTAGGAGCTTCTCCGACCTCGTTCTGCTGTAAGGCTTCTTCTCTCGCAGCATCCTGGCCTGTCTCCAGCTCGGGCAGTGCACAGAGACCAGGGCTGGCCTGGGCTCAGGGACCCGCACCCCCGCCCCGCACCCCCGCCCCTGCCTCCAGTTCAATGTTGTCTTTATACAGTGAGGGCGGGGGGTTCCAGCTCCTGTACTGTGTGGACATTCTAACAGACCACAGGCATGAAAAAACACCCTGGTCTTCTTGCAGCCCCCTCTTTCGGTTCTAACTCAGTGGTTCCAACTTCAACACGAAGGGTCACCTGGAGGGCCTGTTAAAACACAAAATACCGGGACCCACTCGCACCTGGTTGCACTGGCCAATGTTTGATGACTGGCTGGGGGAGGGGAAAGGCAGGCCTGACCTGTAGCTTTTGCAACTTCATGGTGTACACACTCCCCCGAAGGCCACTTTCTGGCTTCCCAGGGGAAGTCACTGAACTCGAACTTGGAGTTGGGAGAGGCTTGCACCCAGCACATCTGCTCCAGCTCCAGCTCTGGCCCGCCCCAGGGCATCTGATTCAGCAGGTGGGGCCAGAGAATGCACGTTTCTGACAAGTCTCTGATGCTGATGATGCTGGCTCCCGGGGGCACAGTGAGAATTTGTTCTGCTGCTGCCCTTTGCTGACTGGAACTTCAGGCTTTTTGATCCACCAGGAGCCGGTGAGCACCCCATGAAGGGGGGGCACTCAGGGACATCCTTCCCTGGCAGATGCCCCAGAAGGCAGAGAAGGCCCAAGGACAAGCAGAGATGCTGCAAGGCGGCAAGACACCCCCAGAGGGCAGGATGGAGCTATTCCCCACAAGTGCTCAGAGAAGCTCTGGCGCCTTCCAGGCCGAGCTCAGGGTAGCGTCTCAGACCTTTGGACTTGGGAGCGGCCTGGAGGAGAGCGTGTCCAGCACTTTAGTAAGAAAAAGTCACTCAAACACCCTCAATGACACGTTCTCAAGCCCCTGCCTGACTCCCCTCACGGGAGCTCACTGCCCCACAGCTACGCTCACAGCTAGTCCACCTGCCACGGCTTTAATCACACCGTCAGCCAAGGTCTGCCTTCGGGCAAACTCCCACCCTCCCGGCTCCTCATGCCCTGGCCCAAGCCCTGTGCACACACAGAGGAAATGCCATCCCCAGAGGGAGGCAGTGTAGACGGCAGCGTAAAGAGCCGGGCTCTGAAGTCAGACAGAGGTGGCGTCTAAGGGGGATTCCGCCACCTGGCAGCTGTGTGTCTTCGGCTAGTTTTCCGACCTCTCTGAGCCTGGCTTTTCCCCATCTCCCCAGAGAAGGTGATGCCCTCACTTTGCTGTGCGGTGGTGAGAACACCCAAGTGAAACTCCTCCGACACTGCACGCTCAGATGTGGGCCCTTCTCCCCTGTGTGCAGGGGTGTGCTATCTGGACGGCTTGTGCAGGGCTGGACTCCTTCGCAGGATGGGCTTTGGGGGCGGATGCACAGCCTCTCGGAGCTGGGCCCCAACGGGAGGGTGGGGCTGGGTCACGGGGAGCCAGCATGGCCAAAGGAATCAGCTTGTCACAGACCCGCAGGGGGACTTTAACTCCTAACAGTCACCCCACCCCACCACCCACCCGACCTCCCTCAAACAAAAATAGAAAATAATACTCTTTGACATGGACAATAGATATTGTCTTCATCTTATGGAAAGTATGAAGAAAAGCATTTTTATAAAACTTGGCTCTTCCTACAGGTCTGTAACATACCACCTAAGCAAAACCAATGCTTGCTATAAAAACACAGCTCCCACGAGTGCCTTAATCCTTAATATTGCTTCCAAAAGAATGGGGCCCTTCAGCCCCCCTCTATAGACACGAAGGAAGCCCTGACTTTGGGGTGCATGCTGACCCCCCAGGCAAGCCCTCCCACCCCAGCTGCCCTTGCCCAGCCGGGCTGTAGGCTCAGTGGGGTCTGCCTTTTGCCTCTGCTCCTCTGGGTGGGTCAGCATGGAGCAGCTGCCTGGGAGGCTGGGGCCCAGGGCAATGGAGGAAGGATGGGCTTAAGTGCCCCTGGAAAGTGGAGATGGAGCCCCTTCGCTCTGGGGCAAGGAGCACTGACCTGGGGTCAGCAGGTTGAAGACCTGGCTCTGCCCTGACCCTGCTGTGTGACCCTGGGCCAGGGCCCTCTCCAGGACTCAGTTTCCCCCAGGCTGTTAGGTGAAGGGGCTGGGACCCAACCTCCTGTCCTCTGACAACCTCCCCTAAGGGGCCCGTCCAGATTACCCATCACAGAGGGGACACCCCCCCCCCCCAGTGCCCACAGCTGCCCCGGAGGCCGGACTGGCCGCAGGGAGGATTCCCAGGTGCTTAGCCAGCAGGAAGGGGGGCTCAGCGCAGACAGCCTGCGGACTGACCACAGTGGAGCTGAAACCAGGCACCAGGACCTGTCAATAATTCATCACTTTCCCCCTGGACCTGGTGTCAGGTGCCCGAGGCGGCCAGGCCTCCACTGCTGTCCTGGCTCCTGCATTATTCAGGAGCCTCAGGAGACCGGTGCCTGGGTCAGGCCACACACACACACACACACACACACACACACACACACATACATACACACACACCTCTGCCAAGGGTCCTGGACAGGCAGAGGGAAGCACAAGACCCTCTGGACCAACACTCATCCTCACCGGGAAGTCCAAGGTTCCTGAAGGCAGGGCCAAGCCGACCAGGGGTCTCCTGCTCCCTGACTCGGACAATTTCTCCCTCCTCCCTGCAGCCCCTGGAACCACTGGGCAGCGAGGGACCAGTTTCCAAGCCGCCCTCCACTTCCAGAACAAATCGGTCCCATTTCTCACACCATTTCATGTTTCTCCCAAATGCATCAGTCATGTGACTAGCTCTCACCTGGGGTGCCCTCAAGTCTTCTGGTTCCTGTTCCCAGATCCCCACACCCCGGGCACCCTCTGACGCACGGAGACATGTGTTTGTTCACTCAGACAAAGGCAGAGGGGCTTCCTGGGTGCCAGGCACCTCCCCAAGCAGTGGGTGTGGATTTGCTGGTTAGCAAGCCCAGAGCAATTGGTTTTTGAACCCAAGGCAGGAATTGGTATTTATGATATTTAGCCATCATTCCAGTCTGTTCGAATCATTCCGAATTCTGCTTGTCGCCCAAAGAGAAGGACGGGAACCTTGCCTGAACCTCTAGTAGTGACCACGCTCACATGTAGGTGCGCTTCGTGGCAGAACGTAAGCTCCCTGCGGATAGGCGCCTCCCTATCCCCCGCACCTGGTTCTGTGCCTGACACACAGTAGGCACTCAGTAAACATTTGGGGGACTGAATGAGGAGCAGACATCTATCTCATTTAATTCTCTCAGCTTCCCTTTGAGGTAAGTACTTATCCTGTTTAGACAGGAGTGTACTGAACTCGGAGAGATTATGTAGCCTGCCCACGGCCACACAGCAGATGGCCGAGCTGGGACCCGAGATCAGGTTTGCCCGACTCCTCAACCATCGGACTTCGCTGCCTCAGAGCTCTCGTCTTCCGCGGTGAGGCAAGTTTGCCCTCAAAGCTACAGATGGTCTATTGGAGGATATTATCAGCCATGACATTATCTCTTGGATGGATCACTGTCGCCCAGTATGGTGTAAGGGGGAGACTTAAAGACGGGGACAGGAAGCACTGGGGACAGACGGGGCGAACAGGAGGCTGAGGTGTTCTAGACCAACAATGGAGGGCTGGGGGACTCTGAGGACAACATGGGGGAGCAGAAGATCAATCTAGGGTAGGCTATGGGTGTGGGTCCCCTTTTAAACCCGAAGGAGAGGGCAGCTCAAGGAGCAGGCAGGCCCCCAGCCCCTTCGACCCACCTCCCCGCCCACCCCACGCTTACTTGTTGCTGAAGACTTTGCTGTAGTTGAAGATCTGAATCTCGAGCACCTCATTGTTGTCGATGCTGCTGGCCACCGGCCACCGGAAGATCTGAGGAGAGAGGGGTGGCTGTGGCCTTGGGTGGACATGACAGGAGGGGTGTGGGGACTTGGAGGGATCCCAGGTCAGCTGGCCCCTCACATTGGCCCAGTCTACACAGGGGCAAGGTTCACGTCTGGAATCTCATCTCATTCCAACCACCCAGCTGGCATGGGAGGGGATGTGGAGGACCTGAGTAGGCATCCCTGACCCACTCTGTCTCGGGCCACAGGCCTGAGAAACGAGAGAAGACCAGGTGGAAAGAGGATGACAGATTGGAGCAGTATACCCTTCTGAACTTGACTTTGAATAACGGAAAACGACCAGAAAACCCTGAGGTCTACTCAAACTGCACTGAGCCATGGCTTCACGGGGGAGCTTGGAAGGCAGGGACTTTTAAATTTTGTTTCATTTTTATACCCCATTGAGTTCCGACTGCTCAGTAGGCTAGAGAGAAATAATCATGACGGTAATAGTAACAACAGCTGCCATTGACAGAGAGCTTTTTATTAGGCTTTAGGTGCATTAGTTCATTTAGTCTTCGCTACAGCCCAGGAGGCTGCAACGTGTCCTCTGCTGTATAGACAGAAGCTCGGCTCGGAGAAGCGGCAGGATCTAACGCTTGGTCGTTAGTGGTAGAGCAGGCCCTGGGGAGGCTTCTGGGAGCCCAGCCTGCAAGTCTGCCGTTGCAAAGCCACGCTTCCTTCTCCCAGTCTGGGGGCCGGGGGCCTGGGGGACATGGGCCAGTCTGGAAGGTCACTGCCAATGTGGGTAGGGAACTATCTCAGAAAAATGGCCTTCGTGTCCCCTCTCTCTGGACTGACCAAGTCCCAGGGAGGCCCCTGATACCACCCCCTGCACCCCTCCTCTTGCCCTGTGGTTCAGCTGGGGCTGCAGGAGAGGGAGGAAGACGCAGAGAAGGGCGGGGCTGGGGAGGGGAGGGTTCTGAGCAGGGCCTTGGGCTGGGAGGAAGGGGGCAGGTGAGGGTGGCCCGGCGCAGCCGGCCTGGCCCACAGGCCCCGTTAAGCAGCTCCTGCTCCTGCCGCTGCCTGGCTGCTTCCAGCTCAGCCGAGGATGCGGTTTGCTTAATGAAGTTGCTTTTGTTGGGCTTCGGGGAAATAAACAGGCGCATGAAGGCCGGAATCGGCAGCTCGGTGCTGAGGGGAGAGGGCTGGGGAGCCACCAAGGTCCGTTTTCTTGGGATGAAGGGGCAGGGGTGGTTGATCCACCGAGGGTCTGTGGGTGGGGTTTGGGCTTTGAAAGGAGAGAAAGATGAGAAGAAAAGGGAGATGTTGTTAGAGGACTTCTGTTTGCCCATCACCACCGACTAGCCCAGCGATGGAGTATGCATGGGTCACATGGGCCCTCGGGAGTAAAAAGCTGACCATCCTTAGCCAGTTTGCGGATCGGGAGAGGGGAGCGGAGCCTCTGACTGGAGATGAGACTCCAGAGGAAGCAGGCGGATATGTGGCTCGGAGCCCTTTAAGGGATGTTTCCAGGAAGGAGCCCCAGGAGGAGAGAATGTGAGCAAGTAACTCCTAGAGCCGGGCTGGGGCTGGGCGGGCTGTCACCACGGGCGGGCGCCAGAGACTGAGCCGTCCTCAGGGCTTTCATGACGAGAGGAAGGAGAGGCTTGAGCGTGAGTGTCATACGCTTCTTTCACCGCTGGCTTCCTCCCCCTTGAATATTCTTCCCTCTCCCCACGCTTCTCCTCCCCATTTTCCATCCACCTACACTCTCCCTGGTCTCTCCATTTCCCTTCTCTCCTGTGTGCTCCTCTGTTATCACCCCATCATTTCAACCCTATATTAGTTTCTCTTTCTTCCTTCCTCTCTCTCTCTCTCTCTCTCTCTCTCTCTCTCTCTCTCTCTCTCTCTCTCTCTCTCTCTCCCAAGCCCCTCCCTTCTAGGCCAGCACCTAGCAGAGGTTCTCAAGTCTGGTTGCACATGAGAATCACTTCTGGAACCTTTAAGAAATCCCAAGGCCTACCCTGCACCTGAGACTGATTAACGGAGTCTCTGCTGGGGTCCAGGTGTCAGTATGGTAAGAGCCCCCAGGCGATGCCATGTGTGGCCAAGTTTGAGGAGCACTGCGCAAGGGAAGAGCTTCCTGGTGGAGGCAAGCGTCAGCTCCCCCTGCCCCCTCTCCAGCCCACCTGCCCTCTCCCTCTGGGGTTTGGATCAGGCAGGACTTTGCAACCTGAACCAGCCTCCTAGCTCCAGGGAAATGACTTAAGGACAGGACTTGGGGCCCAGGGCCCTCTTTGCTACCTCCATTTGGCCCCCTTAGAAGCAGAGGCACGGGCTGTGGCTTGGCTTGAATTTTGCTTGGCTGAGGGGTCGCAGGAGCCCTGGGAGTACAGGGCTGTGACCCAGTTCTCCAGGTCCAGACTTGGCCGTGACCTGGCTGGCCTGGGCGGCAGAGTTCTGTGTCCTATCAGCCCAGCAATCTAGGACTCCACGGAAAGGTTTCCCTGATGCAGGCTGGAGAATGACCTGGGTTATCCTAGTCGATGATTTAGGTCATCGAGTGGGTCTGGAATGACCTAAATTGGCAGGACAATATCCTTAAAAGGATAGTCTTCTAGATTTTGGAGAGGAAAATCTTAGGGTGTGGTACAAAGCTTTAGGGTACAATGGGAAGAGACTGCCTTGGGAATTTAAAGACTTAAGACTCAACTTGGGTTTATTCTTACACTTGGCAATATTCCCTGAGTCCTGGTTTGGGTGTCAAGCCAATGATGAGCCAGACAGGTACACTCCTGGCCCTTCAGAGCTCGCAGCCCATGACTTCCAGGTGAAAGAAAAGTGGGCAGATGAGATCCCCTTGACCCTCCACGCCGAGGGCACAGAAGGCCCATCGTCCCTTTTTGTTCTGGGTCCATCTCCCACTAGACTGAGACCCCCCTGAGGGCAGTAATGAGTCCTGTCCACTTTGCAAGTGGCCATAGGCTGTGGAATCAGATGAGCTTGGGTTCAAACCCTGAAGTGGCTACTTATCACCTGGGATGATGCCCACCCAGGGAGTTATAGCCCCGTGTAGAGCTCTCAGCCCGTCCGCCACATGCTGAGCACTCAGCAGAGAGCAGCTGCTTTTCTTACTCTTCCTGCAAGCGCCATTGTCATCTGGCCGCTCCTGTGGGGTCTGGCCACATGGGGCCTGGCTTAGAGCGAACTGCCTTGATGTGGGTCTGGTGTGGCCAGTCCTGTTTCTCCAGGGCAGGGCCTTTGCTGGCTGCTGGCCTAGCAAAGCCTCTCTCTCTCTCTCTCTCTCTCTCTCTCTCTCTCCAGAGCTGTAAGTTAAATGCGGGATCTCAGGTTCCAGCCTCTGGGAAAGGAGACACCGCATCCAGGCTCTGTTTCCACCCATTGTGTCCACAGCATTGTTTTCCCTCCACGGCCCCCTCCTCCCACTCCGCCCAGCCCGCAGCAGCCCCTCTCATCCTTGTCTGAGTAGAGGAGGGGATTTGCTTTCCTGTCTTTTCTTTCATTTTGCAGCCATGCACCGTTCTGTCAGGCGGGCAGAGCAAGGCGCATATCCCCGTTTTATAGAGGGGAACCGAGGCTGGAGAGGGTGAGTGGCCAGCCCAGGGGCGCAGTGTATCAGTGCCTCAGGGCGGACTGCAGCCCAGGGCTCATGACCCCCCGCCAGTGTGCTCTGTACTAGTGAGCTGGTTCCCAGGGCCCTGGGCACAGTAAGGACGAGAAAGGGAAGTCTGGGAAGCCAAGAGG
The DNA here is from genome assembly GCF_963259705.1 of Myotis daubentonii. NCBI lineage: Eukaryota > Metazoa > Chordata > Mammalia > Chiroptera > Vespertilionidae > Myotis > Myotis daubentonii. The sequence continues at coordinate 68,946,199 of NC_081851.1, read as the reverse complement.
CCTGCAGAGGTTTTGTGAGGAGAGCTGAGGTTCCTTTCCAAGCTTGTTCTGGGGTCACTGACAGGAAGTTCAGGATTTCTCCGCTCCAGGCTGGGGAGACAGGTGCAAGCCTGGGCGCAGCTCCCCTGGGCCCTCCCTGAGCCGGGGCCTCTCCTGCTTTGTGGGGTGTGCGCTGCTGACCGGTGGTGGCCAGGCGCGGCCACTTCTCAGAGGGAGAAATGGAGGCAGCAGGGGGAGGGAGGGGGCGCGGTGGAGAGGCTCCCACCCAGCAAAGCCTCGCGGGGTGGCCAGGCCCAGGAGTAGCTACATCCAGAGGAGGCTTCAAATCAAACCTAGAAGTGAACTTTGAACCCGGCTTTGCCCCTCACAGCTCTGCCATGGGGTGGGGTGGGGGGGCGGGGAGACACGTGTTCTCGGAGCCTGCGTTCATCCTCTGCAGGTGGAGGTTGGGTGGAGGAGGACTGGCTCAGGAGGCAGCTCAGTGCTGCTGCTGCTGGGAGCTGCTGTCATGATCCTCCCATGGCTGTTGGGGGGGAGTGCCGGAGGGTCCTGAGCGCCCCAAGTCATTTAGCATCCTTGGCCCCATTCCACTGAGTGCCAGGGGTCCCCCTGTGACAACCAGAAACGCCCCTGCCCGCCCCTGGGTGAGCAGGACCTGCCCCAGGTGAGAACCGCGTCTTCCCATCGCAGGGCTCCTCTCTGACATGGCGCGTGCTTCTGCTCACCCCTCCTTGGCGTCCGCCCCTTCCCCGGTCTCTCCTCACTGGCACAGGGGCTCCCCAGGCCCAGTTCCTGCACGAATCCTCATCCGTGTGCTGTTGAGCCTGGGGACTGGCACGCACGAGGTGCTAGAACACGGTCCCTTGCTGGGGGGCGCATGGACCAGCTGCCCCACGCCAGGAGCACTGGGAAGGACACGGTGATTAACTTCGAATGTCATGTACACCTGTGGCTCAGGTGTCCCGGGGGCAGTTAATGGAAAGGAGTGGCAGTGCCCTTGGAGGGGCATCAGGTTGCTCCCTGGCTGGAGGCCTGGGTGGACATGTCCCCTGGGAGACTTGCTGAGGGGGAGGGAGTCGGGTGCTTTGCCTGACCGACGGCAGGCAGGCCGAGGCCCAGGGAGGCGGGACTGTGGGGGAGTCTGCATTTCACCAACCAGCCGCTTCCTCTCGGGGCCCTGATTGAGGGAATAAGGAGAGGAAGAGGATGGGCAGGTTGTGTAGTGGGGCTCGCCCGAGGCCAAGACAACTGGCTGAGGACCCAGCAACGGTTCTGTAGTCACAATGATTCCTCATTTTGTTCATCATTTTACAGAGACTTCATAGCATCAGCATCCCCATTTGACAAATGTGGGTATTGAGACTTAGAGAAACTGAGGCAGAAATTCACCCGGAAGGGGAGAAGGCACAGCCTGGGGCTGTAGTGATCAGTGGTTGCTCCAGAGCCCGGGGGGAAGGTCGAGGCCTTGCTCCTGGTGCCTGTAGCTCTGGGCCTATGGACAGGAGTGTGGGACGGGCCCAGGGTGAGGAGGAGACAGAGGTTCCGAGTGGCCCCTCAGGATGGTGTCTGCTCAGCTAAAAGCCAGCCGCAAAGGGAACAGTCTGACATAGGCCCTTCCAAGTCCAAACCCAGCCAGACGTCAGAGCTAGAGCCTGGGAAGGAGGGGTGAGCTGTGATGGGGGATCACATCAGAGCTTCTGCTTTGTGCCAAGATGGTGACTTGAGGCTGTTGGTTCTTGCCCCAAAGTCAACCTGGAGAAATTGCAGAAGCAAGAGGGAATATGGATTCTAGGAAACAGCAAACAAATCGGTAAACAAATCAGAGGAGCCCAGGGAGACCGAGGGCTGTTTGACTGTGTGGGGTGGACGGAGGCTGACCCTGGGCCGGGGGTGAATGGGAGTGGCAGTGGGAGAACAGGTCAGAGGAAGTCTGTGTACCTTCTGCCCTTACCTCTCCCCGGCATGGCCTCGGGTGCTCCTTGCTTGCTCCTTAACTGATGAAGTTGGGGTAACAGCCTTGTTGGGAGGGAACTGAGGAAAACAGGTGTGGACAGACCAGCTGCTCACACCTTCTCTCCGTGAACCCCACAGCCAGTTTGTTAAAAAGTTAGACTGCCTTCTGTCAACCATGTTTCTCCCTAAAGGCTCAGAGATGAGGCCCCGACTCTCTCTGGTGACTGGGGCCCTTCTGGTGCCCATCCCACCCATCACCCCCTAGAAACAGGCACAGCCTTTGAAGACTTGTGCCCAACAGAGCTGCTGACACCAGAGGGACATGAACAGGCAAGTAAAGAGCCACTTGGAGAGGCCCCTCCTCCAAAGGAGACAACACGCCGAACAGATGTACCAGCTGAAGCAGGGTCATGAGAACCAATGGACCGGAGAGAAATATATTAGCAATGAAACCAGGACAAGGGATCACAAAGAAGAACAAGTTAGTAAACTTGGAAGATCAATTTGAAGAACTCCCTCAGAAGACAGCAGGAAAAGTTAGATAGACCAAAAAACATAAAAGCTAAGAAATCGCAGCTAGAAATAGAAGTACTGACATCTGATAATAGGGGCTGGCCAAGGAGAGAATTATATAAAAACTGAGTGGAAGGAATATTTGAAAAAAAATAATGGAGATAGAATTTTCTATAATAAACGAAGGATAAAAGGCCTTCAATTAAAAGGGCTCACAAGATAGTGCAAAACAGGAAAGAGAAGGAAATGTAAATTCAGAAGCATTATAATAAAATCTAAGAATACCAAAGATAAAGGGATCACACTTTTTTTCTCCCAGAGAGAAAGAAAATGTCATCCATAAAGTTACAAGAACCAGATGGCCATCAGCCTTCTCAATGGCAACATGGAATGATAGTTTTGAGGTTGCGAAAGAACTCTGAACCCAGAGTTTTATATCTAGTGAATGAAACTCATTGAAATTGGAAGAAATAAGAAAAAATGTTCTCAGAGTTTTAAGCTTTAAGTATGCTACACAAAGACCCAAACTAAAAATGCTTTTGGAGGAAGTTCTCGCATAAGAAGGAAAACAAGTCCAAGGGGAAATAATAGTAATTTATTTAAGCTACCAATAGGGATACATAATCATAAGTAAGGGTAACTACCTTGAAAACAAAAATAGAATGTATAACTTTTCAAACTAACAGAAGAAAACGTGATTTATTCAATGGAAAGCTGGAAAGGAGAAAACAAGCAAACAAACGTAGAGTAAGTAAAAAATATAAAATAAGATGGTGGTAGAAATAAGCCTTAGAACAATAACAACCACAATCGATGTAAATGGATGAAACGAAACAATTAAAACACAAAGACTCTCATATTGGGTTATGAAAATAAGGTCTAGTGACACATGCCCCAAGAAGACACACTTGTATTTAAAAACACAGAAATATTAAAAATAAAAGATGACAAAAATATGACCAGAAAATAAAAGTGTTGAAAAGGTATACCAGGCAAATGAACCAAAGTAAGTTGAGACAGCAATCCTAGCCGTGGATAAATAGAAATTAATGTAAAACACATCCCAAGAGACAAAAGGGGATATTAAATAACGGTAAAAGGAAAAATAGACAAGAAGATCCAGCCACTGTGAGCATATAAGCAACCAGTAAGAGTCTCAAAATGCATCAAGCAACGACTGGTGGAACTGCAGAGGGAAATATATAAATCAACAACTATAATAGGAGGTTCTATCACAGTCAATTTTGAAAATGATAGATCAAGCAGAGAAAAACAAGCAGAAAATAGAACAACCTAACTGGTAAGCTTGCGCTTGTATAACATAACATGTGCTTCAGCTTATATTGCACTATACTATAGAGAACCCTACACTTAACACATTCCGTTTAAGCTGAGGATGCAGTTATGACCATGAATTAGGTCATAACAGAAGTCTCAATAAATTCCATAGAATTAATAGCATAGAACTATGTGCTTGGATAGTAATGCAATAAAACTAGAAATGAATTAAATAAAGAGCTAAAACATCACACGTATTTGGAAACTAAAGAAAATTATATAACTCTTGGGGGTAAAAGAAAATCGTAAGGGAGGGTGGGGTAGGAAAGGCCAATGAGGGAAAAAGGGGACATATATAACACTTTCAACAATAAAGATTAAAAACAAACAAACAAAAAATCATGGGGGATGTAAGAAATATTTAAACCGAATAATAATGAAAGCGCTACCTCCTGGGGGAGTGTGTAAGTGAAACGTGTAGGGCAGCGGTTCTCAACCTGTGGGTCGCGACCCCTTGGGGGTCGAACGACCCTTTCACAGGGGTCACCTAAGACCATCGGAAAACACATATAATTACATATTGTTTTTGTGATTCATCACTATGCTTTAATTATGTTCAATTTGTAACAATGAAAATACATCCTGCATATCAGATATTTCCATGACGATTCATAACAGTAGCAACATGACAGTTATGAAGTAGCAACGAAAATAACTTTATGGTTGGGGGTCACCACCACATGAGGAAGGAACTGTGTTAAAGGGTCGCGGCCTTGGGAAGGTTGAGGACCACTGGTGTAGGTGACCAACCCATCCTGGTTTGACCAGGGCTGTTCCACTTTGGGCTCTGAAAGTCCGTGTCCCAGGCAAACCAGGGTGGAGCTCGCCCTCCTGTGTGTGGGTGTGTCCCGTGGAGCGCTGTGCGGCAGGGAGAAGCAACAGGTTGGCACAGCCAGAAGGATGGAATTAACTATGGTGCTCAGTGAAACAAAATGAAATATATAGCGCAGCACCATTTCAGTAAACATAAATTACACGCGCACAAGACAATGATAATCTTGTAAGAGCACCCAGGAAACCAAGAGATGCATGTTAGACACATTAGAATGGTTATGTATGGAGGGAAGAAATGTGGGACTAAAGGAGAATGCACGCATACACACGTGCACACATGCATAAAAACACGAGTGGGCCTTGTAGGGACCAATGAGACAATGGGCCATACTCTAGGGCAGCGGTTCTCAACCTGTGGGTCGCGACCCCTTTGGCGGTCGAACGACCCTTTCACAGGGGTCGCCTAGGACCATCCTGCATATCAGATATTTACATGACGATTCATCACAGTAGCAACATTACAGTGATGAAGTAGCAACGAAAATAATTTTATGGTTGGGTCACAACATGAGGAGCTGTATTGAAAGGGCCAGAAGGTCGAGAACCACTGTTCTAGGCGAAAACGTAACCCTCTGAGCCTGAGGTTCAAACAGGAAAAAAAATGCTTTCCTGGGAGACAGTGGGAAGGGCACCCCTGATCCTAGAGAGAAAGGGGTGAGGTTTCTGTGAGACTGTCTTTGTTGGAAGGCGGGTGGGTTAGCCTGGGCCCTCCACAAACCCAGGGAACAGGGGTGAGAGAGGTAGGGGGAGTGGAGGGGTTGGGGGGAGGGGGGAGGAAAGCCCCTCCCCTAGGCCTGCTGGGTCCTGAGCTGGGGCTCACTTTGAGGCCTTCAGCACCCGTGGGCCTTTTCCAGAGAGAAGGAGAGGCCCTGCCTGGCAGCAGGCGGGGGTCAGCGGCCCTGCATGGGGCAGTCTTGGGCATCAGTGCCTGAAGCAAACCGGCCTCCCAGGATTGGGGACAGCGCACCTCCAGGAGGCAGGGAGGTGCTGTTCCCCTCTGGGCGCAGGGCACGGGGCTTGAGCTGCCCTTGCGAGAATCCTACCTCGTCGAAGTCAGCCACATCCTCGCAGTTCTCCAGGACCCGGGAGTGGAAGGACTGCCCTGGGTGGGAAAGAGGAGAGTTTAGAGTCAGACCTCCCTGCACAAGAAGCTTGGGGTTGGACCTCTGGACCTGCAAGTCGTCATGACAACATTGGGGAGCACTCGTCATCAATGGTGGGACCTCACTTCTGTGCGGCGCTCTCCTGGGGCGGAGGGGCAGTTTCCACAGGGTCTGACTGACCTCAGCAGCCTCGCTGGCCGTTAGCTGCATTTTACCAACGGGGACGCTCAGTTCCAGGAGGCACAAGGCTGGTTAGACGTGTGGGGAGGGGCTGCATCTGAGCTAACGCGGACTAGCCTACAAAGCAGAAGCTACAGGCACAGGAAAGAGAAGTGCAGTAGACAGATGGGAAAGAAAGCCTCTTGAGCACTAGCTGGGGACAAAACAAAACACCGAAACAGAGAAACCTCAACACACCGCCAGGCAGCCGGGGAGGAGAGGGAAGCAGGAGACGCTATGCCTGAGCGTGGGTTAATTTTCCCCACGGATAACAGGCAACGTACACTGAGAATCAGGGGAGCACCTCTGTGCGCTGGGGGTTCCCCAGGACCTGCCCTCTGATAACCAAAGGCCTCTCATCCTAGATTCTAGGAGGTCATAATGAGCTTTGGATGTGGCTCAGCTCAAGCGTCTCCCGGAGTGAAAATGAAGCAACTCAGTGGGTGGAGGCCGGGGGCCGTCCGAGACCGAGCCAGGGTTCCAGCACTAAAGCCTGCCCTGCTCGCGTGTTTCCAATAGCCTGTGAGAGAGGATGCGGAACGCAGTAAAATTAGCCATTGCAGAACTTACGCACGAGGGCCGTTTCAGAAGGCAATAAAACCTCATTGCCGCAAGCCCTGGAGATTTTAAATGTGGTGAATATTGTCAAACAGACTGAGTTAAATTTTACCTCTAGATATTTTTTTTTTTAAAGAAAGGATTTGCTGAAACAAATCAAACCAATCATACAGAAACAGCGGAAAGGCCAATTTACTAAGAAAACAGGATGCCTGGGGCATTTGCGGAAAGCCGCCTTTGAGGGGGTTTGTATAAACTGTGGCGGGGATCATTCCAGGGGTCCTTTCTAGTCACTGGGACAGAGCCAGGGGGACCTCTGCCCTTTCCCCCCAGTTATTAGTGGGGATTGCTAACCCCACCTTTCTTTTCAAGTGCACTTCCACTTAGCATCATCCACTGCACTCCACACCATCCTGTTGAAATTCAGCTCCATTTTAAATGGCTTTGAGACAAAATGCTTTAAAATCCCAATATCCAATTACCTTTCTTGCCACAGAGAAGACTGGGAACAAGGCTTGAGAGAAAGAAAATCGCCTGCTCTCCTCTCCGTGGTGGGGAGGCTTTCGTGGGCAGAGTGAGGCCATTAGATGGGAAATTAAACAGCGTCCTCCTTCCCGCAGAGGCAGCTGCTTGTCGGGTAGCTGAGCCGCTCAGTTTGAAATAAACGCCTGAGTCAATACATGAATTTGGGCAGTGGACACTGTGCTCACAGCTGTAAGTCCAAATGGAGGGGCTCAGCAGTCCAAAGTGTAACAGACGTTACTTGTATGCCATTGGCCATTTTCAAATACCTGGACTGCAGCCCCCTCCGAGATGCAGGTGAGCTCAGCTCTTGTCTCCTGTGCAGGATGGAAGACCAGCCTTTCGTGGGGCGTGACTTAAGGGGACAAAACATCCCGTCTGCACCAAACAGCTCCCTCTTGCAGACAGTTTACCTTGCTAGAGCCGGACCTGGAGCAAAGGCAGGCATGTAGGGACTGGGCTATTCGCCTATGCACATTCATTCATTCATTCATTCCCGCCTACTCCTGCTGTGTCAGCACAGCCATGGGCCCTGGAGGAGGGTGGGGCGGGTGGCACAATGAGTTGGAATGGGATGCTGCCTGAACGAGCCTATTACAATCCAGAAAGGGGATAGGTCAGACATATAAAAGGCTACTTACTATCTGAGGCAACATGTGGTGCTTGGCATGCAAATGGTGTAAGTAAAGTGACAGCACAGGAAAAGGAGAGCTGGCCTCCACCTCCAGATCAAGAAGGTGTTGGAGAGGCAGGGGCTTTACACGGGAAGGTTGATGGATCAGCTCTGCAGAGAGATTGGGAGGAGGGAGAGAGAAGGGACATCCGGGTGGAGAGCACAGCGTGAGCACAGTTTGGAAGTGTGGAGCAGAGAATGGGCTCAGGGCAGCGGAGTGGGACACAGGACAGGTGAGTTCTGATGGCGGAGTTAAAACGAGAAGGGTCTCCCCTCAGGGTCCACAGAAAGAAGACCCTGGGGCTGGGGGCCGGGTCCTGAGAGAGCACAGGTTGTGGTGCATCTCAAGGGGAAGGTTCTGAGGACGAGCTCCAGGGGCATCGTGGTTCTATCCGCGCCGCGCTGTTACTCTCTTCCCAGTGTGAGCTCGATAGAGAGCGAAGCACCCTGCCTGTCACTCAGACTTGTCACTGTTATTCCCTTTTGTTATTTAAAATCAGCAAAACCTCATTGTCAGCACCGGCTAAATGGAGAGTCCTTCATCAAGAGCCCCATTCCTAGCTGCAATGCTGTAACGTCCCCCAATCAGCTGCCTCTGCTCCTCCAGCAGCTCAGGAGTGGTGGCCCTGCTGTGATTTCACTGGCCCGCTACTCCCACCAGCGCCAGGAAGCAGGGCCCGGCATCCCTGTGTGCAGAAAAAGAGCCAGGGCCTAGGCCGGTTTGGGGCCCGGTGCCGCAGCTCAGGGCGGAAGGAAGCAGGGAGCGGGGCTGGCTATGCAACCCCCCAGGGTCATTGTCTGTAAACTGAGACAGTTATCCTGGACCAGCCTGCATCCTGGAACCACAGTGAGGACCAGCAAGAGGCTGCTTCTGTGAGAGTCCGAGTAAAGCGTCCCTTACAAGCACCGGGGGCCTTTGGGTACTGGGAAGGCTCAATGGCCAGCCTGCCTGAGGTCAAACCCCAGCTCTGCCACGTGCTGGCCATGAGCCCTGGGAGAAGTTAGCCTGGCTTTGCCTTCGTTACCTCATCTATAAGCGGAGGAGATGCAAGGGCTCATGCACCTGGCGCGTTGTTCATCACCCGATTCTACTAATGCGTCCTTTAGATAGTCACCTATGTTTTAAATATAAAAATGGTCTCCTCTATTATAAATCACTTTTTGTAGAGTATTTTTAGCAGTATATAATCAGGAACAATCTTCTTCCTCATCTTACATAATATTTTTCAAGTTTTAGTTATTTTAGGTGTGACTAGCTCTTTTTTTAGCTAGATAAAATTTATGTTCACTGCTCTTAAGTGCACAATCCGATGAATTTCGATAAATGCATATTCACTACATGCCGGGGTCCAACCCCAGCAGGTCCAGGGGTCCCCAAAGGTGTGGACGGAGTCGGCGAAGAAGGAATGTCACAGAGGCAGCGTTCAGTTGACCATCATAGCTGGGTTCGCTTGTCAGGGTCTCCAGCCAGGTTCTGTAGCCAGGATCTCCAGCCAAGTTCTGTTCAGGATCTCCAGAGAGGTTCTGCCTAGGATCTCCAGTCTTGTATAAAACGTTCTGTGTAGGTTCTGTGCCTAGGCTCTGTCTCTCTTGGTCCTGTCTTCCAAGCCCTGTGTTCTCAGTTCTGTGTTCTAAATTCTGAGTGTTTCTGTCTTGTTACAACTGTATTTATACCAGTTGATTCAATCCTATCAATCTCTATTACAAAGGTTAGGGCGTTTCTTATCTCCATTCCAGGGAGAAAAGATTATGTAGTTTAAGCATGATTGTTCGTAGTTAAAGGGATTAATTACCCGCCTGGCACTTAGTTGAGGGGTTTTATTCCCTCCCTAACTCCAGGGGAAAATCCCTACCTGGGGATTCAACCTTTCTCGGAGAGGTGACCTTGGTTAAAACACAGCGCCAAGGGGAGCAAACATATTAAGAACCGTATGCTATATATGCCAGGTCCCTTGAAACAGCAAGGATGGACCGGCTCCCGGCAAATTCCCCCTTTTTTATTTTTTAAAAGCAAGCATTAAAAAGAAAAACCCTGAAATGCTCTCTTGTATCCATTTTAAGAGTAGGATTGGCGCTTTCCGCTATTACCTGAGTCCTGATCTATCATCCCAGGGAGAGCTTGCCAATCCTGCACTTTCCCAGGGTAGAAAGGCTGCAGTGGGGTTAAGGATAAGGCTCCTTGGGCCTACCTTCTCCCATGCCATTACATTTACCTTTCCTTCCTCAGAAAAGCATGGACATATTTGTTGTACAAAACGTTCTGTCTGACTGGGAGTAACCTTAATTCCTCTGCTAGCAAGCATATGTGTTAAAAGATCAATACAGAGTCTTATTTCTTTAGACTCAGTATGGCACATCTTCTTAATCTAAAGATCAATACAGAGTCTTCTTTCTTTGGACTCAGTATGGCACATCTTCTCAATCTGAGGATCAATACAGAGTCTTCTTTCTTTGGACTCAGTATGGCACATCTTCTCAATCTAAGTTCTGTACTATCCACCTTCTTACCCTACTTATCCTCTATAGGGGGGTCTGTAGCACCCTGGTGGAGTCCTATCCGTCCCGAGTGTGGGGGTTCTCAATGGGGGGGGCTTACCTATGGGAATCCTTTTCCAGGGGTTCCCAAAGGTGTGGACGGAGTCGGCGAAGGCTATCCACCCTCTTCCTACGGTGGAGTCCGATCCATCCCGAGTGTGGAGGTTCTCAGTGGGGCGGCTTACCTAAGGGAATCCTGTTCCAGGGGTTCCCAAAGGTGTGGACGGAGTCGGCGAAGACTATCCACCCTCTTCCTACGGTGGAGTCCGATCCGTCCCGAGTGTGGGGCGCTTACCTAGGGGTCCCTGTTCGGGCGCCAGATGCCGGGGTCCAACCCCAGCAGGTCCAGGGGTCCCCAAAGGTGTGGACGGAGTCGGCGAAGAAGGAATGTCACAGAGGCAGCGTTCAGTTGACCATCATAGCTGGGTTCGCTTGTCAGGGTCTCCAGCCAGGTTCTGTAGCCAGGATCTCCAGCCAAGTTCTGTTCAGGATCTCCAGAGAGGTTCTGCCTAGGATCTCCAGTCTTGTATAAAACGTTCTGTGTAGGTTCTGTGCCTAGGCTCTGTCTCTCTTGGTCCTGTCTTCCAAGCCCTGTGTTCTCAGTTCTGTGTTCTAAATTCTGAGTGTTTCTGTCTTGTTACAACTGTATTTATACCAGTTGATTCAATCCTATCAATCTCTATTACAAAGGTTAGGGCGTTTCTTATCTCCATTCCAGGGAGAAAAGATTATGTAGTTTAAGCATGATTGTTCGTAGTTAAAGGGATTAATTACCCGCCTGGCACTTAGTTGAGGGGTTTTATTCCCTCCCTAACTCCAGGGGAAAATCCCTACCTGGGGATTCAACCTTTCTCGGAGAGGTGACCTTGGTTAAAACACAGCGCCAAGGGGAGCAAACATATTAAGAACCGTATGCTATATATGCCAGGTCCCTTGAAACAGCAAGGATGGACCGGCTCCCGGCAACTACACACTCAAGATAAAGTTTTTTTGTCAAACAAATCAAATAGTGTGACTCCTCCAACTTTCTTCTCCATTTTCAAATTGCTTTGGCTCTCCTAAATTCTTTGGGTGTCCATATAAATTTTAAAATAATTTTAAATTTCTACAAAATAGCCTGATGTGACTTTTACTGGGATGGTGTTCAGCCTGTAGATCAATGTGTGCAGATCTGACATTTGAAAGTGCTGAGTCTTCTAATCCATCAATATCGTATGTGTTCTATGTATTTGGGTTTCTTTTATTTCTCTCAGCATTTTTTTCTTTTAGTGTGAAGGCCTTTCATGTCTTTAGTAAAATTTATTTCTAAATGTCTGCCGCTTTCTATGCTATTATAAAAGTAATTGCTTTGTAATTTCTGTTTTCCAACTGGTTGGTTTCTATAGAAATATAGTTTTTGTATATTAAGCTTAGTTTCTAAAACCTTGCTAAATCCACTCATGAACTATGGTAACTTTTATGTAGAATCCTTAGAATTTTCTAATAACCCATTAGTTTGTGTGTGTGTGCATGCGTGCGTGTGTGTGTGTGTGTGTGTGTGTGTGTGTGTGTGTGTGAAAAGGAGCCATTTTAGTCCTTGCTTTCCAATCTGGGTTTTTTCCTCGTGCCTTGTGGCTGGAATGCTAGTACAAAGTTAAGCAGAAGTAGTGAGAGTGGACAACCTGCCTTGCTCATGATCCTAATGTTCAATATTTCAGGATTAAGTATGTTATTATTTGGACGTTTTTGTAGTTTCCTTTATAAGATTGAGGAAGTTCTCTGTTCTTAATTTTCTGAGAGCTCTTACCATGAATGGGTGTTGGGTTTTGTCAAATACCTTATCCGTGTCTATTGGTGTGTGTTTTTTCTTGTATTGTGTTATTCTTGTAAACTCACCTGGCATTCCTCAGGATAAAACTCACTTGTCATGCTCCTGGCTCATCGGTGGCCTTACTGACCATCCAAGTAACCTGGTACAAAACTCAGAGCGCCCACATCCTGTCCTCTCACTCACTTCCAACCCCAGAGCTGCTACCCCCTTTCTGAACCCACGTCACCCCTTCTCTCCGAACCCACAGCCTTGCCCACCGAGGCACAGCTCTCTGGCTGAGCCACTGCCCAGCTTCCTCCTTGGGCTCTGGCCTGCAGTCCTGACCCCCCGAATGTTCTTTCCGAAACCATATCTTTCCATTCTGTTCTCTGGCTAAGAGCTTTGGGACTCCCATTCACGTGCAAAGCCAAGTTCAAACTCCAGTGTGACCCTCTATGTTTGGACCCCAGGCTTCCTCCCACCCCATTCCCACCCCAACTGCAGCAAGCATTCCCTAAACCCCAAACAGGCCTCCTCACCTCTGTACTGATACGAACCTCTCTGCCTGGAGTGGGACTTCTAGGGGGTTTTGTCCCCCAAGAAGGAAATGCTGTCCTCTCTCAAGGGCCAGCTTTAACACCAGCCCCTCCCCCACGGGAAACCTTCTCCCTGGGGCCCGTGAACTTTGCCAGCTTCATCTGCTTGACCCCAGGGTGACCACCTTCGAGTGACCCGCCCTCACCTCCAGTCACAGGGGCTCCTCTGCCATCTCTTCCTAAGCACCTTCTCACCCTCTCAGGTGGCTCCCAGACCTCCTGGCTGTGGGCTTCCCCGCTGCATGCTGCCTTGCACCTGTTCCTCCCTTTCCAGAGTTCTTCCCGCGCACAGTGACTTGTGCAATGACTACTGTCTTCCCCCCGAGGGCAGGGTCCCTGTCCGTCTCATTTACTGCTGTCGCCCCAGTGCCTAGAATAGCGCCTGGCACTTAGCTGGCCCTCAATGGGTATTACTGCCTAGGTCAGTGGTCCTCAACCTGTGGGTCGCGACCCCTTTGGCAGTCGAACGACCCTTTCACAGGGGTCGCCTAAGACCATCCTGCATATCAGATATTTACATCAGGATTCATAACAGTAGCAACATTACAGTTATGAAGTAGCAACGAAAATAATTTCATGGTTGGGTCACAACATGAGGAACTGTATTTAAAGGGTCAGAAGGTTGAGGACCACTGGCCTAGCCCGTGGTCGGCAAACTCCTTAGTCAACAGAGCCAAATATCAACAGTATAATGATTGAAATTTCTTTGGAGAGCCAAATTTTTTAAACTTAAACTATATAGGGAGGCACACTGTTATTAACTTAACTAGGGTACTCCTAAGGCTTAGGAAGAGCCACACTCAAGGGGCCAAAGAGCCACATGTAGCTCGCGAGCCGCAGTTTGCCAACCACTGAAGGCGAATAAAAGGATGAGCGAATGAATGATTCAATACTTGACTTATAAAACACATTGAAATGTAGCTTTTCATGGGTTGGAAGAAACATATGACATTGACAATTAGACATTTGATCACCGATTGAACATTTGATAGTATTAAACAATATGGTTAATTCTTTAGCGGTAAAATAATATGTGGCTTTTGCAGGGGTATTTTGAGTCTTTTGTCTTTTATAACTATGTGCTGAATATTTATAGATGAAATGGTATGGTGTTGGGGATTTGCTTCCAAATAATTAGGGGTGTGGGAGTAGGATGGGGTACCAATGAAACAAGATTGGCCAGAAGTTGATGGCTGTTAAAGACTATGGGGAGACTGTAGGGCCATGATACTATTTTCTCTATTCCTGTATATATCTGAGGTTTCCCATTATGAAAAGGTAACAATTTGAAAAAATGGATGAGACCCAGGGATGTGAGCAGGTGGGAGGAATGCAGATGTTATGTTCTCAGGAAAGGCGGACAAGATAACCGTGGCTCCGCAATTCAGGGAAATTATTTGCAATTCTGTTCTAAGCACATTTCCAGCAGCATTTTTGCCAAGGGGCTTTGTAGCGGAAGGCAGTTATGTGGTCATTTCCATATCAAAACAGCACTGTCTCCTCAAAGCAGAAGCCTGGAGAATGTTCAGCAGCTCTGCTGCTTTCCCAGGTCGGCATCAGCTTGCTCTGGGCGGGAGGAGGGACAATCCCCACGGGGGCTTCAGGCAGAGAAGGTCCCTCTCCCCCCACCCCCGCCACCCTCTGGCCCCAACTCTGTGGTGAGGGGCTAGTGTGTGCTGGGAAGGGTGGAGGATGTGGAGCACAACCCTCAGAGACACAGCAAAAGCACGGAGCTGCGTCCACAGCCGGCAGAGGCTGTCCAAAGCGCTCCTCTCTCTGCAGCCTTCAGTGGGGGCCGCACCCTCCCACGTCTTCCCAGGTGGCCCAGGCATCCCAGGGGGACCTCAGCTCTGGGGGTGCTGAGAGCCTCTGCCTCCTCCACCAGGGATGCAGAGCCGCCTTCCGATAGAGGTCACATTAGCACCAAGAAGGAGAGCTCCCCCAGGTTAATGGGGAAAATAAATCTAATTTGGAATCTGAGATGGTTCTTGCGGCCAAGCGTTAGGAGAATCTTGTCCCCCAACCCCTTCCCAGCAGAGTCACCTCCCTGGCCCCAGGCTCCTTTCCTGGCTCGTCTCCTCTCCACCCACGCCCTGCAGCCTCCACTCCAGACAAACCCAGTGGCTTCCCAGTCATCGTGCTGATCTGAGATTCTCAGCCTCTGGCCTCTGGTCCTGTCAGTCCCTTACCCAGACGGCTTCACCTCCCACGACAACCTTCCTCACCCCTCCTGCATCTCCTCGAGTGCAAGCAGTTATTCACGACCCAGCATAAGGGCATCCTCCTTCCCTCCTCTCCCTCGGCCCCTTCCATGAAGCCTGCCTGGTGTCTGCTGCAGGAAGTGAGCTGCCATCCTCTAAACGCGTTGCAGTGTCTGCTCTACCCCTAAGCACGCGTGGGCCCTTCCGGGCCTAGAAATGTTTCTCCACTAGGCCTGCACCGTTTCCTCTGCCCTGTCAGACGGTGAGTCCCTGGGCTGCCTGTGAGGTCGCGCCCTGTGCCCTGTGCTGCACACAGCAGTGCTCAGAGAGCGCACAGTCAGGCCCAACGGGGCCACGTGCAGCCCTTTGCTTCCGCCCGTGGGCCAGAGCGGGACTCCTGTTTGCTCCAGGATGACGTCCGCCTCCCTCTGGGGCCCCGGAAGATCCCCTGAGCTGGGAGGTCGATGGGGGGACCTGGGCCAGAGCTCTGATTCTTGGCTCTTGAGGCCTCTTCCAGTCCCTGATGACCCTTGGGTAAAGTGGGGAGCGGGTCACAGTTGGGAAACAGAGCCGAAGAGTGCCAGAGCCACAGCAGGATTGAAACCCGCGTACGAGTGGATGCCTCAAAGACGGTTGGTGTTCATTCCAACGACCCGGCCCAGGGCTCCGGCGGCTCATCAGGACCGAAAGCTCGGATACCTGTCCCGAAGGTGCTGGGGTGTGAGTGCAGCCCGCAGAGCTGGGCATTTCTCAAACACAAAGTCTCCTAGCTGGTCTGTGCCAGGAGCATGCCACAGGACTGCAAGGGAGGGGGAGGCTTCCCAGAGGAGGTGACCTGGGAGCTGGGCCTTGAAGGGTGAACACAATTTATGGGAGTCCTCAAGGTGGAGGGTCAGGGGGCCGTACCAGGCAGAGGAAACAGGACGCCTCAAGGCCTGGAGATATCGAGGGCTTGGCGTCTGTTGGGGATGGCAGGACGTTCGGTGTCGTGGGAACACGGTGGGGTGGGATGGGGAGAAGAGAGAGAAGGAAAAATCAGCTGGGCCCAGGGGAAGCCTTGATAAAGCAAAACCTTGTGCCAATGACCATTCAGGTGAATTACATGGAGATCAGGCCCAGCCTCCGGGCAGCACCCATCTCACACTTCGAATCCCCAAAGCCGGGGTTTGGGCAGGCAGCTCAGGGATGGAGAGTGAGGGCGGTCGCGGGGCTGGCCCAGGCAGTCGGTCACGGTTCCCTGACAGCCCAGGTGGCCCTCAGGTTTGGATGGAGCGGAACCCCGGGCAGAAGGTTGGGCCAGAGGAACGAGAGCCCCACCCACCTTGCGTTCTGAATTGTTTTAGGAGGTGAAAAAAGACAGACCCTAAGCTAACACTGCCTCCCTTTGAGTCGCAATCTGTGGTCAAGGCGGCTCCTCAAGACAGCCTGCGCCTGCTTCTGGCTGCGGGCCTCTGCGTTACATGGGGACCATTGTCTCCTCTTGTTCATGGGAAGCTGAGGCCCTAAGGCCCTGTGGCCTGCGTGTCTGACCAGACCAGGGTCCAGGCCTTCTGGGGTCTCCTACCTGACCCTGCAGGACAGGGGCTGTGTTTTCTTCACTCCCAGGGTTTGAGGCCTGCCCACAAATATCAGCACAGCCAGGGAGTGAATGAATGAGGGCAGGAGCAGGTTAAGAGCGGCCGGGGCAATCAGAGCTAAGGGCTGGACCCTGAGCTGGGTGGTGAATGCTGAGTGGCTCGAGAGTGGGGTGGCCGACGGACCTGGGGTGGCAGGAGGGGTGGTCAGGGACAACGCTGATGCAGACACAGCGCACATGGGGTCCCAGGGACAGTCTGCCCCAAGGAGGACTGGAATGGCCGCCTCACAAACACACCAGTCATTTCAATGCTCTTTCCTCAAACTCTTCCATACCCACTGTTTCACTGAGGCAGCCTGGTGCGGTGGGTGTTACCATCATGCCCATGTTACAGATGAGGAAACTGAGGGCCGGGGAGGAAAAGGAAGTAGCAGAGCCCATGGAGGACTTACAGGTCCTGGCCCCATATCTAGAGCTTTCTCCACCACAGCCCCATAAGCTCCCTCCTAAGTGTCCAGGTGGCGCAGCACAGAAAGGCAAGTATTTCAACCGGCTCGTCTGACCTATGGGGCCACGGCCAACAGGCCCAGCTCAGCCAGGGCTCTCTCACTCGTGGGATTAGTGGAGCCTCTGACTATTCACCCGTTTCTCATTTCTCCCTGTAGCATACAGGTGTCCCAAGAAATGTATACATACTTTGAATAATTGTTAACTCAATGGATTAAATCTGAAAAGAAAGGAACATCAATTGAGCTATCAGGGAAAAAGTATGTATACATTTTTTGGGGGGGACAGCCTGTATTTGCTTGACACCAGCAGTTGTGTGTGCCAGATGCCTTGGAACATTCTAGCGTGGGTCGATCCCTCTGAATTATTGTTACTGTTGGTCCTTGGAGTTTCTACTTGTTGTCAACAGTGCCGGTTGCAGCAGGCGATGGGCTGAGGCAGCCCTGGTTGTTAGAAAGGAATCTTTCTGGAAGCCTGCTTGCCATCTGCCTGTTCCTGCTGCCCAGCCCCCTTGCACAGAGCCCTGCTAGGCCGCCTGCTGCAGAGACAGCTTGGAAGTGGATTTCTCCACTCGGTCCGCAGGCTGCAACGAGGCTGATCCCTGTGCGGTCCGTGGAGGCTGGAGGGCCAGCCCCACAGCTCAGTGGAAAAGGTGGGTACCAGGTAGACAGGGCGCTCACCGCAGGGGGCCAGGAGGAGAGGTGGGGCTCGCAGGGCTGGGGTGAGCTGCGACCATGCAGCTCTCTTGACTGACACCCTTGCTTGCTCAGTCTGTAAAGGGGACTGGTTTGTGCAGCCTGGGATGGTCCTGTCATAGGTGTAACAACATAGCAACCTGTAGCCAAAGGGCCCAACACGGTGCCGGCTGTCCGGCACAGGGACACATTTCACAGATGAAAGGACACATGTGCTTGTTCTGAAGTGAGCCAAGCCGGCAGGTGGCACGCAGAGAATCCGGGGTGCTGCAGAGAAAGCAGTCGCTGGGCTAGTGTGGGAAGCAGCAGGCAGCCCAGCCCCCCTTCTTCTCCCTCCTGCCAGCAGAGACTCTGGGAACCCTCCACCCCTGCCGTCCCTATGCCCAGGGCTGGCCTGCCTGAGAGGCTGGTGTGGGCGCAGGTAGCTGCTGGAGAGCTCCGGGGAAGGCTGCCCGTGTCTCACCTCTCCCTCATGACACAGGTGCTCACACTCACTCTGTTCTCATAGCTCTTCCCTGACACCCCCATCCCCGTGGAATGTGTCTTTTCCCACATTTCAGCTCCTCATCCAACAGACATCCTGTCCCTTCTGCTCCCTCACTTTGCTCCCTCCTGTTGGTCCCTGAGGTTTCAGCTGAGGTGTCACCTCCTCCTGGAAGCCTGCCCTGATCACTAGCCTGGGCCAGGGTGCTGCGTCTGTAGCTTGCATGCTGCACTTGTCCCTACCCTTGTCGTATCATACACATGTCCTGTTTGCCTGCCCACTGGTCCCTGCTCCACTGGATGTGGGCTCCTTGAGGGCAGGGCCTGGGTCAGGCTTGGCCCCCAGCCTTAGCACATGGATGATAATAAATGGTTGCTGGATGCATGAGTGGGAAGGCAGCAGAAAGAGAACTGACAGGGGAGACAAGAGGGGCTCACAGGATTTCTGCTCACGGATGCATCTGCAGGAAGCCAACAGGATCCCCATCGTGCCCAGCCCCAGGGAGCTACTGGCTACTGGTTTCTAGGAGCCACCCTGGGTCTTCCAGGCTGCAAATCCCACCCCCCACCCCATGCCCAAGGAAACCAACCTTCTGGAGGGAGAGGGAGAACATGAGAGGGCTGGGGAGGTTCTGCAGGGCTGGGACCCTCAGCCCCGGGTCCCCTAAATCCAGGGATGGGGTCCGTGCTTCTGCTTCCCCAGGACCCCTTGCAGTCAGGGGGCTGTGCATGGCACCTGGCACTGGCACATTGGCAAGTGCAGGGAGAGACAGGCACAGATACAGATAGGAAAACACGGGGGTCAATGATTTTTTTAAGAGATCAGAATGGCCCGTCAGGCCAGGGGCAGATGGCTGCCCGTGAAAAGCCTCCTAGCCCCTACCCTGCTCGAACTTTTCCCACCCACCCTCCCGCCCTGGCCCATCCCTGCCAGCCCAGAGCGGAGTCGGCCTAAGACAGGGGCTTCCCTACCTCGGAAAGTCACTTTGGCGATCCGGTCGCCCTTGCCCCGCAGCTCCGAGACCGTCTTGAGGTGGACGAGCAGGGCCATGCTGGTGTGGAGAGCCCGGGCACGGCCAGGCGGGAGCAGCTGGGAAGGAGCGAGCCCAGGAGCGTGGCTCACACGCCTCCCTCCTCTCTGCTGCCGCCTCCTCCCTCCGTGCCCCCTCCGATGCTGCCCACAGAGACCCAGGCAGCAGAGCAGAGCTGCTCCTTCCCGAGACTCCACTCACAGAGCTCCCGCCCCTCCCAGTTGTCAGCCCAGCGTGCATCTGTGTGTGTGTGTGTGTGTGTTGTGCACCCAGCGTGCAGCCTGAGAATGCAGACAGAGTTGGAATTCATTATTCAGCAGCCGCTGGCTCCCAGATAAAGCCCTGTCCAGCTCCAGGTGTCTTCTCCTAGTTCCCGGGGCACAGCTGCCTGCCCACACCTCAGTGGGGCTCTGCCTTACCCTGTTAGGCGAGCTCTTCTGCCACCAGGAGTGGGCAGATGGGAGTGGGCATGAATGTGAAAGGGTGGGCATGTGGCTGGGGTGCCCCCTCCCACGGGGAAGAAGGAACTTCATGATCTGTGCGCACAGGAAGCTGGGATGTTGCATTGGTGTTTCAGGGTGATCCATGCCACCCCACCCCCCCTTCCCCTCAGTCAAGTTGGCCACCAGGGTCCCCTGTGCTCACAAGGCTCAGGGGGCCTCTAATGGGCCAGGCCTGGCTGCTCTGCGGGGGTCATATTCTGCCACATGGAAATTCTAACCCAGGGGTCCCCAGCCAGAAAAATCAGTATCTACCAGACAACATCCAACTTGTGCTTGGTGGCTGGTCCCCTGGAAATGGGAGCCCTAAGAGAAGAAGAAAATGGACTTCCTCACCTGTCCTCACAGAGACTGTGCCCCCACGAGGCTGGGTCCTGACTGCCTGGCCCTGGGATCACTGGGTCTGGGAGGATGGAGGAGCCTTTGGAGCCAGGCTATGCACGATTGCAGATTCGCGGCTATGAAGACTTCAGAAGGGCAATGCTTATGGTCCAGGGCAATGACCGAGCCCCATCCTCAGGGCCTGGGGATGAAGAGGCCTGGGGTGGGGAGTGAGATGGGCTGGAGAGGATGCTGCGGGGGGGGGGGGGAATTTCTAAGGGTCAAAGGAGAACTGCCCCTCCTTTCTCCCAGCAGCAACCTGAGGAGGGACTCAGGGAAAGGGACCCTGGGCACTGCGATCCTCGCACCTGCAGCCTTTGCAGAACCAGCTGCACCGTTGCTCTTACTGCTTGCTCTGCACAAAATGCCCCTATCCCACCCTCCTCACCTGGACTCACTCAGCGTGTCCATTCCTGGAAGTGCCCCGGCCCCTGCACCTGTCCCCAGGCTGCGTTAGGGTCCGCTGTGCTGTCTCTGCCCCTCCCATCTCACCCTTCACGGGGCTGCTCCAGTAACCTCCCCCTGCTGGCTGGGAGACCCCAGGGCACTGTCTCTCTGGATCCCCAGGGCCTGGCACAGTGTCTGGTGTATAGCAGGAGGCCCAGAGAATGTCGGCAGGATAAGAGAGGGAGCCTGGTGATTTGTGGGAACAGATTTTAAGATTCAAAAAGGGAAGCGTTGCATTTTCACAGCATGCTAACAAGCGATTGATGACTGACTCCCTTTGAATTCTACAGCCCAAGCGGTCTGCAGGAGGGCCAGGAGCCTCCTTCCCGCCTTCTAGGCGCTTCCTCGCTACTTTGACTTATTATTCTTTTTCTATTTATGTTCTATTTCCTTTTCCTTCTTTTCTTCCCCATTTCCCACTCTCCTTTTTCACTTTTATCTAACCGTATTGACTCAAAGAATATCTTAACATAGTGCATTTATCAAATACAAGTGAATGTCTACATTTTTAAAAATATATAAATTTAATGTCTCTTTATTTAAAAAAAAAAAACAAACACAACACTAAATTGACTAGCATGTTCCATTCATGAGGTCATCCAGTGATCTTTGTAAGGTTTGGTGCCATGTGATAGGAAAAAAATCCATCTCCTCCCTAGGCTGTCTGGAGGTTCTCTCTTGAAGGGGGTGAGTTTCATGAGGCCTCCAATGAGCCTATGTATCTTTGGGGAAAAGCCCTACGCAAGGCATTAAGCTTTGCTGAACCTCAGTTTCCACATCTGTGAAATGGTTCCACCGGCCAATTCCACCCTGCCAACACATAGCATCCTTTAGCTGAGCCAGCCGAGCCTTCTGAAATGTGAGTCAGATCCCACTTTTTAAAAAATTTCCACTCTCCTCTTACCCATTTCGGTAACTCTTTTTTTTTTTTTTTTAAATATATTTTATTGATTTTTTACAGAGAGGAAGGGAGAGAGATAGAGAGTCAGAAACATCGATGAGAGAGAAACATCGATCAGCTGCCTCCTGCACATCTCCTACTGGGGATGTGCCCGCAGCCCAGGTACATGCCCTTGACCGGAATCGAACCTGGGACCTTCCAGTTCGCAGGCCGACGCTCTATCCACTGAGCCAAACCGGTTTCGGCTCGGTAACTCTTAATATAAAATTTACTCAACCAACATGTACTGAACCCCTCCTGGTACCAGGCCCTGGGGATTCGGGGATGAATATGATACAGCGCTGGACCTCAAGCACAAAAGCTAGATGGACTTAGTCCGCTGACCACTGGTGGTCCATGAGGTCCGAAAGGTTGGAGACCGCTGGACTAGAACACAGTCAAGTAGACACAGGGTGAGGGGTCCATGGGCAGGGAAGCTCAGGAGCCAAGAACGGGGAAGGGAGTGGACCCTTGACCTTGTCCCAGGGTTGGGTGGTGATGGGTCATTAGAAACAGCGTCCTGGAGTGTCGCGCACCAACCGGAGGGCTGCTCTTTTACAACTTGCATAAACGTGTTCTTACTGTAGCCCAGGCTCTGCACAGGGAACTTAGAAATATAGTTATGACTGCAGTGCGAAGGTGGGCGAAGATTCCTCCCACCTCGATTGCCACCACTCATTCCCCCTCAGTTCCTTCTCCTCCCCAGACCTCAGTTTTCTTGCATCTCATGGAAGCCCTGGCTCCCCCAGTCCCACTGTTATCTGTCAGAGACAGCCTCGAGGATCCTGGCTGCTGAGCGGCCTGTGAGCTCATTAGCGTCTGTGGGCCTCATCAGCTGCCATCCGCGGAGCCAAACTGTGAAGATAACACTTCCATCCACAGATGAAATGAGAGTGTGAAGGACAAGTGTGAGCTGCAGCCCATTCGTGCTGATGCCAGGACTCTCCCGGGTTGCTGGGGAAGCAGGTCTAAGTGCAAGTTCCAAGCAGCAGGAGCTGTGACCAGACCCTCACCCTCCATGCAAGACCGAAGGCTTCTCCCTACCCCACTCAGCCCCGGGCTGGGGTCAGGGTCACTGGGACACCCGGGTGTGGGCACCAGACAGCTAGAGGAAGGAGGCGTTGTCATGGAGGACCCTCCCCAGGCCTTCCCGAGGCTTGCTCTCCAGGTGGGACCGAGCTGCGGAATTGGGACAAATGTAAACCCACGCTCCGCCCTCTCCACCATTTGCTTTTTGTCCCCATAAACTACTCTCCCAGGAGAGCTGAGGACCATTTCCCTTGGCGACCTGGGCGCGCGGCCACTCAAGCTCCCAGAGTTGAGCCCGTGGGGCTGCTGCCTCCTGCGCCTCCTCCAGAGCTAGGGGTTCCAAGCCGGGCCATGGCGGAGGACAAGGGCGCCCCCAGCCCGGCCTCCTCATCGTTTCCATTCGTCCCGCGTCCCGCATCTGCATCTGAGCATCACCACGCTCACCGCAGCGAAGCCTAGAGATGAGCCCGTTCCTGGATGTGAACGCGAAGATGGGGGGTTGGGAGGGGGGAGGCGGCGATTTGCGGGGCCACCCAGAAGGGCCCCAGGAGAATGGAGCATTTTCAGGGCGCGCCCCTCGGAAGGGGCTATTGAGGGCGCGCGTGGGCCCCAGAACACGGAGGCCAAGGCGTCGCCAGGCGCGCGGTTGCCGGGTGACCGGGCTGTTGACCCGCGGGCCGAATCCCAGAGGCAGGGCTCGCTGCGCGCTCGCCGCATCCACCATGGCCTCTCGCAGCGCGGGCACCCTACTGTCCGAGTTCAATGCCGCCTACGTGCCCCCTGCCCTCATGCCTGGGTAAGGCCCTCCCCTCCCGGGCAGACCCGCAGTTCAGAGCCGTGGGGGGTGGGGGCTGGGGGGTGCGGGGGAACCTCTCCCTCTCCCTCCACAAAACCCTCCTCCGTCCTGGAAACTCCGCCCCGCGCCTTGGGGTTGGAAGGAACCCAGGAGCCAGTGTTTGGCCTGGCTGGGTGGTCTTCCCGGGAGGGGGCGGCGCTCCCTGTAGGCTGGGCGCCCGCGGGGACTCCCCAGACCCCCCTAGGTAGGAAGTCGGTCCAAGCGGCACAGAATACACCCCACCCAGGCCGGGATCAGGGGAGCCCCAGTGGGTGGGGGCCGGGTAAGGGGGAGCCCCAGTGGATGGGGGCCGGGTAAGGGGGAGCCCCAGTGGGTGGGGGCCGGGTAAGGGGGAGCCCCAGTGGATGGGGGCCGGGTAAGGGGGAGCCCCAGTGGATAGGGGCCGGGTAAGGGGGAGCCCCAGTGGGTGGGGGCCGGGTAAGGGGGAGCCCCAGTGGGTGGGGGCCGGGTAAGGGGGAGCCCCAGTGGATAGGGGCCGGGTAAGGGGGAGCCCCAGTGGATGGGGGCCGGGTAAGGGGGAGCCCCAGTGGGTGGGGGCCGGGTAAGGGGGAGCCCCAGTGGATGGGGGCCGGGTAAGGGGGAGCCCCAGTGGATAGGGGCCGGGTAAGGGGGAGCCCCAGTGGATGGGGGCCGGGTAAGGGGGAGCCCCAGTGGATGGGGGCCGGGTAAGGGGGAGCCCCAGTGGGTGGGGGCCGGGTAAGGGGGAGCCCCAGTGGATAGGGGCCGGGTAAGGGGGAGCCCCAGTGGGTGGGGGCCGGGTAAGGGGGAGCCTCAGTGGAGGGGGGCCGGGTAAGGGGGAGCCTCAGTGGAGGGGGGCCGGGTAAGGGGGAGGAGAGGGAGTGCCCAGGCAAGAGCGAGAAGGTGAGGAATCCCCGAAAAGTGAGCAGGCTCTTCGGCCCCCAGCACAGTTTGGGGCACCCAGCGCAGCCTTGGCATTTGTCGTTTGAAGTGAAGGAGACACGGTGGGCGCCTGGGGGCGGGGCTCAAAGACTCTGGCGAGCCCAGCAGGCAGCAGTAATGCCCAGTGGTGGGCGCTGTCCACCGGCCTGTGTTCCGTTCTTCACCCCCCGCCCCCCCCCCCCCAAGCTCAGCTCATCCTCACAGTGTGCTGGCTTTGAGTGTCCAGCCCCAGGGCTGCCTTGTCTTGAGAGGCAGGGTCAAACCTACCTTCTCTTTCTCTAGAGCAGCGGTTCTCAACCTGTGGGTCGCGACCCCTTTGGGGGTCGAACGACCCTTTCACAGGGGTCGCCTAAGACCATCAGAAAACACATATATAATTACGTACTGTTTTTGTGATTAATCACTATGCTTTAATTATGTTCAATTTGTAACAATGAAAATACATCCTAAATATCAGATATTTACATGACGATTCCTAACAGTAGCAACATTACAGTTATGAAGTAGCAACGAAAATAATTTTATGGTTGGGGGTCACCACAACATGAGGAACGGCATTAAAGGGTCGCGGCATAGGAAGGTTGAGAACCACTGCTCTAGATGCTTTCAAACTCCAAACATGTAAGATGCAAGTCTGTTTTCCTCCGGCTGTTTCTCCCAAAGCGTCTGAGATCTGCGCTCCCAACCCCCTCTCCAAGGTATAGGATTGTCCTATCTCTCCTACCAGTCAACACAGGCATCGAGGGCAGGGGCTGGGTTCTGAGAAGCCACCTGCACGGTGTCAGCACATCTGTATAAAACGGGTGAGTGAATGAGAGAGTGCATGAATGAAATGAATGTCTTGAGAGTTCTGCAGGCGGGTTTTCACGTGCTCTCTCTCCCCTGAGAATGGAACAAACTGAAAGATGAACACACAACCTCGCCATATATTTTGTATGAAGTTTGGGTTGTTTCGAGGCACAGCAAGCAGGACATTGGAGGGGCTATGTTATTAAAGCCATTTCTGTGCACAGAGGCAGTGTAGTAAGGAGGGGCTGGTACTGGAGTTATGAATCCTCCCATTTGTGGTCAGGACCTTGGAGAGCTCAACTTGGGTTCCCATCGGACAAAACTAATTTATCGGGTCACAGTTTCCCACTAACTCACTCATGTGGGCATTCATTTGGTAAAGATGTGTCCAGTGCTTGGGCTATGCCAGGCGTTGTATTAAGACAAAAACGGATGGGGGGAGGGGAGGTGGGCCTTGAGGGTTTACAGCCTTGGAGAGTATGTTTATACCACATCCTGGGTGTTTATCATGAAGTTTGATTTTATACTTTGGTATATTTTTTCCCTAAGCCCCCCAAGGTCTCTAGTTTGAATTAACTCTCCCCTATGTCCCCCCCCCCGCCCCACTCTGTGTAGGTCTGCATGGGGGCGGGGTGGGGTGGAATGATTGTTTTAGAAGCAATCCCAGCATGCTTTCTGGCCACCACTCTTGTGTGCAGTGTCCTTGAGCACTCTGACCTGTGGCTGAGCTAGAGATTGTGATAACAGGTGAATCGTAAACAAGGCCCTAAGCTTGGACTGGGCTAGTGTGAGCCGCTGAGCCTGGAGCTACTGTGTTCTCAGCCGGATCTTCCTGGGAGGGGTATGCCCTCCCTGAAGATCCCCATCAGTGAGGGAAGAACTGAGTTGTCTTACCTTTCCAAATGCTGCCTCGTGGGCCATTTTGTTAACTTAATGGAGGAATCTGAGAGTTACACCGCACTTGGATGATTATTATTTGTGTGTGTCTTTCCGGACATTAATCACAGGATGTTCAGTGCAGCCAGTCTCTTCTGACACGCAAATCATCCCCCCTTCCCAGTTTCATTCACAGAAGCAGAGACTATCCACAGCAGTGAGGACCTCAGAGACCATGTAACCCAGCCCTCTCCTGTATTAGATGCCAGCACTGAGGTCCTGGGGGCACTTGCCTGAGCCCCAGGCTGGGGATGGAAGAGCTGGGCTGGAACCAGCTCCTTGATGCCCTGTAGAAGCACCGCAAGCTCCCATATATGAGCACCTACTATGTGGCAGGCACTGTGCTAGGCTCTTTACAAACGTTTAAGGTCATTCAGCAAGTTGCCCAGTCAGGTCTTTGTGATTTCAGCACCCTCTCCCCCAATCCCTCCAATTATTAGCTATTATCCTAAGATCCCTGCCGTGTTCAAGGCTTGATTCCAGGCACCATGGGGAACAGGATGCTTGTCTTCAGAGTAGTTGGCCAGGATGCTGCTTCTCGTCCCTCGCTGCTCCGGGTGGCACAGCCCTCAAGCACCTTGCACTGTCTGGCCTGTGTCCATCCTTGCAGGGAGCAGAGAACACTTGGGGCAGAGTCCCTGGGATGGCAAAGCCTTGTAAGGGGTGAGACTGGCCCAGTGACTGACACTCTGTGCCTCCTGCTTGCAGGTCAGATCTGGTGACATCCATTTCCTTGCCCTGTCTCCCACTGCACCGCACCGGGATCTCAGTGCAAACACTTGCCCTGACGCTGTGCATTCATTCATGCCCTGACTGCTTCTGCCCTGGATGCCCATAGCTCCTGCTCAGGAGGGAGGGCAGGAGGACTTGTACCCCAGTCCCTCCCTCCATCTGCCTAGAGTGGCAGCTGTGCCCATATCTGCCACTGGGCTGGGCCCAGACTTCAGTGGCCTCTGGGCCCTGAAATCAGTGCATTCTACACTTGCCATTGTCAAGGGGAGGGGGTCCCATAAGGTGGCTGTGCCCCTTTCCGTGGAACCCCATACAACAGATAAATGTTTAACAAATGGTAAATGTTTAACAACCAGCTCTCTGGGGAGAAAAAGCCTTGATTTGTAGCATTCACTCACATCTGTGCTATAAATACTCCTGCCACAGCTGATCTCAAGCGATCAATATGATGTCACTGAACAGAGCTGGAAAGAGATGCGCAGCAACACGGCAGCACACAAGTCCCACCATACAGATGCAATGACAGGAATCACCCCAAGGACACAGACAGTAGTGAAGTGTATAAAATAATTAGGAAGTGATGAGCTTTGAGTATTTATTACCATTATTTTCAATATAATTTCTTTAACTGTAACTTTAATTTCATTTTTAATGCTGACCCATTTAACAACAGGTTTGCAAACATCCCCAAAATTTAGCTATTGGCTCTCTTGAGCCAGTATGAGCCGATGTACGCTGCCCCCAGCCCACCCCTGCCTGCTCCTGCCAACTCCTTTGGGCAGAGATCTCCCCTCCCAGGGTGAGACAGGTGCAGCCCAGGTGAGGGGAAGGGCGGGCAGATTTGGCAGCTGCGTTTCCCAAGCACCTTCCATTTCCGCCCAGGCTCTGGCTCTGGCTCTGGCTCTGGCTCCGGCTCTGGCTCTGGCTCTGGCTCTGGAGGCGCAGGCCCGCGGACAGACCGGTGCATCCTGGGGCACGAAACAGAGGCTCTCTGCTCCGGAGGATGCAGGTGTGTCCAGACGGGCAACCATTGCCTCTCGCACCTTCCTGCAGAGGTCACGGGCCCTGGAGAGAGACCTGGGCTCTGTGACAGGGACTGTGGGCTCCAGAAGAATCCTCAGCCCCTAAAAATGTGCCTCCATTTGTCAGTTCAATTCAACAAATATTTACAGGGTGCCATCTACTGAGTGCCAGGCATGCCAGGGATGAAGATGGGAGTAGAACGCAGCCCCTCTGCCCACGGAGCTTACAGTTTAGCAGGAAAGAACATGCTAAGGGCCCAGGTAACTACCATCAGCAGAATGCGGACTGGCCGTACGAGAGGCACAAAGAGCAAAGACAGTTCCCTGGAGGGGCCAGGCCTGGTTCCTGGGCGGGTCAGAAGAGGCTCTAGCTCAGCGGTTCTCAACCTGTGGGTCGCGACCCCTTGGGCGGTCGAACGACCCTTTCACAGGGGTCGCCTAAGACCATCCTGCATATCAGATATTTACATTACGATTCATAACAGTAGCAACATGACAGTTATGAAGTAGCAACGAAAATAATTTTATGGTTGGGTCACAACATGAGGAACGGTATTTAAAGGGCCAGAAGGTGGAGAACCACTGCTCTGGGAGGAGGGGTATGGGAAATGCTCCTTGAGGGATGGGTGAGAGCACACGTGGCCAGAGGAGGAGAGCAGGGTCTTTGGGCGGAGGGGTGGCCGGTGGGACGCCGGGGTGGGGGTGCCGGCAGGATATGCGTCCACAGCAGCAAGGGGCCTGTCTGGCTGGCGTCGAAACGCTGCCGCGTGAAAGGGGACGGCGAGACTGGAAACACCGTTCGCAGAGGCTCACGTCAAGCAGGGCCTTGAGCGCCTGGTCCGGTTTGCTCTTCATTTCATAGGCAGTGGGGAGCCGGGAAGGCTTTGCTCAGGGGAGGGACCTGCAGGAAGTGCCGTGGAGAAGAGGGCGCACGTGGAAGCAGGACACGCTAAATAGTAACAAGTTAATTAGTTAATAGGGCTGCTCAGGGGATCCCGATGGCGCGTGGTAATTAATTTCCATGTTAGCTACGGGGCCAACCTGGGGTATGAAGAGGCAGGGAGGGGCTGCTCCCTGCCCCACAGTAACCACCGTGGACTTGAGGCTACGCGTGTGATCGTTGCCCAGGGGCCGGCCGAGCACTTGTGTGGTCTGCAGGGGGGTGAGGCACACGGGAGCGCGGAAGGGCCCAGGGGTGTGTGTGGTGGCACCGCAGGGGCTGTTGGATGCCCCGGCGTGAGACCTGCCAGTCCCCTGTTCCTCTCCACATCCACCTGCTACACGACCAACAACACGGGCCTTCGAAGGCTCTCCGCCTGGACTGCACGGGTCACGCTCAAGGCACACACATGCACACACACAGACACAGGCCTAGGCAGCCCCGGCGTGCCCGCTGAGTGGAACTAAATGAGCACATTTGCAGGTGTGCACGCACACATGCCCCTCCCAGAGCAAGTTCTGAACAGAATCCAGGCAGAACCTCGCTGCAGAGGAGAGGGCTTCTGTTCCATTGGCATGCAAATGCCTTGGCATTCAGAGAAGGTGGAGAAGCGAGCAGAGGGGGAGTGCGCAGGGAGCTGGGGTGGCGGAGAGAAGAATCACAGAACACGTCACATTTCTATAGCTGCTTTCTTTAGAGGAGCGCAAAGGCCACTGTGGGTGGCACGCTTTGTGGTGGAGCCAAGCCCCTTAGGAAACCGCATTCCGGGACACGGTGCCCCGGGTTTCTGGACTTCTGCCGCCGCCAGAGAACAGTTATTGAAACCTTGTCATATGTCAGGGGCTGTGTAGGTGCCGGGGGTAAAGGAGAACGCAGGTTAGCAGAGGAAATGAACTAGCATGGGTCTGTGGGCGTGAAGGGTCATCCTACTGTGAAGCAGAGCTGTTGGTAGAGGGTGTGTGGTCAGGGAAGGTGGCAGAGGGCCCTGGCCCAGTGAGTGAGGGGGAAGTGCCCTGAGGGGCGGGAGGAGATAGGCTTGGAGGCTTGGAGAGCAGGTGGGGCCCCAGGGATGCGAGTAACATTCCTGGGCACAGGGCCCCCGTGGGGAAGGGGTACGAGCGGTGGGCCCCGTGACCTGCGGCGCGTTGGAGAAAGATCGCTCTGGCATCTGTGTGGACGTCGGGCTGGAAGGGATGAAACTTGACCTAGGACAGTGATGGCGAACCTATGACACGTGTGTCAGAGGTGACATGTGAACTCATTTTTTGGTTGAGTTTTCTTTGTTAAATGGCATTTAAATATATAAAATAGCCCTAACCAGTTTGGCTCAGTGGATAGGGCGTCGGCCTGCGGACTCAAGGGTCCCAGGTTCGATTCAGGTCAAGGGCATGTACCTTGGTTGCGGGTACATAGCCAGTGGGGGGTGTGCAGGAGGCAGCTGATCGATGTTTCTCTCTCACCGATGTTTCTAACTCTATCCCTCTCCCTTCCTCTCTGTAAAAAAAATAAAAACAAACACAAAAAAACCCAATAAATATATAAAATAAATATCAAAAATATAAGTCTTTGTTTTACTATGGTTGCAAATATCAAAAAATTTCTATATGTGACACAGCACCAGAGTTAAGTTAGGGTTTTTCAAAATGCCGATGCGCCGAGCTCAAAAGGTTCGCCATCACTGGCCTAGGACATGAACTAGGAGATCCAAGACTGCCCAGGTGAGCATGAGGAAGGCCTTAGCAGAGGACAGTGGGAAGGCCCTAACGAGGGAGCACGCAAGACTCGGGGAGGAGCTGGGTGTGGAGGAGGGCAGGGACTCCTGGTTCCTGGTGGATCTGGGGGACCTGGGGGGTGGGGGGCCTGAACCAGGATGAGATATCCAGGAGGAGGAGCCGGCTAGTGTCAGTCGTTCTGGGTGTGGAGTCTGGGGTGAGCCCTGGTGCACGGCTGGGGGTGTGGGTCTCAGCCCCGACCTGGGTGACCTTGGCGATGGAAGTCTGCCACGGATGAGCTCCCCCAGAGGGAGTGGGCCTCTGAAGAGAGAAGAGAACTCTGGGTAACACCAGCACCCGGAAGATGGGCGGGGGAAGAGAGCCAGACCCCAGTCTGCCCCCTCCACGCTGAGGTTCTCCTCAAAGCCTCAGTCAGTGCAAACCCTTCATGGAGCTCCACGCCCTCCCCTTGGGAATGGGCCTTCCCCCCTTTAATAGCACTGGAGCCCCGACACAGCACAGCCCCTGCACACCCCACACTCAATAATACTGAATGAGGGGGTAGGCTCGGGAAGGAGGGCTGAGCTGTGTGGACCTTGGTAATTCCCTAAACACCCAGCACTGTGCCAGCACATAGTAGGTTCCCAACAAAGGAACTCTTAATGTCATCTGACTCTTAACAAGAAGGTACATGGACAAAGAAGAAAGCAGCCATGCCACCCCACCCCCTCAATCCAAACACCTAGCATTCACCAGAATTAGCCCTCAGTGCACCTCAGTCCAGGTTTCTCTTTATGTGTATAGTCAGGTAAAAGACGACATGGACGGCCAGGCTGGCGTGGCTCAGTGGTTGAGCATCGGCCTGTGAACCAGGGGATCGCAGTTTGCTTCCCAGGCAAGGCACCTGCCTAGCTCAATCCCCAGTGCGGCGCAGGCAGGAGGCAACTGACTGATGATTATCTCTCATCATTGATGCTTCTGTCTCTCTCCCTCTCCCTCCCTTCCTCTCTGAAATCTATAAAAAGATATGTTTTTTAAAAAAGATGGGTGGATGATAGGAAGATAGACAAGGCAATTTTACAAAAATATAATCATACTGAATGAGGGGTTACTTTAGCGTGAAAAGCATGA
Source organism: Myotis daubentonii (assembly GCF_963259705.1). Taxonomy (NCBI): domain Eukaryota; kingdom Metazoa; phylum Chordata; class Mammalia; order Chiroptera; family Vespertilionidae; genus Myotis; species Myotis daubentonii. The sequence continues at coordinate 68,914,758 of NC_081851.1, read as the reverse complement.
AACTTAATCGTACTAGAATTAACAGAAGAGAAAGATACTGACATAAAATGGAAAAATAGCTCGGCTTAGATAAATGCTAATTCATCACAGGAGATATTAGTTCATAAAAGATCCCTCTGAAGGAGAGAGACAGCGAGAATATGAAAGCCATCGGAGGGTTAGAGTCATTATGGTGTGTGTGTTTAATGACATGTTTCAATTTTAGATGCCATGGGTTGACTGCTTTAGAAATTCTTAGTAAGTGCACTTCCATCTCCCCTCTCCCCACTCCCTAATTTCTGTTGTTTAAACTGTTTTTTTACTTTGCCAGGTTTTACATTTGCTTTCTGTTCTGCAACCAGCCCTCACCTGGTCGCTCTTCTGAGTTCTGTCCTTAAACAGATTGGAAGCTAACCCCCAGTCATTCTAACAGTGTCTGTATTATTGTGTTGTTGCATCATCTCTTAGTTGGCAGGATTTTGTCACCGAACACTATTTTCCCACAGAGGGGCACAGCCAAGGGAGACGGGCACCCACGTTTCTGACTTGGAGATCTGGGAGGTGCTCTTCAATGAGATGAGACATTGGGGAAGGTGAGGCTGGGAGATTGCCGGGAGCCGGTCCATCCTTGCTGTTTCAAGGGACCTGGCATATATGGCATACGGTTCTTAATATGTTTGCTCACCTTCTTGGCGCTGTGTTTTAACCAAGGTCACCTCTCTGAGAAAGGTTGAATCCCCAGGTAGGGATTTCCCCCTGAAGTTAGGGAGGGAATAAAACCCCTCAACTAAGTGCCAGGCGGGTAATTAATCCCTTTAAATACGAACAATCATGCTTAAACTACATAATCTTTTCTCCCTGGAATGGAGATAAGAAACGCCCTAACCTTTGTAATAGAGATTGATAGGATTGAATCAACTGGTATAAATACAGTTGTAACAAGACAGAAACACTCAGAACTTAGAACACAGAACTCATGAGACAGAATTCAGAAGACAGAACCTACACAGAGCCTGGAGACAGAAGAACTTCGCTGGAGAGAACATGGCAATAGACCCTGGACTGAACCTGACTATAGAACGTGGCAAGAGAACCTGACTAGAACCTGGTGACTGAACCTGGCTGGAGATCTGAAGCAGAACCTCTCTGGAGATCCAGACCAGAACTTGGCTGGAGATCCTGGCTGGAGATCCTGGCTAGGCTGCTGATCAACTGAACGCTGTCTCCATGTCCTTCCTTCTTCGCCGACTCCGTCCACACCTTTGGAGACCCCTGGACCCGCTGGGGTTGGACCCCAGCAGGAGATGACGCCCGGGGGACACCCAAGGGAGACGTTTTGTGTGCGACTGTCTACAGGAGTCTGAAGCTTGGCGGGAACTTCTGGACTGGGTGTGCAGACGGGGGGTCATCTGCACACAGGTGAAGGTTAAGGCCAGGGCACGCCCATCGCCCCTACGGTCCAGAGGCCATGAGCAGAGGAGGAACAAAATGAGGCGGACATTGAGAAGGAACAGGTCAGAGATGTAGGTGACAGCCAACAGAAAATATGAGAGGACATGAACAAAACCGAGAGCGGAGTTTCAAGAAGAGAGAGGGCAACCACGTCCAATGCTGCAGGAAGGCCGCTGGTGGCCCCGTCAAGAGCCATTCAGTGGCAGCAGGGGCGGGGCCAGGTTTCAGAGGCTGAGGAGCCAAGGGAAGCCCGCAGCTGTGCTCCCTGGGAAAGCTTTGATCTCTGTCCTGCCCGCAGTCTGATGCTCACGGTTTTTGGAAGTTACTAGTTCTCCCCTTGCTTTGCCTAAATAAAGCCGTGGCTTTCGGTGTGTCTCCCTTCCCCGGGGGGCTGAGCGCACGGTGTCTGCTGTGCTCTCTGTGTCCCCCGTCCTGCTCAGTGTCCAGTCCGCCTCACGGCCTCCTTGGTTGCAGAGGGACAGCTCTCCGAGCTCCGGGACCTGGCCAGCTCCAGGCTGCACCTTGTGCAGTCCTCCTGGGAGCGACGCTGGAGCTCTCCAAGCCCAGGCCCCACACACTCAGCACGTGTCCCTGCTGCCCCCACCATCTTCTCGCAGTCTCTCGGCCTCTTGATGAAATAACTGCAGAAGCTCAGAGCTGCAGGAGACCTCACATCTTCAGCCCCTGAAGGGGGCCATCGAGGGAGTGATTTGCCCACAGCCTTGCTGAGGGCGTCAGGACGGAAGCCACTGTTTCCGGCCCCTGTGTGAGCCTCTGGTCTGGAGATGTGGCCACCCTAGAGGTCTAGGGCATGAAGAGGTCCACAATCTCTTTCACTCGTTTCCCCCCCCCCCCCCCCCGCACCCAGGGACTGAGATGGACAGTGCGCTGTAGGAAGCTTCTCAAGACCCAGAGGTAGCCACGGGGCCCGCTGGCCTCACCCCCAGTTTTAAGGGCCTCCTGTGGAGGTGGCCCTGGAGCCCTTCCCTGACCTCTCCCTCCCGCCTCTGCTGTCACAGATACAGAGGCCATGTTCCCGGGGTGGCCTCCTCCTCCGGTTCCACCTACGGCACCACCACCTTCAAATACTTCCAGGACTACCGCAATGCAGCCATGGAGAAGAGCCACACCCGCTTCTGCAAGGGCGGCCACTTCCCGACCATCTTCTCCCCGAGCCCCAGCCTCATGCAGAGTCACTGTGCCCGCTGGCTGCTCAAGCCCACCTACACCCGCTTCAACCTGGACAGTGACCGCTCCCTCGAGCTCACCCGCTTCTACCAGGTGGGCTGGGCCAGGGGAGACCACTCACCCCCAGAGACCTGATCTCCCCTCACCCAGGGGCTCCAGTGACGCTTGCCCCTGCTCCCCCACCACCGACGGGAGAGTTGGAGCCTTTGGGGATGTGCCCGCCCTCCCCTCTCTGCCCTGTGGCCTCTTGGCCCTGTGGACCCTTCCTTATCTCCTCCCTGAGTAAAAGGCTGAAAATTCATCCCCAAGATGAGCCATGCATGCACAAAGGGCCCACTAAGCGCCCACCTAGCTCCAGCCCCAAGTCTGCTCTCGACTGGACATGCCCACCTGGAGCCAGGTGCCCACCTGACACCTCCTGCTCCACCGGCCTCTAAGGATGTGCCCCCAGTGGACCTCAGCCCCAAACTGGACCCTAATTGCCCCAGAAGGAAGAGGCAAATGGAGGGGACCTGCCCACACCCCAGTGTTCTTGTCTGGTTGCTCTGGCCTGGTGCAGACCTGTCCTTGCAGGCATGGTGCTTGGCTACCTCTGTGGGGGCCGGGCTCATCTCTGCTTGGTCCTGGAAACCTCTCTCTCACTCACCCCCTTGCAAACGTCCCTCCCTCCTGGTCAAGGACATGGGTGCACAGGGAGCTCCAGGGAGGGAACGCGGTGGATGCCGTCAGACTCTGAGGTGCTGGGGGGCCATCTCAGTGGGCTTGGGCAGGCCTTGCTCTCCATCTTGGCTCTCACCCAGAGCACGGTCTGTCCAGGAGGGAGGGAGAGGGAGAAAGAAAGACACGGAGCGTACCCGTGCCACCTGCTGAGCCGGGCCTCGCATGCCTCACCTCTGCTGGTCACTTGTCTCATTTACTCTCCATAGCGAAGCTGGGGCGGGGGGGGGAGGTGTCCTCATCCCCATTAGACAGATGAGAAGCCGGCCCGGAGAGGGCACCCCGCTGGGGACTCCTGGGGGCACTAGGGGAGACAGACACCACCCCGGCTCAGGTACAGCCAGGCGGGGACTGCAGTGCCCACGGTCACTCCTGCACACTCACCACTGGCCATCTCTTTCTCGGTCCCCTGTAGCTGACACAGCAGCATCGCCAACACTATCGAGACAAGACAGGCCTGGTGCCCCGGATCCCCTACTTCGTGCTGCCTGTGGAGGAGCGCGAGCGGTACCCCATCCCCACTGACCTGTGAGTGCCTGCCTTCCCTCCATCCATGCATTTAACGAACACATGTCCACAGGGCACCTGCCCTCAGCCAGGCATGCGGGCGCCCAGACTGAGAAATGAGTTAAGACCTTGCCCTAGAGCAGTGGTTCTCAACCTTCTGGCCCTTTAAATACAGTTCCTCATGTTGTGACCCAACCATAAAATTATTTTCGTTGCTACTTCGTAACTGTAATGTTGCTACTGTGATGAATCGTCATGTAAATATCTGATATGCAGGATGGTCTTAGGCGACCCCTGTGAAAGGGTCGTTTGACTGCCAAAGGGGTCGCGACCCACAGGTTGAGAACCGCCGCAAAGGGTCAGGGTTCCGGAAGCCTCAGGATACTAGGAACCTAGCCAGATGCACTGGGAGTTTGGGAGCAAACACCTGAATTTTTGCTGGGCTGCATTGGTAAGCTTCTTCCCTGCAATGGCAGCCGAACGCTGGTGCAGCGCCCTGAGCAGCAAGGAGCTGCTGCCCTCTGATGGACATGGAGGGCACTACCCAGAACAGGGAATCGGTGCCTGGACCCCAACCAGACTTGGAAAGTGTTCTAAGGACTTGAAATAGCTTTCAAAGTCCAACCGTCCATATGACAAAAATATGAAAGTCCCTCATTGCCTGCACCTCACTGCTTTTGTCTGGGAGAGACGTTCCCCCTGCAAGATGATCGGGCACACGGTTTCCTCACTCTCCCTCCTGATGCCCAGCCAGGGCGATCAGAAGTCTGTGCCATCCAGGTGTCATGTGGGGTAGGGGGCATCAGGAGGTCAGCGGGCAGATCTTGGCTTTCTAATTCCATTCTCACCCCTTGCTTACCTCACGAGCTCTGAGCCTGGCCATCATCATTGTTGATAAAGCAGCAACTCTTCCCATAGAGGTTCTCTCTGCAATACAGATGCGCTCATTTTATAAATAGGAGCTCTGAGGCTTAGCAATAGTCTCGGAAATGTGTGCCAGGTGGCAAGTCTGGTGGGAGGCAGAACCTGGAGGAACCCAGGTCTCCTGATGCCAACTCTAGGGCCCCGGGTGAGCCATCTCCTTGGGGTGGCTCTGAGTCAGTCCAAACCTGGAGACAGGGTGGGGCCTTTCCTGGAGTCAGATCTCCTCTCGAAACCACTCTGGGCAGGATTTTCACCCCCCACAGCTGTGGGGATCCCAGGACACCCCAGCTTTGTTTCTTCTCCAAAACGCCTGGCAACCTGTCCTGTTGCTGATGGCTTCATGCCCAATACAGAGGGCCACCCAGGTGGTAGGGAGTGAGAGGGTCAGTGCCTGCATTCAGCCCTTTCCTAGATTGCCTCCTGGCCTTCCATGAGTTTCATCACCACCAGCACCATCATTGCCATCATCACCATCACCACCATCACCAACACCATCATTGTCATCATCACCATTACCACCACCACCACCAACACCATCATTGTCATCATCACCAGCACCAACACCATCATCACCAACACCATCATTGCCATCATCACCACCACCACCACCACCAACACCATCATCACCAACACCATCATTGTCATCATCACTACCACCATCACCAACACCATCATTGTCATCACCACCATCACCAACACCATCACCATCATTGTCATCATCACCATCACCAACACCATCATCACCAACACCATCATTGTCATCATCACCATCACCAACACCATCGTCATCACCACCATCACCAACACCATCACCATCATTGTCATCATCACCATCACCAACACCATCACCATCATTGTCATCATCACCATCACCAGCACCACCATCACCAACACCATCATTGTCATCACCACCACCACCATCACCAACACCATCATTGTCATCATCACCATCACCAACACCATCATCACCAACACCATCATTGTCATCATCACCACCACCATCACCAACACCATCACCATTACCATTTCTTATAACATTTGCTGAGTGTCTGCTCCTTGTCCAGCATTATGTTATGTGCTTTGTATGCATTGCATCATTTACTCCTCAACAGAAAGCTAAGAGGGAGGTACCAACATCAGTTTGTTTGATATGTGTGCACTTCTAGCAAGAGTTGGGCCAGAAGCCATCCCAGGTCTGTCTGACATCCACGTCTTCACTCTTAGCCGCTCTACTGTTGTGCAAATATAAGTTATGTCAAGTGCAGGGTGATGTCACATATTAAGCTGATGAGCGACCAGCAGGGTCGGGGTCAACGTGGGCTGGGAAATGGGCAGGTGGGGCTGTGGCTGGACACTGTCACCCTCCCTCCCTGGCATAACACTGACGTTGTCTTTACCCCCAGGCCTCCTCTGAGCGCGAAGAATAAGTGGCACCTTTTTAGAGTCTCCCCCGAGAACCGGAAGGTCTACCAGACATTCCCGTCAGGGAAGAGGGTCGCCTACCAGGAGCGGCAGAGAAGAGACGTCTACTTTGAGTTCAGATCGTGATGCCCGAGAGCCGTGGCCTTAACCGGGCTGGCTCTTTGGAATAAAATCTCTACCATGACCATCCCGCACTCCTCTCCTCTGAGCCCCAGGGGCATGTGGCCGCAGCAGGGCAGTATCTGAGGATCACATGGCACTAGGTCTTCAGGGCTGTGGAAAGCTCAGCCCAAGGGGTTCAAGCCGAGATAAAGTGGTGCCCGGGGACCTGCTCACCCACGTCTCCCCCTGAGCTGAAGGAGGTAGAACTGAGAACTGCAGGGCTCCTGAGTCTCAGGTGCAAAAATACCTTCCACCCGCCTCCACTGGTGTCATCGAGGAAGCCCCGTTAGCCCATGTCTGAGAATGAGGATGAGGGGACCTCAGACAGTAGCACTGGGTGTCATCTGCAAAGGAAGCTCCATCCGGGCCCTGGCCCAGCATTGTTTAGTCCGCACAATAACGTGTAAGAGAAGTGAAGTTACTGATAAAGACACCGAGGCTCAGAGACGTTACCCAGGCTCACACAGCTTGGAAATGATACCGTCAGGGTTTGAACCCAGGTCTGACCCCCAAGTCCTGGTTTTTCCACTACACATCCTCCCTAGGGTCCATGTGGAGGCTGAGGGGCAGGGGTGACGCAGCCCTTGGGATCCTAAAGGACTCCGTGGTGACCAGGAGAAGCGCACCTCCCTGTGTTCTCCCCAGACTGGCATGGACAGGCTGGTTTGCCATCTCCCCCCAGGACAGGAGGGGGAGACCCAGGACGGAGCCACTCTTCAAGGAATCTTGTGTTTCAGGAACCTCTGGGCCAGAAGTGGGCCCTGGGAATGGGTTCTGAGGCCACACAGGCCTGAGGTGGCCTGGGAAGGCCAGGGTCCGGAGTGCCTGCTCTCTCCAGGCTGCTGCTTTCCACCTCCTGGGAGGCCACCTGCCTGGGACAGGGGACAGGATGTGGGTGACAGCCCCTCAGTGGACAGGATCTGGGATGGGCACCTCCGGCCAGGTGTGTAACCACAGGATTCCTCCAACATTCCAGGGTCCCTGGATTTGATCAAGGGACTCCAACCAGCAACAGGGCCCTTATTACCCATGAATAGTGAGACAGGACCTGAAGGCAAAGGGACCACAGCAGGTTCAAGTACAGAGGGTGGAACCGCCCTTCCTGAGAGCCAGCATTTAGACCCCTCCCCCAGGACAGTGTAAGTAAGAAAAACCATGTTCCCACCAGATAGGCATCTAACAGCTCTCAGAGACCCCAGAGGGGCTCCTCCTGTGTCCCGGGGTCCCTGACCAGCTGCACCCCAAAGGGTCCCCGTGGGGGCCAAATTCATTCCAGGGCTTGGCCAAAGAGCAAAGCAAATAAACCCTGAATTCTGGTCACACACTCTCACATCCCAAGGGCGCCAAGATGTCTTCTCCCTCGACCAGGGCTGGGAAGGCGGGCGCCAACTGGAATGAGCGCTATGAGCACCTCTCGGTACAGGCTGCGTGGAGAGGTGCGAGGAAAGGGGTCGGGGTAAGGGGTGGGGGGCTTCAGTGAAGGGAGGAAGGATGCATCTCTTCCTGGTGGACTTCATCCCATCTGGCCTGGCTCTGCTCGACGAAGGCTGGGGTTTGAAGCCTGCCCCCCAAAGCTGGCCATTCCAGCTTGCTTGGCGTCAGCGGCGAACTTAAGCCCTGGAATGAGCAGTTCTTAATAAAAAAGATTTCTATGTGACCCTGCCTTCAAAAAATGATGAACTGATGGCAAAGAAAAGGCTTTTACTTTGCTTTATTAAATAAACAATATTCTGTAAGTGAGGGCAGGACAGGGACAAAGTCATATTTTTAATCAGAGTCCCCTGGAGCCTGAAAGGAGTTGGATTCCAGTCCAGTGATCCCCTCGGAGTCACCAGATAAGGAATTTGTGGCCACATCAGCATCCCCAGAAGTGGATCCGAAAGGAGCTGAAAGAATCCATGAGCTACTTGGAGCCTGCAGGTCTAAGGCGCCTCTGACTTCTGGGCTCGCGGCAGTCCTAGCGGCATCCTCCCGTGCCCACCTCGCGTCCCTTCTCTGAGTAATGGCCAATTCGCAGCTCTCCCAAGCCAACCCTGCCTTCTTTGAGCAACTCTGCGCATCACTAGAATGCAAAGGGTGTTAGGACCTGGTGGTGCTGGAACCAAGGAAGAAATGGGAGAGATTCCAAGAAAAGCTCAATGTGGACAGGATTCTGGCCTCAATTGTGTGTGGAAGGAGAGGAATTACCCTTGGGTGGGGTGGTCCCAAATGTGGACCCTCTTACAGGAAGTCTGCCCAAGCCACAGCTCCCAGCAGCCACGCTGGAGTGGAGAGCCTCTGCTCCATCCAGGTGGTTAGAAGAGGAGTGGGCACCTGACCTGAGCTGGGCCAATTGCGTTCTCTCTCTGCACAGTTGGAATCATAACTGAAGGTCATTACTTAGGAGTCACAGGGTCATTCGAAGCCAAGGAGATGTGAACTTGACCACTGTGGGGAGGCCGTATTTGGCCCTGTCTGACAAAGCAGAGATTGCTGGTTTGCATGTAGAGCTAAGGATGGAATTCCTGGGGAGAGAGGCAGAGACCAGGCACTGAGAAGGCCCTGGTTCCTGACCGGTGCTCCCTGAGGTCTAGGTGTCTGTCCTTTTTTTATTGGTTTGTTCAATAGTTTTGAATGGGCATTCTTTCTTGCCATCAAATCACCTAGACTACGAGACCGAGGGCAGAATAGGACCCAGGAGCAGCTGACGCAGGCAGAGATGCCAGATCCGCAGGGTGCCCTAGCAGGCTGCCTCTGGAGGGTGCGTCTCTCATAACCGGAAGGCTTGTGCAACACGCCAGGGAAATATTGGCCCAGCTCATAACCGAACAAGCTTGTGCAACACGCCAGGGAAATATGAAGATGGCTGATTCTCTCCAGGTGACCATGAAGGCCCCTTTCTGCCCAAAACAAGGTTTGGAAATGCTTGAGCTCTTCTCTGAGCTGCTCCACCACCAGAATCTTCACACCCCTTGTGCACCCCCAACTCCTAGTGACCCCTGGAGGTTGCGGGGGCGGGGGGGGGGAGGAGAGAGGACTAGCAGTGGCAAAGGCAACTCCCCAGATCAGTCCTAGAGCCCAGTGGGCATTGGGAGCAGCTGTAGAGGTGACATCTCCCCCATGCACAGAGGTGCCGCACCTGAAGTTGGACCCTGCACATAATCTGCAAAGCCTGGATGCAGCCCTCCTCTCACCTTGTAAAAAACTCTGCTCCCCGGCTCTTTCTAGCTTATCTAACTTCTCAGAAGTGTCTGTTTGGAAACTCATGACCCCGCCCCCCTGGGAAGACAGAGGTGCCCCACTGGCCGAAGGGAGCTGGGGGGCCCTCCCCGTACCCCACTATGCTGGGCGTACCCCACCCCCATCCCCGCTCCAGAACACCTTACTTCATGAAGTCTGGAGCCTTGTTCATCGCGTGTTCAAACTCTGAGAAAGACAGCATGTTGTCATTGTCCAGATCTGACTCGTTCAGGACCTGGCCAGGGAGGGGGAGGAGCAGAGAGGAATCAGGTTGAGAGAGTGAGATGGGGCCAAAGGGAGGGGTTAGGGTTAGGGTTAGGCATGCAGAGGCTCCCTGCCAGGAGCTTCACACATCCCAGAGTCCCTGACCCTGTGAGGCAGGGCTTCTCCTGCCCCTGCTGCCATCCCACCCCAGACAAGGACATAGACATGCAGAGACATGAGGTCATGTGCCCTGAGGTCTAGGACCTGGTGGGCTGGTCTCATGTGGGAAGAGCTCTCTTGGGGCCTCCAGCACAACGTTAGAGTGAGAATGAGTATGGGGGGAACAGGGTGACATCTCCCCCACCCACTCCTGCCATCCAGTCACAAGCAGGGGCTCTGCACTGCAAGGGGCCCAGGTGGGTAGAGAAGACAGTGATGACCCTCCAAGGTTTTAGTTTTGCTTCTAGTTTCCGTCTGGACCAAAAGCACTTGAGGGACAAGTGGACCCATGCCCTGCTGGGTTCGTGAGGCTGTCTTCAGGTCCTGCCACACTTTGGACTGTCACTCCAGGACATCTGGCCATTATGTGATGCTGGATCATGTGGGGAAGGGGACAAGGTGATGTGTTCATTGGATGCCACGCTGCTGTTGGGCCACCTGCCTGCAGTGTTGCTGAGAGGGACCCTTGGAATGGGTGGCTTGGGCATACTGTTCTGGGGACCCTGGAAGGAAGTCATGGAAGGAAGTCCTGATCCTGGAGGAAAGACAGCAAGTTGGGGGGTAGTTGTCTCCAGCCATGTACCCAGCCCTCAGGGCACCTCCCTGTCTGCCATCTGGGCCTTTGGGTGCTGGCCTGTCCCACCCAAGCCTGTGCAGCCCAGGCACACACGTGGTTCGTGAGGTCAGTCAGCAGGTCCTCTGACACGTCATCGCTGTTGAGCAGTCGGAGAACAATCCTCTGCAGGTCCTCCTCATCAATGAAGCCATTCTCATTAAAATCTGCAAAGAGGAGGCAGGGCCTGAGAGCAAGGAGGCACCAGCCAGGACCCCACAGACTCCCATAGCCTGTGGGATGCCGCAACCCAGCTGCCCCAGGTGGGCCTAGAACTTGGCACTCAGTAAGACCGGGCAGGCCTGAGGGATGGGCACTACAGCAGCTGCAGATGAAGGTGGTGCTTAATTTATCTATCTATATGAAAGGCTAATATGCTAAGTGTCCATCTGGTAATGACATCACGTAGCAACACCCGGCTTCCTCTCCCTAGCGATTAGCCTCCTTGGAGTTTCTTCAGCTCAGGAACACAACTTGCTTTATAGCCAAGTGGAAACATTTTACACTTTAACCAAATGTCTGTGAAGCATTTTCCCATGCCTCATCTCATTTGACCCTCACAGAAGTCCTGGAATAAGTAGATAGGAGACTTGGTGGAATCCTATTTTCTTTTCATTAGCCAGAAAACAGAGATTTAGAAAGCTTAGAAACTTGACCCGACTGAAAAGAAGTAAGAAATGGTGGACCTTGAAAATGACTTCAGGTTTTCTCACTGCATAGAATATAGTCAAACACTGCTGCAGTTAAAAATATTTTACCCTTTGTTCTCCCTACGTGATCTACAATAATCATCTGCTTCATGTTGACATTTACTGCTGTGTTGCTGTCAATTACCTGAAAGAGAAGTTGGGGTGCTTCACTGGGCTGGAAAAAGTTTAGCTAAATCAGAAAGCAGGTCTAATTAAGCAAGTTTATTCTATATCTATAAAAGGCTAAGTTGACTCACACATGCATGATACATATTAAGCTCTTGCTGACGCCAATTGCATGCGTGTGTTTCGATCTGTCTTTGTTGATTGTGAATTTGGTTGACACTTCTCTTATAGAGAAAGGGAAAATAGCAATATTAAAATATTTCTTCTAATTAATTTTCTTTCAATGTGCATGAATTTGTGCACCAGGCCACTAGTAACATGATAAAAATGACAAGAAGAAGAGGGGGAGGAGGAGGAGAGAGAAGAAGAAGAAGAAGAAGAAGAAGAAGAAGAAGAAGAAGAAGAAGAAGAAGAAGAAGAAGAAGGAGGAGGAGGAGGAGGAGGAGGAGGAGGAGGAGGAGGAGGAGGAGAAGAAGAAGGTTGTGTACTAACTCTTCAAATCTGTCTTAAGAGTTTCACCTGATTGGAGTCACTGAATCTTCACCATCAACCTTTTATTTTTCACTTTACCAAAGGGAAACAGGCACAGAGGTGTTATCCACACTGCCAGTAAGTGGAAGGACAGGGATTCGGACGCAGCTGGGTTGGTTCCTGAGTCCCGTGTCAACCACGTTGCTACGGAAGCGTCAATCTCAGAACTCACAAGCCAGTAGATCTTTTGGTGTCTGGATTGGGAGCCAGAGGACATGGGCACAAGTGCCTGCTCATCACGCTGCATCGAGTGCAGAGATGTACCAGGCTGGTTCTTGCCCATAGGAGCTCCTAGGCTGGGGTTGAGAGAGATACCATCTGACACCCAAGCAGATTGGCTCCAGGAAGAGAGGAACAGGCACCCCAAGGGCTCTGAGGGTTTCCAGATGGGCAACCTTATGCTGGGTTGGGGCTGAGGGTGCGAATGAGGGAAACTTCTTGGAGGAGGAGGTATCAGAGAAGCAGTAAAGGGGTCGGGCCTGCAGAGATGGTGATAGGAGAAGGTGTCAGGGTCTGTAGGATCAGCAGCAAAGAAGGAACCAGGCAATCCGCCTGGAGTGAGGGGAGCAGAGGCTTGGGAGAAGGTCAGAGGTTAAGTCAGGAAGTCGACTGAGCTTCGAAGGTCCTTGAATGCCAGAATAAGGCAGCCCTCCCCTAGGACACCCAACACAGTCCCTAAACCACTCATCAGCCATGTCGTAGATTCAGTAAACTTAGGCCGCTATAATTGCCACCACGACGAGCACAGATGTACCAGGCAGTGGTCTAAGTGCTTTATATCCCACTGCATTTAATCCTCATAACGCAGATGGAGAAACTGAGACAGAGAGTCTAAGTAACCACACTTCCTTCCTTAAACTCATTGCAGCCTCTTGCCTTAAATGTTCCCAAATTCACACCTCCAGCCTGGGCCTCTCCCCGAACTCCAGGTGCATCAGTCCCCACCTGCCTTCCTGCCCTCTCCGCGTGGTCTGTTAGTCCCTCCAATTCAACTTGTCCAAACCCAGACTCTTCGTCGGCCCCCCTTTGCCCTGACTCCAAACCCGCTGCACTCACCGCTGTGCCCTCTGGCAGATGGGCAACTCTCCCCTTCACGTCGCTCACCAATAAGCCTGGAGTCTCCCTTCCCTTTCCCCACAGCTCGTGTGTCAGCAAATCTTCCCAGCTACGCCTTCGAGGACAGTAAACGCAAGCCCTTGACCTCTCCCCACCGCACTGCCTCCCCCGGTCCAGCCACCATCACATCTCTGTAGGACAGTGATGGCGAACCTATGACACGCGTGTCAGAGGTGACACGCGAACTCATTTTTTTTGGTTGATTTTTCTTTGTTAAATGGCATTTAAATATATAAAATAAATATCAAAATTATAAGTCTTTGTTTTCCTATGGTTGCAAATATCAAAAAATTTCCATATGTGACACGGCACCAGAGTTAAGTTAGGGTTTTTCAAAATGCTGACACGCCGAGCTCAAAAGGTTCGCCGTCACTGCTAGGATCACAGTACCAGTCCCCTAACCAGTGTCCCTACTCTCATCTGCCCCCTTCAGTCTATTCTCAACTCAGCAGCAGTGATTCTGTTCATCACTCTTGGTTCCCCCTCAGCACCTCTTCTCACAGCCTCCCTCTCAGCCAGAGGAAAGCCCAGGTCTGGACAGTAGCCCCAAGGGCTGCCCTGCCCTCACTCTGCCTCCTCGCCATTCCCCCATCAGGCCAGGCATGGCCCTGCCTCAGGGCCTCTGCACCACAGTTCGCCTCCCTGGAACACTCTCACCCAGAGAGCCTTTGGGTCTGTATTCAGATGCCAGCTTCCCATCAGGGCACTGCCCAGAACCTGTCTAAAACTGCACTTCCTGTCCCTTTCCCTATCTTATTTTCCTCCCAGCACTGCACTATGTTTCACCTGGTTTGTTTTCCTCCATCCACCAGGATGTAAATTCCACAAGGACAGGAACTTTTGTCTTTTGGTCACCTCTGTATCCCCAGCTCCTAGACTGGAATAGGTGCTCCATGAACATTTGTTGAGTAAATGAATGAATGAATGATCCAAGGTTACAAGACTAAACACAGGCAGCCTCTGCTCTTAACCACTCATAACTGTTATTGTAATAAAGTGCCCAATGTTAGCTGTCATGTGACCATCTATATTCCCCAGTCTGCCCTACAGCTAGATGTGGCCACATGACTGAGTACTGGCCAATGACATACAAGAAGAGGGGGCACAGTCACTTCCAGGAATGTCTTTAAAGAGGTGCAGCCCTGTGACAATGCGGCGGCTTTGGGAATGGAGGATAAAGCAACAAAATTCGGAAGAGCCTGGGTCCCCAACATTACACAACCACCGTGGGCGACTGCCTCTGGAATTCTCCATGCTAGAGAAAAACCGTGTAGCTGCCAGGGATCTTGGGGGCTATCTTGCATAAGCTACTTGGTGTTCCCTGTCATCTGCCACCAAAGTTAATCCTAACGAATAATTACCCGAGCCTCAGTTTCCTCATCTGTAAAATGGGTAATAGCAGTACCTCCATACAGTTGCTGTGATGATTAAATAAGAAAATACAGGGAAGTCAGCTGGCATGGGGTTTGGAATATAGAAGAGGCTTATTAGATATAATAGAGGTTCAAGTCTCTATCACTTGATGATTCTTAAGTACAAAAAGAATGCAAACCTTGGAAACGGTGTAATATTCTGCTTTGAAGAATGACAGCTAGAGCTATACGGGGCCCAGAATGGAGGAGTGAGTTTGCTGATGTCACAGGACCCTTCAGTGGTAGAGCCAAGACTTTTGTCCCTGTTCCCCACGGCAGGATACGGATGTGGCAGTTGCCACTAACCTGCACCCTCACTGAGCAGGCAGCTCCCCCTGGCTGGGTGTTTGTCAGCCTCAGGGACTGGAGGCTGAGGCCCAAGATGCTCCCCCAGCCTCCCCCTGCACAGCTCTGCCATCGGACACCATGGGTGATGGCTGCGAGCAGGTGGAGGGAGCGGAGGGGCTGTCAGCAGGCTGAGGCAGCGAGCCACCGCAGTGACATTGCACTGCTGGGGAGAAGCTGTGCAGCCTCTCCCAGGGACCCCGCAGTGTCCCAGGCGTCCAGCTGGCCCAGCTCCCACGTGCAGAGGCTGCGGCAAAGCGACATGGGTTTGGTCCTAAGCCATCTGGAAACAAAAGCATGTGCTGGAGTAAAATGTAGCCCTGGACACTTCCCCTCCTTTGGGGGTGCAGCAGCCTGGGAAAGGGCTGGGGCGGGAGCTCTAGGCCGCTGGCCAGTCCCTGGGGCCTCAGCAGCCTCAGGACCTGCAGCCTTGAGCCACTTGTGGGGTGGAGAGTGGGGGGCTTCCTCTTGTTGTTTCCCAACAAATGGCAGATTAGAGAGCTGGTGCGGTCGGGGCTCAGCCTTCAGGTCACCCCGAAACATTCTTACCATCATCATTCCAATCTCTCTGTCATATTATCCTTGCAATCTACAAAGTACTTTTGCAAAAATTAGCGCATTGGATGGAGTCAGACAGGGCGCACTTTCACTATTTTATTCCCACGAGAATTGAGGTTGCCTTCCTGGCTCCTCCCCAGCTACCAGCATCCACCTGACTGTGTCAGGTCCTGGGAAGCTGCCGGAAGATCTGCCACTGGCGCTCTGGCACCTGCCTGAGGGTAATTCACACCCAGTGGAAGCAGGTGCTGATGGGAGCAGGGAGGCAGTGCTGGGATGCTGGTCTCTAACAGGTAGAAAATCTCCCCAGAGATGCAAAGGGGGAGAATTGATCAGCTGGAGGCCAGGAGTGTCCCTCAAAGCAGAAATGGGGCCCAGGTATGTCCCAGGTAGGTGTGGCTGGCCCTGCTGGATTCTTGAACAACAGCCATGCTTACAAAGAACTGCAATTCTTGTTCAGGACGACATGGTCAGCTTAAAATATTCAGCTTTCTCCCTTGTAGTTATGCGTAGCCACCTGGCATCCTTCTGGCCATGGTAGTTGGGCGGGGCTCCCAAGAATGTTTGCTAAGGGAGAGTGGACTTAATCGTGCCTTCGAATGTCCATTGTGTCCGTATCCTTCCTCCCATCCCCTTTTCTTTCTGCTGGAATGAAGGTGAGATGCCTGTAGGTGAGCAACCATCTTGTGATTGGGAGGACCAGTCTCAGACTAACGATGGCCCATCAGGAGGCTTGAAGGCGCAGGGTTACTCTTGGTTACTTCCTGGACATTCCCTGGCTCCACACTGCCTGGCTCCATGATGGTTTTTTGTTTTGTTTTAACCTGGATACTCTTACTCATAACTGAATGCAGTCCTAACTGAGATAGTCAGTCAGAGCAATAGTTCTCAAATTCTCCACTTTAGCATCACCCAGGGAGCTTTTTAAAGCTCACCAAATGGGGCCTACCCATCACCGTTACATCAAATCTGCAGCAGGGCCCAAGCGTGCGTAGGTCTTGAAAGCTCCCCAGGTGACTCCAATATGCATCCATGTCTGCAAACCAGTGGGTTAGAGCATCTTAAACTTGAAGGTACAGAGGGACCACCTGATTCAGTAGGTAGGGGTGGCGGCGGTGGGGGGAGGGGGCTGGGGTGGGGGGAGGCCTGAGAGTCTATTTCTAACAAGCTTCCCAGCAATGCTGATGCTGCTGGTGCATGGGCCACACGTGGAGTGGCAAAGGGTTGGAGCACTGAGTTGGGTCTTTGGACTTTGGCTAAGAGTGATCTCCACAGCCATTACCATCCTCCTCTTCTTCCTGTCTCCTTCTCTTTTCCCTTCTAATTTTCCCTCTTCTTCCTCCTTCACTTGCTGTCACCACCTCAATATATTGAGCAGCTACCACGTGCCCGGCACCAGGCTCAGAGATCCACGTGCCCCATCTCTAATCCTGCTGACAGCTATGTACGGTGACAGATCTTCTGAGTCCGGGGTTTGCCTGGGTACATCTGATGGAGCTGGCGTGGATGAGTCCCTAGGCATCTCTCTGCAGAGCTGATGTGCATGAGGGCTTTGAGCATTTTGTTTCTGTATTTGAGCCCAAGGAGGAAGGAAACCATTGGAGGGGAACTGGAGAGGAGGGTGGAGGAAGACACAAGGACAGTGTGGGGGACAGGCGATGTCTGCCCTTGATCTGATCGGAGGCGCGCTGCCTGCCCTCTTGGGAGTGAGGCCATTCTCCCCACTTCTGAGCTGCACACCATTGAGCTCCTGTGCCTTGAAGCCTGAAGAGAATCGGCTGCTCCTCTGGTTCCCTGAAGGGTTAAGTGGTTTTGTTTGTTTTGCTCTGGAAACCATGGAAAGACGGCGGAGGCAGACATCTCTGGGGGCTCTGCCCAGCCTACACTTTGCCATCTCGGAGAAGTGTCCCCACCCCCAGCCTCGCAGCCGCGTCTGTTCCTGCGACTCTGCTTCTTCTTGGCCGCGGCGGATTGGACGAGGCTGGTCGTCTGCCCCAGGGGAAGCTACATCACCGGTGTGGCTGAGCCAGTCAGCAGCTCCTGGGAACAGGGAAATGAGAATGGGATGCTTGTGGCTAGTCAGAGCGAAGCCCAGAGGCCAGGTGTGTGTGTGCGGGGCGGGGAGCGGGGAGGAGGGCAAGACAGTCATCTTCGACCCATAGGGTCAGAGGCATAAAGATCAGATTTGCAGAAAGAGAAAGTGCACAGAGAGAAGCAAGGGTGAGAGATTAGGCAGCCATACAGAGAAAGGAGAAAGTCTCACCTCCTGACCGTCTGCCAAATATCCCCCCCCCCCAGCCCCAAATATCTTTTCTGCTCTGTTCATTCTTTCCTCTCCTCCTGAGACTCTAATTGATTTCTGTGAGACCTTTCTATGGCCCTATGTGTCCCTGAGGCTCTAGCGCATTCCTTCTTTCTCTTAACGTTTTTCTATTTTTCAGATTAGATTATATTTCTATTGATCTATCTTCAGGTTTGCTGACTCTTTCCTTTGATTCTCCTGTGAAGCCGTCCAGTGATTTTTATTTCAGATATTTTATTTTTTAGTTACGTGCTTTCCACTGGATTCTTTCTTGCCGTTTCTATGTCTCTGCTTGAGAATTTCCATGTTTTTATTCATTGTGAACATACTTTCTTTTATATCGTTGGGCATGGTTATGATAGCTGTTATAAGATACTTATCAGCTAGTCCAAACATCAGGGTCATGTCAGAGTCCGTCTCCATTCTCGAGAATGCATCAATTTTTAAAACAAGTTTTGTATATTGACTAATTTTGGATCGTATGTTAGACATTATAAACACTTGGTCGTGGAAATTCCATATTCTGTCCTCCAAAGAGTGCTGCATTTTTTGTTTTAACAGGCCATTGGTTGGACTCAAACTGCTCACCCTGTCCCATAGGGTCCCTGTTAAAATGCAGTGGCAGCTCCAATCTCAGTTCAGTTCTCTCACCCTCACCTCAGCTGCTTGGAGTCTGCCTGTGGACATGTGATGTAGAGATTCAGGCATAGTTCTTACACAAAACGTGGGCCCCCTTTCTCTGGCTTTTTTCTTTCATGGGCTCTCCCCTTCTTTTCATTTTTTCAGGGGGAAAGTGCCCCCACTTCTCTGATTCTTCACACCAGAAAGGGTGCAGAGTTTCTGTCAGTCCTGCATGATGCTACTCACTGAGGCCCACCTTCAGGCTAAAAACGTTTTCTTTTTTAAAAAAGGCAGGGGGGGAGGGGGACCATCAAGTGTCATTTCTTCCTTTCGAGCGTCAGCCCCCGCTAGAACCGATTTGCTTTTGGTAGCTTTCATGTGCCATCAGGTAGTTACTTACTATATTTTATTTAGAGTTTTTGATTGCTCTCTGCGGAAGTGACTGTAATAGGTGCCTACTCAGCCCTCCTCAGTAGGGCAATCTGTGACTGTGATTGAGCCTACTGGATGCTGACCCTGAGGACAGTGTCAGCAAACACAGGATAGGATGCAAACATCACCTTAAGTCCTTTTTATAGATGAGAAAACTGTATCCTCACAGGTCCATCTGGCCTAAAACTCTTCCACTTCATCCTACCCAAGTCCGCTAGGGTGAGGCCGGACTAAGATGGTGTCTGCCGTGTGGAGGAGCTGGCAGGGATAGGAGGCAGGTGAGGTGCCGAAATGTATGAGCCTAAGTGAATAAGTCCTTTGGGCCAAGGAATGGTCACAACGAGCTTGAAGCCTTGCACTTGGTCTGTTTGACGGCTTCCCAAGATTTCTTTGTTTCTTTCATTTGGATTCTTTTTGAGAATGGCAGGCAACCTCCGCCAGGAAGAAGCAGAGTCGCAGGAACAGATGTGGCTACAGAGGCTGGGGGTGGGGACACTTCTCCGAGATGGCCTGCTGAAGGGTGGAAGTTTTGCAGAGCCTATGGCTACCCAAGACAAAATCGGAGACAAAAAAAGTCATAGGGCCTCAGAGTGATTTGTCTCAGCTTCGTCATTTAGAAAAGTGAAATGATTTGCCCAAGATTGCTCATTCATTTAATGGCTGAGGTTCAGTGTTCAAATCTCTTACTAGTAAGTTCTATAAAACAAGCAAAACTGCTTTATACCCATAATGTAATTTATCTCTATCTCTATCTCTATCTCTATCTCTATCTCTCTCCTGCCCACAACAAGATCATGAAATATCAACACCAATAACCATTTGTTTGACTCTGATGACATAGAGGAGAATGTATCAATCCATTGGACTAATAACTCTCAATTCTTTTTTAAAAATCTACAGTCTGGACAAACATGATAATACTCTGAAATACCCAGTAAACCCCAATTAACACCATCCCACCAATACACTGATGTTGATGGATTCCAGACGTGGTATTTACTCTATGGCATGTCCCCCCTCAGCACTCAATCCCTCACAGCACTCACCGTAGATGCGAAAGGCGTACTCGATCTTCAGGCTGGGGCAGGCCTGCTCACTGAACACCGACGCCATGCCCAGCACATCCTCAAAGGAGAACACGTCGTTGTGGGAGAACACTCTGCAGATTCGGTCTCTGAAAGGGTTGGCCTGTGGGTGGGGAAGACGAGGAGGAGAGAGTTCTACCAGTGCCAGGTTCGTGCCGCCCTGAGCCTTACTTAGCTTACAGTGTAATGAGTTTGAGAGGAAAATAATAGCAACAACCTAAATATTGGAGTCAATGAGCTAGGACCGTCAGAGAGGATACGGGATGATAGAGCAGGCTCAGCATCACTCCTCCCCCTGTCATCTTCTCCTGCACAAACCTTCCAAAGGTGTCATTCTTTTTTATGGTTACTAATTTTTCTCCATTTTTTTGTATAAAACTTTGAGAATATAAAAAAAAATAATAAAGAATGGGATACAAATTGTTTGTAATCCACTCTCCAGTGTTAGCTACTATCAACATATGGATGTAGAGGTCAGCCAGGCCTGGGTTTAGGTCCTGGCTTCACTATTTGTTAGTGAGTGACCTCAGCTTTGACAAATTACATAGTCTCCCAGAGCCTAAGCTTTCTCATCTACAAAACAGGGTGGGATAATACTGAATCTACCTAATGGTTTTGTGGTGAGGATTAAACAGCAGAATGACAGATAAATACCACTCAACAAATGATAACTATTAGTTATTACTGAACTACTATACATATCAACAATTTTCTCTTTTAAACCAAACTATTTCTCAAATTATGAGCCCCATGTGAATCAGGGTCATGTGATTTGAGGAACCCCTGGTGTCCCTGACCTGGGCCTGGCCAGGGGCATGCAGGAGAGGGCCCTCTCATGCCTGCCCGAACCACGGGGTTCTGAGCAAACACCCAGCTCAGAGGCAACTCAGCAGATATCCACCCAAAAATGAACTCACATTCTTCTGACTCTTCAAGGTAAAAGTGACTCATCTGAACAGTGAGTCAGAGAATATTTTGAAAATGAGGCTTTTGTTGTTGGACACATGTGTTGTCACCTAGAAAAAATGCTGCAAACCTGCGAACATTAGACACAGATTTCTAAAGTCTGTTTGAAAATCATCCAAATGAAGAGGGTCAGAGGGCTTTG